>NC_139031.1:88686497-89886497 GCF_964662115.1 Mustela nivalis
AACCATTCACAAAGTAGTTTTATTTCCATATACAGTGACAAGTTTTGTAGCTATATATGGAAACATTTTTAAGCTGCAAAATTCCTATCTAAATGCTAAGTTGATTCTACATGATTTTTCTAAAAAGCATCTATCAGTTTTTCATTCATAGTACCTAAAAATAAAAAAGTTACTTACCAGGAGAAGTTATCATAAGTTAGTTTCTTCCACAGATATCTTGATCCAGACTGGTTAATGGTTATCATACTGGTTAGAGCTTCTACAGAAATGTAAGCCTTCTCCTGAGGTTCATGTCAGGGCCAGCAGGTAGAAACCTTGTACTGACAGTGTGGTCTTTTGAGGACATTAAAAGTTCTTGAATATAGGCTTCATGGCATCTAATATTTTATAAATTTCCTCAGATTAATAGATTTAAATATCTGCTTTGTTGGAGGGAGCAATCATGGAAAGTGCTGATAAAGAATAGAGATGAAGAAAGCAAATAAAAAGAAAGAGAATGGGAGGAAGAGAGAGAGACAGAGAAAGAAAAAAGAAAAAGAAAGAAAGAACAATGGAAGGAAGAAAGGAAGAGAGAGAGGGAGAGAAGGAAGGAATGGGAGGGAGGGAGGGAAGGAGAAAGAAAGTGAAAAAGAAAGAAAGAAAGAAAGATCAGGATAAAGTGGTCAACCAATGACTTTTCTAAATTACCAGAAACAGTGTTCAGAGAATTAAGAGGTTTTGATTTCCAGGTGTTCCAGTGTGTGAAACTGCTCAGAGATGCATCAAAGGAAACCTCTTCTGTTCTCACAAACACTGGCCTAGTGTGTCAGCAGTTAAGGGTTATATTTCTGAAGGGGACAGGCTTCACTAACTGAAAAAGCTAACATGTCAACAGAAATATACTTGAGAAATGTGGATGATGGGCTCCATTTTTTAGTAAGCCACTTTTACCATTCAGCAACACAAAGCTTCACCAGGGAAAGCAAAATGAGAAAACACTTTCTAAGATGATAGTATTTTCCTGGAATAAAAGGAAAACATTGTAGAATTCTATCTCCCACAGAAAAATAGATTCCTTATTAAAACTCAAATTGGAAAACAAACCCTCTGCTATGCTGAAAGAAGAAGCCTCTTGGAAGCCATTCTGTGATCTTTGGAAATATACCTGCAGCCTTGCCTCTGTGGATAAGTAGCTTTAACAAGGCATTTGCCCTTCCTGGTTTCCCACATCCCATTTGCTGTGTGAGCATTAAGCTGCGTATGTGCAAAAGGCCCTTCCTGTTCCAACAGCTTATGAAGCTGTGATTAAGAGCCAGAAAGGGTCTGCTGTGGCTGCTCAAGTAGAAAGCAGTTGAGGGTTAGTAATGGAGAAGGTTTCCTTACAGATCCCTTCTGACTCTGTGACATTGCAAGATCCCAGCATGCACAATAGCAGGGAGCTTCCTGAGACTTCATGACATTAAGGGTTATCAAGGAAAAGACTCTGTTGTCTTTCTTATCTGAACCAAAGCAGGAACTGGGCTTGTGTCATTCATAATCCTGGATGAGCTATCCAGGATTTGTTCCAGCTGTTCTCCTTTTTGTTGGTAGCACTGTCGAATGGGCTCTCCAAGGACCCTAGAGAGCCTGCATCATATGTGCATGCTTCGGTCTGCTGTCCTGGCAAAGGAGACTCGATCCTGAGAAATTCTATCTTCATTTGAAAAGCAAAGGAGCGAAGTCAGAGGCAATTGCATAAATTGACAGTGGACATGAAACCAGTGAACCAAAGAGACAGGAGTTTAGTCAACCTACAAATCAAGCTGGAGACACATGTCCATTCATGGGGTTGGCGTTGCCCTGGGGTAGTCAGAATTTTCTCCAAAATGGGCATACATCAGGACTGGGGAGGTGTTAGCAAAATGGTTCTTCAGAGGCAGGACTGGGGAGGAAGTTTTGTTTTAAAACCAATGAAAGACCTTCACAGTAAGATATGTCTCAGTGGCACTTTACTATGTTCCTGGCATAAAAAGCTCTCAGATCCCAAAACACCCCTGTTACAATAACTCAATATTATCTTCTTTTGGGGGCCAACACTTTCACTTTTTTCCTTTAAGTTTTACTTCAATCCCACCTATCCTTGAACTCTTTTTCTCTCTGCGTTAATGGCTTTCTCACCATATTTGGTAAGAGTATGGAGAGTATAAAGCTATCAGAAAAATAGAAGAAAAGATGTATTACTGTATATAATAACAATGACATAATAATCCCACAATGTTATGCAGGACTTTATACATTTTATATACTTTATAAAATGAACTTTATACACAACATTATGCATTTTATAGATCAGTAGTCTGAAGAAAATTCACAAATTTGGAAGAATTTGAACAATTACTATAGTAATTACTTTAGGTGTTATGATGTTACAACACTCTGTTGTGGGTAAGAAAAATGGTGGAGGAAAAAAATCCATTGTTTTGCTACCCTGGACTCTCTTCCTATTCACAATTCTTAGCTTTTCAAAAGAAAGCAAACATTACTGTTGTTTGGAGGACAATGTAAGTTGTTACATTTAAAGAGTCCCTGAGGAGGAGTCAAGATGGTGGAGAAGTAGCAGGCTGAGACTACTTCAGCTAGCCAGAGATCAGCTAGATAGCTTATCTAAAGATTGCAAACACCTGAAAATCCATCGGCAGATCGAAGAGAAGAAGAACAGCAATCTGGAAACAGAAAAACAACCACTTTCTGAAAGGTAGGACAGGCGGAGAAGTGAATCCAAAGTGATGGGAAGATAGACCCCGGGGGGAGGGGCCGGCTCCCGGCAAGCGGCGGAGCAACGGTGCACAAAATCAGGACTTTTAAAAGTCTGTTCCGCTGAGGGACATCGCTCCAGAGGCTAAACCGGGGCGAAGCCCAGGGGTCAGCGTGGCCTCAGGTCCCGCAGGGTCACAGAAAAATCGGGGGTGTCTGAGTGTCGCAGAGCTTGCGGGTATTGGAACCGGAAAGCCGGCTGCAGAGACAGAGCCGACAGTAAGCTCGCAGCTCGGGGTGACCTTGAACCGGTCGCAGGCTCGGTGAGCTCGGAGCGCGGCCGGAGGTCAGGCAGGCGGGAGTAACTGGCGCTGTTCTCTGAGGGCGCACTGAGGAGTGGGGCCCTGGGCTCTCGGCTCCCCCGAGCCGGAGAACAGGAGGCCGCCATTTGTATTCCCGTCCTCCGGAACTCTACAGAAAGCGCTCAGGGAACAAAAGCTCCTGAAAGCAAACCCGAGCGGATTACTCACCCCGGCCCCTGATAAGGGCGGTGCAATTCCGCCTGGGGCAAAGACACTTGAGAATCACTACAACAGGACCCTCCCCCAGAAGATCAACAAGAAATCCAGCCAAGACCAAGTGCACCTACCAAGGAGTGCGGTTTCAATACCAAGGAGAGCAGCAGAATTACAGAGGAGGAGAAAGCCAAGCACGGAACTCATGGCGTTTTCCCTGTGATTCTTTTTTTTTTTTTTTTAGTCTTGAGGTTGATATAATTTTTTTCTTTTTCATTTTTTTTTTCTTTTTTTCGCCTTCGGGTAAAATTTTTATTTTTAACTGTTACCTTTTTCTTTTTAAACGATTATTTACTAGTTTATCTAATATATATATTTTTTCTTTTTTATATTTTTCTTATTTGTTTTCTTTTTATAAATTCTTTTCTTTTTTTCTTTCTTCCTTTTTGAACCACTTTTTATCCCCTTTCTCCCCCCTCCCGATTTGGGATCTCTTCAAATTTGTTTAAAGCATATTTTCCTGGGGTTGTTGCCACCCTTTTAGTATTTTACTTGCCCCTTCATATACTCTTATCTGGACAAAATGACAAGACGGAAAAATTCAACACAAAAAAAAGAACAAGAGGCAGTACCGAAGGCTAGGGACCTAATCAATACAGACATTGATAATATGTCAGATCTAGAGTTCAGAATGACAATTCTCAAGGTTCTAGCCGGGCTCGAAAAAGGCATGGAAGATATGAGAGAAACCCTCTCGAGAGATATAAAAGCCCTTTCTGGAGAAATAAAAGAACTAAAATCTAACCAAGTTGAAATCAAAACAGCTATTAATGAGGTGCAATCAAAAATGGAGGCTCTCACTGCTAGGATAAATGAGGCAGAAGAAAGAATTAGTGATATAGAAGACCAAATGACAGAGAATAAAGAAGCTGAGCAAAAGAGGGACAAACAGCTACTGGACCACAAGGGGAGAATTTGAGACATAAGTAACACCATAAGACGAAACAACATTAGAATAATTGGGATTCCAGAAGAAGAAGAAAGAGACAGAGGAGCAGAAGGTATACTAGAGAGAATTATTGGGGAGAATTTCCCCAATATGGCAAAGGGAACGAGCATCAAAATTCAGGAGGTTCAGAGAACGCCCCTCAAAATCAATAAGAATAGGCCCACACCCCGTCACCTAATAGTAAAATTTACAAGTCTCAGTGACAAAGAGAAAATCCTGAAAGCAGCCCGGGAAAAGAAGTCTATAACATACAATGGTAAAAATATTAGATTGGCAGCTGACTTATCCACAGAGACCTGGCAGGCCAGAAAGAGCTGGCATGATATTTTCAGAGCACTAAACGAGAAAAACATGCAGCCCAGAATACTATATCCAGCTAGTCTATTATTGAAAATAGAAGGAGAGATTAAAAGCTTCCAGGACAAACAACAACTGAAAGAATTTGCAAACACCAAACCAGCTCTACAGGAAATCTTGAAAGGGATCCTCTAAGCAAAGAGAGAGCCTACAAGTGGTAGATCAGAAAGGAAGAGAGACCATATACAGTAACAGTCACCTTACAGGCAATACAATGGCCCTAAATTCATATCTCTCAATAGTTACCCTGAATGTTAATGGGCTTAATGCCCTTGTCAAAAGACACAGGGTATCAGAATTGATAAAAAAACAAAACCCATCTATATGTTGCCTCCAAGAAACTCATTTTAAGCCCGAAGATACCTCCAGATTTAAAGTGAGGGGGTGGAAAAGAATTTACCATGCTAATGGACATCAGAAGAAAGCAGGAGTGGCAATCCTTATATCAGATCAATAAGATTTTAAGCCAAAGACTATAATAAGAGATGAGGAAGGACACTATATCATACTCAAAGGGTGTGTCCAACAAGAAGATTTAACAATTTTAAATATCTATGCCCCCAATGTGGGAGCAACCAACTATATAAACCAATTAATAACAAAATCAAAGAAACACATCAACAATAATACAATAATAGTAGGGGACTTTAACACTCCCCTCACTGAAATGGACAGATCATCCAAGCAAAAGATCAGCAAGGAAATAAAGGCCTTAAATGACACACTGGACCAGATGGACATCACAGATATATTCAGAACATTTCATCCCAAAGCAACAGAATACACATTCTTCTCTCGTGCACATGGAACATTCTCCAGAATAGATCATATCCTCGGTCCTAAATCAGGACTCAACCGGTATTAAAAGATTGGGACCATTCCCTGCATATTTTCAGAGCACAATGCTCTAAAGCTAGAACTCAACCACAAAAGGAAGTTTGGAAAGAACCCAAATACATGGAGATTAACAGCATCCTTCTAAAGAATGAATGGGTCAACCGGGAAATTAAAGAAGAATTGAAAAAAATCATGGAAACAAATGATAATGAAAATACAACGGTTCAAAATCTGTGGGACACAACAAAGGCAGTCCTGAGAGGAAAATATATAGCGGTACAAGCCTTTCTCAAGAAATAAGAAAGGTCTCAGGTACACAACCTAACCCTACACCTCAAGGAGCTGGAGAAAGAACAAGAAAGAAACCCTAAGCCCAGCAGGAGAAGAGAAATCATAAAGATCAGAGCAGAAATCAATGAAATAGAAACCAAAAAAACAATAGAGCAAATCAACGAAAGTAGGAGCTGGTTCTTTGAAAGAATTAATAAAATTGATAAACCCCTGGCCCGACTTATCAAAAAGAAAAGAGAAAGGACCCAAATAAATAAAATCATGAATGAAAGAGGAGAGATCACAACTAACACGAAAGAAATACAAACTATTATAAGAACATACTATGAACAACTCTACGCCAATAAATTTGACAATCTGGTAGAAATGGATGCATTCCTAGAAACATATAAACTACCACAACTGAACCAGGAAGATATAGAAAGCCTGAACAGACCCATAACCAGTAAGGAGATTAAAACAGTCATTAAAAATCTCCAAACAAACAAAAGCCCAGGGCCAGACGGCTTCCCGGGGGAATTCTACCAAACATTTAAAGAAGAACTAATTCCTATTCTCCTGAAACTGTTCCAAAAAATAGAAATGGAAGGAAAACTTCCAAACTCATTTTATGAGGCCAGCATCACCTTGATCCCAAAACCAGACAAGGATCCCACCAAAAAAGAGAGCTATAGACCGATATGCTTGATGAACACAGATGCGAAAATACTCAACAAAATACTAGCCAATAGGATTCAACAGTACATTAAAAAGATTATTCACCACGACCAAGTGGGATTTATTCCAGGGCTGCAAGGTTGGTTCAACATCCGCAAATCAGTCAATGTGATACAACACATCAATAAAAGAAAGAACAAGAACCATATGATACTCTCAATAGATGCTGAAAAAGCATTTGACAAAGTACAGCATCCCTTCCTGATCAAAACTCATCAAAGTGTAGGGATAGAGGGGATATACCTCAATATCATCAAAGCCATCTATGAAAAACCCACCGAAAATATCATTCTCAATGGAGAAAAACTGAAAGCTTTTCCGCTAAGGTCAGGAACTCGGCAGGGATGTCCATTATCACCACTGCTATTCAACATAGTACTAGAGGCCCTAGCCTCAGCAATCAGACAACAAAAGGAAATTAAAGGCATCCAAATTGGCAAAGAAGAAGTCAAATTATCACTCTTCGCAGATGATATGATACTATATGTGGAAAATCCAAAAGACTCCACTCCAAAACTGCTAGAACTTGTACAGGAATTCAGTAAAGTGTCAGGATATAAAATCAATGCACAGAAATCAGTTGCATTTCTCTACACCAACAGCAAGACAGAAGAAACGGAAATTAAGGAGTCAATCCCATTTACAATTGCACCCAAAACCATAAGATACCTAGGAATAAACCTAACCAAAGAGACACAGTATCTATACTCAGAAAACTATAAAGTACTCATGAAAGAAATTGAGGAAGACACAAAGAAATGGAAAAATGTTCCATGCTCCTGGATTGGAAGAATAAATATTGTGAAAATGTCTATGCTACCTAAAGCAATCTACACATTTAATGCAATTCCTATCAAAGTACCATCCATCTTTTTCAAAGAAATGGAACAAATAATGCTAAAATTTATATGGAACCAGAAAAGACCTCGAATAGCCAAAGGGATATTGAAAAAGAAAGCCAACGTTGGTGGCATCACAATTCCGGATTTCAAGCTCTATTACAAAGCTGTCATCATCAAGACAGCATGGTACTGGCACAAAAACAGACACATAGATCAATGGAACAGAATAGAGAGCCCAGAAATAGACCCTCAACTCTACAGTCAACTAATCTTCGACAAAGCAGGAAAGAATGTCCAATGGAAAAAAGACAGCCTCTTCAATAAATGGTGCTGGGAAAATTGGACAGCCACATGCAGAAAAATGAAATTGGACCATTTCCTTACACCACACACAAAAATAGACTCAAAATGGATGAAAGACCTCAATGTGCGAAAGGAATCCATCAAAATTTTGGAGGAGAACACGGTCAGCAACCTCTTCGACCTCAGCCGCAGCAACATCTTCCTAGGAACAACGCCAAAGGCAAGGGAAGCAAGGGCAAAAATGAACTATTGGGATTTCATCAAGATCAAAAGCTTTTGCACAGCAAAGGAAACAGTTAACAAAATCAAAAGACAACTCCAGAATGGGAGAAGATATTTGCAAACGACATATCAGATAAAGGACTAGTGTCCAGAATCTATAAAGAACTTAGCAAACTCAACACCCAAAGAACAAATAATCCAATCAAGAAATGGGCAGAGGACATGAACAGACATTTCTGCAAAGAAGACATCCAGATGGCCAACAGACACATGAAAAAGTGCTCCATATCACTCAGCATCAGGGAAATACAAATCAAAACCACAATGCGATATCACCTCACACCAGTCAGAATGGCTAAAATCAACAAGTCAGGAAATGACAGATGCTGGCGAGGATGCGGAGAAAGGGGAACCCTCCTACACTGTTGGTGGGAATGCAAGCTGATGCAGCCACTCTGGAAAACAGCCTGGAGGTTCCTCAAAATGTTGAAAATAGAACTGCCCTATGACCCAGCAATTGCACTATTGGGTATTTACCCTAAATATACAACATAATGATCCAAAGGGGCACGTGCACCCGAATGTTTATAGCAGCAATGTCCACAATAGCCAAACTATGGAAAGAACCTAGATGTCCATCAACAGATGAATGGATCAAGAAGATGTGGTATATATACACAATGGAATACTATGCAGCCATCAAAAGAAATGAAATCTTGCCATTTGCGACAACATGGATGGAACTAGAGCGTATCATGCTTAGCGAAATAAGTCAAGTAGAGAAAGACAACTATCATATGATCTCCCTGATATGAGGAAGTGGTGATGCAACATGGGGGCTTAAGTGGGTACGAGAAGAATAAATGAAACAAGATGGGATTGGGAGACAAACCATAAGTGACTCTTAATCTCACAAAACAAACTGAGGGTTGCTGGGGGGAGGGGGTTTGGGAGAAGGGGGTGGGATTATAGACATTGGGGAGGGTATGTGCTTTGGTGAGTGCTGTGAAGTATGTAAACCTGGTGATTCACAGACCTGTACCCCTGGGGATAAAAATATATGTTTATAAAAAATAAAAAATTATATTTAAAAAAAATAAATAAAAAAATAAAGAGTCCCTGAGTTCCTGTGGTGACTGAGCTGGGTCAGTGAAGCAGTTCCGTTGTAAGGGAACTGTGATCTATTGACCCTGTGCTAGACTCTTCCTGTATGTAACGTTCTTCAGTCCCTGACAACCCCATGAGAAAGACTGGGATTGAGCCCCATATTGGGCTCTCTGCTCAGTGGGGAGCCTGTTTCCCTCTCTCTCTCTGCCTGCCTCTCTGCCTACTTGTGATCTCTGTCTATAAATAAATAGATAATATCTTTAAAAAAAAAAAAAACTTGAAACAGTTCTGCCTAAAACTTGAGTGTGGTTCTGTTACATACCATGTGAAGTTGATGTAAACTCTGGTTTGAGCCCTGCCTGAGGACAAAAGAGAGGAAGAAGCCAGGATGGCTGAGTTTTCCTCCTGAGGCAGCTGCTCTTTTTTCCCCTCTTTTCCAATAAATACCATTTCTGAAGTGATCCATACTGGGTAGTTTGAATGTTGTGGAGGTGGAGGACGGTAGACCAGAAGGTCAATGGCCTACAACTATGAGGACTGACTCTTGCTAAGCAGGAAGCTTCATTTTGGGAATGAAAAGGACTAGGAGACAGAAAGAAGACACCAATGGTCACTCTGGAGAGAGGTCCCCTGGTCCACCATGGCTGCTAGGCATTTCCTTACAGTCTCTGTGTCTGTGTTTGTGTTTATGCCTGTGTGTATCGGTCTGTGTGTGTGCATGCATGAGTGTGCAAATGCATTTGCATCGCTTTCTGTCCTGTGTGTTTGTGCATATGTGTGTCTTTGTGTATGTGTTGTATTAAGAGGTAGCAGTTGTGTGAATATGGCTAATTGGGGGAGGCCACACCTTCTACCTGACTGTATGTTAAGGAAGGCTGAGAAAGAGTATCTGACATTTTTCCTTCCTAGAGTGGAAACAAATGGATTCTTTCACTCAGATTCATAAGGTGTGGTATTTCCTGAACATAGACGAGGGTTTCAGATGCTAGGAGCCTAGAAGGGAGATAAATGGTCATTTCAGACACATTCATGGAAAAATATATTTTCTCATCTTGAATTATTTCAAACATGGAAGTAAAAAGAGGCAGAATTTATATTTTATTTATTATTTTAAACATTTTCAAAAAATAGAAATTTTATTTTCTTTACTTTTCATAACTTTAATAGCTTTCAATATTGAAGACATTTTCTACATGGTAGGTGAGCACATTGCTCCATTATCTCATTTAATCTTCACAAAGCCTACTAAGTGGGTGGTTTTATTATTGGTTCTATATTTTATATGAGAAAATGGAGGCTTTGGACACACCAGTTATTATATCAAAGGTCTGACTTGAGTAAGTGGCAGAGCAATAGTCTGTACCAGAGGATCTATGTCTAGAACACACAATCTTAAATAAGATATTTTAATTCTTCCATACATACTTTTAATATAATATATATATATATACCACGATGTAATAAGAATATACACATATATGTACATAAGTATGTATGTATTTACAGAGGGGTCTATATATTTCTCTCAATGTACCAGAGTGTGATCTTAGGATTCATTACAGGAAATACTCTCAATGTGCTGCTTCCTCAGCAATGCTTCCTGGGATTCATTGATTCACAGATTAATTCAGCAAGTGTGTATAGAGGCTGCACTAGAGACAAGGCTTGCACAGACCCTGGGAAGGTCACAGTCACAGAGAAAAAGGTCCTACTTGGGAGCACTCATCTTCATCTTCCTTCATTTGGCACCACACCTGGCCCTCATACTCATGTCTATGACCTCAGTCCTGTGCCCTCTCTCCATTTCAAGCCCCTTCTCACAGAGCCTGAACCATAGATAATCTCTGGAAACCTCAGGAAATGAACTGCTATGTCCTGACTCTCAGGCACTTTTCAACAACTCCAGGCAGAAGCTCTCCACAGTAGGCAATCAGGTCAATGGGAAGTTGCAGCAGGAAGCCTGGCATCCTGAAGGCACAGCTGATGGCTGTCTGCTTCTTTTCCCCTTGATTTTAGTCCTGAGGTACCTCTCAGGGAGCACAGGGTGGGGACTGAGGTTGAGGCTAGGACTGGGACGGAGGTTGTCCTGTGGAAATGAGAGAGTCCAGAACTGAAGAGAGGTTCCTGGGGCTGATTGTAGGCTCTTCTAATACTTTGCACATTTGCACGTGGCTTCATCTACTGTGTTCTCTGGACTGTAAAAAAGAATTTCAGTAGAGGGGACAGGATGTCTCAGTGCTGCCTATTTCCTGTTCTCATCATATTGCCTATAAGCATGTATTTTAAGAGACCTAATACATCAGATACCCAAAGGCTGATTCATTTTTTTTTTGTACCAATAAATCACTTTTTTTTGGTACGTGCAGCGTTGAGTAATTATCCTTTTTTCTACTGTGGGTATAGATATAGATATTTCTGGTTGCATCATTTTGGCTACTAACTGGAAAGAGAGAGAGTGAGACAGAGATATAGACACATATGTAGATAGAGACAGATATGGAGACAGAGACTGACAGATATGTAGATAAGGTATACCTAGTATAGATAAAAATATTGCAAATGGGTGTCAAGGAAGACTTTTCTAAATTAATTGTCCCAATTATTTCATGGTAAGGAGTAGAGACAGATGCAAAATTTAAAAGAAGTACCAATGATAATACTGAGTCCTCCTCTAGGCTGTATGTTTAGTTCTTGGATTTCTCATCTCTTAATCTCAAAGCAGTTACTGGGAGGGAGCATCTGCTCCACAGAAGACAACTGGAGATGCTCCAGCTCATGTCCTCAGACTCCACAGTCCAGGACCCATGGGGTCTATGCAAACCCTGACTTTTGTTGTTGTTGCTGTTTTACTGTATTGCTCACGATGGTCAGTTTTTCTCAAGGCTTTAAATTGTAAAATTTGGTTCCTAGATTCAAACAATAGTATTTTCATTGCTTCTTTGACAATACTTTTTTGTAAGTTAGTTTATTTTTTTAGAGTCATACAACTTCACAGATTAAGTTTTTTAAAATGCTGTTATCTTGTCTACATAACTCCATGTAATTACTACCTTCTGAACAGTCTCTTAGCACAGATGTTTCCTTTTTAAGTAAATAAAACAGGACACAGTCTTTGCGGAATAATTAGAAAAAGTCACTTTTCGTCCAGGTTGACACAGCACTGCTCAGGGTATAGAGGAGGGTGGCCATGGGATGGGTTTTGGCCCCCATGGTGCCCCCTCACTTAGGCATATATGAGCAGGGCACACTGGTAACACCAAACAGAGGCTGCAACTTCAGGTTCCTTACAGGGAAAGGAAGTGTCATTTTTGTGGATAACATATACATGTCATTTCTTCCTCATTCTGATTTTGGAGGGAGGTACTAACATTACCAATTGAAAATAGATCCTCTAGTTTGGAACAGGTTCATTCAAGTTAGGACAATCTCCTTGGGCACATTCCTCATTGTTTCTGTTTCTCTGTCTGTCTCCTGCTCATTCTCATGATGGCATCACTAAGCATGGGGAGAGAGTTCCTTCTTCCAGTCTTCCTCCCGCCATCTTATTGCACAAGATCAGAACCTTCTTGTGCAACAACCAGCCCTGAACCCACCACCACTGACTCACACCATGCCATGGGCTGTAAAGTTTCCACCCTGTAGCTTCTGTTCTTGTTGAAGCATCAATTCTTTCTGCCATGATATAAGGGCATTTGCAGGATTTTCATGGTGATCATGAGATTTCCTCCAGAGATTGAACACCAAGCATATTATCTGGCAGCTAAATGGGTGGAATTCCACCTTCTGAATGAGCTTTTCACAACTACTGAATATTTCTGAACGGCTTACTTCTCTCTGAGATAATTATACCATTTCAACATAAGAGTCTATAACTAGGAATGCAAGTCAATAGGAAATTATGTCAAACCAGACATTTAAGACAGGGTTAGTGACATCTGTGGGGGGTACATTGATGGATACTCTGATGGATACATCAGAGTCCCTTTTCTCTTTCCTCTGATACTGAGGCATTACACAGCAAGACATGTATAAACTGCTTAATACAATGCCTACCTAGTATATAAGGAATTTTCAGTTAAAAAGAGCTATTATTAACATCTTATCTGGAACATTATGTTTATTAAATTTCATACAGAACTTAAATCTTTTTCTTTGAATGAACAAAGGAAAGAATCAAAGAAATCTATTGACATATGGATTATAAATACTAATTCTACCACTTCCAGAATAAAACTAGATTTTTGGTAACTGTTTGGTAACTTCAACTTAAAAGTTAAGAAAAATCAAAAGGACAGAACTCACAGTAGGTAGGGATAATCAGTTTGTGATCAAACATTTAAATGTTAACTCATACATGACAGAAAGTTAGATGAAGGAAGGACAGAAAAGATACATCAATTATAACCAATGTGAGAAGCTGGATTTTTGTTGACATTATGAAAGTGGCAGGCATTTCTCGACTTTCTTTTTGTAAGAGTTAGGATTGGTTCACTAGTGTATACTTGTTTATTGTATTAATGAACATCCAGAACACTGAATTGAACTCATCATAATACTGGTTCATAAAGCCCTGTAATCATTTATTGACACAGAGATAGAGATCTCTTTACCTTTTGCTACTTAGATGATGATGACTTACCTAATAACTTGACAAATACCTCAGAATCCCTCATTTTCCTGAAGAACAAAAGCATTAAAAATAATCTATATGCTCCTCTCTATTAAGCTGGTCAACTAGAAAAGCACAACATTTAATGATAATTTCTCAACACTTGTCCAGTTTCTTGTTTTCTTGCTGAGGGAACAGGGCACATCCTGTTCTGTTAAAGATGGGACTTTGGTGGCTTTGTGGAAGGTGAAATGAAAGGAACTAGATAAAATCTCCCAACTCTGCAGTTTGTTTTACTTATTTGGGGGCAAATATAACCCACATACTTGACTATTACTTGATTTTTATTCTTTTGCTCCTCCATGTGAACAGTGGACCTCTCCTTACCTTGCCCTGGACATTACGAAGTGCACCTTCAGGGACTGCACAGATGGTTTTCCTTATTCTCTGGTTGCTGTCTGGGAGTAGCCAGTGGGAGCATCAGCAAGAGACTGGGAAGTGGAAGAAAGTGAGGTCTGGGTTCCCTCCCTGAAGGGGGCCTGCATTCTCACAGAGACCAATATATAGTGCCAACTCCTGCCATACCCAGAGGTTAATGCTCAGGAACAAGAGGTGCATGAGGGAGAAGTCTTTCCCTTTTACATCACTTAACCCACTGGAGGGATTTGTTTCTTTTCCCCAGGGCACACTGGCTTGGAATTCTAGTATCCAAGAAGAAATGCTTTTGTCAGGTGACATGGTGATTTTTTTTTGTACATTATTTTTTATTTTTTATTTATTTCTTTTTTATTATTTTTATTTATTTATTTTTATTATTAATTTTTTATTTTTTATAAACATATATTTTTATCCCCAGGGGTACAGGTCTGTGAATCACCAGGTTTACACACTTCACAGCACTCACCAAAGCACATACCCTCCCCAATGTCCATAATCCCACCCCCTTCTCCCAAACCCCCTCCCCCCAGCAACCCTCAGTTTGTTTTGTGAGATTAAGGGTCACTTATGGTTTGTCTCCCTCCTAATCCCATCTTGTTTCATTTATTCTTCTCCTACCCACTTAAGCCCCCATGTTGCATCACCACTTCCTCATATCAGGGAGATCATATGATAGTTGTCTTTCTCTGCTTGACTTATTTCGCTAAGCATGATACGCTCTAGTTCCATCCATGTTGTCGCAAATGGCAAGATTTCATTTCTTTTGATGGCTGCATAGTATTCCATTGTGTATATATACCACATCTTCTTGATCCATTCATCTGTTGATGGACATCTAGGACCTCAATGTGCGAAAGGAATCCATCAAAATCCTTGAGGAGAACACAAGCAGCAACCTCTTCGACCTCTGCCGCAGGAACATCTTCCTAGGAACAACGCAAAAGGCAAGGGAAGCAAGGGAAAAAATGAACTATTGGGATTTCATCAAGATCAAAAGCTTTTGCACAGCAAAAGAAAGAGTTAAAAAATCAAAAGACAACTGACAGAATGGGAGAAGATATTTGCAAACGACATATCAGATAAAGGACTAGTGTCCAGAATCTATAAAGAACTTAGCAAACTCAACACCCAAAGAACAAATAATCCAATCAAGAAATGGGCAGAGGACATGAACAGACATTTCTGCAAAGAAGACATCCAGATGGCCAACAGACACATGAAAAAGTGCTCCATATCACTCGGCATCAGGGAAATACAAATCAAAACCACAATGCGATATCACCTCACACCAGTCAGAATGGCTAAAATCAACAAGTCAGGAAATGACAGATGTTGGCGAGGATGCGGAGAAAGGGGAACCCTCCTACACTGTTGGTGGGAATGCAAGCTGGTGCAGCCACTCTGGAAAACAGCATGTTGAAAATAGAACTGCCCTATGACCCAGCAATTGCACTATTGGGTATTTACCCTAAAGATACAAACGTAGTGATCCAAAGGGGCACGTGCACCCGAATGTTTATAGCAGCAATGTCCACAATAGCCAAACTATGGTGATTATTTTTTTGAGCTTCAGTTTCCATTGGCTAACTTTGCATTTGAAAACAGAACAAAGATTCCCATGACAGTTTCCACAAAGGTTAAGAATCCTGGGGCACAAAGCAATGGGCGTAGGGGTGGGGTGTGGAGCATTAATCCTGAGGAGGAAAAGGGAAATTTCCCAGTACCTATCCTTTGTGCCCCTCAGCATCCATACTGTTAATTTGCCTGGGGGAGAAATCCATGCGCCCATAGCAGGAGGTACACACACAGTCATATCTTCCTCTCTGCCTCCAGATGAACACATGAGGTTGATTTTCTATCAACCTTCTATGAAAGGCTTTCAGGCAAAAAAAAAAAGTGGGAAACAACTTTGTTGAATAAATCTATGATTGTGTACAATTCTGCTTGAGATGTTCTCATTCTCTCATCTGCAAGTAGACAAAAGAGATGTAAAAAAAATGAGGAAATTAAAATACAGTGTTAATAGGAAGACTCAGTATTGGTGTCACTGTCTATATCTGGTATTTGTTCAGCAGAGAGGAAAAGAAACACTCAGGCCACGAAGGTACACTGAGTTCTCCGGGCATGAACTTTGTCTCTAACTTGGCACATGGAGTCAGTAGGAATCAGCAGAGAAAAGAGATTTTGTTTTGTAAATGAAGCAACCTTTGATGGAAAAGAGCAGAAAAAGAGTGGTTAAGACAAAGGCTATTCCACATATTTCTAACCATCAGATGTCACATGGTATGCCTAAGTGCTCCATAACGTGCAAGAATTTTAATATTAAGTAACATGTGAATTCTATTTAACAGTAAATTTTAAAATAAAAATCAAAAGCCATACAGGTTTTTCTATGAATCAATAAGGGTATGAGTGACATGGTAAAAATTCTCCTATTCCCAATGTTTAGAAGTGGCATCTCCAAGGTGTGCCCTTTCCTCTACCCAAAACTGTGTTCCTGAACCCATTCTGGGGAGTGGAACATAAAGAACATCCAACACAAAACAGTCAACATAGATCTCCAGAAATTTTCAGAATTGGGATTCTCAGAAAATGACTCTGATGTAACAGACATTAGTTTTTCCACAGTACTAATGTGTGTGATCGGTTGGTAATGGATAATAGAACTATGAAAACTACGGTTTTATGGGGCACCTGGGTGGCTCAGTGGGTTAAAGCATTTGCCTTCAGCTCAGGTCATGGTCCCAGGGTCCTGGGATCAGGTCCTGTATTTCCTCCCTCTATGCCTGTCTCTCGGCCTCCTTGTGATCTGTTTCAAATAAATAAATAAATAAATAAATAAATAAATAAATAAATAATCTAAACAAAAAGAAAGTAAGAAAGAAAAGGAACTACGATTTTATGAGATGTTCTAAGACATTATTCAGCATTAATTTCATAATATAATGCTGCTTCTATTAGTCAAAATTATTGTGTCTCACCCACCTGAAAAGTGAAATAAATGAGTTGAGCCCAAATCATCAGGATATTTCAAGCATCCATCTATGCAAAATCCCCACCCATGAGGTAATGTGAGCCCCTCTCTGATAGTCAAAATGTCAGTCTCAGTTCAGCAGAGATCAATGGAGTCAACACCGTACTTGGTCCTGTACATTCTAATAAGATGCTTTCAGTGTTGTTAGAATCAGCCATTTAAACAACCATAGGAGGTTTTGTTGGTCTCTGGATGGTTTGGCTTTACTGTTTGTGGTCAAAGTATCCTTGGTGAAGCTTCACTTATCCACAAGGAGAAGGGCAGCTAGAGGAAATGACTCCAAATATGACTGTTTTTCCCTCCACATGGGGTGGTTTGCTCCCCACACAGGGCCACTCTCTTTTTAGGTTGTAACTCAAAGACACTATGGACCCATGTTGAAACTGAGATTTACATTGACCTGGGATGACTTCTCTGACAGTGTCTTCATATGTAGCTAATTTCTCTCTAACAAAACTCTAATACTCAGGTCTCAGAGTCACTCCCGTGTGGAGTCAGGCACTGAGAGGAAAGGGTTCAGTGGTATTAGGATATGGGAAGACAAATGAAGGACTATCCCCAAAACAGAGCAAAAGTAAGTTTCTGTCCCTCCCCTTCCTCCACCTCCTGCACATGGTGGAGGTCTTCATCTTGACCCAGGCTTCATTAGAGGAAAGGGGCGTCGGCCTTTTTCACAATTAGGATCGTGTCAAATATAAATTCCCTAGTGCAAAACCTCAGGGAGACAGATAAGGAGTTAATGAATCTGAGGGACTAATTATCTACAAACCTTTTGGGCTTTCCTTTCAGCAATCATGTTTACCAGTGCTATTAAGTTGTACATAAAATTTGAATCTTCAACTGAAAAGACATTTAATTCAGCTTAGACTTCCTCAGAGAGCTTTTTCTTTTCCCCTACATATGACAGTAGGTGTTTTCCTGTTTGGGACTGGAGATTCAGTACTATAGTTTTTCTTTTCCTTTTTTCCCCTTGAGAAGTTGACAAATTTTATATGAATTTAGTAAACATAGTGATATCTTATTGATATAATTTTGCTTTATTACAGAGGATCGACCCCATTGCTGTGGTAGTTAAACTACCTCCCTGTACAGATGAGAGAACAGAAGTCCAAAGAATACGGCCCCCAAATCCCATATGGAGTAACATTCAAGGAGAATTGGAAGTGAGGGCTCTGGGTCTCATCCAGGGCTGTTGCATCAACCTGCCTGAGGATCATGTCTCCCCACATCAGTTGAGCACCAGGTATGTCAGTGCATGAGGGTGCTGAGAAATTATTCCTACCAACTGTTTGCTGTGCTTTGCTCACTGAGTCTCTACTGCAAAGTTATAAGTAGTGGGCAGGACAGAAGTTTGAAAACTGGAGTCAAGAGTCCACTTCCTATTTCAGTTTTCAATCATTTTATGGTAAATCTCTCTCTGAAATGATTTGCACAATATTTTATTCCCACTTTCTTCTTTGGAGATGGCCAGAATCTTCAATCGCCAGCCTGTCTAGCTCTGTTCAGTAGAAATAAAGATAAGTCACATTATGAGACTCATTTTCTAATGTCGCATTTTAAAAAAGTTAAGGAAACAAATAAAATTCTAGGATTATTTTATTTACTGTGAGATATCCAAACCAGGATTTCCCCGTTTCTAAATTGACAGTAGTAGCATTCATCTCAAGGGCAACTTCATTACTTCAAAATGTAATTGATATAGAAATTATTAAGAAGGTATTTCATCTTTTTTTTTTAATAGTCTCCAGAACATGGCTTGTATGTTACACAAGCAGCCCATCTCAGGTTGAACTAGCTATGTTTCAAGTGCTCAGGAGCCACATGTGGCTAGTGGTCACTGCATTGAGCAGCGCAGATTCTGCTCGAAATGCTTCAAAACTCTGCACCGGATGACCTTCAGAGCAGACCCTCCAGACTGGACAGCTCCCTGGGTTTGTGCCCACATCTATGCCAGGGGCTTCTTAGGTTGCAGGGTTCTGTGCAGTGGACCAGTGGGGAGGGGAAGAGTCATTAGTGAGGGTCAGGGTGCTGAGAGCTGACTCTAGAACAACCCCAGAGACCCAGAGTCATTGGAATGTGCCAGTCTTCAGTGCCCTGAGAGACTGAGACCTTTTTGCTCAGGGGCCTGGTCAGAGCACAGGGCTGTGGTATTGCCAGGCAGCACAGTAGTACACGCCCTCGTCACTTTTCTCCAGTTTCATCATCCACAGACTGCAGCTGTTTCTATTCTTGCCCTTCTTAGCAGTGACTTTGTCAGCTTTCAGGACATAATCCGGTTGCACACGGAATGTGGACATGTCTAGGTAGAGGAGCCTCTTCGGTGCCGTACCCTCCTGGTGGCGGTACCAGTGGATGTAGCTGACCCAAGTGTCCACTTCGCAATCCAGAGTATGTGAACTGCCCACACGTGCCACCAACAAAGCAGTCTGATTCAGCTTGAGCCCTGCTCCACCACCTGCCAGGAGAGAGGGGAACAGTTGTAAGACAGTGATGGCCAGGACCCTCAGGGTGTCCCCTGTCCTCTGCACCGGGGAACAAGTCAGGACTTACCGGGAAACAGGAGAGCACACAGGAGGGCAAGGGGACCCAGCATGGTTCTGTCTCCCGCCTGGTGGAAAGAAACCCTGGGTGACCTCCTGGCTGCACCTGCTGGGAAGAGACTGTCTGGGTGTGTTGCAGAAGGCAGGTGAAGACCTGAGCCTCTGTTTCCCAGAGGCACCTGCAGTTACTAGTGAGAATGAGGCTGGGAGGAGAGAGGGAGGGGCCAGAGGCTGGGACAGGTCTGACCACAAGGCAGGAGGGAACATCAATGGTTAGGCTGCTGAGAATCACTGAGGACTCTTGGTGCAAGGAGGGCACCAGTGATATAACAGCAATCCTTGATTGGACCTAAGCTCCGCACTAACTGGTTTCTGCTCATTGTTTGACCAAATGCTGTCCTGGGTGAGACAAATGACATAAGTGAAACAATTCATCCTGGAGGGTGTAGTGCCCTTTCTTCAAAGGAGAACAGTCCATGGATTGGGAAGCTCAGAGTCTCACAAGCAGGGGAGCACTCTGCCCAGGGGTTTGGGGCAAGAGGGAGTTTTATAGAGACTTAAAAGCAGTAAAGGGAGGAATAGCAGGTCAGTCAGGGGATAAGGAGAGAGTGTTTGGCTTAGGTTGATTGGCCGGGGTTGCGTACCTGACCTTACTTAGAACAGGGGAATCATTGCAGATTCCTGGTGTTTGGTGCCTGCTTAGTTGGGATATACTATGTTTTTTGTCAAGGGCAGCATTTACAGGGACAGGGAAGTTACCTAAGTTTCAGTTTGCTGACTCGGCACCGCAGGCAGGAATGGATCCATCCTGGTTCTGGAAACGCATTTCACCAGGTGACAATTGTGTTGCTCTACTTCTCTTCTTGCTATGGTACATCTGTGCTCTTGTGTTATGGTGCTGAGAGGTCATATTGTTAAAGATGGGCATATTTAAAAAAAAAATAATAAGGGAAACTTTTGAGCAAGAAGCAAAGGGTAGCCAAGACTTCACCCCACACTCATATAGAGAGTGGAGGGTCCTGAGCAAGACCCTGTGTTCTCCAGGAAGAGGAAAATCAGGTGGCCCTTGAGGGAGCAACACTTCCTGCCCAGGTCATCCCACTGCTGCCATGAATGAAACTGCTCTGATGCCCCCAGAGATGAGAGACAGGGGCTCAGAGCAGTTGCGGACTCAGGCAGACCCTGTGCAAAGAGCCAGGTGCTGAAGCTTGGACATTTCATTGAATCTCTGAGAGGCAGGTGTGCTTTCCCTGACCAGGGGCAGCTCCCTTTTGCCCCAGGGAGAATGTGAGACCTAATCCAGTTTGACTTCTTCTCTAGGTCACAGGGAGTAAGTTGGATGTACAAGCGATGTCAACTTTTAGTGAGCATGAAAACCTTAAAAACACAAACCAGGAAAGCCATTGAAATGTTGTCTGCAGGGAACAGCAGGTTCAGACTGACTCCACGTGCATGGAAGCCTTATAGACCTGCTGACCTGGGGAATGTCCAGCCATGGGGCTCAGCCTGAGAGGCCGGTTCCCTCCACAGCCCACGATGTCATCTGATCAATGATGCACAAGGGGGGACGTCCTTCTCAGTTCAGAGCTGCCAAATTCGACACTTGGGAGAGTCTGAATGATACCTCATAACCCTGGGAGGATTTATTGCACTGACAAGGATAGAATGACAGCTCCAGTCCACGCCCTGCCACCTGACGGATGTATGTCCTTAGTAAAATCCCTGTAAATGGGAATAATAATGCTCACTTTCCAGACTCCATCCACCATGGGCCTAGGATTGGGCCGATTTGGTTGCTTTGTAAATCAATATTACCAGCCAGTCTGAAGTACGATGTGATTCTTATAACCACTTGTTTCGTATAACATGCCAACATAGTTATAACAACCAGATTTATCAGAGCAGCTCATTGAAATCTTAAAATACTTCATCTGTGCAGTCACATAAGTAATGGAGCCTTGATTTAAACACAAGACTAATAAATGCAAACTTGTCACAGCATCCATTCTATACATGTAGAATTCTCTCTCTATATATACGCATACACAGAGACAAAGAGAGTTACGTTTAAGTAAGTAAGGTCATGAGAAAGATTTCAGAGAGGTTGCAGAACTTAGCAATATCTCTCACATATCAAGGGAGCAAAGAGCAGAAGCTGTTCTTGAAGAGCAGTCATTCCGGTAACAGTGCTGGACCACAGAACACAATAGAAATTCTTCTAGTACTGGTGAATTAATAGCAGCTTGCCTTCTAGAGAGACTAATATATATATATATATATATATATATATATATATATATATATATTTTAATTTCATAACAGAAATCATTGATCCATTAAATAGTGTCAAATACACTTTATTGAATGCAATATATGGTACATATGGATTCCTTCCTTGCAAGTCTAAAGTATGTGTAATTCATCCCATTCTGAAGATGACAGAGTCTTCAGGAGATTGAGTAGCCCCACTAAGAAGAGCTCACCCAGAACTTCAAGTCAGCCAGGTTAATAGGTAAATGAAGCATGTGCACTATGTAACACGTTGGATGTTTTTCACTAAGATATTTTTTTTTTTTTAAAGATTTTATTTATTTATCAGAGAGAGGTAGAGAGCGAGCACAGGCAGACAGAATGGCAGGCAGAGGCAGAGGGAGAAGCAGGCTCCCTGCTGAGCAAGGAGCCCGATGTGGGACTCGATCCCAGGACGCTGGGATCATGACCTGAGCCGAAGGCAGCTGCTTAACCAACTGAGCCACCCAGGCGTCCCTCACTAAGATATTAATATATGTTCTCTCTGAGTTGTTGCTTTGAATACAAATTGTGATTTAACCTAATAGGCTAGATAGGTTTCTTATTTTTTTTTTTTTAAATAATAATGTGCTTCCCTCTTAAGAACTGCATTGTTTTATTACTTGCACTGACTTCTACCACCCCCTCCTGGCCATTGCAGGTATGTCTTGCACCTGATCATCTTCAGTATTGCTCACCAGGTCAGTGAAGTCTCTTACAGCGAACAGTCACTTAGGAGTGGAAGGGCCCAGAAATACAAAGCAGAAAACCTGTTTTTTCCAACTTTGTACTTAGTGTGAGTGGTAGTTTTTGGTGAGTGGCTCGTCCTTGCAAGGCCCCATTTTGCTAGCCTCAAATGAGAAAATAGAATGATAGGCTTGGTGTCATACGTACCTGTAAAAACTACAGAGATTTGCCTGTGAATATACATATTTGCATTCATATACAGGGAAGAGCTTTCCTGTCAATCCATGTCTGTCCATCTGTCTGTCCCCCCAGTTCATTGTCCCTCAGTGCTGCTCTTGGTGCCCCTGGTTGCAGACACTGCATTAATTCATCCACCGACAGTGACAGACACTCGTGCTGCTGCCCAGACTGGCTGTCAGCAGCAAGGCTGTCTCTGACAGCTCAGGGGCTCTGTACACTGGGAGTCCCCTGACCCCCATGCTGTCAGTCAGTCTACTGTTGACATGACTCTGGCCAGGTGTCATGTTATTGGGAATCTTAGCTGGGGGATGGAGGGTCAAAGTCCTGAGGGATGATTTCTGGGCTCCCCAACAAATAGGGGAGCCTGACCTCTGCATTTCAGGGCTCGCTTCTGTGGGGAGACTGCTTTTGCCTTCTGCATCTTGTGGGAAACAAAGTTGGCTTGCCAACATACTAACCTGCTGGACCCTGGGAGGAGGGAGAGTACCAACATCCAGGGAAGGATGGGCACCACGGAGAAGCCCACATTGCCCTGGTGTGTTTTCAAGGGCTGGAGACAGTGATGTGGGCAGGAGCCCAGCCTGGAGAGCTTTTCCAGGCATTAGGAGCTTCTGACTCAGACAGATGTCTTTGGCAACAGATGCCTGCCCAATGTCAAATGTCTAGTTCAGATGCTGCTGGATTATGTGTCTGTCAGCTGATGACAGCAGTGGCCAGTGCCTTTTACTCCCAAAGTGATCCTGTCACAGGTCCAGCCTCACATATGTTCTGTACCATCACTGTCTATAATGGTGAAGCCTCGTTTTGCAGTGTGAGCTCCTGGAGATTGCAATTCTCTCTCCTGGTCATGACTGTCCTTCCAGCTTTTTCCTGAGGGGCTTTCGGCTTGGAGTTCCCCATCATCCCATTCCCTTCTTGCCTGGACGATGATGTGGTTACTTGATTTCCAAATGTCACCTCAACAGGCAGAACAAGAACCAGTTAGTGTCTCCCCAGGTTAGGCTCCTGAGAACAGCTGGGACTGAGCTAGAAGGAAGACCCTGGAAGGGCTGATTTGAAGGGAGTTGCATTCAGGGGTGTAGGGATGTATGTGAGGTGGGTCTTGGGTCTCCATTCTTCAGTGAGCCCCAGAAGAAAATCAGAGCTGGTAGAGGACAGGGTGGGGAGAGAACGTGGCTCCTCTCTCCAGCTGTCAGGCCAGGCTTCCCTAGAAGACAGTGTGAGCCCCAGGGGAAAGGATATTCCAACACCTGAAACAGCCAGTGCCTCTTTGTTCCTGGTGATCCCAGTCCCAGGACACTAAGCACTGTGCGCATCTGAAGGGCCCTTTCCCTCAGGGAAAGAGAGATGGAAAGCAATCAGGCTGAGCTCAGACAGCAGCTCTAAGAGTCAGCGACCCTCCAGTCCCCTGTGATTTCATAGGTGCTGTAAGCCTGTGCTTGAAAGGCCTGCCTGCAGCCCCTCAGACTTGTGCCAGGGACAAAGCTTTCCACATCTTCTGTGTGCAGCATCATCAGTCTCATCTTCCAAACCTAATATTGGGTGAGCCCCTTCCCCCTACTGCTTCTAAAGGGTGAACATTATCATTCCTCTAACTTTCTTCTCCTTCAAGGTGTTTTGGGTGTTCATGTTAATTTTAGTATATGCTTGATAACTTGTGCACCAAATGCCTGTTGCACTGAATCTTTAATGAATTTGCTAAGAGCTACCATCATGAAAATATTGAGTCTTCTAACCCATAACATGGATCCTCTCTGGACTTATTTAGATATTCTTTAATTTTTTTCTCTGCAATATTTGTTCTTTTCCACATTCAAGATTTGCTCTTCTTTTCTTAAATTGATTCCTAAATATTTTATTTCTTTTGGTTCTATTGTAAATGAAATTGTTTCCTAAATTTCATCTTCAAGTTGTCAAGCCAGTATATAGAAATCCAACTGATATTTTGTACATTGAATGTGTACCTTGTGATGATGCTGACCTTGTTCATGAGTTCTACTTTTGGTTTTGTGTGCGTGTAGATTCTATGGAATTACCTACAAACAAGACCATGTCATCTGTGGGGGAAGACGTTTGGCATTTCCTTTTCCATATGCTAGAGATCTTCGTATTTTTACTAGTCGCACTCTCTAGAATCTGTATTACCATGTTGAATAGAAGTGTCAAGAGCAAACACCCCAGTCTGGTTCTGTTCTTTGGGGAAAAGCATTCAGTCCTTCAGCATTAAGTATGATGTCAGCTTTGGGTTTTCATAGATGTCCTTTATCAGGTTGAAGGTGTTCCTCTGTGTTGAGATTGTTCCTTCTGCCAATGGAACTATTCTCTTAAGCTCTCTAGTGAATATTTCATTTCGGGTTACAAGTTTTCTATTCTAGACTTTAGTTCTTTTAAGTACATGTTTGTGTTGTACCTTTGGTATACTTGTAACAATATGCATTTTTAGCTTTTTGTATTTATTTCATTTATTTATTTATTTTGGGCTCCTGTCCACCACCAGCAGGTCCAGGATGTCGCAGTCACCACGGTCCAGGTAGAGCAGCAGCGCGCACGTGGGGCTGGTGCCCAGTCTCAAGCTGAGCTCGCCCCTGCTCACCCTGTATGACCAGTGCGCATAGGGAGCCCAGGGCCCAGGGCCGCCACCCAACTGATGCTGCCAGTGCCAGACTCTAACGCCAATGCCCGCAACAGCAATGGCGGCAAATGGGACGACGGCCTTTATAGGTCCCCGCCCTGGCGACGCTCATGCTTTGTAGCTATGGGCGCATGGGGCATGCAAGGGGCGGGGCATCCCCTGCGCGAAGCAAAGCTCCCTCGCTGGCTCACAGTGCGATGGGCCCGGCTGCGGGCGAGGCGCAGAGGCCCTGGTACCAGCTTCATCCAGGCAGCGGCTGTGGCAGCAGTGGCAAAGGCACATTTCCCTAGCTTCGGCTCCAACTAACGATGTGGGAGGGATGCCTTAGCAGCCACCAAAAACAAAGCTGTGATCCTCTTGAGTATTTTAAAAGTATTTTTGAACATGAACTTGTTATAGCTACTTCGAAGTAACCGCACACCTCAAAGAGTTTGTATTGAGTGGTAGGGTTATCACCCCCTAACAACAGTCACAATTTTGTGATTCTTTGACGATCTTATTATTTTTTATTGAAAAATATTTGTTGAAAATATATTGTAGCAACTTGAGATTGTGACTTTCCTCCAGAAGGTTGCTTTCATTGCTGTTTGCATGCTGAGAAAGTTGCTTGGACTTCACCTGTGATAGTCGATCTCCTGCGGTGTGTGACTGCTCATGCCTCTCCTGTTTTCTTTCCTAGTTATTTTAGTTTTCAGCCTAGCTTCCTGCGAATCACCCTGGGTCTACACAGCTTCATGGTTCCAAGATTTCTTAGGGATGTGTCCCAGCAACTTAAGACTTCACTTCTGCCAAATGGTTTTGTTGTAGGTCTTGGGTAGCACATTCCTATTTTACACAATTAGCACATAGATTGTATGTGCTAACGTGTACGTCTTCTCAGCTATACTTTTTCTGAGTCTTTTCATGGCTCCTCTGCATAAGACGATCACCTCAGTGTGAACCAACCATGTGTGGCTGGGTTGGGCTTTTTTGAGTCCCTCTAAGCACGCACACAGCTTCAGCTGAGCACATGCTTGCTGCAGTCATGACCCCAGCCGCAGACCCGCAGAGCCCCTGGCCTTCCTGCTTGCACACCACACAGCTTGTCAGCTCCACTTCACATCGCTGCATCCCACATTAACCAGCTCCTTACACTGTGTGACTTTGGATCCCATTCACAAGGCCTCTCCTATTTGGGAGGAAACTTCCAGCTCACGATGCTCAGTGTGGGAACTGAGGGAAGAACAGGAGCAACGCAGATGAGTGCACTGCTGTCGTTGCTGAATTCTGTAGGTTTCAGATATAAACCATTCTCAGACAATTGTGCAACTTGGACATTTCCCAGTCACGGAAATAGTCACTTTTGTTGCTCTAGTCTGGTTTTATTTCTAGCATTCACGGTAAGATTTGTTGACCATTAAGAGGACCTTGCTACCGTTCACTTTTAAATTATGTAAACTATACGTATTGCTATGTTTTAATCCAATCTTTGGCTTTATTTAGAACTCCCAAATAATCCCAAGACATGCCGGCCCCATGAGGCTCAAACGCCATTATCTTGACAGGTGGGCAGTGAGCCTAGAAACAGGAAGATGTGGTGTGACCATCTCCTCGACTCCTTTCCAGGTGAGAAGGCATGTAATCTGCCCCAGTGTCTCTACAGCAGTTTAATTGGCTGGAAAGTGAAGCCTCCCAACAGCGATAACTTGTCTGTGTATGTTATGACAAACTTCTCCTGAAATATGGGACATGTATGAGGTTAAGATGTGGAACACATCTTTTCTTAAGGTTCTCTGGTACTTATTTGCCTGTGCCATATAGGTTCTTGGCTATAATGCAGCAGACACTCTCAGGAAAAGAAAATATCCTATTTGGGGTATATTATCTGAGAAGATTAAAGCAACTGTGAGGTAGGCTGCTTCCTTCGTGTGAATCAGCTCTATCCCTCACCTGCTACCCTGGTCTTCCCGAGGCTACGTTTGTTATGACACTTCCGTGATTGTGACAGTAATACAGGCTTTTAACTTGTGGTCATAACACCGATATTATTCATATCGTGTTTTAAATTCTCATATAAAAGTAATAAAATATTTTACTGTAGAGATTTTGGAAGTCCCAGAAATGATTGAAATCACCTGGTTATTTTCTTCTTCTGATTTGCAAAACACACAGATATATGTATAGGTTTTTATTTTTATAAATATGGTCTTATGGGATATACAGGTTTTTCATTACATATTTGCTTTTGCTTGACAGCATGAGTATTTACCGAATTGTTGCCTAACACATAAATATAAATTTTACTGTAAAATATTTCATGGAAATATAATAATCATTTAACTTTTCTTCTATTCTTAGAATTTTTTACTTTTTCTGGTTTTAGAGAAAAATATGCATGATAGAAAACAAATATTATTTTGTCAGAGCTATTTCATGAATAAAAAATTGCTGGATGTAATGACACAAATGTGTGTATTTGCGCAGGTCAGGTAAGCGCCATCTGTGCTGTTCTGAGAATAGACCAAATGACAGAAGTGCCACCAGGAGGGGTGTGTGAGTCTGAGGATTAACCAAAAAGAGTTTTGTAAGGAGGACAAGGGGACGAGAACGGTATGTACATTCTGGCGTTGGGACCCAAATCTCCAGAATTGGTGAGAATATGCTTTGTGACTTCAGAATGTAAAAGCTGAAGCAGTGATGTCTGCAGTAGAGCTTTGTTTCCCCAAAGCCTGAACAGACTGGATCCTGGGATTGGGCACAATCTCTGTTCCATGCTTGGGTGGCATGTGGGTGTGGACACTTATTTTTTAAGCTCATATCACTGAACAGCACTCCTCTGCTCCGCACCCCCCCTCAAACACACTTATCTGTTGTGCAAGTTCTGAGGATTGCTCAGCCTGGCTCTGCAGTCACTTGTCCCTGTAGGGAACTGGCATGACTCAGTCTGTGAAATTCAGTGACACAGTTGAACTCAGAGCCTCCATATGTCCTTGTGTTCTTGTGAGGAAAGAAGCACCTGCTGTTGTGTCGTCTACGGCCACCCTGTGCTAGTAACCTAGTGGGCATGGGTCTCATGTCACCCTGCCTACACAGACAAAATGAGACCAAAAGTCTGAGCCTCAGTAAATCACCTGCCATAGAAAAGCACAGATCCTGAGAGAATGTTGGGGATCACCTAGTGCTACAATAAATCTCTGCTATTTCCTTCAGAACAGTGTCATCAGTGTGGACTGAGTGTGCAGCAACTCAGCAGCCCTGGGCTTACAATCCTAACTCACATAGCAGCTACAAGAATGAACTTGGTATAAATAGAGAGACCCTCAGCCACAGCGAAAGAGTATATTTGAGAGCAGAAGCTTGTGTGCAGGTGGATCTTTTCTTTCCATTAGCTGTGGCCTTTTGGAAAGGAGCAAAGTTGGCTGTGGTTTAACTGTTCTTATTTCATCTTTCAATACCAGAGCCAGCGGTTGCAGAGCCCCAACCAGCAGGGCCAGCTTGACTTCAAGCACTTCCAGGAAAACACCACATTTGAAGGAAACATAGCGCACTCCTTCCACCCACAGTTTCCAGGACCACCACCCTCCCCCTCTTTGCCCCTCCCAGTCCAGGGCAGCCCAGGTTCAGTTGGGGAAGGAATGTGCTAGAGAGTTGAGCCACAGGACACAGCGCCTAGGACCCCCACAGTGACATTAGCTCACAAGGCTTAAGTAATTTGCTAGTTTCCTCTCTGTGCCTCCATGCTTTCCACATGCAGAAATAGTTGCACATGTCTGAGTAAAGGCCCGGACATCTGTACTAAGAGATCTGAAGAAATTTTTGACAAGGAGTAAATCAAAATTAAATTTCCTCTTTTTTGTATCTTGTGGGCTTTATGTTGTTTCCACATGGGAAACTCTACATGGTTTCCAAAAGCACCTGTTTCCTAAGAACTGAACCTGATTATAAATTAAGAAAAAATCCTTCCCAATTTTAAATGAGATATTGTTTAAATTTAATATATTAAAGTTCCTACATTAAGTGGATTTGTTAACAAAAATAGAAAAATAAACCACCACTACCTTTTTCACTTGACACACACTGAATATTTTTTTACATCCATGTGTATAGAAATACACACACACATATTAACGAGTGCCCTAATTGTTTGTGTGTGTACATGTGTACATGTGTGTTTCTCTTATTTCTAACTTAGATCTCTCAATAGTAGAGGCTAATGTTGTTGAGCACTTATGGGTACCGAGCAAAGTTAACTCATTTTATCCACAGAACTCTAAGGGATGGGTCACTTTAACTCCATTTGACAAGTGAGAAAATTATGTCACAGAGAGTTCAATAGCTGTAGAACCAAGATTTAAGCCCAAGAACATGGAGTTTAGAAGTCAAGCAGCTAACCCCTCTGCCATTCTACCTTTTCAGTGTTAGTGCAGCTCTCTTCGGGTTCTTGTGACATCAGGAAACATGGTCCATGTGACACACTGGAACAGGTCTGTGCACAGCCACCAGTATTGTGACATGTTATAGTGTCACCACCAGAGTGTAAAACAAATGAGTCTGAATCTGCTAAACTTTGCAGGAGAAATAACCTGGAAACCTTCACTGCCTGTGGCTCACCTAGAATCAGTGGTCCAAAGAAAGCATCATAAGGACTATCTTAGAGAAAGAATTAGAAATGTGGAATTGATCACTTATTACAAGTGATGCTGTATTGGAAATATCAGTTGTCATGCTATCCTTCAGTTTGGACTCTCAGTTAGCACCAAATAAATTACACAGAGGCCAAATAAGACTTGATTGCTTTTATTGTAACTATTATAAAAAACACACAAATGTCAGGTAACAGGCATGTTTCCTTCCAGGTATATAAAATAAAGACTTCAAGGCAGTTATCTGGTTAAAGAGTTCAAGGAATGCAGTTGTAAGGTGTATGGTGGTTGTATCCAGAGGCATGGGGACTGGGTGGCTGGGAGCTGGTGGACAACAATGAGGGGGTGGTGCATAAGACTCTGTGGATGCCCCCTGACCCCACCTGCGAGTCATGGCGGAATCTATTCTAGCTGCAGAGTGAAAGCGTCTGTTTGCCCAGGGGTTTGTAAGCCTGTTCTCAGAAACGACACAAGAAAAAGACACATGTGAACTGAAATAACCCAATCTCAGAAAGAAGGCTCACTAGATCCTCAGCAGACACTTTTAGAGAAACTAGCCAATGGCTAGAAGTGACACCTTGTACCACCATGTGTTAGGAACTCTTCCCACTGCCACTGAGTGCTGGTCTCCCAAGCAGACAGATGACGATGATGATGGAGTAGACCAGGCTCTTCAGGAGGAGGAGGAGGTAGGTATAGTAGGCAGATGTGTTCCCAAGTTGCAGCTGCAGGGTGTCTAAAAGAAGCATTTCATTAATTTCACGTGTTGTTTTGAAAGGCTAGGACTTATTAATGGGCAAAGGGTGACTGTATACACTTCTGATGACTTAGGTTAAAGTGACACACTTCCACCAGCCCAACTGGAGAATAAACACTTACATCACCATCTCCACCACCACTGTCCCCAAGACAACTCAGACACAGTTTGCTGGTCAAGTCACTCAAACATCTATTAAATTCACCTAGAATTTTCCAAAGTAATAAAAAGTAAGGTTGTGTTTTAATGAATGAATACAAAGGGAAAAAGGCATTGGTGATAAATAGGTTTTAACATTTCTTCTTCCGACCATGTTTTGAAATAAGAATGAGAGGCAATATACGTTCTGTAGAAATTTCATTGATAGCAATTAGTTTAAAACAGATACAGTATCTGGACTTTGTAACATATCAAAATTGTGTTTGGGTCCTATAAATCTGACTCAAGAATAAGAGGCAATATCCATTAAGTACAAACTAGCTGTTACTTATTTTGGCAACTTTGTATGCAAAGCTTAAACCTTATTTAATTTTTCAATAACCTATGAGGTTATTATTATTATTATTTTCACTCCCATTTTACAAATAAACTGAAGACAGAGAGAGAAGGGCTGATTTCAGGGCACATGGGTGGCTCAGTCATTAGGTGTCTGCCTTCAGCCCAGGTCATGATCCCAGAGTCCTGGGATCGAGCCCCGCATTGCGATCCCTGCTCTGCGGGGAGCCTGCTTCTCCCTCTCCCACTCCCTCTGCTGTGTTCCCTCTCTCATTGTGTCTCTGTCAAATAAATAAATAAAATATTAAAAAAAAAAAAAAAGGAGGGCTGATTTCATGCAACTAGTAAGTACCAGAAGCCAGATTTCAATCCCAGCAACACGGCATCTAGGAACGCTTTCTCAGCTGCTCTATAATTCTGCATATTCACACGCAAAAAATAACAAAGACATCAAAATGATTAAGGAAAACCATAAATTAGGATGATGATAATGAAGAAGGTGATGATGATGATTAGAGCCCACAAGTCCCTTGATATTGGACACGGAGGGTGGATCAGCAGGGCTGGAACCAATGTTCTTCATCATTACCTTTGTTCATATGTGAGGAGAAAACGGCAGGAGCTAGTACTTACAATGTAGCAGCTAAGTGAGATACCTATGCTAGACATTTCACATATGTCACGTTATATCTTCTATGACTGAGTTAGGTGTTATTTATGTCATTTTTGGTGTGTTCAGAAAATGTAAATAGTTTAGCCATAATCATGCAACTGATAATTAAAAGAGTGGAGTTTAAGTCCACTCTGTGGCACCAGATGACCTGCACTCTCATCTCCTCCCCATGTGTACACCTGTCTCAGGATCTCAGCTTAGGGGATTAGAGGAAGAATAAAAACTAAGATAATATATGAATTCTTGATTCAGATGGTCTGGGATGAAGCCCTAGATCTTGCTGTGTGGTATGGAGACAAATAAATTTAGCTCATTGTCCTCCTGTGTAAAATGGGAATAAAATCCTTCACAGTGAGTATTAGGAGAATTAAACAAAATGCACTCACAGTGCAGCACATCTTCTGTACGAGAAGCTCTCAGTGTCAGTTCATGTTATTAACTTCCAGCAAGAACAATTCTTTTTTTTTTTTTAAATCTACAAGCAATCTGAAAAAAAAATCTAGAAGCAATTGATATCTTGTTTTCCTCAGTCAGTAGTAACAAAGGTCACAGAAGTGAATGAATTTCATTGTTGAAAGAATTCAGAGCACATCACTGCACCCCTAACTTATAGTCCTCTCACACCCAAAGCAGCATTTACTGTGTGATGATGATTCCTAAGAGATGATGGATTGTCTTAAAATATCAGTCTATTTTTAAAGATCCAGCCATTCTGAGGTTTTACCCTGAAGCCAGGGCAGTTCAATGGTGATGTTGATGAGGAGAAAAAAAGGCTACAGCAGAACATAAAGGCAAACATAGACAAAATCTTACCATTTTCATCATTCAGAGAAGATTTTGTGGAGTTAATAGCAGCAAGCTCTGAAAGAAATGAGTGCAAGTATTATTCAATTGTTCAAATCCATTATTTGATGTGTGTATGTGTTGTGGATAGAAAGATGATAGATAATTAGATGATAGATAGGTAGATGATAGATAACAATTAGTAAGCAGAGAGGAGAGCCTTTACTAATATGAGCCCCACAATTCCAGAATTGATTGTTCTGAGACTGTGTAATTCAGTAAATCAATTCAAAATTGTATTTCTGCACATGAAGATGTTAAACTTCATAAATTATCCATTTCTTTCTTTTTTCCCCCACAGCTGGAGGGTAACTGCCTAAGACTATCTTGTTTTCCTTCTCTGCTTATAGCTCCTAGCACAGTGCCTACTGCAAAGTAGGTGTCGTATGAAAACATGTTGAATGGAAAAATAACCAGAAACTGGCTGCTGTACAGTCCTCAGCACCCACTGTTGACTTGAAGTGCTGTTACCAAGATGAGTCCATCCAATCCTAGAATCACAGCAGAATCTTACATGTTGGAAGGAGTCTGGTTTAGGTCAATTTCCCATCTAAGTAAAAAAAAGCAGTCCTACCTTTCAAATCACACAAGCTTCAGTATCCCCAGATACGGCACATGATTTTCTGGAGTGGTGGTATTTGCAGACATGACAACACTATGAATGAAAGCTAATACTTATTAAATAATTATTACTGTGCCAGACACTGTGTTAAAGGTTCACAGTGTGGAGATTCCTCAAGAAATTAAGAATAGAACTTCCCTATGACCCTGCAATTGCATTACTGGGAATTTACCCCAAAGGCACAGATGGAGTGAAAAGAAGGGCCATCTGTACCCCAATGTTTATAGCAGCAATGGCCACGCTTTCCAAACTGTGGAAAGAACCAAGATGCCCTTCAATGGAGGAATGGATAAGGAAGATGTGTTCCATATACACTATGGAGTATTATGCCTCAATCAGAAAGGATGAATACCCAACTTTTGGAGCAACATGGATGCGACTGGAAGAGATTATGCTGAGTGAAATGAGTCAAGCAGAGAGAGTCAATTATCATATGGTTTCACTTATTTGTGGACCATAACAAATAGCATGGTGGGCATGGGGAATTTGGAGAAGGGAGTTGGGGGAAATTGGAAGGGGAGGTGAATCATGAGAGACTATGGACTCTGAAAAACAATCTGAGGGGTTTTAAGTGGTGGAGGGGTGGGAGGTTGGGGGAACCAGGTGGTGGGTATTAGAGAGGGCACGGATTGCATGGAGCATTGGGTGTGGTACAAAAACAATGAATACTGCTATGCTGAAAATAAATAAAGAATAAATGAAAAAAAAAAAAAACCTGTATGTGTGTTCTAGGTGCTCTTTCTCAAGGCTGGTCAAAAACAAGGACAAGGGGCACCTGGCTGGCTCAGTGGGTTAAAGCCTCTGCCTTCGTCTCAGGTCATGATCCCATGGTCCTGGATCGAGCCCCACATGGGGCTCTCTGCTCAACAGGGACGCTGCTTCCTCTGCCTATCTCTCTGCCTACTTGTGATCTTTGCAAATAAATAAATAAAATCTTTAAAAAAAAATGAGGACAAGATGAGTTTTATCTCTCTTGAGAGTCACTTAATCATTGTGAGCTTTTATGTATCTATATACATACATACAAGTCAGTTGGGCATCTGCCTTTGGCTCAGGTCCTGATACCTGGGTCCTGGGATCTAGTACCATATCAGGCTCCCTGCTCAGCAGGGAATCTGCTTCTCTCTCTCTCTCAAATACATAGATAAAATCTTAAAAAAAATAAAAAGAAAAGAAAATTCCATGAACCAATATTAGAAATCTACTATAGAATTGCATTAACAGAAATGTTTTTGTTACTTTTTTTGTTATGAGAAAGACTTGGAGACATTCCTTTCACAAATGCTACGTAAAACACTTATACACAGGAACTTCTCCCTTACTATAATTCTTACCATGAAGCTTACTATACTTTTTACTTTTCTCTGCAAACTAGAGAAATCAAAACCTAACCGGTTACTTCAGCCAAGGGGTTACATTAAATTTATGCCTTGCTCATTTACTTCCTTTCTGTTAGCTATAGAAATAAAAAAATTAGGGCTGATTTATAATCTCACTTAAGTTAGTTTTAGGAAAATAAATAATTCAATGAATATAGGAATAAACTCAACCATGTTGTGTTTTCAACAAGCATTTTCACTGGCATAATTTCATTAGATCTTCATCATAGGTCAGGTAAAAGTAAATGCTTAACATGAATTTGGTCATTGGACAAGCTAGGAATCTGGGAAATAGCAAAAATTAAAAACTGGGTAATTTTAAAGATTTAACTAGCTGTATATATAAACCTATTCATGAGTCAGGCATCATCCTATCCAGGAAGTAGATAGGAGCTTTAAAGGCCAATAGGAAAGAGGTTTTTCAAGATAGGGAGTGAAAAAGAAATTATCAGCAAGGAAACTATTGGCTGAGGCAAGGTCATCCTCCTGTGGGGAATGGAGGACAATCTAATTCCTAGTGCTGACCAGGAAGTTCCCATGTCCACTCACTATACGCTGCACTTCTGGGTGTTGACTCTGCAGCTGGGTAGGTCTGAAGACTTTAATGACTTGTGGTCTTAAGCTAACTGAGTACATTTTGAGCCTGTGGTTTTCCTTTTTAACAACTCTGCCTTTTGATCAGACTCTCAGCTGAACTGAGAGATGGGTTCTAAATTGAAGGCAATAACACCACTCTCAGCAACTGCTCTGACATTCTCACAGTAATTGTTGTTCCTCTGGGTGATATTAACAGGTCTTAACCTTTTTACTTAACCCTTGTGATAGTCACTTCAGCTTTACAATTTTTGAGTTGGTCATTTTCTTCATTCGTTGTAATGTTCTAGTCTTTGGTAATTTGCTTGGAGATTACTGGCTTTGAATTTGCATGAAAGCTTTTGAGAGGGCATAATACACCAGGCAGATTATTATGATGCCTCTAAACAGGATAATTCCTCATGTTTGCCATAGTCCCCAATTCTCAAAGCAATTAAAATCAAATATGTAAAAAAGACACTATTACAGAAGAAACTCTGTTAAGCCACATGGCTTGCACCATGACATGCTGTTATTGGGTTTTAATTTTCCCAATAGTGTTCAACTTGGTATAGAACATGGTGTTGCCTACAGCAAAGATCCAGTTTTGCTCAGCAGAATCATAATCAAGGGCTATTTTATTTTCAAGAACTGCTTTGGTCAGTGTCAAAGGGATTTCTTTGTTTCTTGTTTTTGGGGGGAGGTTACCTGTTGCTTTAGGAGTGCTTCAGCAACAACATCAAGAATGAAGAGAAAGGTCTTGATCATACTTCTTTATAATTATCCCTCACCGAGGAAGTAGGGCCAGCCAAAGGAGTGAGTCCTGGTGGCTTCTTCATAATTCTTAACTAACTCCCAATAGAATTCTATGGTAATCAACCAATGAGATGTCTTATTGACCTTGAGAGAAATTAGGAAAAGGGTTATAGTTTCTGCTAGGTAGCTCTAATTCCAGAGATTAGGCCCCTTCTCATTGACCTGGGAGATATAGGCCATTGACAGAGTAAAGAAAAAGAAAAGAGGGAGAAAGGATTTCATATATAGTTAAAGTATGAAGCTCTGAATCCCTGTCTAGATGAAAGCATTCTATTTGGATGTCAGCTACTTCTCTTTCCCTCAATATGATTCAGAAACACCAGTATCTGGGCAGGACTACGTGTCAGGTGGAGATTTCTGTAGCTGTGGAATGCATACAAGGTTCAACTATTAGTTTTATAGCAGGAACACTTGGTAATGTTCCTCTTCTACTGGAAATGTCCAGGGCTATCTTCCTCCAATGTTGGGTCTTACATACCTAATCACAGGGCTGCATCCTGTGACTGAGAGGACCCTTTAATTGTGCTTTGAGAAGGTTTCTGTAACCTGATGATGACAGGCTTGAGCATGAGACACTGAAGACTTTTCCCTCTCCCTCTGCCCCACAACTCATGGTCTACACCAAAGACTAAAAATTATGCACACATTAGTGTATGGCCAGTTAGAGATGTTACTGACCTCTGGCCAAAGAAGACTCTCATGCAACACCAATTCTCCTGGACACTTCCTGAGGGTTCCACCTGGGGAACTCTGTCTGAACGTTTAGGGGCTTGGTTGTGTGCCAGGTCAGTTGGCTTCTGGGCAAATATACTAGCTCAAGAGAGCTGAAAAAACAAAAACAAAAACAAAAACAAAAAACAGGCTACCTCGACTTAACACTAGCATAACACTCTGCCAGCCCAAGCTGGCCTGCCCTGTAAAGCAAAATCAATTACAGTAGGAGTTTGAACAAATAGAGAGTGGAGCATAGAGCCAAGAACTCACCCACAGCCATTGGGTCAGGTGAGAAAGTTCGTGAATTCAAAGGACTAACGGTCACCACCTCTGTGTTTTCCTTTGTTTCTGAATGTCCCTGGGAGTCCATTTCAGATTCTGTCACAGCCATCAAACCTGTTAAAGAACAAAAGTTGGAACTAAGTAAATGTTAAAGATCTAATAGCGTTATTAATCAATGTATTAATAATGAATCACTCAGCATCCCATCTAGGAAGTAGAGGGGAACTCAAAAGGGTTAGAGGAAAAGAAACCTTTTTAACAACAGACATGGAGCAGAAAAAGAAAATTCTTAGCAAAGAATCCATTGTTTTAGGCAAGGTCACCTTCCCAAAGGGAAAGAGGAAATCCATCAGGAATTTTTCTGGGGCTGATCAGGAAATGCCCATGTTGACTCGGTAAATGTTACTCATCTGGAGGGTTGATACTGTACTTGGGTTAGGTATTAAGTCTTTGTTTAGTGACTTGGAGCCTTAAACTGAGTTTGACCATTTTAGGCATGTGGGTTCTTTTTTGTTCCCCCAATGTTCCAAGAAGACAAAGATTTACTTCAGAAATCAAAACTTGTATATAGAAAGCTCTTCACAGTTCTTGTTAAGTGTTTATTTCCCACTGCTTAAAAATTGCTTGTGAATTACAGACAACAGTATAAACTGGCTACTTCTTACGAGCCTTCTGTAACCTTGGTCTGTGATGTTTATTCCAAGATGGGACTGAATCTACTGAGTTTCTGGATCACCGTGGGCTAGGACACTTTCAGTTGGCTGCCCACAATGTCTAAATTGGTGTCTACACCAATGGGGCTCCATTGGGACACCATGCCTGAATGATACTGCATCATAAGGAGCCCTGAGTGATTAGGAAAAGTCTATTTGCATTATGGTAATGATCCTCATTGGGATAGTAGTTCATCTTGCATCCCTTCCAGCCTGGCATTCACTAGGACTGCAATAATGTTTGCTGAACAGCTTTACTAATGGAAAGAAATATATTCATTGTATAGAATGAAAGAAACATTATACATGTGAGCCTCACCCAATCTTTACTAATGATACTTCACCCTTTTCTGGTATATAAAATTCAAATCTAAAAAACACAAGATCATACTAAAGCCTCAGTAGCCAAATTACTATTTCAAGGTGAGCTGTGATTCAGCTCGATCAATTGAACAGCATTTTGTGCCTGCTAACTCATTGTTAACATGTCATGCTTTGAGTAGAGCAAGTTTAAAGTAGGAAGGACTGTGATGCTGAGAAGAATATTCTTGAAAATACATAATTTTTCTTTTTTCCTCATCAAGTAAAGTCATGAAAAGGGGACCTTCTGGTTATTTCATTTTAAAAAGGTGGGGGGGCACTCTGGGAAGATGGCAGAGAAGAAAGAGACCCTGTTTCTTTCTGTCCCCTAAAGTGAGCTAAATATCTACTAGAATACTCTGAACACCATGAAATTGCCCTGAGATGTAAGACGATACACTTCTGGATTTCTATGGGGGCAGAAGATCATCAGTGGAAGGATAAAGCAGAGTGGGAGTATTCGGATTGATATCACAGGATTACAAAAGGGGAGGGAGCCACCAGAAGCAACACATTGGGAAGTAATAAAACAATATGAAAGTGTCCTGTGCTCACAAACCAGCATTAACCTGGAGTCTGATTAAGACCACACAAAAAGAACAAAGGGTCTTGAAGAACAATTGGTAGAATTGGGTGGACACAGGCATGGACCTAAGCCCATGGTTCAAGGGTGGTCACAGCTTGCACCTGCCCAAGCCTGAGAGATCCCAACAGGGGCTCCTGTCAGTGGTCCCTGAGACTGAAGCTTTCCAATGCTTGACCACCAATGGGGCTAAGAACACCGCAGCCCACACTGAGAGAGCCTCATACAAGCTCCTGCCTGAGGTCCCTGGGCCCACAGCCTTCCATGACCTGCACTACCACTGGGTCTGAGTGCACCCAGGATGGGCAGGGACTCCAGACAGTCGGCAATAGCAGTCACCAGAATCAGGATTAGCTGGACCAATATTGCTCACCATTTTAGGGCACGGAGGTGCAGAGACAAGTGTGGGCCTCAGGATGACCACCGAGGTGGTAGGTGGGAGCAGACAATGCCTGTGGCAGTTTACAGTGTTCAATGGAGTTTGCAGAGGGGAAGTCTGTGTATTCTGAACAATCCAGAGGGGAGTAGACTGAGACTTCTCTTTGGGTGTGGACAGTTTACTTTGCACTAACCCTCCAAAAAGCCACAAAAAGCACTGAAAGAACAAAAGCCTCCAGAGAGGAAAAAGCCTGAAAAGCCTGTTTCCACAGAGTCCAGCCCCTTCATAGGTGGCAGGGCAACTCAGCCCAGGCAAGACTGACTGAAGAACAATGCACAGGCCCTGCCCCCAGAAGACAAACTGAAAAGAACAAGAGGACAATAACCTCAGGATCTCCATAAAATTGTAAAACCCCAACAATAGGGGGAAAACACTATTTTAAGCCCCATTACTCACAAAAAACAGTATATTTCATAAACCCATCTTTTAAACTAATTTGTTCTCATTTTTATTTTGTTATTTTTTTAACTTACTTAGCACTACAACTAGATGTTTATTACAACACATTACATAACTTTTTAAATTGAACTTTTTTCATACATGAACCTGTGTTTCTTTTTTTTAATATATCGATATCGATATAGATATAGATATATACATATAAATAAGATATAAGCTTCAAGCTAGTCTTCCCCCCCCCCTATTTAATACTACCCCTATATATAAACCAGTTTTAATTTTCCTGTATCTCTGGAACATTGAGTCCTTTAACAAACATAACAAGATACACTCTGGATGAACTGAAATAACCTTCCTTGCCCACATCAAAAGTTTATAAACACCTTCCAATCTTATTCTGTCAGTGCTAATGTGTATTTGTTGCTGTTTATGTACTATATAAATCTTATTCTTGGAGCTCATTTTGGCTTTTTTTTTTTTCTTTCCTTCTAATTTTCCTGGTCTTCTTGTTGGTTTTTGGTTTATGTACCTTATAAATCTTACTTTGGGGGCTCATTTTGGCCGTTTTTTTTTCCCCACTTTTTTTCTCTTTTTCTCTGCCTTTTTCTTCTTTCTTCTTTTTTTTGGTGGGGAATTCCAATTGCTCCAAAACTGTCCAAGGTGCACCTTGACTGGTTTGTGCTTGATATATCTAGTATACATCCCCTCAATCATCTGTCACAAAAATGACTAGGGCAAACACCCAAGAGAGGAGAAATTCAGAGACTGTGACCTCTGCCACAAAACTATTGGATATGGACATAAATAATATGTTGGAAATAAAACTCAGGGTAAAAATTATCCAGACAATGGCTAGGTTGGAGAACACCATTAGTGGCAAAACAGAATTGCTAAGGACAGAATTAAGAGTTGATCCAGCAGAACTTAAAAATGCTATCAATGAGATCCAATCTAATCTCAATACTCTAACAGCTAGGGTAAATGATGCAGAAGATCAATTTAATGATCTGGAAGACAAGATGATAGAAAAGAAGTATCAGGAGGAGACCTAGAACAAACACCTTAAAAGCCATGAAAAGAGAATTAGAAAATAAATGATGCCGGAAACATTCCAATGTCAGCATTACTGGGATCTCTGAGGGGATGGAGAGAGAGAGAGGATTAGAAGATATAGCTGAAAAAACACTGGATGAACATTTCCCTAATCTGGGGAATGGAACAAGTGTTCATTTTCTAGAGGCAGAAAGGACACCCCCCAAAAAAATGCATCTAGAATAATCTCCAGACAATTAATTGTGAAAATCATGACTCATAAAATCAGAGAGAATGTGTTAAGGACAGTTAGGGGAAGAGATTCCTTATGTACAGAGGAAGGACTATCAGAATAACATCAGACCTTTCCACTGTAACGTGGGAAGCTAAGAAGGGCTAGCAAGACACATTCAGGGCACTAAATGAGAAGAACATGCAGCCAAGAATACTTTAGCCAGCAAGGCTGACATTCAGAATGGATAGAGAGTAAAGAGCTTCCATGACCGGCAGATTTAAAAGAATATGTGACCATAAAGCTAGAACTACATGAAATATTAAGGAAGGCTCTATAAAAGAACTCAAGAGTAACATAGAACAGAAATTTACAGAGACAATCTATAGAAACAAGGACTTCATACGCAACATCATGACAGTAAAAACTTATCTCTCGATAATCACTCTCAATGTGAATGGCCTAAATGCACCCATATAATGGCACAGGGTTGCAGACTGGATAAAATGACAAGACCCACCCATATGCTGTCTATAAGAGACATATTTAGAACCTAAGGATAAACCCAGATTGAAAGTGACAGGCCTCAAAAGAAAGCTAGGGTAGTGATTCCTTTTTCAAATGAATTAGATTTTAAGCTAAAGACTGTATTCAGAGATACAAAAGGACAGTACATTGTTCTTAAAGGGTCTGTCCATCAATAAGATCTAATAATTGTTACATATTTATGCCCCTAGCATTGGAGAACTCAACTACATAATCCAGCTGTTAATCAAAATAAAGAGTCATATTGATATGAATGCATTAATTGTAAGGGATCTTAACACACCACTACCAGCAACAGAGAGCATCTAAGCAGAAAATCAACAAAGAAAAAAGATCTTTGAATGATACATTAGATCAGATGGACCTCATAGATATATATAAAACATTCCTCCCTAAAACAATAGAATACTCATTCTTCATGAGCACACGTGGTACTTTCTCAAGTATAGACCACATACTGGGTTGCATATCAGTGCTGAACCACTACCAAAAGACCAAGATCATTCTCTGCATGTTCTTAGAACACAATGCTTTGACATTGGAGCTCAACCACAAGAAAAAGTTTCAAGGAATTCAAACACTTGGAAGCTGAAGACCAACCTGCTCAAAAATGTTTGGATCAACCAGAAAATCAAAAAAGAACTTAAAGAATTCAAGGAAACCGATGATAATGAAGACTCATCCATCCAAAACCTACAGAATATGGCAAAGGCAGTCCTAAGGGATAAGAAAATATATAGTCATCCAAGCCTCAGTCAAAAAAAAAAATTCAAAATTCCCAAATACACAAACTCTCCTTACACCTTAAAGAATGGGGAATCAAAAACCAATTAAGCCAAACCACACACAAGAACTAAAAAAATTAAGATTAGAGTAGAGATTAATGAGTTAGAATCTAGATATACAGTAGAACACATCAACAAAATAGAAGCTGGTTCTTTGAAACAATTAATAAGGTCGATAAACGACTGGCCAGACTGATCCAAAAGAAAAGAGAGGACCCAAATGAACAAAGTCATAACTGAAATGGGAGAGATCATGACTAACACCAAGGAAATAAGAAATAATCATCAGAAATTGTTATCAACAACTGTATGCCAGTAAGTTAAGCAACATAGAAGTGCATGCATTCCTACAAATTCCAAGACTGAAACAGGAAGAAAATGACAACCTCAATAGATCAATGTCTCCTAATGAGAATGAAGCAGTGATTACAACCCTCACAATAAACAAGAGTCCAGACCTGACAGGTTCCCTGGGGACATCTATCAAACATTGAAGGAAGAAATAATACCTATTCTCCTGACATTTTTTCAAGAAATAGAAACAGAAAGAAAACTGCCAGACTCTTTTTATGAAGGCAGCATTACCCTAATCCCCAAAACAGGTAAAGCCCCCATCAAAAAGGAGAATTTTAAACCGATATCCCTGATGAATATGGATGCCAAGATTCTCAACAAGATCCTGGCAAATAGGATCCAACAATACATTAAAGAGATTATCCACCATGAACAGGTGGGATTTACTCCTGGGATGCAAGGTTGGTTCAACATTTGCAAATAAATCAATGAGATAGAACAAATCAATCAGAGAAGAGAGAAGAAATACATGGTCCTCTCAATTGATGCAGAAAAAGCATTTGACAAAATATAGCATCCTTCTGTGATTAAAACTCTTCAGAGTATAGGAATAGAGGGAACATTCCTCAACTTCATAAAATCTGTCTATGAAAAACCCACAGTGAATATCATTCTCCTATGGAAAACCTGAGAGCCTTCTCACTGAGATCAGAAAGATGACAAGGATGCCCACTCTTGCCACTGTTGTTCAAAATCATAGTAGTAATCCTAGCAACAGCAATCACACAACAAAAAGAAATAAAATGTATTCGAATTGATGAAGAAGTCAAACACTCTTCACAGATGACATGATATTTTATATGGGAAACCCAAAAGACTCCACACCGAAAATATTAGAACTCATACAGCAATTCAGTAATGCGGCAGGATACAAAATCAATGAAAAGAAATCAGTTGCTTTCTTATACACTAACAACGAAAATATAGAAAGGGAAATTAGGGAGTCGATTCCATGTACTAGAGCACCAAGAACCTCAAGATACCTGGGAACAAACCTAACCAAAGAGGTGAAGGATCTATATTGGAGGAACTAGAGAACACTGATGAAAAAAAATGAAGAAGACACAAAAAGATGGGAAAACCTTCCATGCTCCTGTATTGGAAGAATAAACATTGTTAAAATGTCTTTACTGCCCAGAGCAATCTGTACTTTCAATGTCATCCTGATCAAAAATCCACAGGCATTTTTCAAAGTGCTGGCACAAACAGTGTTAAAATTTGTTTGGAATGAGAAAAGACCCCGTATTGTCAAGGAAATGTTGAAAAGGAAAAACTAATCTTGGGGCTTCATGTTGCCTGATTCCAAGCTATATTACAAAGCTATGATCACTAAGACAGCATGTTATTGGCACAAAAAAGACACATAGATCAATGGAACAGAATAGACAGTCTTGATATGGATTCTCAACTCATGGTCAACTAATCTTTGATAAAGCAGGGGAAAAAAAAATCCAGGAGAAAAAAGACAGTCTCTTCAATAAATGGTGGTGGGGAAATAGGACAGCTGCGTATAGAAGAATGAAACTCGACCATTCTTTTATACCAAGCAAAAAGATAAACTTGAAATGGATGAAAGACCTCAATGTGAACCAGGAATCCATCAAAATCCTGGAGGGCATAGGCAATAACCTCTTCAACATACACCACAGCACCTTCTTTCAAGACATGTCTCCAAAGGCAAAGGGAACAAAAGCGAAAATGAACTTTTGAACTACATCATGGTAAAAACCTACTGCACAGTAAAGGAAACAGTCAACAAAACTATGAGGAAACCCACGGAATGGGGCAAATGACGCTGGAGACAAAGGGCTGATATCTAAAATCTATAAAGAACCTCTCAAACTCAGCACCCAAAAAACAGATAATCAGGTCAAAAAATGTCCGAAAGACATGAACAGACAGTTCTCCAAAGAGGACATACAAATGGCTAACAGACACATGGAAAAATGCTCATCCTCATTAGCCATCAGGGAAACTCAAATCAAAACCACACGGAGATACTATCTTATACCAGTTAGGATGGCCAACGTTTTTAGGACAGGAAACAACAAGTGTTGGACAACATGTAGAGAAAGGGGAACACTCAAACAGTGCTTTGGGGAATTGAAGTTAGTGCAGCCACTTTGGAAAACAGTGTGGTGATTACTCAAGAAATTAAAAATAGAGCTACCATATGATCCTGCCAATGCAATTGCACTATTGAGTAAATACTGGGTATTTATCCTAAAGATTCACAAGGATCTGTAATGAAAAGGAAGGCCATATGTAGCCCATGCAGCAATGGCCACAATTGCCAAACTGTGGAAAGAGCAAATAGGCCCTTCAACAGATGAATGGATAAAGAAGATATGGTCCATATATTGAACTGTAATATTACCCTGTCATCAAAAAGGATGAATACCCAACTTTTGTATCAACATGGACAGGACTTGAGGAGATAATGCTGAGTGAAATAAACCAAGCTGAGAAAGTCAATGATCATATGGTTTCATTGTGGAGAATAAGGAATAACAGGGAGAATATTAGGAGAAGGAAAGGAAATGACAATTGGGGTAAATTGGAGGGGGAGATGAATCATGAGAGACTGTGGATGCTGAGAAAGAAACTGAGGGTTTTGGAGGGAGTGGGTGATGGGTCAGCTGGGTGATGGGTATTAAGGAGGGCATGTATTGAATGGAGCAGTGAGTGTGGTGCATAAACAATGATTCTTGGAACACTGAAAAAATAAAATAAATTTATATTAAAATAAAATTATATTAAAATTATATTAAAAATAAGGTGAGGATATTGCTCTGAAAAACATTTTAAAGTTTTTTTAAAATTTATTTAAAAGAGAGAGAGAGAGAGAGTAAGAGAAAATATGACAGGGTAGGGTCAGAGGGAGAAGCTGACTCCCTGCTATGTAGGGATCCTCATGTGGGACTTGATCCTGGGACTTCAGGATCATTACCTGAGCCAAAGGCAGTTGTTTAACCAACAGAGTCACCCAGGCATCCCTCTCTGAACAATTCTTATGTGCAAGGTTGCTAGGTGCTTTCACATGTATTGTTTCATTTAATCCATACAATAAATAGAAACTATATCACTGTGACAATAATATTTTGGATGATGAAACTGATGTGAGAAAGGCTAAGTGAGTTTCTTTTTCTTTTATTCTTTGTATGTTCCATAGGCCATACTATTTTTTTTTTAAGATTCATTATTTATTTTGAGAAAGAGAGAACACAGGGATAAGAGGCAGGCAGAAAGAAACTCAAGCAGACTCTGGGCTGAGCATGGAGCCCGACGGCAGTCTTGATGAAAACCTGAGATCAAAACCTGAGGTGAATAAAATGAGGAGTCAGGTGCTCAACTGACTGGTATCCAGGTGCCTTCAAAGCCCATACAATTTGAATTCCATTGGGAAATAGCAGGACATTTATGCCATCATTAAAGAAAACAACATTAGAGAAAATATTATATATATTTGTTTTCATTAATACTTGACAGAAAAGGGGCACCTAGGTGGCTCTGTGGGTTAAAGCCTCTGCCTTAAGCTCAGGTCGTGATCTCAGGGTCCTGGGATCCAGCTCAGCACAGGACTCTCTGCTCAGCAGGGAGCCTGCTTCCCTTCCTCTCTCTCTGCCTGCCTCTCTGCCTACTTGTGATCTCTCTCTGTCAAATAAATAAATAAAATCTTAAAAAAAAATACTTGACAGAAAAGGTAGGGCATTCCCTTTGAAACAAAGTGTTCTGTGTAGTTGTGTTCATTGTTATATGCACATACCTTTGCTTATTGAAGGAAAAAGAATCTCTTGAATAACTTCTCTGTTATTCCTTTGGTGGTTGACAATACATCTGTGTTCTTTATCCATTGATGCTCCACTCACAGTCAGCCAGCTGAATTTCATGTATGTGTCCTTGGTCTTCATGGTGTCTCCCTGCTGGGATTTCAGGATTGTTTTGTCATCCTTTTCTTGCCAATCTACCTTGACAACATCAGGGAAAAAATCCTCAAGAAGACAAAGATATGTTCCAGCCTTATGGACTTCTACTTCAGCAACTGAAGGAAGAAAAACTGTGGGCTTGGGAAAAATATCTTCATCAGGACTTTTATCTGTTGAAGAAAATGGAATAACACTTAGAACATAACTAGAGAAACACAAACATTGTGTGGTTTGGAAACAACCAGCACATAGTAAAGAGGAGGAAAGTTGCTATAGAATTAATGTTTACTGTAGCTTTTCATCCGCAGAGGGTTATGAGGTGCTTATTTTCTTAGTTTCCACAGGAAACGAGGTTCTAGAGGTATGTAACTTGACAAAGTCACAGACATTAAGTGAAAGAGCCAAGATCAAAACGCAGAATATTTTAAACAATACACAGTCACTTGTTTGAATGGAAATCTATCAAGTTACCCTTTCAGTTACAAATAGGGTTTCAAACCCATTTCTGAATACTAGGATTCTTCTCCTTGATTTCTGATTTTATAGAACATCTTGTTCTCATATCTGAACCACTGCGGGATTTTGAGTAGGGCAATGTTTAATGCTATACCTCCAAATAATTTACAATGCATGAAATTTAAAAACAAAATGGCCATATATCCAAACTTCTATTTAAAAAAAATTATTGATTATTTTCAGAAATGATCTTAGAGTAATTCAATCAATTAATGTAATGGTCAGAATTTTGTTTTGCTTCAGGAAATGTTCACTTAAAGCTAATTTTATATTGGAATTTCATTTGAGGTTGAAGCATTACTGTGAAGACACCACATTTTGACTCTTCGCATTTCCCTCCAAATCTGAATCTGCCCCCTAAGACTGATGAACTTGTAATACCGCTTGATTGTCTTTCATTTTACCACTGAATAAAGTCACATATAATGATATAATGTTAACAGCTCGGGTCAGAGTTTCTTGTAAATATAATGTGAAATTATATAACGAAACTTCATGGTTCTCAAGGGCATATCATTTGAACACTTGGATATTCTTTGGTTATACATTTACCATGAGATCATGACCAGTTGCTTTATAGAAGAGCCATCCAGGTGCCCCTCATATTCTTTATTAAACTTATTAAGAGTGTTTTATATGGCCACAATCATTTCATTTATTTACAAAATAGAAAGCGGTTCATAAAAATAAATAATTTTGTCTAATACATTTATATTATTCATAATCAGAAACATTTTCAGGTAAATTGCCTAAGTTTATATATTTGATGAATATAAAGCTGTATGAATTATATATAAATTAACCAAATGAAATGACATTTTCAATTAAGTATGGTATTTTGAATCTGCATATTAATACTAATTCAAAATTCCTCTATTTTATTCTTCTCATTTTATTAAAAAATACTTAAATCTATTTCTTATGTAAATATGACTTTCAAATTGATCACATTTCTAAGTATATTTAAAAGTAGTAAAACAAAGTAGTAACTGTATTTCTAAATATATTCCTAAGTATTTTCTAAATAAAATTTAAAATTTTAGTTGTTTTTCTGCTAAATAACAGTATGAAGCCCATGCTTGTGTTTGACATGATATCATAAGATAAAGGATTAAAATTTATGTAGGTACAACTACTTAAAAATTAAAAAAAAAATTCAAATTTATGCTAAGTGAGGGAAAAGTCCATTAAGCAAATACCTCTAAATTCAGGTTATTTTGTATATCAGTGGCCACTAAGGTAATTTTCCACTAGAGTGGTTAGAAGTAGAGCTAAATGCTCTGGAGAATTTCTGCTCTGTCAGTATGATTGGTTACAAATCACTCTCCATACTGGATACAATTCTCCATACCAGATGCAATTCTCCCTCTAGGTTTGCAATGAGGCAATATGTATGCAACACCTGTTAAGTGTTATGTGCCAAGTACCTTATTAATAGTCTCTCATTTAATTTTCATATGCCCCCTGCTCATCCTGTTATCCCATCTTTTGGATTAGGAAGCTGAGACCAGAAAGTAATCACCCAAGTTCACAAAAGCAACAAGTGGTGGAATTGGAGCTCAGGTCAGTCTGAGTCCAACATCCAGACTCTCTGACGACACCCTTTCACCATCAGAAGAGACAACACCCTTTCACCATCAGAAGAGACAATGTGTCAACTCACACAAGTTATCTGATCAACTTTGTTCCTGAGTCAAATTCTTTCAAGACAATTATGCATGTTCTGCATGAGCACTTCAGGCAAATCCACTTGGAAACAAGGTCGGATGCTTTAAGAGAGTTTGCACAGTGTAGTCTATGCAGACCTTTACTAGAAGGATTGATATAAAACTCTCATCTAAATATGCTACAAAAATGAGACACTATAATTATAATTAACATTACCATAATTATTAGCAATTTGTTTGTGATTATTGTTACTCCAACATGACATTTTATTCTCATGAGACCAAACTTTCCCTTACAAATGGGAATGCAGTATTGGGGGATAAAATTGGACCTATGTCATGTTAGATCCCTAGACTGGCACCTGCCTGACCAGGTCTGCTGAAGGTCACCATCTGTGAATGACATTAAATGTCATCGTGCCCACAGTAAAAATGCAATGGAAGCATTGAAATGTGTTTGTTAAAGATCACTTCTTCCATTTTGTAAAATGTATGTGGAAGGAAATGCCCAGTCTTTCACTTTACATTCCTGCTAAAGGATCATGCACTGAAGTCTTTTTTTCTCATTTTGTGTTTGAAAATTTGGTGTGTTTCATTTTTTTCAGTTAATAAAGAGTATGTACTCTAATACACGTTTCCCCTAACTTTGAGCATAAAAGTGTACCCTACACTTTGTACTAGATAATCACAGGCCTTTTTTCTTCTACTTCCTTTAATGCTTTTGATCTTCTATTTTTATTCATTGCCGAACTGTACTTGCATATTTTATTTTAGGCCTTCTCAAATAGATTTTGTAAATAGGCAATATAAATAAATGAGAAATAGTTTGTATATTAGAGCTTGTTTCTGTTTCTGCCTGGAGCTTGATAGTTTAGTGAGGTCTACCTTGAAGTTGACATGTAAAAGGGGAGATACTACATCAAAAACTAATCATGGGGCGCCTGGGTGGCTCAGTGGGTTAAGCCGCTGCCTTCGGCTCAGGTCATGATCTCAGGGTCCTGGGATCGAGTCTCGCGTCGAGCTCTCTGCTCAGCAGGGAGCCTGCTTCCCTCTCTCTCTCTCTCTCTCTGGCTGCCTCTCCATCTACTTGTGATTTCTCTCTGTCAAATTAATAAATAAAAGCTTTTAAAAAAAATAAAAATAAATAAAAAAAAACTAATCATGTACAGTATGGTGATTAACATAATAACAAAAATAAAAAAGAAAAATGGAAGAAGATGTTTGCAAATCCCATTCTGTGATATAAGTACAAAACATTCAGAATTCAGACACACCAAAATGCCAAAGCATAAGAAGCAGCTTTCATCCACAAATTTATGCCTCATAAAACAGAGGTTGCCTTATGTTTAAGTTTGAGGAACTTCTCATTTTAAAAAATGGTCTTCTAATACTCTACTTTGCTTAAACAATGTACTTGGGCATGATATCAACCTAAAAAAAAGAAAAAACTCAATTAAAACTAGTTTAGATGTAGTACCAGTAAAAAAAAAAAAAAAAAAAAAAAAAAAAAATTAAGAAGTTTCATAGGGATTTGGTAAATATTACCTGGTACTAAATATACCTGGGACTCTATACTATATACTTACATTGTCATATACACAATTACAGAATAAATGAAAAAGCGCTTTTATTTTCTAAGTGGGTAAATATCTCTTTCAATTAAATATCCAATGCTCTTATCATAAAGGTATCCCCAAACTTACATTCCGACCCTAAGATAACTCAGAAGTTTGTTCTATTGTATACATTTTAGAAGCATCTGAACAATCTGAGCACAATTTTTATAGAAACTTGAGGCACAAAAAGCAGTATTTCTCAGGTGATATTTGTAATAACATAAATTTAATTTATAGGCATAATCCAATGAAGATATAAACTATTTAAAGTAAATACTTGAGGGATGCTTGGGTGGCTCTGTCTGTTAAGTGTCATGACCAAGGTCATATCCCAGAGTCCTGGGATAAACACCCTTCCTTGGGATCCCTCATCATTTGGAGTCTGCTTCTCCTTCTCTGTCTTCTCGCTCCCCAGCTCCTGTGTGCTCTCTCTTTCTCTGTGTCTCTCTCTCTCATGTGTGCATGCTCTCTCTCTCAAATGAATAAAAAATACAGCATTTTATGAAAAAAGTGAACATTTGATTTTTATGTACATTAGTGTAATTTTATATATTCAATTATAAAACCTCTCCCTTGTTTACATCCAGATGTTTCCACTGGAAACGGAGAGATCAGCTTAGGTTGAGGCTAACAATATATGAGGTACTGCTAACTACATTCTGCTTATTTTAGAAACATGCAACATTGAGTCTTAGAAATTGAAAGTATTCTGCAAATACTGTCCAATTGTTCCAAAGTGTCCTGTGGACTTGATCAAAATTAACACATTTTTCTCTACTCCTGATTTAAGAAGAACTCCACTGGGTGATAACTGAAATTTGTAGGACTGACTTTTGTAATGATGGATCATGTCCCAACTTATGCAATAGATATTTTCATATTTAATTTCATTTAGTTCCACAACATCTACTTGAGATGGTGGCTACATTGACAGAATGGATGGAAATAGCAAATGTTAACAGAATATCTGTCATTATAAATCTTTAACATTTTTTTTTTCTCTTTTCCAATTTTTTCCTAATGGGCATATATTTTTAAAACTTTATAACTTTAAGAAAGTGATAATCAATAAATCTAAATTTATTTGCTGAAGAATGATTATATGGAAAGTGATAGATCCTGACTCACAGTCCACATTTTTCTCTGCACCACAATGTCCCCAAAAAAGAGCTTTTAGGACCTTCTGAATTACCTCTGTGTCACCATTATTTAATTAGATTGTAACTTTATATTGCAGTCAACTGGGAAAAAAAACAGGACTAGAATATTCCTTTTCAATTTGTGAATTCACATGTGCCTATGCGGACAACACAAAAAAATGCCAGAATATACCATTCCTTTCATTTTTCCAAAATTTCACTAGCCCTATGAAAATTATTTGAAAACACTTAATCAACTCGATCCTGTAGGGTAGACACATCCGTGTGAGATGTTCTCCCTCATCCAGGCAAAATTTTATTTCTAAGTCTAATGAAGGATGAAAAAATTTACTAGGCTGAATTTGGAAAAACCAAACCTAGCTTATGACATTCTTGGATATGTTTGTGCAGTTAGATATGTCAATACCTGATATGAATTGCCTTCAGAAAAAAAATGCAAGTTTCTCAATTATTGTTCATTCCTTTCCTTTGCTTATTTTTCGAATCTAATAAAATAATATATACAAAATTATTTACAAATCTCTCAACACAGAAATCCCTAAAGGATTAACAGCTCTACCCCTGGAACTCCATATGCTCTAGCTAGTTAGATCCTTGTTAATGTCCTCCAAGCTAGATCAGGCAGCAACTACCCACAGGACTGGGACAGAGTCAACAACCTCTCCTAGTAACCCACTGCTACTTATGACCAACCTCGGACCAATCCTAGAACTCTGAGCCAGCTCCTAGGCTGCTGCTCCCTACCTCCCACCCACATCACCTATGTCCTCTCTATACCTTATAGGGAAGAATTTAAAAATATCTTACTTGTAACCATGAGGAATGTGCCAGGACCAAACACTTTTTTGTACCATGAGCCACCCCAGCCCAGGTACACTGTCTGAAAAGCTTTTACAGAAAACTACCTGTGTGTCTCCTTTAAAATGTGCCTGTATTCTTTCAATATTTCTATAAATATATATATATATATAAGTAAACACTGCTAACATTAAATAAAGATGAATCTCAAGCAAACTCACATTACATATGAACTTACTCAAGAACGGATGACCTGACCCCTCTCTGCCTGGACAGCTTGCGTTTGTCTTTTCCATCTCAATCACACACATTGGAGAGTCTGATTTTACCTTTAGTCACCATGTTCCAGAAACTTCTAAATATTTTTTCTTAAAACGTTTTCATGTATCATATCAGTTCTTTTCCTAGAGTGTAATTTATAGTTACTATTTCTGTGATTCTAACAAGAATAAAGATAGAAATAATATTAAGAAATAAATATTTAAAAATTAAAGAATTTTAAATTTAATATTTAAAAATTTAATATATGAATATTTTATATATATATATATGGATAATCTCTACACACCGAGGAGTGGTTATCTGTCTTGATTATAAATTAAAATCTTTCCAGAATTTAGCCTTCGCTGATACAAGAACAGATGAGTTATTAAAGAGTGAGAAATATTAACCCATTTACTGTTGAAAAACTGTTCTTTGAACTTCAGATTGCCCTTACAAGTTCAAAGATATTGATTTAAAACCCTGAGCTACTCATCAGAAGATCTTAATTCAATTTAGTCTTTTTGCTGCTTTCCCAGCAGGAGTACAAAGGCAGTCTGAGTTCTGCAGCTGAGTCCTACATATAGTACAACTGCTCCTGTTCTTCTGCCAGCTTCCATAGTCCAAGCAGATATGATGTGCATGCAGAAAGATTGAAAGGAAGAGTGTCAAAAGGACTTGTCCCTTTATAAAAAATACCCTAAGCGTCACATTGTGAGAATTTAATAAATGCATATTCAACATGACTTACTTGATGTCTTGGGAGGAAGAGAAGCAATTTTAGTGCCATGATTAGAAACAGAAGCATTGTTTTCTGCATGAGGAGTCATACAAATTTTGAGCTATCACTATTACACATTCAACTGCATAGTCTATTTAAAAGGTCAGACTACAAAACACTATATATTCAAAATACATTTATGGGCTTGAAGTTTCTCATAGCGTATAATTGTTAGACCATGCAGTAAGGAACAAACAAGTATCTATTGGGTCCCAAACTTTGCCATAGTAACTATTCATGTAAATGTAGGCAAATAGCTCACTCTCTAAGCCTCAGTTTCCCATCAGTGAAATTGGAATAAGAAGATCCTCTGTATAATTCTCTTAAAGTTTGAGACAAGACACAGAAACAAGGCAGTATGGTGTCTGACTCTCACTAAATATTAGTTAATAGTATTATTGTCTTTAATTGCATGGTTTGGGGCACCGTAATCAAATTTTCCGCTAAAAAAAATGTAGATTTTATAAGCAATAAGTATTTATTATATAAATTAAGAAAGCAAAGGAGTTCCTGAATCTGACATTTTATGTGTCTGGCAATCACAGGCCAAAATACATGGGGCTCCATCAAGTTGCAATCTAGAATACTTATCCACTAGCTACAAGCTTTTTGAGTGTTGTGACCATGTCTTGGGCACCCTTTAACCTCTAGTGTCAAGCATAGAAACTGTCTTCAATAAATAAACAAACAAGGATGTAAAACCATGCTGACAGCTTCTTTCCATGGACTCTGGAGATGAAATGGTTTTCTGAGCTCACAAATTCCATTAAACTGGACCATGTCTAGGCAATATTACAAAAGCCATGAGAGCACAGATTTTGACTAAATTCAGCCTACCCACTAAGAAACTAGAGTAATAACATGTTGATTTATTGATGATCTATAATTATACACTGGAAGAGTTAAATTTTTTGCTCTGCTCTTTAAGATGAGATCAAAACCAATCATATAGGTTGCAGATTATTATAGAAAGGAACACCATTCATTAAGAAAGGAGCACTGTTAAGACTATAGATACTTCATCAAAGAGTGTCTCACTTAAAAGGCCACCTACATGAAAAACATCTTGAACAAATAACTTACACAAATATGTCACAGGTATGGTCTCAGAATCATTTTAATTTCAAGCCTGCATCTATAGTTTTGTGTGTATATTTTCTACAAGTAGAATTTCAATATGCTTGCAAGCAAGAAAGTAAATAAGCCATTCACAAAGTAGTTTTATTTCCATATACTGCGACGTTTTGTCACGATATATGGAAACATTTTTTAGCTGCAAAATTACTGTCTAAGTGCTAAGTTGATTCTACATGTTTTTTCTAAAAAGCATCTATCAGCTTTTCATTCATAGTACCTAAAAATAACAAAGTTACTTACAGGAGAAGTTTTTGTAAGCTTAGTTCCTTCCACAGATATCTTGATCCAGCCTGGTTAATGGTTACCACACTAGTTAGAGCTTCTACATAAATGTAAGCCTTCCCCTGAGGTTCCCGTCAAGGCCAGCAGGTAGAAACCTTGTACTGACAGTTTGGTCTTTTGAGGCCATTAAAAGTTCTTGAATATAGGCTTCACGGCATCTGATATTTTATAAGTTTTCCTCAGACTAGTTCATCTAAATGTCTGCTTTGATGGAGGCAACAATCATGGAAAATGCTCAAAGAAAATAGAAATGAAGAAAGCAAATAAAAAGGAAAAGAAAGGGAGAGAGAAAGAGAAAGAAATAAAGGAAGGAAGGAAGAGAGAGAGAATGAGAGGGAGGGAGGGAAAGAAGGGGAGGGAGTAAGGGAGGGAAAGAGAAAGAAAGTGAAATAAGAAAGGAAGAAAGAAAGAAAGAAAGAAAAAGAAAAGAAAGATCAGGACCAAGTGGTCAACCAATGACTTTTCTAAATTACCAGAAACAGTGTTCAGAGAATTAAGAGGTTTTGATTTCCAGGTGTTCAAGTGTGTGAAACTGCTCAGAGATGCCTCAACGGAAATCTCTTCTGTTCTCACAAACACCAGCCTATTGTGTCAGCAGTTTACAGCTATATTCTGAGGGGGACAGGCTTCACTAACTGAAAAAGCTAACATGTCAATAGAAATATACTAGAGAAATGTGGACGATGGTCTCCATTTTTTAGTAAGCCACTTTTACCATTCAGCAACACAAAGCTTTACCAGGGAAAGCAAAAGGAGAAAATACTTTCTGTGATGATAATATTTTCCTGGAATAAAGCGGAAAAAATTGTAGAATTTTATCTCCCATAGAAAAAAAGATTCTTTATTAAAACTGAAAGTGGAAAACAAACCTCTCTCATATTGAAAGAAGAAGCCTCTTGGAAACCATTCTGTGATCTTTGAAAATATACCTGGACCTTGCCTCTGTGGATAACTAGCTTTGGACAAGGCATTTGCCCTCCCTGGTTTCCCAAATCCCATCCTCTGTGTGAACATTAAGCTGCGTATGTGCAAAAGGCCCTTTTTTTCCCAACAGCTTATGAAGCTGTGATTAAGAGCTGGAAAGGGTCTGCTGTGGCTGCTCAAGTGAGAAAGGAGTTGAGGGTTAGTAATGGAGAAGGTTTCCTTAAAGATCCATTCTAACTCTGTGACATTGCAAGATCCCTGAGACTTAATGACCTTAAGGGTTATCAAGGAAAAGACTCTTCTCTGAACCCAAGCTGGAAATGGGCTTGTGTCATTTATAATCCTGGAAGAGCTATCCAGGATTAATTTCAGCAGTTCTCCTTTTTGTTGGTACCACTGCCAAATGGGCTCTCCAAGGACCATAGAAAGCCTGCATCATATGTGCATGCTTCTGTCTGCTGTTCTGGCAAAGGGGACTTGATCCTGAGAAATTCTCATTTTGCGATCTTCATCTGAAAAGCAAAAAAGAGAAATCAGAGGCAATTGCATAAATTAACAATGGACATGAAAACAGTGAACCAAAGAGACAGGAGTGTAGTCAACCTACAAATCAAGCTGGAGACATATGTCCATTCTTGGGGTTGGCGTTGCCCTGGAGTAGTCAGAATTTTCTCCAGGATGGGCATACATCAGGACTGTGGAGGTGGTAGCAAACTTGTCCTTCAGAGGCCAATGAAACTAATGAATGTTTTAAAACCAATGAAAGACCTTCACGGTAAGATATGTGGCATTTTCAGTGGCATTTTACTATGTTCCTGGCATAGAAAACTCTCAGATCCCAGATGACTGCACCAAAACACCCCTGTTACAATAACTCAATGTTATCTTCCTTTTGGGGACAACACTTTCACTTTTTTTCCTTTAGGTTTTACTTCAAACCCACCTATCCTTGAACTCTTTTTCTCTCTGAGTCATGGCTTTCTCACCATATTTGGTAAGAGTATGGAGAAGTATAAGGCTATCAGAAGAAAAGACCTATTACTGTATATAATAACAATGACATAATAATCCTACAATGTTATGCAGGAGTTTATGCATTTCATATACTTTATAAAATGAACTTTATACACAACTTTATACATTTTATAGATCAGTAGTCTGAAGAAAATTCACAAATTTGGAAGAATTTGAACAATTATTATAGTTATTACTTAGGTGTTATGATATGACAACACTGTTGTGAATAAGAAAAATTGTGGAGGAAAAAAAATCCTTTGCTTTACTACTCTGGACTCTCTTCCTGTTCACAATTCTTAGCTTTCCAAAAGAAAGCAAACTTTACTGTTGTTTGGAGGTCAATGTAAGTTGTGACATTTAAAGAGTCCCTGAGTTTCTGTGTTAGCTGAGCTGGGTCAGTGAAGCAGTTCAGTTGTAATGGGAAAGGACCCTGTGATGTGTTGACCCTGTGCTAGACCTGTCCTGTATGTCACGTTCTTCAGTCCCTGACAACCCCATGAGAAAGACTGAGTAACATCCCTGGATTGTGGCAGTTCAGTGGCTGAGCAAGAATTCAAACAAGTTCTCTGGCACTCGAAAGGCTTTGTAATTTCCATCATTCATTCATTCATTCATTCATTATATAATATTGTACACACTGGGATGGCTCCTTCCTGGGAAACTTCTTGTAGATGGAGAAACAGAAAAAATTCACATGTCCAAAAGCCACCTAGTCCCCACAGAAGTAAGGATAAAAATAAAGTGAATTTGGGTCACTTAGGTTTAAGTAGTCAGGAGTAGGCTGGATTTGAAGTTTGTTGTTGTTATGTTATAAGGGTTTGAATTTGTTCTTATCAGAGTCCAGACACCTAGAAGTCCTCTAGTTGTATTTTGTATTTGTCTCCTTACCCATCTTTGAGTCCTCTCCTTGTTCTGCTCCCCAGAAAGAGTCTGTTTCTTGAAGCTCTCTGAGCTCTGTCCCACTGCGACTTTTGCCCAAGGTTTGCTAATGTGGTGGTGAATGGTCAGGGAAGTAGACATTCCCTGATATTTTTACTAAGTCCCAATTTTAAGCAGATACGGTGAAACTGGGTCTTAAAGACATGGCCTTCACAAGTATTCCTGCCTCTTTTTTAGAGGTGGAACATTTTCAATCCTTGTCTCTCTCCCCCATCTGCAGGAAGTTCTTACCAACTTCAAGCTGTGGTTGGATGCCCGCTCTTGAGTAGATGAAAACGTGTTACTTTTGGACAGAGGGGGATCTTCTGGGCAAAGTTTCAGTGATTGTTTCCTTTGCCTTCCTTCAACTGCCATGGGATTCCACCATCCCCTTCCTCTGCGATGAAGTCACTTTTGTCTATGGTGGGTAGATTAGGTCTGGATGGATCATAGCTCTTGTTCCCCTCCTGCAGCACCAAGGGAAGCTTTCTCTAGATTGTCCCTGATCTTCCATGTAAGAATTTCTTGCAGTTCTGAAGAAGACACAAAAATATCCCTTATATATTCCTAAAGTTCACACTCTTCTTCCAGCCTATGGAGCTTTTATTATTGCATTAACAAATTCTACTTGAATTGAAAGACCCGTGGATCCCCTTACCCAAGAATCCAACACTGCCACTGGATGCAATCAGCAAGAGGTTCTTTATTGTTATGCAGGCGCCTGCGGGTGGTCAGCGCGCGCCTGCGGGTGGTCAGCAGCTCCTGCTAGCTGAGCACACCGGGCTGGGGTGGTGCCGGGTTTTTATAGACAGGTACAAACAAGTTTTGGGTGGGGCGCAACTGATTGGTGGACAGTTTGAACTTTTGAAAAAGGCATACTTGGTGTTAGTGGATTGGCCCTGGAAGACCCCCATGTGCGAAGAAAAAGGCGGGAAGGGGAAACAAAGAGGAGAAGTTTGACCTTATTACTCAGCAGAAAGGCATCCTGTCTACGTGACCTATGTGACCATGCAGCCCCCTTGCCTATGGGACCATGCCCTGGCTATTAGGAGAGGGTATCTTGTTCAAACAGGAGTCAAGTGTCATGCCCTAAAAGCCAAGCGGTTACAGAAAGGCAAAAGAGCAGTTACATTGAATTCAACCCTGGGGGAAGGGTCTTTTCATTGCAAGGGGAGGAGGGGTGCTTTTACACAACAAAAGAGCAGTTAATTACTTAAGGACGAGGGGGGGTCTTTCAGAATCATCTGATCAGGTGAATGTGTTTGACAACATCTGTCCAAGGTGAGCAAAGGCTCACCTCCTGTTTCTCCCTGCAAGTGCCTGTCTGTCTCCAGTTTTTTGAAAATTCATATACACTGCAACTTCAATTCCCTGAAAGACTCAAACAAATTATTAAGTTTTATTCCTACTTTTTTTGAATATTATTGTAAAATTGTAGCAGTGCCATTTTCGCCTCTCTGCGTCTCTGAACTCAGGTGGCTCCTGTGCCATATATTTTGATTTATTGTTTTTTTTCTATTTTTCTTCCATTAAAAGTCTAAAAAGCTTGGGCACCTGGGTGTTTCAGTCAGTTAATCCTTCTGCTCAGGACATGATCCCGGTGTCGGGGGTTAAGTCCAGCATTACCTGCCTCTGCCTCTCTCTCTTTTTATTTTCCTTGCATTTTGCTTGTTTTATTAATTTCATTGATTATTTTTCTTGAAGAACATTGACCTATCATTTTGTAGAGTGTCTTATATTTTGAAATTTAAAAAAATTTTTCCTCAAAAAAATTTTCTTAAAGATAAATAATAATTTAAAATAAAATTCAGAGAAGTGACTTTCAGGTGATTTTAGCCTAAATTCTACTATTATTTGTCTTTTCCATTGTTAAATTGGGTTTATTTCCTTACTGAGTTGTGACATTTCTCTTAGTACTCTTGATGAGGGAGCAGGAGGCTGGCTGAAGACAAAGCAAAAGCTGGCACCTTGCACCCCCTCTCCACCTGCTCCCCTCAGTAAACTGTGTGACAATCTGCAGGCACCCCTGACTGCCATCAGTGAGAAACAAATAGTTAACTTTGCAGAGATCACAATACTGCAAGACAGGAATCTCCCAACTATCTTGATGTTAATGGACTGCTTAATAAAAGACAACAATGGTCTTCTGGCACCTTGTAGGCCCTCTTTAGCATATGAAAGCTCCCTTGAAACCTCCCTTCCCCTCACCTTCCCCCAACCACAAGGTACTTAACCTGCCTTCTCTCACAACCTGGGCAGCAGCTCTTCCTGCCCTCAGGTCCTTCATGGAGTAAACTTTGTCAATATTTTCTCTTATTTCATCTTGAATTTTAGTTATAGTTACAAACTCATTTCATCACACTTTGTTGCACAGGAAGGGTCATCAAATGTTCTCTGCGGGATCTGATAACAAGTATTTTATTTAGCTTTTTGGCCTAAGGTCTCTGTTTTGAGTCCTCACATCTACCATTGTAACACAAAAGCAGTCATAGACAGGAAATAAATAGGCATGGAAGCATTCCATAAATTTCAGCAGGTGTTCTATTTGTTTTACTAAAAATTAAATAAGAAAAGAGTAAGTTAGAGGTTTTGCTTCATATTTTGTTAAATTATGTTCAAATATGCCATAATAATCCACATAAGCAATGTAAAACCTGAATATAGAGAGCATTAGATATGCTCCAAGCACTTGGAAGCAGTTTGTGTGTATAATTTAAGTTACCCCCCTAAACAGTTTCTTCAGTTAAATATGATTATATTTTAAATTTTCAAGTGAGGAAAATAAATCAATGATATTTTAAGCAATTTATCTAGAGTAAGTACGGGCAGGATGGATATGTCACAAATGGTCATTGAGGAAACACTGAGAAATAGGGAAACAAAATAAAAATAAATGTCACTCACAGTATATTATTCTAGGGCAATGATTGATAAATATGTTCAATAGAGGGCCAAATGGTCAACATTTCATGCTTTCTGGATCTCTGTTGCAACTCCTCAACTCTGCCTTTGTAGTGCAAAGCAGCTGTAGACAATTCCTAACCACAGGGTCAAGGCTTTGTTTCAATAAAGGTTTACAAAACTGGGGCTTGCCTGGCAGGGGAGCCTTTGCAGACCCCCTCTTCTATGGTAAATACTATTGTTATTATGGTTAATTGTAGATTTTTACTTTTTCTTTTCTTTTCCTTTCTTTTTTCTTTTCTTTTCTTTTTTTTTTTTTTTCAGGGACTTATAGAGCAGTAATGATATTAGATGGGAAAATATAAATATATAACAATTTTAAGTATATGTAAAGCTTTTTCCAGCGAGATAAACACAACACCAGGCAAAGTGGGTGCAAGGCAAGATTTATTAAAAACGCTCTCCAGCGAAGTTTCAGGGCTCAGGAGAAGGGGAGCCAGGAAAGTTGCGCCAGGAGGAGGTGGGCACCCTCTGGGGAGGTTCCCCCACTCTGGAAAGCAGAGTGGCAGAAGTCGCGCCCAAGGCAGGGAGGAGGGGGGTTTAAGGGGTCTCAGAGGAAGCTCAGGGATCTTTTGGAAGTTTCCCTTATTTGGATATCCCACCTGCTCATCGGGATCCCATTGGTCCACAGGAGCCTGGGGCGGGGGTCTCAGATTCCTGCTTGGGCCTTTGTTCTCCTGTCTGAGCTCAGGTCTTTTGGCGGGAACTTTCACCATCTTTAGTAGCCCTTCCTGCCAGCTCAACAATATATACAATTATATTTTACATTTTTATATAAATAATGTCATTATTAAATACAAAAACAAACAAAAAAATATTGACAACATTAGTGCTGATAATACTGACTCTACCTTTGCCCTCCATCTTGATCAAGTCCTCTCCTGGGGCGACATGTTCTGGGCCTCTTGGAGCTTAACATTCACACTTAAGAAATGCCCAAATCTGAGGAAACTTGCTCCGACCCTCACTGAATTTTTAAATTTCATGCATAATTCTTCTGAAAACAGGTTTTCAGTGTCTACATAGTATCTTGTCGCTTCAATGACACGTAAATAAGGCTGTCCTTTTGATGAGGGAGCAGGAGGCTGGCTGAGGACAGGGCAAAAGCTGGCGCCTTACACCCCCCTCTCCACCTGCTACCCTCTGTAATATGTGTGGCATTCCTCAGGCACCCCTGACTGCCATAAAAAGATAAATAGTTAACTTGCAGGGATCACAATCTTGCAGGACAGGAATCTCCCTTGCTCTACAGATGTCCTAGAGATCTAAACAGGGAGGTTACCTTATCAATAGCACAAATTTTCAGAGGCAAATAACTCTCAGTTCCTCAAGCCCTAATGTCTCCCTCCCCATCATAAACGAAACCAGAGGAGGCTGAGGTAGAAGGCAATGTAAATGATAGCAGGATCATAACACCCCACCAAGAATCTCCAACTATCTGGATGTTAATGCCTGACCTAAAGAGGACATTGATCAGTCCTTAAGGTCAAGGCTCCCCCCTGCCCCACCTTGTAGGCACTCTTTAACATATGAAAACTCTGTTGAAACCTCCCATAGCTTCCCCTCACCTTCCCCCAACTGCAAGGTATATAACCTGCCATCCCTCTCAACCCAAGGCAGCAGCTCTTCCTGCCCATGGGTCCTGTCCCCGTGCTTTAATAAACCACCATTTTGCACCAAAGATGTCTCAAGAATCCTTTCTTGGTCATCGGCTCTGGATCTCAGCCCACTGAACCTCACCTAGGTTCTAGAACTTCATCCCTTTCACTCCTATTCATCATTGTAACGTTTCATGGATGTCCTGTGCTGAAAAGTCACAGTGGCTCCATCACCCCATGTGGGCAATTCAATACATTAATGTACTGCTCTTCTGAGGAATAAATAAAATAATCTTTGTAAAATATTCAAAACAGATACTCTGAGAAGCTTAATCCCTCTTTTCTTTCACTTCTTTTTTGAAAGAGTTCATTGTTCTCTGACTCCATATTTCATTCAGGGGGTCTTCTGACCTTTTTTCTGTAGCTGTTGTAGGAGACAGGAGAGGCCTTGTGAGACCTAGGCCCTCAGATTCATTCTCCTGGAACCCACCCCAGTCAAGAATCATGATGGGCAGGGTATGGGACACGAAGATTCTCAGTTTGCCCATGAGAAGGTTCTGACACTGCTGGGTTAGGAATACATTTTGCAACCCTAACATCTCTGCCTTTGATAGCAACACCTGATTCTAAGAAGGAGAAACAGAGAATGAAGATGTTGTCATGACCTAAGGGAACCAGAGGTAAACTGTGCATGGTAACTATGTGGTCAGATCTCCAATAACCACAAGTATCAAGTTTTTCTGAAGTAAAGAACTTTCCTCTGCATTTGAAAGTGACTCTAAGGAGATGGGGGAGGAGGCTTTGTAATTTCACACATTGCTTGTGTGTATCACTATATTGATGGAGATAGTAATTTGTGAAAGACCTTCACTATCTTTTCTTGACAAATAAAAGGAGCATATATTATCCTTTTTAATCATCTGATCTGTATTCAGGATTTTTATTTTCCTTGCAGAATCCTGGAGAAAAATTCTTACAGGTGTTTCCACCATGTTGGAGGTGCCTGATGTACTCAGGACATGTTCCAATGGCATAGTGCTCCTTTTGTCCTAGTATTGACCCTGAATGTGGAGTGAGGTGTTGCTTCTATCTTTGTGGCACGGGATTTATACCTTGGTGTCTTCTATAACTAAGACAACTGCCATTTACATAGGGATATAATAATCATGGATTCCTTCAATATGGCCATAGGATGGTAATAAAAGCATGGAATTTTTATGTTACAAATGTCGTTCTACCTCCAAAAACTGTAATGACCATGAATAAAATTGGAAAGTAATAATAAATAATTATGTAGTCTCTATATGCCTTTACTGTCTTCATTTTGAATCATTTAGGTACTAGAAATCTCTCTACTGTGCATTACCAGACAAATGGGTTTTCCTTCGTACATTTCACTGGGTCTTTTCCAGGTTCCCTAACAGAATAATTTAGGGGGATAATTTAGTGGGATTTCCTTGTATTGTCCTGCAAACTGCTTACATTTGTACAATAATTGTCAACCTCATATGGGCTCTCCATGTGAACAGAATCTAAGATGTTTTCCTGCCAACCTCAGGAAATACAACAGAGAGAGAGAATCAGGCTGGGCACCCAGCTGTGCAGCCTCTGTGGTTGCCCATATTGAGAAGGATGTGGGTGGGTCAGACCTGAAGATGGTTCTTGTGCAGCTTCTCTTGGCAACTCTGATGCTGTGGGTCCTAATCCAGCTGCCACAGAAGTACATGGCCTCATCTTGTTTCCTTAGGAAATTCATTTTCAAGGTTGAAGCGGAAGTTTGTTATTCTTCCCGCTTAAGTGACCCTAGGTAAGATGTGTTGAGACAAATGTGAGATATCCTATCCCTGATCTTGCTTCAGTCAGTACCAATAGATGACTTCTTTGTTAATGTCCTCAGTGGTCACCTTGCAAGATATACGGGCACACTCATCTCTTGCTCTGGAAATTGATATTGTGTGTTGCTCAAACTTTACCTGCCCAAAGCCAACTGCAAGCAAAGATAAATTCCCGAGAAAAATTTATATGGAAAAAAAGCAACAATAAATATTTTCCTGAGTTTCTTCTGTAGACTGAAGTTCCTGGGGGACAATTCATAGGCCTGGGAGACAAGAAAATGAATGCTTTCAGCTGTGGCATCTAGTTGGCTGGGCTGGCTCCCCTGTGATAGGGTAAGAAGTGAGGTTCCTGTTACAGAACTCCTCAGGTCAGAGGCTGAAGGGTGGGGCTGCTTCAAGTTTCTCAGAAGAAGTGGTGGCTTAGATATTTCTGTGGGTTGTTCCTGATCTGTCCCAGATGTGAGCAGGTCTGGGGCATCCTGTGTCCCCATGTAAGTGGGCTCCCAATCTGGAAAGAAATTTCTCCTAAATGGATCTTTTTGGGGTGGGGCAGGATTATTCTCACACCCACTCAACCATTCCCTGCAATCTCATACTGCAGAACCTTGCTCAGAAGCACGAGGACAGGCATTTTATATAGAAAAGTCAATTGATGGTTTATTAGCATTTTATTTATTCTCTGAAGACAGCTAATCTCTGCATTTGTATTGTAACACATTGGAAAGATTTGTGTCACTCAATGTTCAATATTAATCTGCCTCTGCTGTTGGGGACAATGTAGGGTTCCTTGTATTGTCCTGCAGTGTAGAAGTGGTTTAGTTCAATAATCAAGAGACACCAATTGATCTGGTTCACTGCCTCTCTCTGCCACCTCACCCTGTACCAGCTGTGTGACCTGGACGAGTCACTGACCCCTTAGTACTTCAGTGACCTCAGGAGTCAGACATTCTTGCTAATACTGCAACAGAACATTTCCCTGATCTGTGTTACAAGAGTTACATGTGCTGAAATGTGAGAACATGGAGAGAGAACTCACCCATACCCAGCCCCCCTACACCCTTCTTCCACACACATGCAGGTAGGCTTTTCTGCTCTTGGCAGGTTCTCTCTCCTCTTTCACAGGGAGAATTAACAGTGGCCCAATATGGTGGCCTTTTGAACAACCTCAGTGAATTCTGAGCTCTGTTGTGATGACCTCATGCTGGCCCAATCTCCCCACACTCCCAGCCAAAGGAAATTGTTCCAATTCCAATCCACTGGACCTCTAGTGTACATGTAAGGAATTGCAGTCCTTAAACTTTTTGGTGAATTCCAGTTCAGAAGGCATGAACTTAATACCTTTGGCTCAATGTTAAGCCTAAATTCATTCAGCTCTAAATTTTTTAGTTTTAAAATGGACCAATAATAATCAAATTACAGAATGATTTTTTTTTTTACATGCAATAATAATGGCACACAGTGATTCCCTGTCCTAGTGTGAACTTTACCCATGTATTGAGTCTCTGGATGCTGAGATGATGGACAATGGTACAGCCTGTGTGCTGTCAGCCCCCACAGAAGACTTTCATTCCAAGAACACTTTGAAAGCAGAGATCCTGAGGTCAACTGGAAATATGTGCAAGTATAATACAAGATGGCTTCCTGGAAAGCTCCAAAAGTGTTTCAGACCGGGGGAGACTGAGGCTGGGAGCTAGCGGTGGGCTGATTGTGGTTGCTGCTGTAGGGAAGGATGTGGATGCTACAGACCCAAGAAGATAATCTGTTGGTTGTCTTCACAGTTCTAGGGTGGTGAGTATCATTGGCACAGTAGTAAATGACAACATCCTCTTTTTCTATGAAATTTATGGCAGGGATTGAAGTAAAAATTTGAGAATCATTTCACCTCAACTTTGCTCTATCCACCTACATGAATTTGAGTTGGAATTTTATTAACATTTCAAAAATCGGGTCCTCCAAAGCCTGATTGTGTTTTGCCCCTACCAGTGAATGACTACCTTTTCAAAAATCGTTCTGGATTTCTTGCAATATATGTCAATATTTTTTTGTACTTAATTTTTTTTCTTTACCTTTGTGAAATGTGTATGTGGAAATGTTCCCTCTTTGATGGAACTGTAAATAAAAGAAGAGCATTTCCAATGAACTTCCTGTTGAAATATTTTATTTATTTGAGAGAGAGACACAGACAGAGAGAGAGTACGAGAAGGGGCAAAAGGGAGAAGCATATTCCCTGCTGATTAGGGAACCCAACTATAGGGCTCAATTCTAGGACCCTGGGATCATGACCTGAGACGAAGGATGACACTTAACCATCTAAGCCACCCAGGCTCCCCAAACTTCTAATAATTATAAGAAACATTACAGAATTTCTTTGCCTTCTCATCCAGATGGAAATGGTCCAGGAGTATGACTCAGGAGTCCAGAAGAAGAAGAAAGTGAGTACTTTCTTCTTGGCAGATGATACCCCATCTGCCAGGCTGTGTCCTACAGAAGCAGGCAGGATAGTGGGTGCCTGGTGGCTGGATGCCTCCTGCCTGAAATGGGGAGGATGAAAAAAGTGGTTGATAAGGTCGATTGCTGGCCCTTTAGTGCTCACTGCAGACTTGTAGCGAATGGGGGCACTGTGTTTTGTAGGCTTCTTGCTGCTGTGCTCATCTCAAAATAAGACTGGTGGTATCTGGAGAACTGTTGACATAAATGTGAAGGACTCTGAAAGAATCTTGGTTTCTGTGGAAATGAGAATTGTTTCTACTTGCGAGGAGCTATTTAATGAAAATACTTTCTCAATATAATATTTTAAAATATTGCATGTTTAATAAATACTAACTTTCAGAAGAGGAAATATTTAGGGCACCTGGCTGGCTGAGTTGGTAAGTGTCTGACTCTTGATTTTGACTCAGATCTCAGAGTCTTAAGATTGAGCTACACATTGGGCTTGTGCTGAGTGTGGAGCTTGCTTAAGATTCTCTCTCCCTCTGCGTCTCCCCACTCTCTAAAAAGTGAGCTAATACTTAGGGAGTATTTTTTATTCTTGAAGTTTCATTCTAGATGTCCTTAACCTTGTCCATCCTCATAACAATAACATCATATGGATGCTTGTAAGTTTTCATTCCATGGAACAGGACAGCGAAGGTCAGAGGAGTGAAAATTGAATCAAGGAAATTCACTAAGCTGCTAGGTAGGACATGTGTTTAAATATCATCCTTGATGAAACAGAAAAAAAGACAAAGATGAAGATAAAAAATTCCCTTGAGCATCTCACCAGGAGCAAAAACTCTCTCCATTATGGTCTCTGGACTTCTCGATTTCTTCTTTGAAGATACATGGACATAAATGTTGTTTTGTGGGCTACAAATTCCTTGATGAGTCACAGGTGCAATATACACAGTGTTTTGCAGTCTTCTTCTTTCAGTTCACGTCATATTCTGAGCAACTCACCACGTCACTGAAGCATTTCTTCATGTCACTTAGGAGCTGCCTGAATCTCTGCAAATTTCTTAATCTCTTTCTGCCTCAAAAATCCTAATCTGAAAAAAGATGTGATAGCAATCCTATCACAGAACTTAGTGTACATTAAATAACTAAGAGCCTTTCAGCCTAATAACTGCTAGTCCGGGTTCTGAAATACAGTAAACTTTTGATAATAATTACATATATTTTCTACTACAATCATTCCTCAAATTCAATATCCTCATACTGTCAACCACTATTATGTACACCAAATTTTCATGTGAAAAATCTTTGGTGACCCCTTTGGAGTACTAACCTTGAAAATCAGTCACATATTATTAGTACTTTATGTTTATGCATTTATTTTTCCATATTCCTGTTTTCCTCCATGTTTTCTTCAGCAAAGCTTTTTAGCTTGCCTTTTATGATTTCCATATGGTTTTCTCTAAATGTATGCATGTCTTAAAGCTTGAAACAGCTCTGCCTAAAACTTGTGTGTGGCTCTGTCACATACCATGTGGAGTTGATGTGAACTCTGGCTTGAGTCCTGCCTGTGGAGAAAAGAGAGGAAGAAGCCAGGATGGCTGAGTTTTCCTCCTGAGGCAGCTGTTCTATTTTCCCTCCTTTCTGATAAATACCATTTCTGAAGTGATCCATACTGGGTAGTTGAATGTTGTGGAGGTGGAGGATGGTAGACTATAAGATCAATGGCCTACAACTAAGAAGACTGACTCTTTCTATGTAGGAAGTTTCATCCTGGAATGAAAAGTACTAGGAGACAGAAGGAAGGCACCCACAGTCACTCTGGAGAGAGGTCCCCTGGTCCACCATGGCTGCTAAGCATTTCCTTACAGTCCCTGTGTCTGTATTTGTGTTTATGGCTGTGTGTATCTATCTGTGTGTGTGCATGGATGAGTGTTTAAGTGCATTTGCATTGCTTTCTGTCCTGTGTGTTTGTGCATATGTGTGTCTCAGTGCATGTGTTGTATTAAGAGGTAGTAATTGTGTGAATATGTCTAATTGGGGGAGCCCACACTTTCTACTTGACTATAGCTTAAGGAAGGCTGAGAAACAGTATCTGACTTTTTTCCTTCCTATACTATGAACAAACTCTTTCTTTCACTCAGATTCATAAGGTGTGGTATTTCCTGGACATAGACAAGGGTTTCAGATGCTAGGAGCCTAGAAGGGAGATAAATGGTCATTTCAGAAACATTCATGGAAAAATGTGTTTCTCAAATTGAATTATTTCAAACATGGAAGTAAATGAAGGTAGAAGTTATCTTTTATTTATCTTTTTAAATACTTTCAAAAATAGAGTTTTTATTTTCTTTATTTTTCGTAACTTTAATAGCTTTCAATATTGAAGGCATTTTATACATAATAGGTGAACACATTGGCTCCATTATCTTATTTAATCTTCACAAAGCCTACTAAGTGGGTGATTTTATTTTTGGTCCCATATTTCATATGAAAAATGGAGGCTTTGGTCACACCAGTAATTTTATCAAAGGTCTGACATGAGTAAGTGGCAGAGCAATAATTTGTACCAGAGGATCTATATCTCGAACCCACAATCTTAAATAAGATATTTTATTTCTGGACACCTGGGTGGCTCAGTGGGTTAAGGCCTCTGTCTTTGGCTCAGGTCATGATCCCAGAGTCCTGGGATCAAGCTCTGCACTGGGTGTGTGTGTCTGTGTGTCTGCTCAGCAGGGAGCCTGCTTCCTCCTCTCTCTCTGCCTGCCTCTCTGCATACTTGTGATCTCCATCTGTCAAATAAATAAATAAATAAATAAAATCTTTTAAAATAAGGATGTTTTATTTCTTCCATATGTACTTTTAATATATAATATATCATATACCACTATGTAATAAAAATATGCATGTATATGTACATAAGTATGTATGTATTTTCAGAGGGGTCTATATATTTCTCTTAATGTACCAAAATGCGTGCTTAGGATTCATTACAGGAAATACTCTCAATGTGCTTCCTCACAAATTCTTCCTGGGATTCACTGATTCACAGATTGATTCAGCAAGTGTGTATGGAGGCTGCACTAGAGACAAGGCTTGCACAGACCCTGGGAAGGTCACAGACACAGAGAAAAAGGTCCTTTTGGGAGCACTTGTATTCCAGAAGCACTGGTCTTCATCTTCCTTCATTTGGCACCACACCTGGATCTCATTGTCATGTCTATGACCTCAGTCCTGTGCCCTCTCTCCATTTCAAGCCTCTTCTCATGCCCCTGAACCATAGATATCCCCTGGAAATCTCAGGAAAAGAACTGATATGTCCTGACTCTAAGGCAGAAGCTCTCCACAGCAGGCAATCAGGTCAATGGGAAGTTGTAGCAGGAAGCCTGGCATCCTGAAGGTGCAGCTGGTGACTGTTTCTTTTCCCCTTGATTCTAGGACTGGGGTACCTGTCAGGGAGTACAGGGTGGGGGCTGAGGCCGAGACTGTGGCTAGGTTGTCCTGTGGAAATGATGAGAGTCCAGAACTGAAGAGAGGTTCCTGGGGCTGACTATCGGGCTCCTGGAATACTTTATACATTTGCACGTGGCTTCATCTACTGTGTTCTCTGAAGTGTAAAAAGGAATTTCAGTAGAGGGGACAGGATGTCTCAGTGCTGCCTATTTCTTGTTCTCATCATATGACCTCTAAGCATGTGTTGTAAGTGACCAAATACATCTGATACATCAGATACCCAAAGGCTGATTCTTTTTTTTTTTTTTTTTTTTTGGTACCAATATATCACTTTTTTTTGGTAGGTACAGCATTGAGTAATTATCCTTTTTTCTACTGTGGATATAGGTATAGATATTTCCGGTTGTATCATATTGGCTACTAATTGGAAAGAGAGAGAGTGAGACAGAGATATAGACACAGATATGGAGATATAGACAGATATGGAGACAGACACTGACAGATACGCAGAAACAGGTATGTCTAGCATAGATAGAAATATTGCAAACGGGAGTGTAGGAAGACTTTTCTAAATTAATTGTCCCAATTATTTCATGGTAAGGAGTAGAGACAGATGTGAAATTTAAAAGAAGTACTGATGTTTATTCTGAGTCCTCCTCTAGGCTGAATGTTTAGTTCTTGGATTTCTCATCTCTCAATCTCAAAGCAGTTACTGGGAGGGAGCATCTTCTCCACAGAAGACAACTGGAGATGCTCCAGCTGATCTACTCTGACTCCACAGTCCGGGACCCATGGGGTCTATCAAACACTGACTTTTGTTGTTTCTGTTTTACTGTATTGCTCATGATGGTCAGTTTTTCTCAAGGCTTTAAATTGTAAAATTTGGTTTCTAGATTCAAACAATAGTATTTTCATTGGTTCTTTGACAATACTTTTTTGTAAATTAGTTTATTTTTTTAGAGTCAGAAAGCTTCACAGATAACCAGTCCTGAACCCACCTCCACATGGCATTCACACCATGCCATGGGATGTAGAGTTACCACACTGCAGCTTCTGTTCTTGTTGAAGCATCAATTCTTTCTGCCATGAAATATGAACATTTGTAGGATTCTCATGGTTATCATGAGATTTCCTCCAGAGACTGAACATCAAGCATATTATCTGGCAGCTAAATGGATAGAATTCCATTTTGTTCATTGCCAGCACCTTCAGAATGAGCTTTTCACAACTACTGAAAATCTCTGAACAGCTTACTTCTCTCTGAGATAATCATACCATTTCACAAAATAGTCTATAACTAGGAATGCAAGTCAATGGGAAATTATTTCAAACCAGACACTTAGGACAGGGTTAGTGACATCTATGGGGGGTACACTGTTATCCATCAGAGTCCCTTTTCTCTTTCCTCTGATACTGAGGCATTACACAGCTAAATGTGTATAAACTGCTTAATACAATGCCTACCTAGTACATAAGGAGTCTTCATAAAAAAAATAGCTATTATTAACATCTTATCTGGAACATTATGTTTCTTAAGTTTCGTAAAGAGCTTGACTCTTTTTCTTTGAGTGAACAAAGGAAAGAATCAAAGAAATCTATTGACCTATGGATTATAAATACTGATTCTATCACTACCAGAATAAAACTAGATTTTTGGTAACTGTTTGGTAACTTCAATATAAAAGTTAAAAAAAAAAAAGGGGGAAGAAATCACAGTAGATAGGAATGATCAGTTTGTGATCAAACATTTAAATTTTAATTCATACATGACAGAAATGTAGATGAAGGAAGGACAGAAAAGATACATCAATTATAACCAATGTGAGAAGCTGGATTTTCGTTGATATGACATAAGTGGCAGGCATTTTTCTACTTTCTTTTTGTAAGAGTTAGGATTGGTTCACTAGTGTACACTTGTTTATTGTATTAAAGAACATCAAGAACACTGAATTGAATTCATCATAATACTGGTCCATAAAGCCCTGTAATCATTTATTGACACAGAGATAGAGATCTCTTTATTTTTTGCTACTTAGGTGGTGATGACTTACGTAATAATTCCACAAATACCTCAGGATCCCTCATTTAACTGAACAACAAAAGCATTAAAAATAATCTATACGTTCCTCTCTATTAAGCTGGTCAACTAGAAAAGCACAACGTTTAACGATAATTTCTCAGTACTTGTCCATTTCCTGTTTTCTTACTGAGGGAACAGGGCATATCCTGCTCTGTTAAAGATGGGACCTTGGTGGCTTTGTGGAAGGTTAAATGAAAAGAACTAGATAAAATCTCCCAACTCTGCAATTTGTTTTACTTATTTGGGGACAAATATAACCCAGTTATTTGACTACTACTTGATTATTATTCTTTTGCTCATCCACGTGGACAGTGGTCCCCTCCATACCTTGCCCTGGGAATTACAAGGTGGACCTTCAGGGACTGCGCAGATGGTTTTATGGTTTTCCTTATACTCTGGTTGCTATTTGGAAGCAGCCAGTGGGAGCATCAGCAAGAGACTGGGAAGTGGAAGACAGTGAGGTCTGAAAGTGAGGCCTCCCTGAAGGGGCCTGCATTGTCACAGGGACCAACATATAGTGCCAACTCCTGCCATACCCAGAGGTTCATGCTCAGGAATAAGAGGTGCATGTGGGAGAAGTCATTCCCTTTGATACCACTTAACCCACTGGAGGGATTTGTTTCTTTTTCCCAGGGCCCACTGGCTTGTAAATCTAGTGTCCAAGAAGAAATGCTTTTGTCAGGTGACCTGGGGATTGTTTTTTGAGCTTCAGTTTCCATTGGCCAACTTTCCATTTGAAAACAGAACAAAGATTCTCATGACTGTTTCCACAAAGGTTAAGGATCTTGGGGCACAGATCAATGGGGGTGGGGTGGGGGTGGAACATTAATCCTGAGGAGGAAACGGGAAATTTCACAGTATCCATCTTTTGTGGCCATCAACATCCATACTGTTAATTTGCCTAGGGGATAAATGATGCCCCCACAGCAGGAGACACACAGGGTCATACTTGAAAGCATATCTTCTTCTCCGTCTCCAGATGAACACATGAGGTTGCTTTTCTAGCAACCTTCTATGAAAGCCTTTTAGGCAATAAAACTGGAAAACAATTTTGTTGGAAAAAACTATGGTTGTGTACAATTCTGCTTTAGAGGGTCTCATTCTCTCATCTGCAAGTAGACAAAAGAGATGTTTAAAAAAAAAAATCCCGAGGAAATGAAAATACAGTGTTAATAGAAAGACTCAGTATTGGTGTCACTGTCTATACCTGGTATCTGTTCTGGAGAGAGGAAAAGAAACACTCAGGCCATGAAGATACACTGAGCTCTCTGGGCATGAACCTTGTCTCTAACTTGGCACATGCAGTCAGTAGGAATCAGCAAAGAAAAAAGAGTTTGTTTTGTAAATGAAGCAAAGTTTGAAGGAGAAGGGCTGAAAAAGAATGCTGAAGACAGAGGCTATTCCACACATTTCTAACCATCAGATGTCACATGGTATGCCTAAGTGCTCAATAACATGCAAGAATTTTAATATTAAATAGCATGTGAATTCTGTTTAACAGTAAATTTTAAAATAAAAATCAAAAGCCATACAGGCTTTTCTGAATCTATAAGGGTATGAGTGGTATGGTAAAAACTCTCTTGTTCCCAATGTGTAGAAGTGGCATCTCCAGGTTGTGCTCTTTCCTCTACCCAAAACTGTGTTCCTGAACCCATTCTGGGGAGTGGAACATAAAGAACATCCAACACAAAACAGTCAACATAGATCTCCACGTGTGCCCAGAAATTTTCAGAATTGTGATTCTTAGAAAATGACTCTGATGTAACAGACATGAATTTTCCCACAGTACTAATGTGTGTGATCAGTTGGTAATGGATAATAAAACAATGGAAACTACGATTTTATGGGGCACCTGGGTGCCTCAGTGTGTTTAAAGCCTCTGCCTTTAGCTCAGGTCATGAGCCCAGGGTCCTGGGATCAGGCCCCGAATCGGGCTCTCAGCTCGGCAGGGAGCCTGCTTCCCTTCCTCTCTGCCTGCCTCTCTGCCTCCTTGTGATTTCTGTCAAATATTAACTAAATAGATAAATAATCTAAAAAGAAGAGAAACTATGATTTTATGAGATGTTCTTAGACATTATTCAGCATTAATTTCATCATTTAATGCTGCTTCTATTAGTCAAAATCATTGTGTCTCACCCACCTCAAAAATGAAACAAATGAGGGACGCCTGGGTGGCTCAGTTGGTTAAGCAGCTGCCTTCAGCTCGGGTCATGATCCCAGTGTGCTGGGATCGAGTTCCACATCGGGCTCCTTGCTCAGCGGGGAGCCTGCTTGTTCTTCTACCTCTGCCTGCCTGTGCTCCCTTTCTCACTCTCCCTCTCTCTGACAAATAAATAAATAAAATCTTTTTTTAAAAAAAGAAATAAATGAGTTGAGCCCAAATCATCAGGATATTTCAAGCATCCGTCTATGCAAAATCCTCCACCCATGAGGTAATGTGAGCCCCTCTCTGATAGTCAAAATGTCAGTCTCAGTTCAGCAGACATCAATGGAGTCAACACCGTACTTGGTCCTGTACATTCTAATAAGATGCTTTCAGTGTTGTTAGAATCAGCCATTTAAACAACCATTTAATTAGCAACCATTTACTTAGGATAGGAGGTTTTGTTGGTCTCTGGATGGTTTGGCTTTACTGTGTGTGGCCTAAGTGTCCTTGGTGAAGCTTCACTTATCCACAAGGACAAGGGCAGCTAGAGGAAATGACTCCAAATATGACTCGTTTTTCCCTCCACGTGGGGTGGTTTGCTCCCCACACAGGGCCACTCTCTTTCTAGGTTGTAACTCAAAGACACTATGGACCCATGTTGAAACTGAGATTTACATTGACCTGGGATGACTTCTCTGACAGTGTCTTCATATGTAGCTAATTTCTCTCTAACAAAACTCTAATACTCAGGTCTCAGAGTCACTCCCGTGTGGAGTCAGGCACTGAGAGGAAAGGGTTCAGGGGTATTAGGATATGGGAAGAAAAATGAAGGACTATCCCCAAAACAGAGCAAAAGTAAGTTTCTGACTCTCCCCCTCCTCCACCTCCTGCACATGGTGGAGGTCTTCATCTTGACCCAGGCTTCATTAGAGGAAAGGGGTGTCGGCGTTTTTCACAATCAGGCATGTGTTAAATATAAATCTCCTAGTGCAAAAATTCCGGGAGACATAGGAGGAGGTAATGAATCTGAGGGACTAATTATCTACAAATGTTTTGGGCTTTCCTTTCAGCAATCATGTTTACCAGTGCTATTAAGTTGTATATAAACTGTGAATCTTCAATTGAAAAGGCATTTATTTCAGCTTTGACTTCCTCAGAGAGCTTTTTCTTTTCCCCCACATTTAGCAGTAGTGTTTTCCTGTTTGGGACTGGAGGATCAGTAATATAGTTTTACTTTTCTTTTTTTCCCTTCAAGAAGTTGACAAATTTATAAGAATTTAGTAAACATAGTGATATCTTATTGGTATAATTTTAATTTATTACAGAGGATCAACCCATTACTGTGGTAGTTAAACTACCTCCCTGTACAGATGACAAAAAAGAAGTCCAAGGAATATAGCCCCTAAATCCCATATGGAGTAACATAAAAGGAGAATTGGAAGTGAGGGCCCCAGGTCTCATTCAGGGCTGTTGCATCAACCTGCCTGAGGATCATGTTCCCCCCACATCAGTTGAGCACCAGGTATGCCAGTGCATGAGGATGTTGAGAAGTTAGTCCTACGAACTGTTTGCTGTGCTTTGCTCATGGAGTCTTTACTGCAAAGTAATAAGCAGTGGGCAGGACAGCAGTTTGAAACCTGGAGTCAAGAGTCAACGTGCTATTTCAGTTTTCAATTGTTTTATGGTAAATCACTCTCTGACATGATTTGCACAATATTTTATTCCCACATTCTTCTTTGGAAATGGCCAGAATTGTCAATCGCCAGCCTGTCACAACTCCATTCAGTAGAAATAAAGATAAGTCACAATATGAGACTCATTTTCTAACGTTGCATTTAAAAAAGTTAAAGAAACAAATAAAATTCAGGATTATTTTATTTACTGTGAGATATCAAAACAGGATTTCCCCATTTCTAAATTGAGGGTAGTAGCATTCATCTCAAGGACAACTTCTTTACTTCAACATGTAATTAATATAAAAATTATTAAGAAGGTATTCCATGTTATTTTTTTTTATACTCTCCAGAACATGGCTTGTATGTTACACAAGCAGCCCATCTCAGGTTGAACTAGCTATGTTTCATGTGCTCAGGGGTCACATGTGGTTACTGGCTAGTGGCCACTGCATTGAGCAGCACAGATTCTGCTCCAAATGCTTCAGAAACACTGCACTGGACGACCTTCAGAGCAGTCCCTCCAGAAGGGACAGCTCCCTGGGTTTGAGCCCGCCTACTCACCAGGGGCTCCTTAGCATCCAGGGTTCTGTGCAGTGCACCAATGGAGAGGGAAGGGGGCATTAGCGAGAGTCAGGGTGCTGAGAGCTGACCCCAGGACAACCCCAGAGACCCAGAATCAATGGAATGTGCCAGGTCTTCAGTGCCCTGGAAGACAGAGACCTTTTTGCTCAGGGTTCTGATCAGAGCACAGGACTGTGGTGCTCCCAGGCAGCGCAGTAGTACACGCCCTCATCGTTTTTCTCCACTTTCAGCAGTGACAGAGTGCAGCTGTAGCTATCCTTGCCCTTCTCGGCATTGACTTTGTTCGCATTCAGGACAAAATCCCGTTGCACAAGGGAGCTGGACATGTCTAGGTGGAGGAGCCTCTTCGGTGCCGTACCCTCCTGTTGGTGGTACCAGTGGATGTAACTGACCCAGGTGTCCACTTTGCAATCCAGAGGACGTGAACTGCCCACTCGTGCCACCAATAAAGCAGTCTGACTCAGCTTGAGCCCTGCTCCACCGCCTGCCAGGAGAGAGGGAAACAGCTGTGAGATAGTGATGGCCAGGAACCTCAGGGTACCTACCCCGTGTCCTCTGCACCGGGGAACAAGTCAGGACTTACCGGGAAACAGGAGAGCACACAGGATGGCAAGGGGACCCAGCATGGTTCTGTCTCCCATCTGATGGAAAGAAACCCTGGGTGACCTCCTGGCTGCACCTGCTGGGAAGAGACTGCCTGGGTGTGTTGAAGAAGGCAGTGAAGACCTGAGCCTCTGTTTCCCAGAGGCACCTGCAGTTACTAGTGAGAAAGAGGCTGGGAGGAGAGAGGGAGGGGCCAGAGGGCTGGGGCAGATCTGACCACAAGGCAGGAGGGAACATCAATGGTTAGGCTGCTCAGAATCACTGAGGACTATTGGAGCAAGGAGGGTACCAGTGGTATAACAGCAATCCTTGATTGGACCTGAGCTCCGCACTAACTGGTTTCTGCTCATTGCTTGACCGAATCCTGAAAGTCACCCTTGAGATGAATGCTACTACCCTCAATTTAGAAATGGGGAAATCTGCGTGACATTTTAAGTAACTCTTCTGAGGCTGCATTTTATGGAACACCTTCCGAGGTGGGGATGTGAGCCGGGTCTGACTGGAGACAAATCTCAAGCCTCAATGGCCACTCAGTACTCAACAGAGCAATGGGTGTGCAGGCTGCTCCGGAGGCAGGGATAAGCACAGTGCAGAGATCCCTGCTGAAAAAACAACAGGTCCCCTGAGCTAGCCCTGGACCATTTCTCCCAGAGGTCTCCTCAGAAGACTAAAGTGACCTAACGTGACATGACAGCTCTGTAGTCTTCGGGTAGCTAGTCTTCTCCTTTTCTTCATTTGTCAAAAGGAACTTATTAGGTTGTGTGCAGAGTGAGCAGGGAATGTGAGCAAAGCTTGTTGCCTGTCCCAAATGCATAGAAAAAGCTCAAGAAATGTTGGGGATTGGTGTTCCATCTTAAAACTGGATTGGTTGCAATAGATGATTTCTGGGGTCCTCATAGTGTAGAATTTCAGGAAATATAATAGTCCTATAAAACCAGGTGTGTGTGTGTGTGTGTGTGTGTGTGTGTGTGTGTGTGTGTGTGTTCAATGCAGGAAGAAACCTGCATTGAGCCAGGGGGCAGAGGAGACCAGGGGGCAGGACAGGTCAGATCCAGTGTGAGATCCTTAGAAATGGTAAAGGCGGGGCCTCAGGAGGGTCAGCTGAGAAAGGCATCAGGCATCTGAAATGACGTTTTCAGAGGTAAAGGTAGTAAAGTAAGTACAGGTTTCCTTGCCAGTTATCTAAAGTAGAGGAGGACCTCCTGGGTCCAGTTATGGTAATTAGTTATGCTAATGAGAACCTGTTGGCCTGGAAGGAGAAGGCAGGAAGGGGAATTGGCTGGGGCAAGGAGGTGTGGGTCCTTCACACCCACTACTAGACCCAGCTTCTGAGCTGCTCCTCTTGGTAAACACCGAGAGGCACACATGCTGAGCTCTAACCAAGATTCAAGGCTCAAGTGTCCCAAAATGCAGGCTCTGAGGTTGTGCTGATCTGGTGAGGTGTTGACTAGAATATTCTGCTAAAAGAATAATCCAGGTCCATCATTCAGACACTCAGCAGGTGTCTAGGGCAGCCCTGCTCAATGTTAAGTAGGAAAGAGAGTGAAAATGGTGGTGACAATGGGGACTGACATCTGCACAGCATAACAACAGTGGAAAGAGTTTGCATATGGAAGATGAGCAGTGTGGGGGTTGAGAAAGCCCATGGATTCTTCTCTTCCTGCTATCTCTCTTTTCTAGATTTTCACCAATAAGGAAATCTTCCTTTGGGGGAGAAAATCCATAACCTTCTATTCTTTCATGAAAATAAATTTTATGTCACATTGTCAACATCCAGAACTCTGTTTCTCTCAACTACTGTTCCCATTTGTCCACAAACACTGCTGACATTAAGGGCTCAACACCTGTTGGCTATGAGCAGTCTTCGTTCCTGCCAAACCTCCAGCCAAATGCTCTCCTGGGTGAGACAAATGACAAAAGTGAAACAATTCAGCCTGGAGGGTGCAGTGCCCTTTCTTCAAAGGAGAACAGTCCATGGGTTGGGGAGCTCAGAGTCTCACAAGCAGGGGAGCACTCAGCCCCAGGGATTTGGGGCAAGAAGGAGTTTTATAGAGACTTCAAAACAGTAAAGGGGAAACAGGGAGGAATAGCAGGTCAGTCAGGGGATAAGGAGAGAGTGTTTGGCTTAGGTTGATTGGCCGGGGTTGCATACCTGACCTTACTTAGAACAGGGGAATCATTGCAGATTCCTGGTGTTCGGTGCCTGCTTAGTTGGGACATACTGTGTTTTTGGTCAAGGACAACATTTACAGGGACAGGGAAGTTACCTAAGTTTCGGTTTGCTGACTCGGCACCGCAGGCAGGAATGGATTAATCCTGGGACTGGAAACGCATTTCACCAGGTGACAGTTGTGTTCTTTTACTTCTCTTCTTGCTGTGGTACATCTGTGCTCTTGTGTAAGTGGTCCTGAAAGGTCATATTGTTAAAGATGGGCATATTTAAAAAAAAATAATAAGGGAAACTTTTGAGGAAGACACAAAGGGTAGCCAAGACTTTACCCCCCACTCATGTAGAGAGTGGAGGGTCCTGAGCAAGACCCTGTGTTCTCCAGGAAGAGGAAAATCAGGTGGCCCTTGAGGGAGCAACACTTCCTGCCCAGGTCATCCCACTGCTGCCATGAATGAAACTGCTCTGATGCCCCCAGAGATGAGAGACAGGGGCTCAGAGCAGGTGCGGACTCAGGCAGACCCTGTGCAAAGAGCCAGGTGCTGAAGCTTGGACATTTCATTGAATCTCTGAGAGGCAGGTGTGCTTTCCCTGACCAGGGACAGCTCCCTTTTGCCCCAGGGAGAATGTGAGACCTAATCCAGTTTGACTTCTTCTCTAGGTCACAGGGAGTAAGTTGGATGTACAAGCGATGTCAACTTTTAGTGAGCATGAAAACCTTAAAAACACAAACCAGGAAAGCCATTGAAATGTTGTCTGCAGGGAACAGCAGGTTCAGACTGACTCCACGTGCATGGAAGCCTTACAGACCTGCTGACCTGGGGAATGTCCAGCCATGGGGCTCAGCCTGAGAGGCCGGTTCCCTCCACAGCCCACGATGTCATCTGATCAATGATGCACAAGGGGGGACGTCCTTCTCAGTTCAGAGCTGCCAAATTCGACACTTGGGAGAGTCTGAATGATACCTCATAACCCTGGGAGGATTTATTGCACTGACAAGGATAGAATGACAGCTCCAGTCCACGCCCTGCCACCGGGCGGATGTATGTCCTTAGTAAAATCCGTGTAAATGGGAATAATAATGCTCACTTTCCAGACTCCATCCACCATGGGCCTAGGATTGGGCCGATTTGGTTGCTTTGTAAATCAATATTACCAGCCAGTCTGAAGTACGATGTGATTCTTATAACCACTTGTTTCGTATAACATGCCAACATAGTTATAACAACCAGATTTATCAGAGCAGCTCATTGAAATCTTAAAATACTTCATCTGTGCAGTCACATAAGTAATGGAGCCTTGATTTAAACACAAGACTAATAAATGCAAACTTGTCACAGCATCCATTCTATACATGTAGAATTCTCTCTCTATATATACGCATACACAGAGACAAAGAGAGTTACGTTTAAGTAAGTAAGGTCATGAGAAAGATTTCAGAGAGGTTGCAGAACTTAGCAATATCTCTCACATATCAAGGGAGCAAAGAGCAGAAGCTGTTCTTGAAGAGCAGTCATTCCGGTAACAGTGCTGGACCACAGAACACAATAGAAATTCTTCTAGTACTGGTGAATTAATAGCAGCTTGCCTTCTAGAGAGACTAATATATATATATATATATATATATATTTTAATTTCATAACAGAAATCATTGATCCATTAAATAGTGTCAAATACACTTTATTGAATGCAATATATGGTACATATGGATTCCTTCCTTGCAAGTCTAAAGTATGTGTAATTCATCCCATTCTGAAGATGACAGAGTCTTCAGGAGATTGAGTAGCCCCACTAAGAAGAGCTCACCCAGAACTTCAAGTCAGCCAGGTTAATAGGTAAATGAAGCATGTGCACTATGTAACACGTTGGTTGTTTTTCACTAAGATATTAATATATGTTCTCTCTGAGTTGTTGCTTTGAATACAAATTGTGATTTAACCTAATAGGCTAGATAGGTTTCTTATTTTTTTTTTTTTTTAATAATAATGTGCTTCCCTCTTAAGAACTGCATTGTTTTATTACTTGCACTGACTTCTACCACCCCCTCCTGGCCATTGCAGGTATGTCTTGCACCTGATCATCTTCAGTATTGCTCACCAGGTCAGTGAAGTCTCTTACAGGGAACAGTCACTTAGGAGTGAAAGGGCCCAGAAATACAAAGCAGGAAAACTCTTTTTTTCCAACTGTGCACTTAGTGTGAGTGGTAGTTTTTGGTGAGTGGCTCGTCCTTGCAAGGCCCCATTTTGCTAGCCTCAAATGAGAAAATAGACTGATAGGCTTGGTGTCATACGTACCTGTAAAAACTACAGAGATTTGCCTGTGAATATGCATATTTGCATTCATATACAGGGAACAGCTTTCCTGTCAATCCATGTCTGTCCATCTGTCTGTCCCCCCAGTTCATTGTCCCTCAGTGCTGCTCTTGGTGCCCCTGGTTGCAGACACTGCATCAATTCATCCACCGACAGTGACAGACACTCGTGCTGCTGCCCAGACTGGCTGTCAGCAGCAAGGCTGTCCCTGACAGCTCAGGGGCTCTGTACACTGGGAGTCCCCTGACCCCCATGCTGTCAGTCAGTCTACTGTTGACATGACTCTGGCCAGGTGTCATGTTATTGGGAATCTTAGCTGGGGGATGGAGGGTCAAAGTCCTGTGGGATGATTTCTGGGCTCCCCAACAAATAGGGGAGCCTGACCTCTGCATTTCAGGGCTCGCTTCTGTGGGGAGACTGCTTTTGCCTTCTGCATCTTGTGGGAAACAAAGTTGGCTTGCCAACATACTAACCTGCTGGACCCTGGGAGGAGGGAGAGTACCAACATCCAGGGAAGGATGGGCACCACGGAGAAGCCCACATTGCCCTGGTGTGTTTTCAAGGGCTGGAGACAGTGATGTGGGCAGGATCCCAGCCTGGAGAGCTTTTCCAGGCATTAGGAGCTTCTGACTCAGACAGGTGTCTTTGGCAACAGATGCCTTCCCAATGTCAAATGTCTAGTTCAGATGGTGCTGGATTATGTGTCTGTCAGCTGATGACAGCAGTGACCAGTGCCTTTTATTCCCAAAGTGATCCTGTCACAGGTCCAGCGTCACATATGTTCTGTACCATCACTGTCTATAATGGTGAAGCCTCGTTTTGCAGTGTGAGCTTCTGGAGATTGCAATTCTCTCTCCTGGTCACGACTGTCCTTCCAGCTTTTTCCTGAGGGGCTTTCGGCTTGGAGTCCCCCATCATCCCATTCCCTTCTTGCCTGGACGATGTGGTGGTTACTTGATTTCCAAATGTCACCTCAACAGGCAGAAAAAGAACCAGTTAGTGTCTCCCCAGGTTAGGCTCCTGAGAACAGCTGGGACTGAGCTAGAAGGAAGACCCTGGAAGGGCTGATTTGAAGGGAGTTGCATTCAGGGGTGTAGGGATGTATGTGAGGTGGGTCTTAGGTCTCCATTCTTCAGTGAGCCCCAGAAGAAAATCAGAGCTGGTAGAGGACAGGGTGGGGAGAGAACGTGGCTCCTCTCTCCAGCTGTCAGGCCAGGCTTCCCTAGAAGACAGTGTGAGCCCCGGGGGAAAGGACATTCCAACACCTGAAACAGCCAGTGCCTCTTTGTTCCTGGTGATCTCAGTCCCAGGACACTAAGTACTGTGCGCATCTGAAGGGCCCTTTCCCTCAGGGAAAGAGAGATGGAAAGCAGTCAGGCTGAGCTGAGACAGCAGCTCTAAGAGTCAGTGACCCTCCAGTCCCCTATGATTTCATAGGTGCTGTAAGCCCGTGCTTGAAAGGCCTGCCTGCAGCCCCTCAGACTTGTTGTGCCAGGGACAAAGCTTTCCACATCTTCTGTGTGCAGCATCATCAGTCTCATCTTCCAAACTAATATTGGGTGAGCCCCTTCCCCCTACTGCTTCTAAAGGGTAAACATTATCATTCCTCTAACTTTCTTCTCCTTCAAGGTGTTTTGGGTGTTCATGTTAATTTTAGTATATGCTTGATAACTTGTGCCCCAAATGCCTGTTGCACTGAATCTTTAATGAATTTGCTAAGAACGACCATCATGAAAATATTGAGTCTTCTAACCCATAACATAGATCCTCTCTGGACTTATTTAGATATTCTTTAATTTTTTTCTCTGCAATATTTGTTCTTTTCCACATTCAAGATTTGCTCTTCTTTTCTTAAATTGATTCCTAAATATTTTATTTCTTTTGGTTCTATTGTAAATGAAATTGTTTCCTAAATTTCATCTTCAAGTGGTCAAGCCAGTATATAGAAATCCAACTGATATTTTGTACATTGAATGTGTACCTTGTGATGATGCTGACCTTGATTATGAGTTCTACTTTTGGTTTTGTGTGCGTGTAGATTCTATGGAATTACCTACAAACAAGACCATGTCATCTGTGGGGGAAGACGTTTGGCATTTCCTTTTCCATATGCTAGAGATCTTCGTATTTTTACTAGTCGCAATCTCTAGAATCTGTATTACCATGTTGAATAGAAGTGTCAAGAGCAAACACCCCAGTCTGGTTCCTGTTCTTTGGGGAAAAGCATTCAGTCCTTCAGCATTAAGTATGATGTCAGCTTTGGGTTTTCATAGATGTCCTTTATCAGGTTGAAGGTGTTCCTCTGTGTTGAGATTGTTCCTTCTGCCAATGGAACTATTCTCTTAAGCTCTCTAGTGAATATTTCATTTCGGGTTACAAGTTTTCTATTCTAGACTTTAGTTCTTTTAAGTACATGTTTGTGTTGTACCTTTGGTATACTTGTAACAATATGCATTTTTAGCTTTTTGTATTTATTTCATTTATTTATTTATTTTGGGCTCCTGTCCACCACCAGCAGGTCCAGGATGTCGCAGTCACCACGGTCCAGGTAGAGCAGCAGCGTGCACGTGGGGCTGGTGCCCAGTCTCAAGCTGAGCTCGCCCCTGCTCACCCTGTATGACCAGTGCGCATAGGGAGCCCAGGGCCCAGGGCCGCCACCCAACTGATGCTGCCAGTGCCAGACTCTAACGCCAATGCCCGCAACAGCAATGGCGGCAAATGGGACGACGGCCTTTATAGGTCCCCGCCCTGGCGACGCTCATGCTTTGTAGCTATGGGCGCATGGGGCATGCAAGGGGCGGGGCATCCCCTGCGCGAAGCAAAGCTCCCTCGCTGGCTCACAGTGTGATGGGCCCGGCTGCGGGGCCAGGCGCAGAGGTCCTGGTACCAGCTTCATCCAGGCAGCGGCTGTGGCAGCAGTGGCAAAGGCACATTTCCCTAGCTTCGGCTCCAACTAACGATGTGGGAGGGATGCCTTAGCAGCCACCAAAAACAAAGCTGTGATCCTCTTGAGTATTTTAAAAGTGTTTTTGAACATGAACTTGTTACAGCTACTTCGAAGTAACCGCACACCTCAAAGAGTTTGTATTGAGTGGTAGGGTTATCACCCCCTAACAACAGTCACAATTTTGTGATTCTTTGACGATCTTATTATTTTTTATTGAAAAATATTTGTTGAAAATATATTGTAGCAACTTGAGATTGTGACTTTCCTCCAGAAGGTTGCTTTCATTGCTGTTTGCATGCTGAGAAAGTTGCTTGGACTTCACCTGTGATAGTCGATCTCCTGCGGTGTGTGACTGCTCATGCCTCTCCTGTTTTCTTTCCTAGTTATTTTAGTTTTCAGCCTAGCTTCCTGCGAATCACCCTGGGTCTACACAGCTTCATGGTTCCAAGATTTCTTAAGGATGTGTCCCAGCAACTTAAGACTTCACTTCTGCCAAATGGTTTTGTTGTAGGTCTTGGGTAGCACATTCCTATTTTACACAATTAGCACATAGATTGTATGTGCTAACGTGTACGTCTTCTCAGCTATACTTTTTCTGAGTCTTTTCATGGCTCCTCTGCATAAGACGATCACCTCAGTGTGAACCAACCATGTGTGGCTGGGTTGGGCTTTTTTGAGTCCCTCTAAACACGCACACAGCTTCAGCCGAGCACATGCTTGCTGCAGTCATGACCCCAGCCGCAGACCCGCAGAGCCCCTGGCCTTCCTGCTTGCACACCACACAGCTTGTCAGCTCCACTTGGCATCGCTGCATCCCACATTAACCAGCTCCTTACACTGGGTGACTTTGGATCCCATTCACAAGGCCTCTCCTATTTGGGAGGAAACTTCCAGCTCACGATGCTCAGTGTGGGAACTGAGGGAAGAACAGGAGCAACGCAGATGAGTGCACTGCTGTCGTTGCTGAATTCTGTAGGTTTCAGCTATAAACCATTCTCAGACAATTGTGCAACTTGGACATTTCCCAGTCACCGAAATAGTCACTTTTGTTGCTCTAGTCTGGTTTTATTTCTAGCATTCACGGTAAGATTTGTTGACCATTAAGAGGACCTTGCTACCGTTCACTTTTAAATTATGTAAACTATACGTATTGCTATGTTTTAATCCAATCTTTGGCTTTATTTAGAACTCCCAAATAATCCCAAGACATGCCGGCCCCATGAGGCTCAAACGCCATTATCTTGACAGGTGGGCAGTGAGCCTAGAAACAGGAAGATGTGGTGTGACCATCTCCTCGACTCCTTTCCAGGTGAGAAGGCATGTAATCTGCCCCAGTGTCTCTACAGCAGTTTAATTGGCTGGAAAGTGAAGCCTCCCAACAGCGATAACTTGTCTGTGTATGTTATGACAAACTTCTCCTGAAATATGGGACATGTATGAGGTTAAGATGTGGAACACATCTTTTCTTAAGGTTCTCTGGTACTTATTTGCCTGTGCCATATAGGTTCTTGGCTATAATGCAGCAGACACTCTCAGGAAAAGAAAATATCCTATTTGGGGTATATTATCTGAGAAGATTAAAGCAACTGTGAGGTAGGCTGCTTCCTTCATGTGAATCAGCTCTATCCCTCACCTGCTACCCTGGTCTTCCCGAGGCTACGTTTGTTATGACACTTCCGTGATTGTGACAGTAATACAGGCTTTTAACTGTGGTCATAACACCGATATTATTCATATCATGTTTTAAATTCTCATATAAAAGTAATAAAATATTTTACTGTAGAGATTTTGGAAGTCCCAGAAATGATTGAAATCACCTGGTTATTTTCTTTTTCTGATTTGCAAAACACACAGATATATGTATAGGTTTTTATTTTTATAAATATGGTCTTATGGGATATACAGGTTTTTCATTACATATTTGCTTTTGCTTGACAGCATGAGTATTTACCGAATTGTTGCCTAACACATAAATATAAATTTTACTGTAAAATATTTCATGGAAATATAATAATCATTTAACTTTTCTTCTATTCTTAGAATTTTTTACTTTTTCTGGTTTTAGAGAAACATATGCATGATAGAAAACAAGTATTATTTTGTCAGAGCTATTTCATGAATAAAAAATTGCTGGATGTAATGACACAAATGTGTGTATTTGCGCAGGTCAGGTAAGCGCCATCTGTGCTGTTCTGAGAATAGACCATATGACAGAAGTGCCACCAGGAGGGGAGTGGGAGTCTGAGGATTAACCAGAAAGAGTTTTGTACGGTGGAGAGGGGGGGCGAGGAGGGTATGTACATTCTGGCGTTGGGACCCAAATCTCCAGAATTGGTGAGAATATGCTTTGTGACTTCAGAATGTAAAAGCTGAAGCAGTGATGTCTGCAGCAGAGCTTTGTTTCCCCAAAGCCTGAACAGACTGGATCCTGGGATTGGGCACAATCTCTGTTCCATGCTTGGGTGGCATGTGGGTGTGGACACTTATTTTTTAAGCTCATATCACTGAACAGCACTCCTCTGCTCCGCACCCCCCCTCAAACACACTTATCTGTTGTGCAAGTTCTGAGGATTGCTCAGCCTGGCTCTGCAGTCACTTGTCCCTGTAGGGAACTGGCATGACTCAGTCTGTGAAATTCAGTGACACAGTTGAACTCAGAGCCTCCATATGTCCTTGTGTTCTTGTGAGGAAAGAAGCACCTGCTGTTGTGTCGTCTACGGCCACCCTGTGCTAGTAACCTAGTGGGCATGGGTCTCATGTCACCCTGCCTACACAGACAAAATGAGACCAAAAGTCTGAGCCTCAGTAAATCACCTGCCATGGAAAAGCACAGATCCCGGTGGAATGTTGGGGATCACCTAGTGCTACAAGAAATCTCTGCTATTTCCTTCAGAACAGTGTCATCAGTGTGGACTGAGTGTGCAGCAACTCAGCAGCCCTGGGCTTACAATCCTAACTCACATAGCAGCTACAAGAATCAACTTGGTATAAATAGAGAGACCCTCAGCCACAGCCAAAGAGTATATTTGAGAGCAGAAGCTTGTGTGCAGGTGGATCTTTTCTTTCCATTAGCTGTGGCCTTTTGGAAAGGAGCAAAGTTGGCTGTGGTTTAACTGTTCTTATTTCATCTTTCAATACCAGAGCCAGCGGTTGCAGAGCCCCAACCAGCAGGGCCAGCTTGACTTCAAGCACTTCCAGGAAAACACCACATTTGAAGGAGAACATAGCGCACTCCTTCCACCCACACTGTTTCCAGGACCACCACCCTCCCCCTCTTTGCCCCTCCCAGTCCAGGGCAGCCCAGGTTCAGTTGGGGAAGGAACGTGCTAGAGAGTTGAGCCACAGGACACAGCGCCTAGGACCCCCACAGTGACATTAGCTCACAAGGCTTAAGTAATTTGCTAGTTTCCTCTCTGTGCCTCCATGCTTTCCACATGCAGAAATAGTTGCACATGTCTGAGTAAAGGCCCGGACATCTGTACTAAGAGATCTGAAGAAATTTTTGACAAGGAGTAAATCAAAATTAAATTTCCTCTTTTTTGTATCTTGTGGGTTTTATGTTGTTTCCACATGGGAAACTCTACATGGTTTCCAAAAGCACCTGTTTCCTAAGAACTGAACCTGATTATAAATTAAGAAAAAATCCTTCCCAATTTTAAATGAGATATTGTTTAAATTTAATATATTAAAGTTCCTACATTAAGTGGATTTGTTAACAAAAATAGAAAAATAAACCACCACTACCTTTTTCACTTGACACACACTGAATATTTTTTTTACATCCATGTGTATAGAAATACACACACACATATTAACGAGTGCCCTAATTGTTTGTGTGTGTACATGTGTACATGTGTGTTTCTCTTATTTCTAACTTAGATCTCTCAATAGTAGAGGCTAATGTTGTTGAGCACTTATGGGTACCGAGCAAAGTTAACTCATTTTATCCACAGAACTCTAAGGGATGGGTCACTTTAACTCCATTTGACAAGTGAGAAAATTATGTCACAGAGAGTTCAATAGCTGTAGAACCAAGATTTAAGCCCAAGAACATGGAATTTAGAAGTCAAGCAGCTAACCCCTCTGCCATTCTACCTTTTCAGTGTTAGTGCAGCTCTCTTGGGGTTCTTGTGACATCAGGAAACATGGTCCATGTGACACACTGGAACAGGTCTGTGCACAGCCACCAGTATTGTGACATGTTATAGTGTCACCACCAGAGTGTAAACCAAATGAGTCTGAATCTGCTAAACTTTGCAGGAGAAATAACCTGGAAACCTTCACTGCCTGTGGCTCACCTAGAATCAGTGGTCCAAAGAAAGCATCATAAGGACTATCTTAGAGAAAGAATTAGAAATGTGGAATTGATCACTTATTACAAGTGATGCTGTATTGGAAATATCAGTTGTCATGCTATCCTTCAGTTTGGACTCTCAGTTAGCACCAAATAAATTACACAGAGGCCAAATAAGACTTGATTGCTTTTATTGTAACTATTATAAAAAACACACAAATGTCAGGTAACAGGCATGTTTCCTTCCAGGTATATAAAATAAAGACTTCAAGGCAGTTATCTGGTTAAAGAGTTCAAGGAATGCAGTTGTAAGGTGTATGGTGGTTGTATCCAGAGGCATGGGGACTGGGTGGCTGGGAGCTGGTGGACAACAATGAGGGGGTGGTGCAGAAGACTCTGTGGATGCCCCCTGACCCCACCTGGGAGTCATGGCGGAATCTATTCTAGCTGCAGAGTGAAAGCGTCTGTTTGCCCAGGGGTTTGTAAGCCTGTTCTCAGAAACGACACAAGAAAAAGACACATGTGAACTGAAATAACCCAATCTCAGAAAGAAGGCTCACTAGATCCTCAGCAGACACTTTTAGAGAAACTAGCCAATGGCTAGAAGTGACACCTTGTGCCACCATGTGTTAGGAACTCTTCCCACTGCCACTGAGTGCTGGTCTCCCAAGCAGACAGATGACGATGATGATGGAGTAGACCAGGCTCTTCAGGAGGAGGAGGAGGTAGGTATAGTAGGCAGATGTGTTCCCAAGTTGCAGCTGCAGGGTGTCTAAAAGAAGCATTTCATTAATTTCACGTGTTGTTTTGAAAGGCTAGGACTTATTAATGGGCAAAGGGTGACTGTATACACTTCTGATGACTTAGGTTAAAGTGACACACTTCCACCAGCCCAACTGGAGAATAAACACTTACATCACCATCTCCACCACCACTGTCCCCAAGACAACTCAGACACAGTTTGCTGGTCAAGTCACTCAAACATCTATTAAATTCACCTAGAATTTTCCAAAGTAATAAAAAGTAAGGTTGTGTTTTAATGAATGAATACAAAGGGAAAAAGGCATTGGTGATAAATAGGTTTTAACATTTCTTCTTCCGACCATGTTTTGAAATAAGAATGAGAGGCAATATACGTTCTGTAGAAATTTCATTGATAGCAATTAGTTTAAAACAGATACAGTATCTGGACTTTGTAACATATCAAAATTGTGTTTGGGTCCTATAAATCTGACTCAAGAATAAGAGGCAATATCCATTAAGTACAAACTAGCTGTTACTTATTTTGGCAACTTTGTATGCAAAGCTTAAACCTTATTTAATTTTTCAATAACCTATGAGGTTATTATTATTATTATTTTCACTCCCATTTTACAAATAAACTGAAGACAGAGAGAGAAGGGCTGATTTCAGGGCACATGGGTGGCTCAGTCATTAGGTGTCTGCCTTCAGCCCAGGTCATGATCCCAGAGTCCTGGGATCGAGCCCCGCATTGCGATCCCTGCTCTGCGGAGAGCCTGCTTCTCCTTCTCCCTCTCCCTCTGCTGTGTTCCCTCTCTCATTGTGTCTCTGTCAAATAAATAAATAAAATATTTAAAAAAAAAAAAAAAAGAAGAAGGGCTGATTTCATGCAACTAGTAAGTACCAGAAGCCAGATTTCAATCCCAGCAACACGGCATCTAGGAACGCTTTCTCAGCTGCTCTATAATTCTGCATATTCACACGCAAAAAATAACAAAGACATCAAAATGATTAAGGAAAACCATAAATTAGGATGATGATAATGAAGAAGGTGATGATGATGATTAGAGCCCACAAGTCCCTTGATATTGGACACGGAGGGTGGATCAGCAGGGCTGGAACCAATGTTCTTCACCATTACCTTTGTTCATATGTGAGGAGAAAACGGCAGGAGCTAGTACTTACAATGTAGCAGCTAAGTGAGATACCTATGCTGGACATTTCACATATGTCACGTTATATCTTCTATGACTGAGTTAGGTGTTATTTATGTCATTTTTGGTGTGTTCAGAAAATGTAAATAGTTTAGCCATAATCATGCAACTGATAATTAAAAGAGTGGAGTTTAAGTCCACTCTGTGGCACCAGATGACCTGCACTCTCATCTCCTCCCCATGTGTACACCTGTCTCAGGATCTCGGCTTAGGGGATTAGAGGAAGAATAAAAACTAAGATAATATATGAATTCTTGATTCAGATGGTCTGGGATGAAGCCCTAGATCTTGCTGTGTGGTATGGAGACAAATAAATTTAGCTCATTGTCCTCCTGTGTAAAATGGGAATAAAATCCTTCACAGTGAGTATTAGGAGAATTAAACAAAATGCACTCACAGTGCAGCACATCTTCTGTACGAGAAGCTCTCAGTGTCAGTTCATGTTATTAACTTCCAGCAAGAACAATTCTTTTTTTTTTTTTTAAATCTACAAGCAATCTGAAAAAAAAAATCTAGAAGCAATTGATATCTTGTTTTCCTCAGTCAGTAGTAACAAAGGTCACAGAAGTGAATGAATTTCATTGTTGAAAGAATTCAGAGCACATCACTGCACCCCTAACTTATAGTCCTCTCACACCCAAAGCAGCATTTACTGTGTGATGATGATTCCTAAGAGATGATGGATTGTCTTAAAATATCAGTCTATTTTTAAAGATCCAGCCATTCTGAGGTTTTACCCTGAAGCCAGGGCAGTTCAATGGTGATGTTGATGAGGAGAAAAAAAGGCTACAGCAGAACATAAAGGCAAACATAGACAAAATCTTACCATTTTCATCATTCAGAGAAGATTTTGTGGAGTTAATAGCAGCAAGCTCTGAAAGAAATGAGTGCAAGTATTATTCAATTGTTCAAATCCATTATTTGATGTGTGTCTGTGTTGTGGATAGAAAGATGATAGATATTTAGATGATAGATAGGTAGATGATAGATAACAATTAGTAAGCAGAGAGGAGAGCCTTTACTAATATGAGCCCCACAATTCCAGAATTGATTGTTCTGAGACTGTGTAATTCAGTAAATCAATTCAAAATTGTATTTCTGCACATGAAGATGTTAAACTTCATAAATTATCCATTTCTTTCTTTTTTCCCCCACAGCTGGAGGGTAACTGCCTAAGACTATCTTGTTTTCCTTCTCTGCTTATAGCTCCTAGCACAGTGCCTACTCCAAAGTAGGTGTCGTATGAAAACATGTTGAATGGAAAAATAACCAGAAACTGGCTGCTGTACAGTCCTCAGCACCCACTGTTGACTTGAAGTGCTGTTACCAAGATGAGTCCATCCAATCCTAGAATCACAGCAGAATCTTCCATGTTGGAAGGAGTCTGGTTTAGGTCAATTTCCCATCTAAGCAAAAGAAAGCAGTCCTACCTTTCAAATCACACAAGCTTCAGTATCCCCAGATACCGCACATGATTTTCTGGAGTGGTGGTATTTGCAGACATGACAACACTATGAATGAAAGCTAATACTTATTAAATAATTATTACTGTGCCAGACACTGTGTTAAAGGTTCACAGTGTGGAGATTCCTCAAGAAATTAAGAATAGAACTTCCCTATGACCCTGCAATTGCATTACTGGGAATTTACCCCAAAGGCACAGATGGAGTGAAAAGAAGGGCCATCTGTACCCCAATGTTTATAGCAGCAATGGCCACGCTTTCCAAACTGTGGAAAGAACCAAGATGCCCTTCAATGGAGGAATGGATAAGGAAGATGTGTTCCATATACACTATGGAGTATTATGCCTCAATCAGAAAGGATGAATACCCAACTTTTGGAGCAACATGGATGCGACTGGAAGAGATTATGCTGAGTGAAATGAGTCAAGCAGAGAGAGTCAATTATCATATGGTTTCACTTATTTGTGGACCATAACAAATAGCATGGTGGGCATGGGGAATTTGGAGAAGGGAGTTGGGGGAAATTGGAAGGGGAGGTGAATCATGAGAGACTATGGACTCTGAAAAACAATCTGAGGGGTTTTAAGTGGTGGAGGGGTGGGAGGTTGGGGGAACCAGGTGGTGGGTATTAGAGAGGGCACGGATTGCATGGAGCATTGGGTGTGGTACAAAAACAATGAATACTGCTATGCTGAAAATAAATAAAGAATAAATGAAAAAAAAAAAAAACCTGTATGTGTGTTCTAGGTGCTCTTTCTCAAGGCTGGTCAAAAACAAGGACAAGGGGCACCTGGCTGGCTCAGTGGGTTAAAGCCTCTGCCTTCGTCTCAGGTCATGATCCCATGGTCCTGGATCGAGCCCCACATGGGGCTCTCTGCTCAACAGGGACGCTGCTTCCTCTGCCTATCTCTCTGCCTACTTGTGATCTTTGCAAATAAATAAATAAAATCTTTTAAAAAAATGAGGACAAGATGAGTTTTATCTCTCTTGAGAGTCACTTAATCATTGTGAGCTTTTATGTATCTATATACATACATACAAGTCAGTTGGGCATCTGCCTTTGGCTCAGGTCCTGATACCTGGGTCCTGGGATCTAGTACCATATCAGGCTCCCTGCTCAGCAGGGAATCTGCTTCTCTCTCTCTCTCAAATACATAGATAAAATCTTAAAAAAAATAAAAAGAAAAGAAAATTCCATGAACCAATATTAGAAATCTACTATAGAATTGCATTAACAGAAATGTTTTTGTTACTTTTTTTGTTATGAGAAAGACTTGGAGACATTCCTTTCACAAATGCTACGTAAAACACTTATACACAGGAACTTCTCCCTTACTATAATTCTTACCATGAAGCTTACTATACTTTTTACTTTTCTCTGCAAACTAGAGAAATCAAAACCTAACCGGTTACTTCAGCCAAGGGGTTACATTAAATTTATGCCTTGCTCATTTACTTCCTTTCTGTTAGCTATAGAAATAAAAAAATTAGGGCTGATTTATAATCTCACTTAAGTTAGTTTTAGGAAAATAAATAATTCAATGAATATAGGAATAAACTCAACCATGTTGTGTTTTCAACAAGCATTTTCACTGGCATAATTTCATTAGATCTTCATCATAGGTCAGGTAAAAGTAAATGCTTAACATGAATTTGGTCATTGGACAAGCTAGGAATCTGGGAAATAGCAAAAATTAAAAACTGGGTAATTTTAAAGATTTAACTAGCTGTATATATAAACCTATTCATGAGTCAGGCATCATCCTATCCAGGAAGTAGATAGGAGCTTTAAAGGCCAATAGGAAAGAGGTTTTTCAAGATAGGGAGTGAAAAAGAAATTATCAGCAAGGAAACTATTGGCTGAGGCAAGGTCATCCTCCTGTGGGGAATGGAGGACAATCTAATTCCTAGTGCTGACCAGGAAGTTCCCATGTCCACTCACTATACGCTGCACTTCTGGGTGTTGACTCTGCAGCTGGGTAGTCTGAAGACTTTAATGACTTGTGGTCTTAAGCTAACTGAGTACATTTTGAGCCTGTGGTTTTCCTTTTTAACAACTCTGCCTTTTGATCAGACTCTCAGCTGAACTGAGAGATGGGTTCTAAATTGAAGGCATTAACACCACTCTCAGCAACTGCTCTGACATTCTCACAGTAATTGTTGTTCCTCTGGGTGATATTAACAGGTCTTAACCTTTTTACTTAACCCTTGTGATAGTCACTTCAGCTTTACAATTTTTGAGTTGGTCATTTTCTTCATTCGTTGTAATGTTCTAGTCTTTGGTAATTTGCTTGGAGATTACTGGCTTTGAATTTGCATGAAAGCTTTTGAGAGGGCATAACACACCAGGCAGATTATTATGATGCCTCTAAACAGGATAATTCCTCATGTTTGCCATAGTCCCCAATTCTCAAAGCAATTAAAATCAAATATGTAAGAAAGACCCTATTAAAGGAGTAACTCGGTTAAGCCACATGGCTTGCACCATGACATGCTGTTATTGGGTTTTAATTTTCCCAATAGTGTTCAACTTGGTATAGAACATGGTGTTGCCTACAGCAAAGATCCAGTCTTGCTCAGCCGAATCATAATAAAGGGCTATTTTATTTTCAAGAACTGCTTTGGCCAGTGTCAAAGGGATTTCTTTGTTTCTTGTTTTGGGGGGAGGTTACCTGTTGCTTTAGGAGTGCTTCAGCAACAACTTCAAGAATGAAGAGAAAGGTCTTGATCATACTTCTTTATAATTATCCCTCACCAAGGAAGTAGGGCCAGCCAAAGGAGTGAGTCCTGGTGGCTTCTTCATAATTCTTAACTAACTCCCAATAGAATTCTATGGTAATCAACCAATGAGATGTCTTATTGACCTTGAGAGGAATTAGGAAAGGGGTTATAGTTTCTGCTAGGTAGCTCTAATTCCAGAGATTAGGCCCCTTCTCATTGACCTGGGAGATATAGGCCATTGACAGAGTAAAGAAAAAGAAAAGAGGGAGAAAGGATTTCATATATAGTTAAAGTATGAAGCTCTGAATCCCTGTCTAGATGAAAGCATTCTATTTGGATGTCAGCTACTTCTCTTTCCCTCAATATGATTCAGAAACACCAGTATCTGGGCAGGACTACGTATCAGGTGGAGATTTCTGTAGCTGTGGAATGCATACAAGGTTCAACTATTAGTTTTATAGCAGGAACACTTGGTAATGTTCCTCTTCTACTGGAAATGTCCAGGGCTATCTTCCTCCAATGTTGGGTCTTACATACCTAATCACAGGGCTGCATCCTGTGACTGAGAGGACCCTTTAATTGTGCTTTGAGAAGGTTTCTGTAACCTGATGATGACAGGCTTGAGCATGAGACACTGAAGACTTTTCCCTCTCCCTCTGCCCCACAACTCATGGTCTACACCAAAGACTAAAAATTATGCACACATTAGTGTATGGCCAGTTAGAGATGTTACTGACCTCTGGCCAAAGAAGACTCTCATGCAACACCAATTCTCCTGGACACTTCCTGAGGGTTCCACCTGGGGAACTCTGTCTGAACGTTTAGGGGCTTGGTTGTGTGCCAGGTCAGTTGGCTTCTGGGCAAATATACTAGCTCAAGAGAGCTGAAAAAAAAAAAAAAAAAAAAAAAACAGGCTACCTCGACTTAACACTAGCATAACACTCTGCCAGCCCAAGCTGGCCTGCCCTGTAAAGCAAAATCAATTACAGTAGGAGTTTGAACAAATAGAGAGTGGAGCATAGAGCCAAGAACTCACCCACAGCCATTGGGTCAGGTGAGAAAGTTCGTGAATTCAAAGGACTAACGGTCACCACCTCTGTGTTTTCCTTTGTTTCTGAATGTCCCTGGGAGTCCATTTCAGATTCTGTCACAGCCATCAAACCTGTTAAAGAACAAAAGTTGGAACTAAGTAAATGTTAAAATCTAATAGCGTTATTAATCAATGTATTAATGAATCACTCAGCATCCCATCTAGGAAGTAGAGAGGAACTCAAAAGGGTTAGAGGAAAAGAAACCTTTTTAACAACAGACATGGAGCAGAAAAAGAAAATTCTTAGCAAAGAATCCATTGTTTTAGGCAAGGTCACCTTCCCAAAGGGAAAGAGGAAATCCATCAGGAATTTTTCTGGGGCTGATCAGGAAATGCCCATGTTGACTCGGTAAATGTTACTCATCTGGAGGGTTGATACTGTACTTGGGTTAGGTATTAAGTCTTTGTTTAGTGACTTGGAGCCTTAAACTGAGTTTGACCATTCTAGGCATGTGGGTTCTTTTTTGTTCCCCCAATGTTCCAAGAAGACAAAGATTTACTTCAGAAATCAAAACTTGTATATAGAAAGCTCTTCACAGTTCTTGTTAAGTGTTTATTTCCCACTGCTTAAAAATTGCTTGTGAATTACAGACAACAGTATAAACTGGCTACTTCTTACGAGCCTTCTGTAACCTTGGTCTGTGATGTTTATTCCAAGATGGGACTGAATCTACTGAGTTTCTGGATCACCGTGGGCTAGGACACTTTCAGTTGGCTGCCCACAATGTCTAAATTGGTGTCTACACCAATGGGGCTCCATTGGGACACCATGCCTGAATGATACTGCATCATAAGGAGCCCTGAGTGATTAGGAAAAGTCTATTTGCATTATGGTAATGATCCTCATTGGGATAGTAGTTCATCTTGCATCCCTTCCAGCCTGGCATTCACTAGGACTGCAATAATGTTTGCTGAGCAGCTTTACTAATGGAAAGAAATATATTCATTGTATAGAATGAAAGAAACATTATACATGTGAGCCTCACCCAATCTTTACTAATGATACTTCACCCTTTTCTGGTATATAAAATTCAAATCTAAAAAACACAAGATCATACTAAAGCCTCAGTAGCCAAATTACTATTTCAAGTTGAGCTGTGATTCAGCTCGATCAATTGAACAGCATTTTGTGCCCGCTAACTCATTGTTAACGTGTCATGCTTTGAGTAGAGCAAGTTTAAAGTAGGAAGGACTGTGATGCTGAGAAGAATATTCTTGAAAATACATAATTTTTCTTTTTTCCTCATCAAGTAAAGTCATGAAAAGGGGACCTTCTGGTTATTTCATTTTAAAAAGGTGGGGGGGGGCACTCTGGGAAGATGGCAGAGAAGAAAGAGACCCTGTTTCTTCCTGTCCCCTAAAGTGAGCTAAATATCTACTAGAATACTCTGAACACCATGAAATTGCCCTGAGATGTAAGACGATACACTTCTGGATTTCTATGGGGGCAGAAGATCATCAGTGGAGGGATAAAGCAGAGTGGGAGTATTCGGATTGATATCACAGGATTACAAAAGGGGAGGGAGCCACCAGAAGCAACACATTGGGAAGTAATAAAACAATATGAAAGTGTCCTGTGCTCACAAACCAGCATTAACCTGGAGTCTGATTAAGACCACACAAAAAGAACAAAGGGTCTTGAAGAACAATTGGTAGAATTGGGTGGACACAGGCATGGACCTAAGCCCATGGTTCAAGGGTGGTCACAGCTTGCACCTGCCCAAGCCTGAGAGATCCCAACAGGGGCTCCTGTCAGTGGTCCCTGAGACTGAAGCTTTCCAATGCTTGACCACCAATGGGGCTAAGAACACCGCAGCCCACACTGAGAGAGCCTCATACAAGCTCCTGCCTGAGGTCCCTGGGCCCACAGCCTTCCATGACCTGCACTACCACTGGGTCTGAGTGCACCCAGGATGGGCAGGGACTCCAGACAGTTGGCAACAGCAGTCACCAGAATCAGGATTAGCTGGACCAATATTGCTCACCATTTTAGGGCACGGAGGTGCAGAGACAAGTGTGGGCCTCAGGATAACCACCGAGGTGGTAGGTGGGAGCAGACAATGCCTGTGGCAGTTTACAGTGTTCAATGGACTTTGCAGAGGGGAAGTCTGAGTATTCTGAACAATCCAGAGGGGAATAGACTGAGACTTCTCTTTGGGTGTGGACAGTTTACTTTGCACTAACCCTCCAAAAAGCCACAAAAAGCACTGAAAGAACAAAAGCCTCCAGAGAGGAAAAAGCCTGAAAAGCCTTTTTCCACAGAGTCCAGCCCCTTCATAGGTGGCAGGGCAACTCAGCCCAGGCAAGACTGACTGAAGAACAATGCACAGGCCCTGCCCCCAGAAGACAAACTGAAAAGAACAAGAGGACAATAACCTCAGGATCTCCATAAAATTGTAAAACCCCAACAATAGGGGGAAAACAATATTTTAAGCCCCATTACTCCCCACAAAACAGTATATTTCATAAACACATCTTTTAAACTAATTTGTTCTCATTTTTATTGTTATTTTTTTAACTTACTTAGCACTACAACTAGATGTTTATTACAACACATTACATAACTTTTTAAATTGAACTTTTTTCATACATGAACCTGTGTTTCTTTTTTTTAATACATCGATATATAGATATATAGATATAAATAAGATATAAGCTTCAAGTTAGTCTCCCCCCCCCTATTTAATACTACCCCTATATATAAACCAGTTTTAATTTCCCTGTATCTCTGGAACATTCAGTCCTTTAACAAACATAACAAGATACACTCTGGATGAACTGAAATAACCTTCCTTGCCCACATCAAAAGTTTATAAACACCTTTCCATCTTATTCTGTCAGTGTTAATGTGTATTTGTTGCTGTTTATGTACTATATAAATCTTATTCTTGGAGCTCATTTTGGCTTTTTTTTTTCCTTTCTTCTACTTTTCCTGGTCTTCTTGTTGGTTTTTGGTTTATGTACCTTATAAATCTTACTTTGGGGGCTCATTTTGGCCATTTTTTTCCCACTTTTTTTCTCCTTTTCTCTCTCTTTTTTTTCTTTCTTCTTTCTTTTTGGTGGGGAATTCCAATTGCTCCAAAACTGTCCAAGGTGCACCTTGACTGGTTTGTGCTTGATATATCTAGTATACATCCCCTCAACCATCTGTCACAAAAATGACTAGGACAAACACCCAAGAGAGGAGAAATTCAGAGACTGTGACCTCTGCCACAAAACTATTGGATATGGACATAAACAATATGTTGGAAATAAAACTCAGGGTAAAAATTATCCAGACAATGGCGAGATTGGGGAAGACCATTAGTGCAAAATAGAAACTCTAAGGACAGAAGTAAGAGTTGATCCAGCAGAACTTAAAAATGCTATCAATGAGATCCAATCTAATCTCAATACTCTAACAGCTAGGGTAAATGAGACAGAAGATCAATTTAATGATCTGGAAGACAAGCTGATAGAAAAGAAGTATCAGGAGGAGACCTAGAACAAACACCTTAAAAGCCATGAAAAGAGAATTAGAAAATAAATGATGCCGAAAACATTCCAATGTCAGCATTACTGGGATCTCTGAGGGGATGGAGAGAGAGAGAGGATTAGAAGATATAGTTGAAAAAACACTGGATGAACATTTCCCTAATCTGGGGAATGGAACAAGTGTTCATGTTCTAGAGGCAGAAAGGACACCCCCAAAAATCAATGCATCTAGAATAATCTCCAGACAATTAATTGTGAAAATCACGAGTCATAAAATCAGAGAGAATGTGTTAAGGACAGTTAGGGGAAGAGATTCCTTATGTACAGAGGAAGGACTATCAGAATAACATCAGACCTTTCCACAGAAACCTGGGAGGCTAAGAAGGGCTAGCAAGACACATTCAGGGCACTAAATGAGAAGAACATGCAGCCAAGAATACTTTAGCCAGCAAGGCTGACATTCAGAATGGATAGAGAGATAAAGAGCTTCCATGACCGGCAGATTTAAAAGAATATGTGACCATAAAGCTAGAACTACATGAAATATTAAGGAGGGCTCTATAAAAGAACTCAAGAGTAACATAGAACAGAAATTTACAGAGACAATCTATAGAAACAAGGACTTCATAGGCAACATCATGACAATAAAAACTTACCTCTCGATAATCATTCTCAATGTGAATGGCCTAAATGCACCCATAAAATGGCACAGGGTTGCAGACTGGATAAAATGACAAGACCCACCCATATGCTGTCTATAAGAGACATATTTAGAACCTAAGGATAAACCCAGATTGAAAGTGACAGGCCTCAAAAGAAAACTAGGGTAGTGATTCCTTTTTCAAATGAATTAGATTTTAAGCTAAAGACTGTATTCAGAGATACAAAAGGACACTACATTGTTCTTAAAGGGTCTGTCCATCAATAAGATCTAATAATTGTTACGTATTTATGCCCCTAGCATTGGAGCACTCAACTACATAATCCAGCTGTTAATCAAAATAAAGAGTCATATTGATATGAATGCATTAATTGTAGGGGATCTTAACACACCACTACCAGCAACAGAGAGCATCTAAGCAGAAAATCAACAAAGAAAAAATATCTTTGAATGATACATTAGATCAGATGGACCTCATAGATATATACAAAACATTCCACCCTAAAACAATAGAATACTCATTCTTCATGAGCACACGTGGTACTTTCTCAAGTATAGACCACATACTGGGTTGCATATCAGTGCTGAACCACTACCAAAAGACCAAGATCATTCTCTGCATGTTCTTAGTACACAATGCTTTGACATTGGAGCTCAACCACAAGAAAGTTTCAAGGAATTCAAAGACTTGGAAGCTGAAGACCAACCTGCTCAAAAATGTTTGGATCAACCAGAAAATCAAAAAAGAACTTAAAGAATTCAAGGAAACCAATGATAATGAAGACTCATCCATCCAAAACCTACAGGATATGGCAAAGGCGGTCCTAAGGGATAAGAAAATATATAGTCAACCAAGCCTCAGTCAAAAAAAATTCAAAATTCCCAAAAACACAAACTCTCCTTACACCTTAAAGAATGGGGAATTAAAAACCAATTAAGCCAAACCACACACAAGAACTAAAATAATTAAGATTAGAGTAGAGATTAATGAGTTAGAATCTAGACATACAGTAGAACACATCAACAAAATAGAAGCTGGTTCTTTGAAACAATTAATAAGGTCGATAAACGACTGGCCAGACTGTTCCAAAAGAAAAGAGAGAGGACCCAAATGAACAAAGTCATAACTGAAATGGGAGAGATCATGACTAACACCAAGGAAATAGAAATAATCATCAGAAATTGTTATCAACAACTGTATGCCAGTAAGTTAAGCAACATAGAAGTGCATGCATTCCTACAAATTCCAAGACTGAAACAGGAAGAAAATGACAACCTCAATAGATCAATGTCTCCTAATGAGAATGAAGCAGTGATTACAACCCTCACAATAAACAAGAGTTCAGACCTGACAGGTTCCCTGGGGACGTCTATCAAACATTGAAGGAAGAAATAATACCTATTCTCCTGACATTTTTTCAAGAAATAGAAACAGAAAGAAAACTGCCAGACTCTTTTTATGAAGGCAGCATTACCCTAATCCCCCAAACAGGTAAAGCCCCCATCAAAAAAGGAGAATTTTACACCAATATCCCTGATGAATATGGATGCCAAGATTCTCAACAAGATCCTGGCAAATAGGATCCAACAATACATTAAAGAGATTATCCCCCATGACCAGATGGGATTTACTCCTGGGATGCAAGCTTGGTTCAACATTTGCAAATCAATCAATGTGATAGAACAAATCAATAAGAGAAGAGAGAAGAAATACATGGTCTTCTCAATTGATGCAGAAAAAGCATTTGACAAAATATAGCATCCTTCTGTGATTAAAACTCTTCAGAGTATAGGAATAGAGGGAACATTCCTCAACTTCATAAAATCTGTCTATGAAAAACCCACAGTGAATATCATTCTCCTATGGAAAACCTGGGAGCCTTCTCACTGAGATCAGAAAGATGACAAGGATGCCCACTCTTGCCACTGTTGTTCAAAATCATAGTAGTAATCCTAGCAACAGCAATCACACAACAAAAAGAAATAAAATGTATTCGAATTGATGAAGAAGTCAAACACTCTTCACAGATGACATGATATTTTATATGGGAAACCCAAAAGACTCCACACCGAAAATATTAGAACTCATACAGCAATTCAATAATTGGGGACGGCAGGATACAAAATCAATGAAAAGAAATCAGTTGCTGTCTTATACACTAACAACGAAAATATAGAAAGGGAAATTAGGGAGTCGATTCCATTACTACAGCACCAAGAACCTCAAGATACCTGGGAACAAACCTAACCAAAGAGGTGAAGGATCTATATTGGAGGAACTAGAGAACACTCATGAAAAAAACTGAAGAAGACACAAAAAGATGGGAAAACCTTCCATGCTCCTGTATTGGAAGAATAAACATTGTTAAAATGTCTTTACTGCCCAGAGCAATCTGTACTTTCAATGCCATCCTGATCAAAAATCCACAGGCATTTTTCAAAGTGCTGGCACAAACAGTGTTAAAATTTGTTTGGAATGAGAAAAGACCCCGTATTGTCAAGGAAATGTTGAAAAGGAAAAACTAATCTTGGGGCTTCATGTTGCCTGATTCCAAGCTATATTACAAAGCTATGATCACTAAGACAGCATGTTATTGGCACAAAAAAGACACATAGATCAATGGAACAGAATAGACAGTCTTGATATGGATTCTCAACTCATGGTCAACTAATCTTCAATAAAGCAGGAAAAAAAATACAGGAGAAAAAAGACAGTCTCTTCAATAAATGGTGGTGGGGAAATAGGACAGCTGCGTATAGAAGAATGAAACTCGACCATTCTTTTATACCAAGCAAAAAGATAAACTCGAAATGGATGAAAGACCTCAATGTGAACCAGGAATCCATCAAAATCCTGGAGGGCATAGGCAATAACCTCTTCAACATCCACCACAGCAACTTCTTTCAAGACATGTCTCCAAAGGCAAAGGAAACAAAAGTGAAAATGAACTTTTGAACTACATCATGGTAAAAACCTACTGCACAACAAAGGAAACAGTCAACAAAACTATGAGGAAACCCACGGAATGGGGCAAATGACGCTGGAGACAAAGGGCTGATATCTAAAATTTATAAAGAACCTCTCAAACTCAGCACCCAAAAAACAGATAATCAGGTCAAAAAATGTCCAAAAGACATGAACAGACAGTTCTCCAAAGAGGACATACAAATGGCTAACAGACACATGGAAAAATGCTCATCATCATTAGCCATCAGGGAAACTCAAATCAAAACCACACTGAGATACTATCTTATACCAGTTAGGATGGCCAACGTTTTTAGGACAGGAAACAACAAGTGTTGGAGAACATGTAGAGAAAAGGGAACACTCAAACAGTGCTTTGGGGAATTCAAGTTAGTGCAGCCACTTTGGAAAACAGTGTGGTGATTACTCAAGAAATTAAAAATAGAGCTACCATATGATCCTGCAATTGCAATTGCACTATTGAGTAAATACTGGGTATTTATCCTAAAGATACACAAGGATCTGTAATGAAAAGGAAGGCCATATGTAGCCCATGCAGCAGTGGCCACAATTGCCAAACTGTGGAAAGAGCAAATAGGCCCTTCAACAGATGAATGGATAAAGAAGATATGGTCCATATATTGAACTGTAATATTACCCAGTCATCAAAAAGGATGAATACCCAACTTTTGTATCAACATGGACAGGACTTGAGGAGATAATGCTGAGTGAAATAAACCAAGCCGAGAAAGTCAATGATCATATGGTTTAATTTACTTGTGGAGAATAAGGAATAACAGGGAGAATATTAGGAGAAGGAAAGGAAATGACAATTGGGGTAAATTGGAGGGGGAGATGAATCATGAGAGACTGTGGATGCTTAGAAAGAAACTGAGGGTTTTGGAGGGGAGTGGGTGATGGGTCAGCTGGTGATGGGTATTAAGAAGGGCATGTATTGAATGGAGCAGTGAGTGTGGTGCATAAACAATGAATCTTGGAACACTGAAAAAATAAAATTATATTAAAAATAAGGTGAGGATATTGCTCTGAAAAAAATTTTAAAGTTTTTTTAAAATTTATTTAAAAGAGAGAGGCAGTTGTTTAAACAACAGAGTCACCCAGGCATCCCTCTCTGAACATTTCTTATGTGCAAGGTTGCTAGGTGCTTTCACATGTATTGTTTCATTTAATCTATACAATAAGTAGAAACTATATCACTGTGATAATAATATTTTGGATGATGAATCTGATGTGAAAAAGGCTAAGTGAGTTTCTTTTTCTTTTTTTCTCTGTATGTTCCATAGGCCATATTATTTTTTTTTTTTTTTAAGATTCATTATTTATTTTGAGAAAGAGAGAACACGGGGAGAAAAGGCAGACAGAAAGAAACTCAAGCAGACTCTGGGCTGAGAATGGAGCCCAACAGCGGTCTTGATCTCAAGAGCATGAGATCATAACCTGAGCTGAATAAATGAGGAGTCAGATGCTCAACTGACTGGTATCCAGGTGCCTTCAAAGCCCATGCTATTTGAATTCTATTGGGAAATAGCAGGACATTTATACCATCATTAAAGAAAACAACATTAGAGAAAATATTATATATATTTGTTTTTATTAATACTTGACAGAAAAGAGGCACTTAGGTGGCTCTGCGGGTTAAAGTCTCTGCCTTAGGCTCAGGTCGTGATCTCAGGGTCCTGGGATTGAGCCCTGCATAGGACTCTCTGCTCAGCAGGGAGCCTGCTTCTCTTCCTCTCTCTCTGCCTGCCTCTCTACCTACTTGTGATCTCTGTCTGTCAAATAAATAAATAAAATCTTAAAAAAAAAATACTTGATAGAAAAGGGAGGGTTTTCCCTTTGAAACAAAGTGTTCTGTGTAGTTGTGCTCATTGTTATGTGCACATACCTTTGTTTATTGAAGGAAAAAGAATTTCTTGATCAACTTTTCTTCGGTTATTTTCATGGTTGACGATACATTTGTGTTCTTTATCCATTGACACTCCAGTCACGGTCAGCCAGCTGAATTTCATGTATGTGTCCTTGGTCTTCATGGTGTCTCCCTGCTGAGATTTCAGGATTGTTTTGTCATCCTTTTCTTGCCAATCTACCTTGATAACATCAGGAAAAAAATCCTCAAGAAGACAAAGATATGTTCCAGCCTTATGGACTTTTACTTCAGCAACTGAAGGAAGAAAAACTGTGGGCTTGGGAGAAATATCTTCATCAGGACTTTTATCTGTTGAAGAAAATGGAATAACAATTAGAACATAACTAGAGAAACACAAACATTGTGTGCTTTGGAAACAACCAGCACATAGTAAAGGGGAGGAAAGTCGCTACAGAATTAATGCTTATTGTAGGTTTTCATCTGCAGAGGGTTGTGAGGTGATTATTTTCTTAGTTTCCACAGGAAAAGAGGTTCTAGAGGTTATGAAACATGACAAAGTCACAGACATTAAGGGAAAGAGCCAAGATCAAAACGCAGAATATTTTAAACAATCCACAGTCACTTGTCTGAATGGAAATCTATCAAGTTACCCTTTTAGTTACAAATATGGGTTCCAAGCCCATTTCTGAATACTAGGATACTTCTCCTTGATTTCTGATTTTATAGAACATTTTGTTCTCATATCTGAACCACTGTGGGATTTTGAGTAGGACAATGTTGAATGCTGCACCTCCAAATAATTTACAATGCATGAAATTTAGAAACAAAATGGCCATATATCCAAAACTTCTATTTAAAAAAAAATTATTGATTATTTTCAGAAATGATCTTAGAGTAACCTCATCAATTAATGTAATGGTCATAATTTTGTTTTCCTTCAGGAAATGTTCACTTAAAGCTAATTTTATATTGGAATTTAATTTGAAGTTGAAGCATTACTGAGAAAACACCACATTTTGACTCTTCCCATTTCCCTACAAATCTGAATCTGCCCTCTAAGACTGCTGAACTTGTAGTACCCCTCAATTGTCTTTCATTTCACCTGCTGAATAAAGTCACATATAATGATATAATGTTAACAGCTCTGGTAGAGTTTCTTATAAATATAAATTATATAATGAAACTTCATGGTTCTCAAGGGCATATCATTTGAACACTGGGATATTCTTTGGTTATACATTTATTATTAATTAATGATTCAAATTATAAATAGTAGTACTCTTCCCAATTTGAGTTCAAACTGAAATACAAATGCTTTATTAATTTTTTCTTTCCAGTAGTTTGGAGTTTGAATAATTATTTCATGGCCATTTCCTATGAAAAGACTAGGATTTCTCCTTTGAGAAGAAAGGAAAAAAAATTCTTTAGAATTTTTGCCTGTTGGGGCACCTGGGTGGCTCAGTGGTTTAAGCCTCTGCCTTCAGCTCAGGTCATGGTCTCAGGGTCTTGGGATCGAGCCCTGCATCGGGCTCTCCACTTGGGCGGGGAGCCTGCTTCCCCCTCTCTCTCTGCCTGCCTCTCTGCCTACTTGTGATCTCTCTCTCTCTCTCTTTCTTAAAAAGAAAAAAGAAAGAAAGAAAAAGAATTTTTGCCTGTGCACCAGAGCTCCCGATTTTTTTTCTTCTTTTTGTTTTAAGTTTTTTTTTTTTAATTTATTTTCAGCATAACAGTATCATTATTTTTGCACCACACCCAGTGCTCCATGCAATCTGTGCCCTCCATAATACCCACCACCTGGAACCCCAAGCTCCCACCGCCCCACCACTTCAAACCCCTCAGATTGTCTTTCAGAGTCCATAGTCTCTCATGGTTCATGATTCTTATACTAAATGAATAAACAAACAATGATGAGTTTTTTAATTCATGCTGTAAATAGGTATTAGATCATAATGCATTATAGTCCAAATAGTATTTTGTTTATTATAATAGAAAGACACTGTATTTTTCCTCAACCATATATTTTAGATTTTAATTTAAAAAGCATATTACATAAAGCAAGATTTATTTTTCAAAGTAGTTGGTATTCTCATAATTTTTGCCCCTACTCAATACATTAAAGAATCTAATTTTCATCTTATGAAGTTTGGTTTCGGTTAGGAATACTTCTGATTCATCATAGTAAAGAACTTGATAGTCCAGTTATGGGCTTGGGAAAATCTGGATGGTAAGTCATTCTGCCTACATCCAGTCACTTTTCTTTATCTAGCATCCTGGGGATTCATTCTTTTCAGGATAAAAGGTATCTTGTACTTCCATAACTTTTTCAATGTGATAGTTAACTGAACATTAAGTAATATTCTTCATTTTTTATGGATTGTGCCAACATTTTATGGAATTTCTATTACGTATTTTTTCAACATTCCTCTTTTTAGGATTTTATTTATTTATTTTAGAGAGAGAGAGGAGTGGTAGGGGAGAGAGCAGGAATCCTGAGCAGGCTCCACACTCAGCCTGGAGTCCAACATAGAGCTCAGGGTTCAATTCAACTACCGTGAGATCATGACTAGTTGCTTTATAAACGAGCCACACAGGTGCCCCTCCTTATTCTTAATTAAATTTATTAAGAGTGTTTTATATGGCCACAATCATTTCATTTATTTACAAAATAGAAAGCGGTTCATAAAAATAAATGATTTTGTCTAATGCATTTATATTATTCATAATCAGAAATATTTTCAGGTAAATTGCCTGAGTTTATATATTTGATGAATATAAAGCTGTATGAATTATATATAAATTAGCCAAATGCAATGGCATTTTCAATTAAGTATGGTACTTTGAATCTGCATATTAATACTAATTCAAAATTCCTCTATTTTATTCTTCTCATTTTATTAAAAAATACTTAAAGCTATTTCTTATGTAAATATGACTTTCAAATTGATCACATTTCTAAGTATATTTAAAAGTAGTAAAACAAAGTAGTAACTGTATTTCTAAATATATTCTTAAGTATTTTCTAAATAAAATTTTAAATTTTAGTTGTTTTTCTGCTCAATACCAGTATGAAACCCATGTTTGTGTTTGACATGATATCATAAGATAAAGGATTAAAATTTATGTAGCTACAACTACTTAAAAATTTTTTTAAAAAAGCAAATTCAAATTTCATTTTTATGCCAAGTGAGGGAAAAGTCCCTAAGCAAATACCTCTAAATTCAGGTTTTTTGTGTATCAGTGGACAGTAAGGATACTTTCCTCTAGAGTGGTTAGAAGTAGAGCCAAATGCTCTGGAGAATTTCTGCTCTGTCAGTATGATTGGTTACAAACCACTCTCCGTACTGGATACAATTCTCCATACCAGATGCAATTCTCCCTCTAGGTTTGCAATGAGGCAACATGTATGCAACACCTGTTAAGTGTTATGTGCCAAGTACCTTATTTATAGTCTCTCATTTAATTTCCATATGCCCCATGCTCATACATTCTGTTATCCCATCTTTTGGATTAGGAAGCTGAGACCAGAAAATAATCACCCAAGTTCACAAAAGCAACAAGTGGTGGAATTGGAGCTCAGGTCAGTCTGAGTCCAACATCCAGACTCTCTGACAACGCCCTTTCACCATCAGAATAGACAATGTGTCAACTCACACAAGTTATTATCTGATCAACTTTGTTCTTGAATCAAATTCTTTCAAGACAATTACGCATGTTCTGCAGGAGCACTTCATGCAAATCCACTTGGACACAAGGTCAGATGCTTTAACAGTGTTTGCACAAAGTAGTCTATGCCGACCTTTACCAGAAGGATTGATACAAAAATCTCTCCTAAGATTTCCACATCTATACATGCTGCAAAAATGAGACATTATATTTATAATTAACATTACCATAATTATTAACAATTTCTTTGTGATTATTGTTACTCCAACATGACACTTTATTCTCATGGGACCAAACTTTCCCTTACTAATGGGAATGCAGTATTTGGGGATAACAATTGGACCTATGTCATGTTAGATTGCTAGACTGTCACCTGCCTGACCAGGTCTGCTGAAGGTCACCATCTGTGAATGACATTAAGTGTCATGATGCCCATAGTAAATATGCAGTGGAAGCATGAAATGCATTTGTTAAAGATCATTTCTTCCATTTCGTAAAATGTGTGTGGAAGGTAATGCCCAGTCTTTCACTTTGCATTCCTCCTAAAAGACTCGTGCATTGAAGTCTTTTTTTCTCATTTTGTGGTGGGGAAAACAACATGTTTGAAAATTTGGTGTGTTTCATTTTTTTCAGTTAATAAAAAGTATGTGTTCTAATACATGTTTCTCCTACCGTTGAACATAAAATTGTACCCTACGCTTTGTACTAGATAATCACTGGCCTTTTTTCTTCTACTTCTTTTAATGCTTTTGATCTTCTATTTTTATTCATTGCCGAACTATACTTGCATATTTTGTTTTAGGCCTTCTCAAATAGATTTTGTAAATAGGCAGTATAAATAAATGAGAAATAGTTTGTATATAGAGCTTGTTTCTGTTTCTGCCTGGAACTTGATAGTTTAGTGAGGTCTACCTTGAAGTTGACATGAAAAAGGGGAGACACTAAATCAAAATCTAATCATGTACTGTATGCTGACTAACATAATAATTTAAAAAAAGAATAATGGGAGAAGATGTTTGCAAATCCCACTCTGTGATATAAGTATAAAACATTCAGAATTCAAACACACCGAAATGCCAGAGCATAAGAAGCAGCTTTTATCCGCAAATTTAAACCTCATAAAACAGAGGTTGCCTTATGTTTCAGTTTGGGGAACTTCTCATTTTAAAAAATGGTCTTCTAATACTCTACTTTGATTAAACAATGTACTTGGACATGATATCAACCTAAAAAAAAAAAAAAAAAACCCTCAAAACTAGTTTAGAGGTAGTACCAGTAAAAAAAAAAAAAAAAAAATTAAGAAGTTTCATAGGGATTTGGTAAATATTACCTGGGACTAAGTATACCTGGGACTCTATATTATATACTTACATTGTACATATACATAATGACAGAATAAATGAAAAAACGCTTTTATTTTCTAAGTGGATAAATGTCTCTTTCAATTAAATATCCAATGCTCTCATCATAAAGGTATCCCCAAACTTACATTCCGACCCTAAGATGACTCAGAAATTTTTTCTAATGTATACATTTTAGATGCATGTGAAGAATCTGAACACAATTTTTATAGAAAGTTAAGGCAAAAAAAGCAGTATTCTCAGGTGATATTTGTAATAATACAGTTTTAATTTATAGGCATAATCCAATGAAGATATAAACTATTAACAGTTAATAGTTGATGGATGCTTGGGTGGCTCTGTCTGTTAAGTGTCATGACCAAGGTCATGACCCCAGAGTCCTGGGATAGAACACCCTTCCTTGGGATCCCTGATCATTTGTAGTCTGCTTCTCCTTCTCTGTCTTCTCGCTCCCCAGCTCCTGTGTGCTCTCTCTTTCACTGTGTCTCTCTCTCATGTTGCATGCTCTCTCTCTCAAATGAATAAAAAATACATTTTATGAAAAAATGATTTTTATGTATCTTAGTATAATTTTATATATTCAGTTATAAAACCTCTTTCTTGTTTACATCCAGACGTTTCCACTGGAAACGGAGAGATCAGCTTAGGTTGAGGCTAACAATATATGAGGTATTGCTTACTACATTCTGCTTATTTTTAGAAACATGCAACGAGTCTTAGAAATTGAAAGTATTCTGCAAATACTGTCCAATTGTTCCAAAGTGTCCTGTGGACTTGATCAAAATTAATACATTTTTCTATACTCCTGATTTAAGAAGAACTCCACTGGGTGATAACTGGAATTTGTAGGACTGACTTTTGTAATGACGGATCATGTCCCAACTTATGCAATAGATATTTTCATATTTAATTTCATTTAGTTCCACAACATCTACTTGAGATGGTGGCTACACTGACAGAATGGATGGAAATTGCAAATGTTAACAGAATATCTGTCATTATAAATCTTTAACATTTTATTTTTTCCTCTTTTCTAATTTTTCCCTAATGGGCATATATTTTTATAACTTTATAACTTTAAGAAAGTGATAATCAATAAATCTAAATTTATTTGCTGAAGAATGATTATATAGATAGTGATAGATCCTGACTCAGTCCACATTTTTCTCTGCACCACAATCTCCCCAGAAAACATTTTTTTGGATCTTCTGAATTACCTCTGTGTCACCACTATTTAATTAGATTATAAAGTTTATATTGCAGTCAACTGGGAAAAAAACAGGACTAGAATGTTTCTTTTCAATTTGTGAATTCAAATGTGCCTATGCGGACAACACAAAAAAATGCCAGAATATATCATTCCTTTCATTTTTCCAAAGTTTCACTAGCCCTATGAAAATTCTTTGAAAACACTTAATCAACTAGATCCTGTAGGGTAGAAACATCCGTGTGAGAGGTTCTCCCTCATCCAGGCAAAATTTTACCTCTAAGTCTAATAAAGGATGAAAAAATTTACTAGGCTGAATTTGGAAAAACCAAACCTAGCTTATGACATTGTTGGATATGTTTGTGCAGTTAAATATGTCAATACCTGATATGAATTGCCTTCAGACAGAAATGCAAGTTTATCAATTTTTGTTCATTCCTTTCCTTTGGTTATTTTTCGAATCTAATAAATAAGGTATACAAAATTCTTTACAAATCTCTCAACACAGAAATCCCTAAAGGATTAACGGCTCTACCCCTTAGGAACTCCATATGCTCTAGCTAGTTAGCTCCTTGTTAATCCTCCAAGCTAGATCATGCACATCTACCCCCAAGACTGGGACAGTCAACAACCTCTCCTAGTAACCCACTGCTATTTATGATCAAACTCGGACCAATCCTAGAACTCTGAGCAAGCACCAGCTCCTAGCCTGCTGCTCCCTACCTCCCACCCACATCACCTATGTCCTCTCTCTACCTTATAGGGAAGAATTTAAAAATATCTTACCTGTAACCCTGAGCAATGTGCCAGGACCAAACACTTTTTTGTACCACGAACCACGCCAGCCCAGGTACACTGTCTGAAAAGCTTTTACAGAAAACTTCCTGTGTGACTCCTTTCAAATGTGCCTGTATTCTTTCAATATTCATATATATATATATATATATATATATATATATATATATATATCAACACTGCTAACATTAAATAAAGATGAATCTCAAGCAAACTCACATTACATATGAACTTAGTCAAGAATGGATGACCTGACCCCTCTTCTGCCTGGACAGCTTGCGTTGTCTTTTCCATCTCAATCACAGACATTGGAGAGTCTGATTTTACCTTTAGTCACCATGTTCCAGAAACTTCTAAATATTTTTTCTTAAATCGTTTTCATGTATCATATCAGTTCTTTTCCTAGAGTGTAATTTATAGTTACTATTTCTGTGATTTTAACAAGAATAAAGATAGAAATAATATTAAGAAATAAATATTTAAAAATTAAATAATTTTTAAGTTAATATTTAAAAATTTAATATATGAATATTTTATATATATATATATAATCTCTACACGCTGAGGAGTGGTTATATGGCTTGATTGTAAATTAAATTCTTTCCAGAATTTAGCCTTTGCTGATATAAGAACAGATGAATTATTAAAGAGTGAGAAATATTAACCCATTTACTGGCGAAAAACTGTTCTTTGAGCTTCAGATTGCCCTAACAAGTTGAAAGATATTGATTTAAAACCCTGAGCTGCTCATCAGAAGATCTTAATTCGGTTTGGTCTTTTTGTTGCTTTCCCAGCAGGAGTACAAAGGTAGTCTGAGTTCTGCAGCTGAGTCCTGAATACAGTACAACTGCTCCTGTTCTTCTACCAGCTTCCATAGTCCAAGCAGATTTGATGCACATGCAGAAAGATTGAAAGGAATAGTGTCAAAAGAACTTGTCCCTTTATAAAAAATACCCTAAGCGTCACATTGTGAGAATTTAATAAATGCATATTCAACATGACTTACTTGATGTCTTGGGAGGAAGAAAAGCAATTTTAGTGCCATGATTAGAAACAGAAGCATTGTTTTCTGCATGAAGAGTCATACAAATTTTGAGCTATCACTATTACACATTCAACTGCATAGTCTATTTAAAAGGTCAGACTACAAAAGACTATATATTCAGAATACATTTATGGCTTAAAGTTTCTCATAGCTTATAATTGTTAGACCATGCAGTAAGGAACAAACAAGTATCTATTGGGTCCCAAACTTTGCCATAGTAACTATTCATGTAAATGTAGGGAAATAACTGACTCTCTAAGCCTCAGTTTCCCATCAGTGAAATTGGAATAAGAAGATCCCCTGTATAATTCTCTTAAGGATTGAGACAAGACACAGAAACAAGGCAGTATGGTGTCTGACTCTCACTAAATATTAGTTAATAGTATTATTGTCTTTAATTGAATGGTTTGGGGCACCATAATCAAATATTCCACTAAAAAAATGTAGATTTAATAAGCAATATGTATTTATTATATAAATTAAGAAAGCAAAGGAGTTCCTGAATGTGACATTTTATGTGTCTGGCAATCACAGGCCAAAATACATGGGGCTCCATTAAGTTGTAATCTAGAATACTTATCCACTAGCTACAAGCTTTTTGAGTTTTGTGACCATGTCTTGGGCACCCTTTAACCTCTAGTGTCAAGCATAGAAAATGTCTTTAAGAAATGAACAACCAAGGATGTAAAACCATGCTGACAGCTTCTTTCCATGGACTCTGAAGATGAAATGTTTTTCTGAGCTCACAAATTCCATTAAACTAGACCATGTCTAGGCAATTTTACAAAAGACACCAGAGCACAGATTTTGACTAAATTCAGCCTACCTACTAAGAAACTAGAGTAATAACATTATGTTGATTTATTGATGATCTATAATTATACACTGGAAGAGTTAAATTTATTGCTCTGCTCTTTAAGATGAGATCAAAACCAATCATATAGGTTGTAGATTATTAGAGAAAGGAACACTATTCATTAAGTAGGAGCACTCTTAAGACTATAGATACTTCATCCAAGAGTGTCTCACTTAAAAGGCCACCTACATGAAAAACATCTTGAACAAATAGCTTACACAAATATGTCACAGGTATGGTCTCAGAATCATTTTAATTTCTAGCCTGCATCTATAGTTTTGTGTGTATATTTTCTACAAGTAGAACTTCAATATGCTTGCAAGCAAGAAAGTAAATAAGCCATTCACAAAGTAGTTTTATTTCCATATACTGCAACGTTTTGTCACGGTATATGGAAACATTTTTTAGCTGCAAAATTGCTGTCTAAGTGCTAAGTTGATTCTACATGTTTTTTCTAAAAAGCATCTATCAGCTTTTCATTCATAGTACCTAAAAATAACAAAGTTACTTACGAGGAGAAGTTTTTGTAAGCTTAGTTCCTTCTACAAATATCTTGATCCAGCCTGGTTAATGGTTACCACACTGGTTAGAGTTTCTACAGAAATGTAAGCCTTCCCCTGAGGTTCATGTCAGGGTCAGAAGGTAGAAACCTTGTACTGACAGTTTGGTCTTTTGAGGCCATTAAAAGTTCTTGAATATAGGCTTCATGGCATCTGATATTTTATAAGTTTTCCTCAGACTCAGACTAGTTAATCTAAATGTCTGCTTTGATGGAGGCAACAATCATGGAAAGTGCTCAAAGAAAATAGAGATGAAGAAAGCAAATAAAAAGGAAGAGAGAGGGAGGGAGGGAAAGAAGGGGAGGGAGTAAGGGAGGGAAAGAGAAAGAAAGTGAAATAAAAAAGAAAGAAAGAAAAAGAAAATAAAGATCAGGACCAAGTGGTCAACCAATGACTTTTCTAAATTACCAGAAACAGTGTTCAGAGAATTAAGAGGTTTTGATTTCCAGGTGTTCCAGTGTGTGAAACTGCTCAGAGATGCCTCAACGGAAATCTCTTCTGTTCTCACAAACACCAGCCTATTGTGTCAGCAGTTTACGGCTATATTTCTGAGGGGGACAGACTTCACTAACTGAAAAAGCTAACATGTCAACCGAAATATACTTGAGAAATGTGGACGATGGTCTCCATTTTTTAGTAAGTCACTTTTACCATTCAGCAACACAAAGCTTTACCAGGGAAAGCAAAAGGCGAAAATACTTTCTGTGATGATAATATTTTCCTGGAATAAAGGGGAAAAATTGTAGAATTTTATCTCCCATAGAAAAACAGATTCTTTATTAAAACTGAAATTGGAAAACAAACCCTCTCTTATATTGAAAGAAGAAGCATCTTGGAAGCCATTCTGTGGCTTTGTGATCTTTGGAAATATACCTGGACCTTGCCTCTGTGGATAACTAGCTTTGGACAAGGCATTTGCCCTTCCTGGTTTCCCACATCCCATCCTCTGTGTGAGCATTAAGCTGCGTATGTGCAAAAGGCCCCTTTTTTCCCCAAAAGCTTATGAAGCTGTGATTAAGAGCCAGAAAGGGTCTGCTGTGGCTGCTCAAGTGAGAAAGGAGTTGAGGGTTAGTAATAGAGAAGGTTTCCTTACAGATCCCTTCTGACTCTGTGACATTGCAAGACCTCAGTGTGCACAATACCTCGGGGTGGGGGGGACTTCCTGAGACTTAATGACCTTAAGGGTTCTCAAGGAAAAGACTCTTATCTGAACCCAAGCAGGAAATGGGCTTGTGTCATTCATCCTCCTGGAAGAGTTATCCAGGATTAATTTCAGCAGTTCTCCTTTTTGTTGGTACCACTGCTGAATGGGCTCTCCAAGGACCTGCATCATATGTGCATGCTTCTGTCTGCTGTTCTGGCAAAGGGGACTTGATCCTGAGAAATTCTCATTTTGTGATCTTCATTTGAAAAGCAAAAAAGAGAAATCAGAGGCAATTGCATAAATTAACAATGGACATGAAAACGGTGAACCAAAGAGACAGGAGTGTAGTCAACCTACAAATCAAGCTGGAGACACATGTCCATTCATGGGGTTGGCGTTGCCCTGGAGTAGTCAGAATTTTCTCCAGGATGGGCATACATCAGGACTGTGGAGGTGGTAGCAAACTTGTCCTTCAGAGGCCAATGAAACCAATGAATGTTTTAAAACCAATGAAAGACCTTCACGGTAACATATGACTCAGTGGCATTTTACTATGTTCTTGGCATAGAAAACTCTCAGATCCCAGATGACTGCACCAAAACACCCCTGTTACAATAACTCAATGTTATCTTCCTTTTGGGGACAACACTTTCACTTTTTTTCCTTTAGGTTTTACTTCAAACCCACCTATCCTTGAACTCTTTTTCTCTCTGAGTTATGGCCTTCTCACCATATTTGGTAAGAGTATGGAGAAGTATAAGGCTATCAGAAAAACAGAAGAAAAGACCTATTACTGTATATAATAACAATGACATAATAATCCCACAATGTTATGCAGGACTTTATGCATTTTATATATTTTATAAAATGAAGTTTATACACAACTTTATACATTTTATAGATCAGTAGTCTGAAGAAAATTCACAAATTTGGAAGAATTTGAACAATTATTATAGTTACTACTTAGGTGTTATGATATGACAACACTGTTGTGAATAAGAAAAATTGTGGAGGAAAAAAATCCTTTGTTTTACTACCCTGGACTCTCTTCCTGTTCACAATTCTTGGCTTTCCAAAAGAAAGCAAACTTTACTGTTGTTTGGAGGTCAATGTAAGTTGTGACATTTAAAGAGTCCCTGAGTTTCTGTGTTAGCTGAGCTGGGTCAGTGAAGCAGTTCAGTTGTAATGGGAAAGGACCCTGTGATGTGTTGACCCTGTGCTAGACCTGTCCTGTATGTCACGTTCTTTAGTCCCTGACAACCCCAGGAGAAAGACTGAGTAACATTCCTGGATTGTGGCAGTTCAGTGGCTGAGCAAGAATTCAAACAAGTTCTCTGGCACTCGAAAGGCTTTGTAATCTCCATCATTCATTCATTCATTTATTCATTCATTATATAACATTGTACCCACTGGGATGGCTCCTTCCTGGGAAACTTCTTGTAGATGGAGAAACAGAAAAAATTCACATGTCCAAAAGCCACCTAGTCCCCACAGAAGTAAGGATAAAAATAAAGTGACTTTGGGTCACTCAGGCTTAAGTAGTCAGGAGTAGGCTGGATTTGAAGTTTGTTGTTGTTATGTTATAAGGGTTTGAATTTGTTCTTATCAGAGTCCAGACATCTAGAAGTCCTCTAGTTGTATTTTGTCTTTGTCTCTTCACCTGTCTTTGTCCTCTCCTTGTTCTGCTCCCCAGAAAGAGTCTGTTTCTCGAAGCTCTCTGAGCTCTGTCCCACTGAGACTTTTGCCCAAGGTTTGCTAACGTGGTGGTGAAAGGTCAGGGAAGCAGACATTCTCTGATATTTTTACTAAGTCCCAATTTTAAGCAGATACGGTGAAACTGGGTCTTAAAGACATGGCCTTCACAAGTATTCCTGCCTCTTTTCCAGAGGTGGAACATTTTCAATCCTTGTCTCCCTCCCCCATCTGCAGGAGGTTCTTACCAACTTCAAGCTGTGGTTGGATGCCCACCCTTGAGTAGATGAAAACGTGTTACTTTTGGACAGAGGGGAGATCTTCTGGGCAAAGTTTCAGTGATTGTCTCCTTTGCCTTCCTTCAACTGCCATGGGATTCCACCAGGACCTTCCTCTGCAATGAAGTCACTTTTGTCTATGGTGGGTAGATTAGGTCTGGATGGATCATAGCTCTTGTTCCCCTCCTGCAGCACCAAGGGAAGCTTTCTCTGGATTGTCCCTGATCTTCCATGTAAGAATTTCTTGCGGTTCTGGAGAAGACACAAAAATACCCCTTATATATTCCTAAAGTTCACACTCTTCCTCCAGCCTATGGAGCTTTTATTATTGCATTAACAAATTCTACTTGAATCATCTGATCAGGTGAATGTGTTTGACAACATCTGTCCAAGGTGAGCAAAGGCTCACCTCCTGTTTCTCCCTGCAAGTGCCTGTCTGTCTCCAGTTTTTTGAAAATTCATATACACTGCAACTTCAATTCCCTGAAAGACTCAAACAAATTATTAAGTTTTATTCCTACTTTTTTTGAATATTATTGTAAAATTGTAGCAGTGCCATTTTCGCCTCTCTGCGTCTCTGAACTCAGGTGGCTCCTGTGCTATATATTTTGATTTATTGTTTTTTTTCTATTTTTCTTCCATTAAAAGTCTAAAAAGCTTGGGCACCTGGGTGTTTCAGTCAGTTAATCCTTCTGCTCAGGACATGATCCCGGTGTCGGGGGTTAAGTCCAGCATTACCTGCCTCTGCCTCTCTCTCTTTTTATTTTCCTTGCATTTTGCTTGTTTTATTAATTTCATTGATTATTTTTCTTGAAGAACATTGACCTATCATTTTGTAGAGTGTCTTATATTTTGAAATTTAAAAAAATTTTTCCTCAAAAAAATTTTCTTAAAGATAAATAATAATTTAAAATAAAATTCAGAGAAGTGACTTTCAGGTGATTTTAGCCTAAATTCTACTATTATTTGTCTTTTCCATTGTTAAATTGGGTTTATTTCCTTACTGAGTTGTGACATTTCTCTTAGTACTCTTGATGAGAGAGCAGGAGGCTGGCTGAAGACAAAGCAAAAGCTGGCACCTTGCACCCCCTCTCCACCTGCTCCCCTCAGTAAACTGTGTGACAATCTGCAGGCACCCCTGACTGCCATCAGTGAGAAACAAATAGTTAACTTTGCAGAGATCACAATACTGCAAGACAGGAATCTCCCAACTATCTTGATGTTAATGGACTGCTTAATAAAAGACAACAATGGTCTTCTGGCACCTAGTAGGCCCTCTTTAGCATATGAAAGCTCCCTTGAAACCTCCCTTCCCCTCACCTTCCCCCAACCACAAGGTACTTAACCTGCCTTCTCTCACAACCTGGGCAGCAGCTCTTCCTGCCCTCAGGTCCTTCATGGAGTAAACTTTGTCAATATTTTCTCTTATTTAATCTTGAATTTTAGTTATAGTTACAAACTCATTTCATCATACTTTGTTCAACAGAAAGGGTCATCAAAACTTCTCTGCAGGATCTGATAACAAGTATTTTATTTAGTTTTTTGGCCTAAGGTCTCTGTTTTGAGTCCTCACATCTACCATTGTAACACAAAAGCAGTCATAGACAGGAAATAAATAGGCATGGAAGCATTCCATAAATTTCAGCAGGTGTTCTATTTGTTTTACTAAAAATTAAATAAGAAAAGAGTAAGTTAGAGGTTTTGTTTCATATTTTGTTAAATTATGTTCAAATATGCCATAATAATCCACATAAGCAATGTAAAATCTGAATATAGAGAGCATTAGATATGCTCCAAGCACTTGGAAGCAGTTTGTGTGTATAATTTAAGTTACCCCCCTAAACAGTTTCTTCAGTTAAATATGATTATATTTTCAATTTTCAAGTGAGGAAAATAAATCAATGATATTTTAAGCAATTTATCTAGAGTAAGTATGGGCAGGATGGATATGTCACAAATGGTCATTGAGGAAACACTGAGAAATAGGGAAACAAAATAAAAATAAATGTCACTCACAGTATATTATTCTAGGGCAATGATTGATAAATATGTTCAATAGAGGGCCAAATGGTCAACATTTCATGCTTTCTGGATCTCTGTTGCAACTCCTCAACTCTGCCTTTGTAGTGCAAAGCAGCTGTAGACAATTCCTAACCACAGGGTCAAGGCTTTGTTTCAATAAATGTTTACAAAACTGGGGCTTGCCTGGCAGGGGAGCCTTTGCAGACCCCCTCTTCTATGGTAAATACTATTGTTATTATGGTTAATTGTAGATTTTTACTTTTTCTTTTCTTTTCCTTTCTTTTTTCTTTTCTTTTCTTTTTTTTTTTTTCAGGGACTTATAGAGCAGTAATGATATTAGATGGGAAAATATAAATATATAACAATTTTAAGTATATGTAAAGCTTTTTCCGGCGAGATAAACACAACACCAGGCAAAGTGGGTGAAAGGCAAGATTTATTAAAAACGGTCTCCAGCGAAGTTTCAGGGCTCAGGAGAAGGGGAGCCAGGAAAGTTGCGCCAGGAGGAGGTGGGCACCCTCTGGGGAGGTTCCCCCACTCTGGAAAGCAGAGTGGCAGAAGTCGCGCCCAAGGCAGGGAGGAGGGGGCTTTTAAGGGGTCTCAGAGGAAGCTCAGGGATCTTTTGGCAGTTTCCCTTATTTGGATATCCCACCTGCTCATCGGGATCCCATTGGTCCACAGGAGCCTGGGGCGGGGGTCTCAGATTCCTTCTTGGGCCTTTGTTCTCCTGTCTGAGCTCAGGTCTTGTGGCGGGAACTTTCACCATCTTTAGTAGCCCTTCCTGACAGCCCAACAATATATACAATTATATTTTACATTTTTATATAAATAATGTCATTATTAAATACAAAAACAAACAAAAAAATATTGACAACATTAGTGCTGATAATACTGACTCTACCTTTGCCCTCCATCTTGATCAAGTCCTCTCCTGGGGCGACATGTTCTGGGCCTCTTGGAGCTTAACATTCACACTTAAGAAATGCCCAAATCTGAGGAAACTTGCTCCGACCCTCACTGAATTTTTAAATTTCATGCATAATTCTTCTGAAAACAGGTTTTCAGTGTCTACATAGTATCTTGTCGCTTCAATGCCACGTAAATAAGGCTGTCCTTTTGATGAGGGAGCAGGAGGCTGGCTGAGGACAGGGCAAAGGCTGGCGCCTTACACCCCCTCTCCACCTGCTCCCCTCTGTAATATGTGTGGCATTCCTCAGGCACCCCTGACTGCCATAAAACGATAAATAGTTAACTTGCAGGGATCACAATCTTGCAGGACAAGAATCTCCCTTGCTCTACAGATGTCCTAGAGATCTAAACAGGGAGGTTACCTTATCAATAGCACAAATTTTCAGAGGCAAATAACTCTCAGTTCCTCAAGCCCTAATGTCTCCCTCCCCATCATAAACGAAACCGGAGGAGGCTGAGGTAGAAGGCAATGTAAATGATAGCAGGATCATAACACCCCACCAAGAATCTCCAACTATCTGGATGTTAATGCCTGACCTAAAGAGGACATTGATCAGTCCATAAGGTCAAGGCTCCCCCCTGCCCCACCTTCTAGGCCCTCTTTAACATATGAAAACTCTGTTGAAACCTCCCATAGCTTCCCCTCACCTTCCCCCAACTGCAAGGTATATAACCTGCCATCCCTCTCAACCCAGGGCAGCAGCTCTTCCTGCCCATGGGTCCTGTCCCCGTGCTTTTATAAACCACCATTTTGCACCAAAGATGTCTCAAGAATCCTTTCTTTTTTTTTTTTTTTAAAGATTTATTTATTTATTTATTTATTTGTCAGAGAGAGAGCGAGCGAGAGCGAGCACAGGCAGACAGGGTGGAAGGCAGAGTCAGAGGGAGAAGCAGGCTCCCCGCGGAGCAAGGAGCCCGATGCAGGACTCGATCCCAGGACGCCGGGATCATGACCCGAGCCGAAGGCAGCTGCCCAACCAACTGAGCCACCCAGGCGTCCCTCAAGAATCCTTTCTTGGTCATCGGCTCTGGATCTCAGCCCACCGAACCTCACCTAGGTTCTAGAACTTCATCGCTTTCACTCCTATTCATCATTGTAGCGTTTCATGGATGTCCTGTGCTGAAAGGTCACAGTGGCTCCATCACCCCATGTAGGCAATTCAATACATTAATGTACTGCTCTTCTGAGGAATAAATAAAATAATCTTTGTAAAATATTCAAAACAGATACTCTGAGAAGCTTAATCCCTCTTTTCTTTCACTTCTTTTTTGAAAGAGTTCATTGTTCTCTGACTCCATATTTCATTCAGGGGGTCTTCTGACCTTTTTTCTGTAGCTGTTGTAGGAGACAGGAGAGGCCTTTTGAGAACTAGGCCCTCAGATTCATTCTCCTGGAACCCACCCCAGTCAAGAATCATGATGGGCAGGGTATGGGACACGAAGATTCTCAGTTTGCCCATGAGAAGGTTCTGACACTGCTGGGTTAGGAATACATTTTGCATCCATAACATCTCTGCCTTTGATAGCAACACCTGATTCTAAGAAGGAGAAACAGAGAATGAAGATGTTGTCATGATCTAAGGGAACCAGAGGTAAACTGTGCATGGTAACTATGCGGTCAGATCTCCAATAAGAACAAGTATCAAGTTTTTCTGAAGTAAAGAACTTTCCTCTGCATTTGAAAGTGACTCTAAGGAGATGGGGGAGGAGGCTTTGTAATTTCACACATTGCTTGTGTGTATCACTATATTGATGGAGACCATCCCGCTACTAACTACAGAATTTTATTCTCAACCATGATTTTTAATCTTAGTAATTTGTGAAAGACCTTCACCATCTTTTCTTGACAAATAAAAGGAGCATATATTATCCTTTTTAATCATCTGATCTGTATTCAGGATTTTTATTTTGCTTGTAGAATCCTGGAGAAAAATTCTTACAGGTGTTTCCGCCATGTTGGAGGTGCCTGATGTACTCAGGACATGTTCCAATGGCGTGGTGCTCCTTTTGTCCTAGTATTGACCCTGAATGTGGAGTGAGGTGTTGCTTCTACCTCTGTGGCACGGGATTTATACCTTGGTGTCTTCTATAACTAAGACAATTGCCATTTACATAGGGATATAATAATCATGGATTCCTTCAATATGGCCATAGGATGGTAATAAAATCATGGAATTTTTATGTTACAAATGTCATTCTACCTCCAAAAACTGTAATGACCATGAATAAAATTGGAAAGTAATAATAAATAATTATGTAGTCTCTATATGCCTTTACTGTCTTCATTTTGAATCATTTAGGTACTAGAAATCTCTCTCTACTGTGCATTACCAGACAAATGGGGTTTCCTTCGTACATTTCACTATGTCTATTCCAGCTTCCCTAACAGACTAATTTAGGGGGATAATTTAGTGGGATTTCCTTGTATTGTCCTGCAAACTGCTTACATTTGTACAATAATTGTAAACCTCATATGGGCTCACCATGTGAACAGAATCTAAGATGTTTTCCTGCCAACCTCAGGAAATACAACAGAGAGAGAGACTCAGGCTAGGCACCCAGCTGTGCAGCCTCTGTGGTTGCCCATATTGAGAAGGATGTGGGTGGGTCAGACCTGAAGATGGTTCTTGTGCAGCTTCTCTTGGCAACTCTGATGCTGTGGGTCCTAATCCAGCTGCCACAGAAGTACATGGCCTCATCTTGTTTCCTTAGGAAATTCATTTTCAAGGTTGAAGCGGAAGTTTGTTGTTCTTCCCACTTAAGTGACCCTAGGTAAGATGTGTTGAGACAAATGTGAGATATCCTATCCCTGATCTTGCTTCAGTCAGTACCAATAGATGACTTCTTTGTTAATGTCCTCAGTGGTCACCTTGCAAGATATACGGGCACAATCATCTCTTGCTCTGGAGATTGATATTGTGTGTTGCTCAAACTTTACCTGCCCAAAGCCAACTGCAAGCAAAGATAAATTCCCGAGAAAAAATTATATGGAAAAAAAGCAACAATAAATATTTTCCTGAGTTTCTTCTGTAGACTGAAGTTCCTGGGGGACAATTCATAGGCCTGGGAGACAAGAAAATGAATGCTTTCAGCTGTGGCATCTAGTTGGCTGGGCTGGCTCCCCTGTGATAGGGTAAGAAGTGAGGTTCCTGTTACAGAACTCCTCAGGTCAGAGGCTGAAGGGTGGGGCTGCTTCAAGTTTCTCAGAAGAAGTGGTGGCTTAGATATTTCGGTGGGTTGTTCCTGATCTGTCCCAGATGTGAGCAGGTCTGGGGCATCCTGTGTCCCCATGTAAGTGGGCTCCCAATCTGGAAAGAAATTTCTCCTAAATGGATCTTTTTGGGGTGGGGCAGGATTATTCTCACACCCACTCAACCATTCCCCTGCAATCTCATACTGCAGAACCTTGCTCAGAAGCATGAGGACAGGCATTTTATATAGAAAAGTCAATTGATGGTTTATTGGCATTTTATTTATTCTCTGAAGACTGCTAATCTCTGCATTTGTGTTGTAACATATTGGAAAGATTTGTGTCACTCAATGTTCAATATTAATCTGCCTCTGCTGTTGGGGACAATGTAGGGTTCCTTGTATTGTCCTGCAGTGTAGAAGTGGTTTAGTTCAATAATCAAGAGACACCAATTGATCTGGTTCACTGCCTCTCTCTGCCACCTCACCCTGTACCAGCTGTGTGACCTGGACGAGTTACTGACCCCTTAGTACTTCAGTGACCTCAGGAGTCAGACGTTCTTGCTAATACTGCAACAGAACATTTCCCTGATCTGTGTTACACGAGTTACATGTGCTGAAATGTGAGAACATGGAGAGAGAACTCACCCATACCCAGCCCCCCTACACCCTTCTTCCACACACATGCAGGTAGGCTTTTCTGCTCTTGGCAGGTTCTCTCTCCTCTTTCACAGGGAGAATTAACAGTGGCCCAATATGGTGGCCTTTTGAACAACCTCAGTGAATTCTGAGCTCTGTTGTGATGACCTCATGCTGGCCCAATCTCCCCACACTCCCAGCCAAAGGAAATTGTTCCAATTCCAATCCACTGGACCTCTAGTGTACACGTAAGGAATTGCAGTCCTTAAACTTTTTGGTGAATTCCAGTTCAGAAGGCATGAACTTAATACCTTTGGCTCAACGTTAAGCCTAAATTCATTCAGCTCTAAATTTTTTAGTTTTAAAATGGACCAATAATAATCAAATTACAGAATGATTTTTTTTTTTTACATGCAATAATAATGGCACACAGTGATTCCCTGTCCTAGTGTGAACTTTACCCACGTATTGAGTCTCTGGATGCTGAGATGATGGACAATGGTACAGCCTGTGTGCTGTTAGCACCCACAGAAGACTTTCATTTCAAGAACACTTTGAAAGCAGAGATCCTGAGGTCAACTGGAAATATGTGCAAGTATAATACAAGATGGCTTCCTGGAAAGCTCCAAAAGTGTTTCAGACCAGGGGAGACTGAGGCTGGGGAGCTAGTGGTGGGGTGATTGTGGTTGCTGCTGTAGGGAAGGATGTGGATGCTACAGACCCAAGAAGATAATCTGTTGGCTGTCTTCACAGTTCTAGGGTGGTGAGTATCATTGGCACAGTAGTAAATGACAACATCCTCTTTTTCTATGAAATTTATGGCAGGGATTGAAGTAAAAATTTGAGAATCATTTCACCTCAACTTTGCTCTATCCACCTACATGAATTTGAGTTGGAATTTTATTAACATTTCAAAAATCGGGTCCTCCAAAGCCTGATTGTGTTTTGCCCCTACCAGTGAATGACTACCTTTTCAAAAATCGTTCTGGATTTCTTGCAATATATGTCAATATTTTTCTGTACTTAATTTTTTTTTCTTTACCTTTGTGAAATGTGTATGTGGAAATGTTCCCTCTTTGATGGAACTGTAAATAAAAGAAGAGCATTTCCAATGAACTTCCTGTTGAAATATTTTATTTATTTGAGAGAGAGACACAGACAGAGAGAGAGTACGAGAAGGGGCAAAAGGGAGAAGCATATTCCCTGCTGATTAGGGAACCCAACTATAGGGCTCAATTCTAGGACCCTGGGATCATGACCTGAGACGAAGGATGACACTTAACCATCTAAGCCACCCAGGCTCCCCAAACATCTAATAATTATAAGAAACATTACAGAATTTCTTTGCCTTCTCATCCAGATGGAAATGGTCCAGGAGTATGACTCAGGAGTCCAGAAGAAGAAGAAAGTGAGTACTTTCTTCTTGGCAGATGATACCCCATCTGCCAGGCTGTGTCCTACAGAAGCAGGCAGGATAGTGGGTGCCTGGTGGCTGGATGCCTCCTGCCTTAGTGTCAGGAGGGCATGGCCTGAAATGGGGAGGATGAAAAAAGTGGTTGATAAGGTCGATTGCTGGCCCTTTAGTGCTCACTGCAGACTTGTAGCGAATGGGGGCACTGTGTTTTGTAGGCTTCTTGCTGCTGTGCTCATCTCAAAATAAGACTGGTGGTATCTGGAGAACTGTTGACATAAATGTGAAGGACTATGAAAGAATCTTGATTTCTGTGGAAATGAGAATTGTTTCTACTTGCGAGGAGCTATTTAATGAAAATACTTTCTCAATATAATATTTTAAAATATTGCATGTTTAATAAATACTAACTTTCAGAAGAGGAAATATTCAGGGCACCTGGCTGGCTGAGTTGGTAAGTGTCTGACTCTTGATTTTGACTCAGATCTCAGAGTCTTAAGATTGAGCCACACATTGGGCTTGTGCTGAGTGAGGAGCTTGCTTAAGATTCTCTCTCCCTCTGCCTCTCCCCACCTCTCTAAAAAGTGAGCTAATACTTAGGGAGTATTTTTTATTCTTGAAGTTTCATTCTAGATGTCCTTATAACAATTACATCATATGGATGCTCATAACAATTACATCATATGGATGCTTGTAAGTTTTCATTCCATGGAACAGGACAGCGAGGGTCAGAGGAGTGACAATTGAATCAAAGAAATTCACTAAGCTGCTACGTAGGACATGTGTTTAAATATCATCCTTGATGAAACAGAAAAAAAGACAAAGATGAAGATAAAAAATTCCCTTGAGCATCTCACCAGGAGCAAAAACTCTCTCCATTATGGTCTCTGGACTTCTCGATTTCTTCTTTGAAGATACATGGACATAAATGTTGTTTTCTGGGCTACAAATTCCTTGATGAGTCACAGGTGCAATATACACAGTGTTTTGCAGTCTTCTTCTTTCAGTTCACGTCATATTCTGAGCAACTCACCACGTCACTGAAGCATTTCTTCATGTCACTTAGGAGCTGCCTGAATCTCTGCAAATTTCTTAATCTCTTTCTGCCTCAAAAATCCTAATCTGAAAAAAGATGTGATAGCAATCCTATCACAGAACTTAGTGTACATTAAATAACTAAGAGCCTTTCAGCCTAATAACTGCTAGTCCGGGTTCTGAAATACAGTAAACTTTGGATAATAATTACATATGTTTTCTCCTACAATCATTCCTCAAATTCAATATCCTCATACTGTCAACCATTATTATGTACACCAAATTTTCATGTGAAAAATCTTTGGTGACCCCTTTGGAGTACTAACCTTGAAAATCAGTCACATATTATTAGTACTTTATGTTTATGCATTTATTTTTCCATATTCCTGTTTTCCTCCATGTTTTCTTCAGCAAAGCTTTTTAGCTTGCCTTTTATGATTTCCATATGGTTTTCTCTAAATGTATGCATGTCTTAAAACTTGAAACAGTTCTGCCTAAAACTTGTGTGTGGCTCTGTCACATACCATGTGGAGTTGATGTGAACTCTGGCTTGAGTCCTGCCTGTGGTGAAAAGAGAGGAAGAAGCCAGGATGGCTGAGTTTTCCTCCTGAGGCAGCTGTTCTATTTTCCCTCTTTTCCGATAAATACCATTTCTGAAGTGATCCATACTGAGTAGTTGAATGTTGTGGAGATGGAGGACGGTAGACCAGAAGGTCAATGGCCTACAACTAAGAAGACTGACTCTTTCTATGTAGGAAGTTTCATCCTGGGAATGAAAAGGACTAGGAGACAGAAGGAAGGCACCCATGGTCACTCTGGAGAGAGGTCCCCTGGTCCACCATGGCTGCTAAGCATTTCCTTACAGTCCCTGTGTCTGTATTTGTGTTTATGGCTGTGTGTATCTATCTGTGTGTGTGCATGGATGAGTGTGCAAATGCATTTGCATTGCTTTCTGTCCTGTGTGTTTTTTGCATATGTGTGTCTCAGTGCATGTGTTGTATTAAGAGGTAGTAATTGTGTGAATATGTCTAATTGGGGGAGCCCACACTTTCTACCTGACTATAGCTTAAGGAAGGCTGAGAAACAGTATCTGACTTTTTTCCTTCCTATACTATGAACAAACTCTTTCACTCAGATTCATAAGGTGTGGTATTTCCTGGACATAGACAAGGGTTTCAGATGCTAGGAGCCTAGAAGGGAGATAAATGGTCATTTCAGAAACATTCATGGAAAAATGTGTTTCTCAAATTGAATTATTTCAAACATGGAAGTAAATGAAGGTAGAAGTTATCTTTTATTTATCTTTTTAAATACTTTCAAAAATAGAGTTTTTATTTTCTTTATTTTTCATAACATTAATATCTTTCAATATTGAAGGCATTTTATACATACTAGGTGAACACATTGGCTCCATTTTCTTATTTAATCTTCACAAAGCCTACTAAGTGGGTGATTTTATTTTTGGTCCCATATTTCATATGAAAAATGGAGGCTTTGGTCACACCAGTAATTTTATCAAAGGTCTGACATGAGTAAGTGGCAGAGCAATAATTTGTACCAGAGGATCTATATCTAGAACCCACAATCTTAAATAAGATATTTTATTTCTGGGCACCTGGGTGGCTCAATGGGTTAAGGCCTCTGTCTTTGGCTCAGGTCATGATCCCAGAGTCCTGGGATCAAGCTGTGCACTGGGTGTGTGTGTGTGTGTGTGTGTCTGTGTGTCTGTGTGTCTGCTCAGCAGGAGGCCTGCTTCCTCCTCTCTCTCTGCCTGCCTCTCTGCATACTTGTGATCTCCGTCTGTCAAATAAATAAATAAATAAATAAAATCTTTTAAAATAAGGATGTTTTATTTCTTCCATATGTACTTTTAATATATAATATATCATATACCACTATGTAATAAAAATATGCATGTATATGTACATAAGTATGTATGTATTTTCAGAGGGGTCTATATATTTCTCTTAATGTACCAAAATGCGTGCTTAGGATTCATTACAGGAAATACTCTCAATGTGCTTCCTCACAAATTCTTCCTGGGATTCACTGATTCACAGATTGATTCAGCAAGTGTGTATGGAGGCTGCACTAGAGACAAGGCTTGCACAGACCCTGGGAAGGTCACAGACACAGAAAAAAAAGGTCCTATTTGGGAGCACTTGTATTCCAGAAGCACTGGTCTTCATCTTCCTTCATTTGGCACCACACCTGGATCTCATTGTCATGTCTATGACCTCAGTCCTGTGCCCTCTCTCCATTTCAAGCCTCTTCTCATGCCCCTGAACCATAGATATCCCCTGGAAATCTCAGGAAAAGAACTGATATGTCCTGACTCTAAGGCAGAAGCTCTCCACAGTAGGCAATCAGGTTAATGGGAAGTTGTAGCAGGAAGCCTGGCATCCTGAAGGTGCAGCTGGTGACTGTTTCTTTTCCCCTTGATTCTAGGACTGGGGTACCTGTCAGGGAGTACAGGGTGGGGGCTGAGGCCGAGACTGGGGCTAGGTTCTCCTGTGGAAATGATGAGAGTCCAGAACTGAAGAGAGGTTCCTGGGGCTGACTATCGGGCTCCTGGAATACTTTATACATTTGCACGTGGCTTCATCTACTGTGTTCTCTGAAGTGTAAAAAGGAATTTCAGTAGAGGGACAGGATGTCTCAGTGCTGCCTATTTCTTGTTCTCATCATATGACCTCTAAGCATGTGTTGTAAGTGACCAAATACATCTGATACATCAGATACCCAAAGGCTGATTCTTTTTTTTTTTTTTGGTACCAATATATCACTTTTTTATGGTAGGTACAGCATTGACTAATTATCCTTTTTTCTACTGTGGATATAGGTATAGATATTTCCGGTTGTATCATATTGGCTACTAATTGGAAAGAGAGAGAGTGAGACAGAGATATAGACACAGATATGGAGATATAGACAGATATGGAGACAGACACTGACAGATACGCAGAAACAGGTATGTCTAGGATAGATAGAAATATTGCAAACGAGAGTGTAGGAAGACTTTTCTAAATTAATTGTCCCAATTATTTCATGGTAAGGAGTAGAGACAGATGTGAAATTTAAAAGAAGTACTGATGTTTATTCTGAGTCCTCCTCTAGGCTGAATGTTTAGTTCTTGGATTTCTCATCTCTCAATCTCAAAGCAGTTACTGGGAGGGAGCATCTTCTCCACAGAAGACAACTGGAGATGCTCTAGCTGATTTCCTCTGACTCCACAGTCCGGGACCCATGGGGTCTATCAAACACTGACTTTTGTTGTTTCTGTTTTACTGTATTGCTCATGATGGTCAGTTTTTCTCAAGGCTTTAAATTGTAAAATTTGGTTTCTAGATTCAAACAATAGTATTTTCATTGGTTCTTTGACAATACTTTTTTGTAAATTAGTTTATTTTTTTAGAGTCAGAAAGCTTCACAGATAACCAGCCCTGAACCCACCTCCACATGGCATTCACACCATGCCATGGGATGTAGAGTTACCACACTGCAGCTTCTGTTCTTGTTGAAGCATCAATTCTTTATGCCATGAAATATGAACATTTGTAGGATTCTCATGGTGATCATGAGATTTCCACCAGAGACTGAACATCAAGCATATTATCTGGCAGCTAAATGGATAGAATTCCATTTTGTTCATTGCCAGCACCTTCAGAATGAGCTTTTCACAACTACTGAAAATCTCTGAACAGCTTACTTCTCTCTGAGATAATCATACCATTTCACAAAATAGTCTATAACTAGGAATGCAAGTCAATGGGAAATTATTTCAAACCAGACACTTAGGACAGGGTTAGTGACATCTATGGGGGGTACACTGTTATCCATCAGAGTCCCTTTTCTCTTTCCTCTGATACTGAGGCATTACACAGCTAAATGTGTATAAACTGCTTAATACAATGCCTACCTAGTACATAAGGAGTCTTCATTAAAAAAATAGCTATTATTAACATCTTATCTGGAACATTATGTTTCTTAAGTTTCGTAAAGAGCTTGACTCTTTTTCTTTGAGTGAACAAAGGAAAGAATCAAAGAAATCTATTGACCTATGGATTATAAATACTGATTCTATCACTACCAGAATAAAACTAGATTTTTGGTAACTGTTTGGTAACTTCAATATAAAAGTTAAAAAAGGGGGAAGAACTCACAGTAGATAGGAATGATCAGTTTGTGATCAAACATTTAAATTTTAATTCATACATGACAGAAATGTAGATGAAGGAAGGACAGAAAAGATACATCAATTATAACCAATGTGAGAAGCTGGATTTTCGTTGATATGACATAAGTGGCAGGCATTTTTCTACTTTCTTTTTGTAAGAGTTAGGATTGGTTCACTAGTGTGCACTTGTTTATTGTATTAAAGAACATCAAGAACACTGAATTGAATTCATCATAATACTGGTCCATAAAGCCCTGTAATCATTTATTGACACAGAGATAGAGATCTCTTTATTTTTTGCTACTTAGGTGGTGATGACTTACGTAATAACTCCACAAATACCTCAGGATCCCTCATTTAACTGAACAACAAAAGCATTAAAAATAATCTATACGTTCCTATTAAGCTGGTCAACTAGAAAAGCACAATGTTTAACGATAACTTCTCAACACTTGTCCATTTCCTGTTTTCTTACTGAGGGAACAGGGCATATCCTGCTCTGTTAAAGATGGGACCTTGGTGGCTTTGTGGAAGGTGAAATGAAAGGAACTAGATAAAATCTCCCAACTCTGCAATTTGTTTTACTTATTTGGGGACAAATATAACCCAGTTATTTGACTACTACTTGATTATTATTCTTTTGCTCATCCACGTGGACAGTGGTCCCCTCCATACCTTGCCCTGGGAATTACAAGGTGGACCTTCAGGGACTGCGCAGATGGTTTTATGGTTTTCCTTATCCTCTGGTTGCTATTTGGAAGCAGCCAGTGGGAGCATCAGCAAGAGACTGGGAAGTGGAAGACGGTGAGGTCTGAAAGTGAGGCCTCCCTGAAGGGGCCTGCATTGTCACAGGGACCAACATATAGTGCCAACTCCTGCCATACCCAGAGGTTCATGCTCAGGAATAAGAGGTGCATGTGGGAGAAGTCATTCCCTTTGATACCACTTAACCCACTGGAGGGATTTGTTTCTTTTTCCCAGGGCCCACTGACTTGTAAATCTAGTGTCCAAGAAGAAATGCTTTTGTCAGGTGACCTGGGGATTGTTTTTTGAGCTTCAGTTTCCATTGGCCAACTTTCCATTTGAAAACAGAACAAAGAATCTCATGACTGTTTCCACAAAGGTTAAGGATCTTGGGGCACAGATCAATGGGGGTGGGGTGGGGGTGGAACATTAATCCTGAGGAGGAAACGGGAAATTTCACAGTATCCATCTTTTGTGGCCCTCAACATCCATACTGTTAATTTGCCTAGGGGATAAATGATGCCCCCACAGCAGGAGACACACAGGGTCATACTTGAAAGCATATCTTCTCCGTCTCCAGATGAACACATGAGGTTCCTTTTCTAGCAACCTTCTATGAAAGCCTTTTAGGCAATAAAACTGGAAAACAATTTTGTTGGAAAAAACTATGGTTGTGTACAATTCTGCTTTAGAGGGTCTCATTCTCTCATCTGCAAGTAGACAAAAGAGATGTTTAAAAAAAAAATCCCGAGGAAATGAAAGACTCAGTATTAGTGTCACTGTCTATACCTGGTATCTGTTCTGGAGAGAGGAAAAGAAACACTCAGGCCATGAAGATACACTGAGCTCTCTGGGCATGAAACTTGTCTCTAACTTGGCACATGCAGTCAGTAGGAATCAGCAAAGAAAAAAGAGTTTGTTTTGTAAATGAAGCAAAGTTTGAAGGAGAAGGGCTGAAAAAGAATGCTGAAGACAGAGGCTATTCCACACATTTCTAACCATCAGATGTCACATGGTATGCCTAAGTGCTCAATAACATGCAAGAATTTTAATATTAAATAGCATGTGAATTCTGTTTAACAGTAAATTTTAAAATAAAAATCAAAAGCCATACAGGTTTTTCTGAATCTATAAGGGTATGAGTGGTATGGTAAAAACTCTTCTGTTCCCAATGTTTAGAAGTGGCATCTCCAGGTTGTGCTCTTTCCTCTACCCAAAACTGTGTTCCTGAACCCATTCTGGGGAGTGGAACATAAAGAACATCCAACACAAAACAGTCAACATAGATCTCCACGTGTGCCCAGAAATTTTCAGAATTGTGATTCTTAGAAAATGACTCTGATGTAACAGACATGAATTTTCCCACAGTACTAATGTGTGTGATCAGTTGGTAATGGATAATAAAACAATGGAAACTATGATTTTATGGGGCACCTGGGTGCCTCAGTGTGTTTAAAGCCTCTGCCTTTAGCTCAGATCATGAGCCCAGGGTCCTGGGATCAGGCCCCGCATTGGGCTCTCAGCTCAGCAGGGAGCCTGCTTCCCTTCCTCTCTGCCTGCCTCTCTGCCTCCTTGTGATTTCTGTCAAATATTAACTAAATAGATAAATAATCTAAAAAGAAGAGAAACTATGATTTTATGAGATGTTCTTAGACATTATTCAGCATTAATTTCATAATTTAATGCTGCTTCTATTAGTCAAAATCATTGTGTCTCACCCACCTCAAAAATGAAACAAATGAGGGACGCCTGGGTGGCTCAGTTGGTTAAGCAGCTGCCTTCAGCTCGGGTCATGATCCCAGTATGCTGGGATCCAGTTCCACATCGGGCTCCTTGCTCAGCGGGGAGAGCCTGCTTGTCCTTCTACCTCTGCCTGCCTGTGCTCGCTTTCTCGCTCTCCCTCTCTCTGACAAATAAATAAATAAAATCTTTTTTTAAAAAAAGAAATAAATGAGTTGAGCCCAAATCACCAGGATATTTCAAGCATCCATCTATGCAAAATCCTCCACCCATGAGGTAATGTGAGCCCCTCTCTGATAGTCAAAATGTCAGTCTCAGTTCAGCAGACATCAATGGAGTCAACACCGTACTTGGTTGGGTACATTTTAATAAGATGTTTTCAGTGTTGTTAGAATCAGCCATTTAAACAACCATTTAATTAGCAACCATTTACTTAAGATAGGAGGTTTTGTTGGTCTCTGGATGGTTTGGCTTTACTGTTTGTGGCCCAAGTGTCCTTGGTGAAGCTTCACTTATCCACAAGGACAAGGGCAGCTAGAGGAAATGACTCCAAATATGACTGTTTTTTTGCTCCACATGGGGTGGTTTGCTCCCCACACAGGGCCACTCTCTTTTTAGGTTGTAACTCAAAGACACTATGGACCCATGTTGAAAACTCAGATTTACATTGACCTGGGATGACTTCTCTGACAGTGTCTGCATATGTAGCTAATTTCTTTCTAACAAAACTCTAATACTCAGGTCTCAGAGTCACTCCCCTATGGAGTCAGGCACTGAGAGTAAAGAGTTCAGTGGTATTAGGATATGGGAAGACAAATGAAGGAATATCCCCCAAACAGAGCAAAAGTAAGTTTCTGTCTCTCCCCGTCCTCTACCTCCTGTACATGGTGGAGGTCTTCATCTTGACCCAGGCTTCATTAGAGGAAAGGGGTGTCGGCGTTTTTCACAATCAGGCATATCTTAAATATAAATCTCCTAGTGCAAAAATTCCGGGAGACATAGGAGGAGGTAATGAATCTGAGGGACTAATTATCTACACAAGTTTTGGGCTTTCCTTTCAGCAATCATGTTTACCAGTGCTATTAAGTTGTACATAAACTGTCAATCTTCAATTGAAAAGGCATTTATTTCAGCTTAGACGTCCTCAGAGAGCTTTTTATTTCCCCCACATATGATAGCAGGTGTTTTCCTGTTTGGGACTGGAGGATCAGTATTATAGTTTTTCTTTTCTTTTTTTCCCTTCAAGAAGTTGACAAATTTATAAGAATTTAGTAAACATTGTGATATCTTATTGGTATAATTTTACTTTATTACAGAGGATCAACCCATTACTGTGGTAGTTAAACTACCTCCCTGTACAGATGACAAAAAAGAAGTCCAAGGAATACAGCCCCTAAATCCCATATGGAGTAACATAAAAGGAGAATTGGAAGTGAGGGCCCCAGGTCTCATTCAGGGCTGTTGCATCAACCTGCCTGAGGATCATGTTCCCCCCACATCAGTTGAGCACCAGGTATGCCAGTGCATGAGGGTGTTGAGAAGTTAGTCCTACCAACTGTTTGCTGTGCTTTGCTCACGGAGTCTTTACTGCAAAGTAATAGGCAGTGGGCAGGACAGCACTTTGAAAACTGGAGTCAAGAGTCAACTTCCTATTTCAGTTTTCAATTGTTTTATGGTAAATCACTCTCTGAAATGATTTGCACAATATTTTATTCCCACATTCTTCTTTGGAAATGGCCAGAATTGTCAATCGCCAGCCTGTCACAACTCCATTCAGTAGAAATAAAGATAAGTCACAATATGAGACTCATTTTCTAACGTTGCATTTAAAAAAGTTAAAGAAACAAATAAAATTCAGGATTATTTTATTTACTGTGAAATATCAAAACAGGATTTCCCCATTTCTAAATTGAGGGTAGTAGCAATCATCTCAAGGACAACTTCTTTACTTCAACATGTAATTAATATAAAAATTATTAAGAAGGTATTCCATGTTATTTTTTTTATACTCTCCAGAACATGGCTTGTATGTTACACAAGCAGCCCATCTCAGGTTGAACTAGCTATGTTTCATGTGCGCAGGGGTCACATGTGGTTACTGGCTAGTGGCCACTGCATTGAGCAGCACAGATTCTGCTCCAAATGCTTCAGAAACACTGCACTGGACGACCTTCAGAGCAGTCCCTCCAGAAGGGACAGCTCCCTGGGTTTGAGCCCACCTGCTCGCCGGGGGCTCCTTAGCATCCAGGGTTCTGTGCAGTGCACTAATGGAGAGGGAAGGGGGCATTAGTGAGAGTCAGGGTGCTGAGAGCTGACCCCAGGACAACCCCAGAAACCCAGAATCAATGGAATTTGCCAGGTCTTCAGTGCCCTGGAAGACAGAGACCTTTTTGCTCAGGGACCTGGTCTTAGCACAGGACTGTGGTGCTCCCAGGCAGCACAGTAGTACACGCCCTCATGGTTTTTCTCCACTTTCAGCAGTGACAGAGTGCAGCTGTAGCTATCCTTGCCCTTCTCGGCATTGACTTTGTTCGCATTCAGGACAAAATCCCGTTGCACAAGGGACCTGGACATGTCTAGGTAGAGGAGCCTCTTCGGTGCCGTACCCTCCTGTTGGCGGTACCAGTGGATGTACCTGACCCAGGTGTCCACTTTGCAATCCAGAGAACGTGGACTGCCCACGCGTGCCACCAATAAAGCAGTCTGACTCAGCTTGAGCCCTGCTCCACCGCCTGCCAGGAGAGAGGGAAACAGCTGTGAGATAGTGATGGACAGGAACCTCAGGGTATCCCCTGTCCTCTGCACCGGGGAACAAGTCAGGACTTACCTGGAAACAGGAGAGCACACAGGATGGCAAGGGGACCCAGCATGGTTCTGTCTCCCGCCTGGTGGAAAGAAACCCTGGGTGACCTCCTGGCTGCACCTGCTGGGAAGAGACTGCCTGGGTGTATTGAAGAAGGCAGTGAAGACCTGAGCCTCTGTTTCCCAGAGGCACCTGCAGTTACTAGTGAGAAAGAGGCTGGGAGGAGAGAGGGAGGGGCCAGAGGGCTGGGGCAGATCTGACCACAAGGCAGGAGGGAACATCAATGGTTAGGCTGCTGAGAATCACTGAGGACTGTTGGTGCAAGGAGGGCACCAGTGGTATAACAGCAATCCTTGATTGGACCTGAGCTCCGCACTAACTGGTTTCTGCTCATTGTTTGACCAAATATTGAAAGTCACCCGTGACATGAATGCTACTACCCTCAATTTAGAAATGGGAAATCCTGCGTCACATTTTAAGTAACTCTTCCGAGGCTGCATGCCTACAGGGTATTAGGTGGGGATGTGAGTCAGGTCTGGCTGGAGACACATCTCAAGCCTCCAATGGCCACTCAGTACTGACAGAGCAATGGGTGTGCAGGCTGCTCCGGAGGCAGGGATAAGCACAGTGCAGAGATCCCTGATGAAAAAGCAACAGGTCCCCTGAGCTAGCCCTGGACCATTTCTCCCAGAGGTCGCCTCAGAAGATGGAAATGCCCTAACGTGACATGAGAGCTCTGCAGTCTTCGGCTAGCTAGTCTTCTCCTTTTCCTCATTTGCCAAAAGGAACTTATTAGGTTGTGTGCAGAGTGAGCAGGGAATGTGAGCAAAGCATGTGGCCTGTCCCAGATGCATAGAAAAAGCTCAAGAAATGTTGGGGATTTGGTGTTTCATCTTAAAACTGGATTGGTTGCAGTAGATGATTTCTGGGGTCCTCATAGTGTAGAATTTCAAGAAATATGATAGTCCTGTAAAACCAGGTGTGTGTGTGTATGTGTGTGTGGTCATAGGAAGAAACCTGTGGTTAGCCAGGGGGCAGAGGAGACCAGGGGGCAGGACAGTTCAGATCCAGTGTGAGATCCTTAGAAATGGTAAAGGCAGGGCCTCAGGAGGGTCAGCTGAGAAAGGCATCAGGCATCTGAAATGAAGTTTCCAGAGGTAAAGCTAGTAAAGTAAGTACAGGTTTCCTTGCCAGTTATCTAAAGTAGAGGAGGACCTCCTGGGTCCAGTTATGGTAATTAGTTATGCTAATGAGAACCTGTTGGCCTGGAAGAAGAAGGCAGGAAGGGGAATTGGCTGGGGCAGGGAGGTATGGTTTCATCACACCCACTACTAGACCCAGCTTCTGAGCTCCTCTTCTTGGTAAACACTGAGAGGCACACATGCTGAGCTCTAACCAAGATTCAAGGCTCAAGTGTCCCAAAATGCAGGCTCTGAGGTTGTGCTGATCTGGTGAGGTGTTGACTAGAATATTCTGCTAAAAGAATAATCCAGGCCCATCATTCAGACACTCAGCAGGTGTCTAGGGCAGCCCTGCTAAATGTTAAGTAGGGAAGAGACTGAGAATGGTGGTGACAATGGGGACTGACATCTGCACAGCATAACAACAGTGGAAAGAGTTTGCATATGGAAGATGTGCAGTGTGGGGGGTGAGAAAGCCCATGGATTCTTCTCTTCCTGCTATCTCTCTTTTCTAGATTTTCACCAATAAGGAAATCTTCCTTTGGGGGAGAAAATCCATAACCTTCTATTCTTTCATGAAAATAAATTTTATGTCACATTGTCAACATTCAGAACTCTGTTTCTCTCAACTACTGTTCCCATTTGTCCACAAACACTGCTGACATTAAGGGCTCAACACCTGTTGGCTATGAGCAGTCTTCGTTCCTGCCAAACCTCCAGCCAAATGCTCTCCTGGGTGAGACAAATGACAAAAGTGAAACAATTCAACCTGGCGGGTGCAGTGCCCTTTCTTCAAAGGAGAACAGTCCATAGCTTGGGAAGCTCAGAGTCTCACAAGCAGGGGAGCACTCAGCCCCAGGGATTTTGGGCAAGATGGAGTTTTATAGAGACTTCAAAACAGTAAAGGGGAAACAGGGAGGAATAGCAGGTCAGTCATGGGATAAGGAGATAGTGCTTGGCTTAGGTTGATTGGCCGGGGTCGCATACCTGACCTTACTTAGAACAGGGGAATCCTTGCAGATTCCTGGTGTTTGGTGCCTGCCTAGTTGGGACATACTGTGTTTTTGGTCAAGGACAACATTTACAGGGACAGGGAAGTTACCTAAGTTTTGGTTTGCTGACTGGGCACCCCAGGCAGGAATGGATTAATCCTGGGACTGGAAACGCATTTCAACAGGTGACAGTTGTGTTCTTCTACTTCTCTTCTTGCTGTGGTACATCTGTGCTCTGTGTAAGTGGTACTGAAAGGTCATATTGTTAAAGATGGGTTTATTTTTAAAAAATAAAAGGGAAACATTTGAGCAAGACACAAAGGGTAGCCAAGACTTCACCCCATACTCATGTCGAGAGTGGAGGGTCCTGAGCAAGAAAGACCCTATGGTCTCCAGGAAGAGAAATCAGGTGGCCCTTGAGGGAGCAGCACTTCCTGTCCCTCCAGGTCATCCTGTTGCTGCCATGAATGAAACTGCTCTGATGCCCCCAGAGATGAGAGACAGGGGCTCAGAGCAGGTGCGGACTCAGGCAGACCCTGTGCAAAGAGCCAGGTGCTGAAGCTTGGACATTTCACTGAAACTCTGAGAGGCTGGCGTGCTTTCCCTGACCAGGGACAGCTCCCTTCTGCCCCTGGGAGAATGTGAGACCTAATCCAGTTTGACTTCTTTACTAAGTCACAAGGAATAAGTTGGACGTTCATACGTTGTCAACTCTTAGCATGAAAAGCTTTATACCCCAAAACAGGAAAGCCATTGATATGTTGTCTGCAGGGTACAGCAGATTCAGACTGACTCCATGTGCCTGGCAGCCTTCCAGACCTGCTGACCTCGGGAATGTCCAGCCATGGAGCTCAGACTGGGAGCCAGCTCCCTCCACAGCCAATGATATCATCTGATCAATGATGCGCTGAGGAGGGACGTCCTTCTCAGTTCAGAATTGCCAAACGGGACACTTGGGAGAGTCTGACTGATACCTCCTAACTCTAGGAGGATTTATTGCACTGACAAGGATAGAATGACAGCTCCAGTCCACGCCCTGCCACCTGGCGGATGTGCGTCCTTGGTAAAATCCCTGGAAATGGGAATAATAAAGCTCACTTTCCAGACACCATCCACCATGGGCCTAAGATTGGGCCAAGTTGGTTGCTTTGTAAAAAAATATTACCAGCCAGTCTGAAGTATGATGTGATTCTTATAATGACTTGTTTCTTATAATAACATGCCAACATAGTTATAACACCCAGATTTGCCAGAGCAGCTCATTGAAATCTTAAAATACTTTATCTGTGCAGTCACAAAAGTAACGGAGCCTTGATTTAAACACAAAACTAACAAATGCAAACCTGTCACGGCGTCCATTCTATACCTGTAGAATTCTCTCTCTATATATATATACACATACACAGAGACAGAGAGAGTTATGGTTAAGCTCTAAAGATTAAAAGTAAGGTTATGAGAAAAATTTCAGAGAGGTTGCAGAACTTAGCAATATCTCTCACATGTCAAGGGAGCAAAGAGCAGAAGCTGTTCTTGAAGAGCTGTCATTCCAGTAATAGTGCTGGGCTTCAGAACACAATAGAAATTCTTCTAGCACTGGTGAATTAATACTTGCTTGCCTTTCAGAGAGAGTTATTTTTTTTAAGTTTGTTAACAGTAATCATTGATTCATTAAATAATGTCAAATACACTTTATTGAATGCCATACATGGTTCACATGGATTCCTTCTTTGCAAGTCTAACGTAGGTGTAATTCATCCCATTCTGAAGATGACAGAGTTTTCAGGAGGTTGAGTAGCCCCACTAAGAAGAGCTCACCCAGAACTTCAAGTCAGCCAGGTTAATAGGTTAATGAAACATGTGCAGTATGTAACCTCCTTAGATGTTTTTCACTGGATAATAATTTATGTTCTCTCTGAGTTGTTGTTTTGAATGCGAATTGTGATCTATCCTAATAGGTTAGATAGGTTTCTTATTTGTTTTAAATAATATGCTTCCCTCTTAAGTACTGCATTGTTTTACTTATTACTTACACTGACTTCTACCACCCCCTCCTGGCCATTGAAGGTATGTCCTGCACCTGATCATCTTCAGTATTGCTCACCAGGTCAGTGAAGTCTCTTACAGCAAACATTCACTTAGTGAGTGGAAGGGCCCAGAAATACAAAGCAGGAAAACTGTTTTTTCCAATTGTGTACTCAGTATGAGTGGTAGTTTTCGGTGAGTGGCTCATCCTTGCAATGCCCCATTTCGTTAGCCTCAAATGAGAAAATAGACTGATAGCCTTGGTGTCATATGTACCTGTAAAAACTACAGAGATTTGCCTGTGAATATGCATATTTGCATTCATATACATGGAACATCTTTCCTGTCAATCCATGTCTGTCCATCTGTCTGTCCCCCCAGTTCATTGCCCCTCGGTGCTGCTCTTGGTGCCCATGGTTACAGCCACCGCATTAATTCATCCACCGACAGTGACAGACATTCGTGCTGCTGCCCAGACTGGCTGTCAGCAGCAAGGCTGTCTCTGACTGCTCAGGGGCTCTGTACACTGGGAGTCCCCTGACCCCCATGCTGTCAGTCAGTCTACTGTTGACATGACTCTGGCCAGGTGTCATGTTATTGGGAATCTAAGCTAGGGGATGGAAGGTCAAAGTCCTGTGGGATGGTTTCTGGGCTCCCCAACAAATAGGGGAGCCTGACCTCTCCATTTCAGTGGTCCCTTCTGTTGTTAGACTGCCTTTCCAAGCTGGTCCTTGTGGGGGAAAGAACTTAGTTTGCCAACATAGTAGCCTACTGGACTCTGGGAGGAGGGAGAGCACCAACATCCAGGGAGGGATGGGGAACCACGGAGAAGCCCACATTGCCCTGGTGTGTGCTCAAGTGTTCAAGAGCTGGAGACAGAGTGATGTGGGCAGGAGGAGAGCCTGGCAGAGCTTTTCCAGGCATTGCTCCTGCTTCTGGTTCAGACAGGTGTCTTTGGGAGCAGCTGCCTTCCCAAAGTCAAGTGTCTAATTTGCATTGTCAGCTGGATTATGTGTCTGTCAGCTGACAACAGCTGTGACCAGTGCCTGCTACTCCCAAAGTGATCCTGTCACAGGTCCAGCCTCACATATGTTCTGTACCATCACCGCCTATAATGGTGAAGCCTCGTTTCCCAGTGTGAGCTCCTGGAGATTGCAATTCTCTCTCCTGGTCACAACTGTCCTTCTAGCTTTTTCCTCAGGGACTTTTGGCTGGGAGTTCCCCATCATCCCAGCCTGGATGCTGATGTGGTTACTTGATTTCCAAATGTCACCTCAAGAGGCAGAAGAAGAACCAGTTAGTGTCTCCCCGGGTTAGGCTCCTGAGAGCAGCTGGGACTGAGCTAGAAGGAAGACCCTGGAAGGGCTGATTTGAAGGGAGTTTCATTCAACGGGAGTAGGGGTATGGGCGTGTGTGTGAGGTGGGTCTCCGGTCTCCATTCTTCAGTGAGCCCAGAAGGAATCCAGAGCAGGTGGAGGACAAGGTGGGGAAAGAACGTGGCTCCTCTCTCCAGCTGTCAGGCCAGGCTTCCCTAAAAGACAGTGTGAGACCCGGGGGAAAGGACATTCCAACACCTGAAACAGCCAGCACGTCCTTGTTCCTGGTGATCCCAGTCCCAGGACACCAAGCACTGTGCACATCTGAACGGCCCTATCCCTCAGGGAAAGATAAATGGAAACCAATCAGGCTGAGCTGAGATAGCAACTCTAAGAGTCAGCGACCCTCGAGTCTCCTGTGGCTTCATAGGTCCTGTAAGCCCGTGCTTGAAGGCCCACCTGTAGCCCCTCAGACTTGATGTGCCAGGGACAAAGCTTTCCACACCCTCTGTGTGCGCAGCATCATCAGTCGCATCTTCCAAACCTAATATTGGGTGAGCCCCTTCCCCCCACTGCTTCTAAAGGTTGAACATTATCATTCCTCTTTCTTTTTTTTCAAGGTATTTTGGGTGTTCATGTTAATTTTAGTGTAAGCTTGTTAACTTGTGCCCCGAATGCCTGTTCCACTGAATCTTTAATGAATTTGCTAAGAACTACCATCATGACAATATTTGAGTCTTCTACCCCATAACATGGATCCTCTCTGGATTTATTTAGATATTCTTTAATTTTTTCTCTGCAATATTTGTAATTTTCCACATACAAGCTTTGCTCTTTTCTTAAATTAATTCATAAATGTTTTATTTCTTTTGGTTCTATTGTAAACCGAGTTGTTTCCTAAATTTCATTTTCTAATGGTCAAGCCGGTATATAGAAATCCAACTGATATTTTGTACATTGAATGTGTACTTTGTGACGATGCTGACCTTGTTCATGAGCTCTACCTTTGGTTTTGTGTGTGTGTAGATTCTGTGGAATTACCTACAAACAAGACCATGTCATCTGTGGGTGAAGACATTTTGGCATTTCCTTTTCCATCTGCTACTGATCTTCATATTTTTACTAGTCGCACTCTCTAGAATCTGTATTACCATGTTGAATAGAAGTGTCAAGAGCAAACATCCCAGTTTGGTTCCTGTTCTTTGGGGAAAAACATTCAGTCCTTCAGCGTTAAGTATGATGTCAGCTGTGGGTTTTCATAGATGCCCTTTTTCAGGTTGAAGGTGTTCCCCTGTATTGAGATTGTTCCTTCTTCCAATGGAACTATTCTCTTAAAGCTCTCTAGTGAATATTTCATTTTGGGTTACAAGTTTTCTATTCTAGATTTTATTTCTTTTAATACATCTTTGTTTTCTAACTTTGGCATACTGATTACAATATGCATTTTTGCCTTTTTGTATTTGTTTCATTTATTTATTTATTTTTGGCTCCTGTCCACCACCAGCAGCTCCAGGAAGTCACAGTCACCACCATCTGGGTAGAGCAGCAGCGTGCGCGTGGGGGCTGGTGCACCGCTGAAGCTGAGCTCGCCCCTGTTTCCCCTCTTTGCCCAGCGCCCTTAGCAAGCCCAGGGCCCAGGGCCTCAGCTCAACTCTAGGCCTCCAGCACCTGCCTCCCACGCCAACATCACCAGCAGCAATGGCGGCCGTGGCGGAGGTGGCAGCGATGATGGCAGCTATGGGCTCCACCACCAGGCACCGCTCAGGCTTCATAGCTATGCGCGCATGGGTTGGGAGGAGGCCAGGGGTCCCCCGTGCCGAGCAGGGCTCCTTCCGTGGCTCACAGTGCCACAGGCCAAGCTGCGGGGCGGGCGCAGAGTCCCAGATACCAGCTAAACTGGAGGGCAGCATCGGTAGCGAAGGCGCGCTTCCCCCGCTGTGGGCTCCAAACAAGGATGTGGGAGGGATGTCTTAGCAGCCACGAAGAACAAAGCTGTGATCCTCTTGAGTATTTTAAACGTGTTTTTGAACATGAACTTGTTACAGCTACTTCGAAGTAACGGCACACCTCAAAGACTTTGTATTGAATGGTAGGGGTTATCACTCCCTAACAACAGTCACAATTTTTGTGATTCTTTGACGGTCTTATTATTTTTTATTGAAAAATATTTGTCGAAAACATATTGTAGCAACTTGAGTATGTGACTTTTCTGCAGAAGGTTGCTTTTATTGCTGTTTGCATGCTGAGAAAGCTGCTTGGACTTCATCTGTGATAGTCTATCTGCTGCGGTGTGTGACTGCTCATGCCTCTCCTGTTTTCTTTCTTAGTTATTTTAGTTTTCAGCCTAGCTTCCTGCGAATCACCCTGGGTCTACACAGCTTCATGGTTCCAAGATTACTTAGGGATGTGTCCCAGCAACTTGATTAAGACTTCGCTTCTGCCAAATGGTTTTGTTGTAGGTCTTGGGGAGCACATTCCTATTTTACACAATTAGCACATAGATTGTACATGCTAAAGTGTACGTCTTCTCAACTATACTTTTTCTGAGTCTTGTCATGACTCCTCTGCATAAGACAATCACCTCAGTGTGAACCAACCATGTGTGGCTGGGTTGGGCTTTTTTGAGTCCCTCTAAGCACGCACACAGCTTCAGCTGAGCACATGCTTGCTGCAGTCATGACCCCAGCCGCAGACCAGCAGAGCCCCTGGCCTTCCTGCTTGCACACCACACAGCTTGTCAGCTCCCCTTGGCATCACTGCATCCCAGATTGACCAGCTCCTTACACTGCGTGACTTTGGATCCCATTCACAAGGCCTCTCCTATTTGGGAGGAAACTTCCGGATCACGATGCTCGCTTGTGGGAACTGGGGGAAGAAAGGAGCAACGCAGACGAGTGCACTGCTGTCGTTCCTGAATTCTGTAGGTTTTCAGCTATAAACCATTCTCAGACAATTGTGCAACTTGGACATTTCCCAACCACCGAAATAGTCACTTTTGTTGCTCTAGTCTGCTTTTATTTCTAGCATTCATGGGAAGATTTGTTGACCATAAAGAGGACCTTGCTAACATTCATTTTTAAATAATGTAAACTATACGTATAACTATGTTTTAATCCAATCTTTGGCTTTATTTAGAACTCCCAAATAATCCCAAGACATGCCAGCCCCATGAGGCTCAAACGCCATTATCTTGACAGGTGGGCAGTGAGTCTAGAAACAGGAAGACATGGTGTGACCATCTCCTCAGACTCGTTTCCAGGTGAGAGTCATGTAATCTGCCCCAGTGTCTCTACAGCAGTTTAATAGGCTGGAAAGTGAAGCCTCCCAACAGCGATACTTTGTCTGTGTATTTTACCAAAAACTTCTCCTGAACTATGGGACATTTATGTGGTTAAGATGAGGAACACATCTTTTCTAAAGGTTCTCTGGTATTTATTTGCCCATACCAGATAGGTTCTTGGCTATAATGCAGCAGACACTCTCAGGAAAAGAAAATGTCCTATTTGAGGTATATTATCTGAGAAGGTTAAAGCAACTGTGAGACAGGCTGCTTCCTTCGTGTGAATCGGATCTATCCCTCACCTGCTACCCTGGTCTTCCTGCGGCTACGTTTGTTATGACCCTTCCTTGATTGTGACAATAATACAGGCTTTTTACCTGTGTTCATAACACCGATATTATTCATATCTTATTTTAAATTCTCATGTAAAGGTAATAAAGTCATTTTGCTCTAGAGATTTTGGAATTCCCAGAAATGATTGAAATCACCAGGTTATTTTCTTTTTCTGATTTGCAAAAACACACACATATATGTATTGGTTTTTATTTTTATAAATATGGTCTTATGGAATATACAGGTTTTTCATTACATATTTGCTTTTGCTTGACTGCATGAGTATTTACCGAATTGTTGCCTAACACATAAATAAAATTTTTCTGCAAAATATTTCATGGAAATATAATAATTATTTAACTTTTCTTCTATTCTTAGAATTTTTTACTTTTTCTGGTTTTAGAGAAAAATATTTCTGATGGAAAATGAGTATTATTTTGTCAGAGCTATTTTATGAATAAAAAACTGCTGGATGTAATGACACAAATGTGTGTATTTGTGCAGGTCAGGTAAGCGCCATCTGTGCTGTTCTGAGAATAGACCAAATGACAGAAGTGCCACCAGGAGGGGAGTGGGAGTCTGAGGATTAACCAGAAAGAGTTTTATAAGGTGGAGAAGGGAGCGAGAAGGGTATGTACATTCTGGCGTTGGTATCCACATCTCCAGAACTTGGTGGTGTGGTCACATAATATCCTGTGTCAGGTGGAGAGCCACATATACACCAGGTCCACTGATGATGTCTAAGCAAGAGGTGAATTTACAATGTACCCTGAGAAAGAGCTCTCTCCCACACATGCTGCGCTAAAGGAGTAACATGGACCCATGCTCACGGAAGCCAAAGCTCACACTGAAGTTGGTTCTGTGTAGAGAACCAGAGGAGTAAAGTCTATGGTGAGAATATGCTTTGAGAAGTCAGACTGTAAAAGCCAAACCAGTGATCTCTGCAGTAGAGTTTTGTTTCCCCAAAGCCTGAACAGAATCTATCCTGGGATTGGGCACAATCTCTGTTCCATGTTTGGGTTGACACTTACTTTTTATGCTCACATCACTGAACAGCCCTCCTCTGCTGGGCACCCCCCCCTCCAAACACACTTACCTGTTGTGCAAGTCTGCTACTACATTGCTTGGCCTCGCTCTGCAGACACTTGTCCCTCTAGGGGACTGGCATGACTCAGTCTGTGGAATTCAGTGACACAGTTGAACCCAGAGCCTCCGTATGTCCACAACCTGCTGTTGTGTCATCTATGGTCACCCTGTGCTAGTAACCTCATGGGCATGGGTCTCAAGTCACCCTGACTACACGGACAAAATGAGACCAAAAGTCTGAGCCTCAGTAAATCACCTGCCATGGAAAAGCACAGATCCCAGTGGAATGTCGGGGATCACCTAGTGCTACCAGAAATCTCTGCTGTTTCCTTCAGAACATTGTCATCAAAGTGGACTGAGTGTGCAGCAACTCAACAGCCCTGGGCATACAATCCTAACTCACATAGCAGCTACAAGAATGAACTTGGTATAAATAGAGGGACCCTCAGCCACAGCCAAAGAGTATATTTGAGAGCAGAAGCATGTGTGCAGATGGATCTTTTCTTTCCATTAGCTGTGGCCTTTTGCAAAGGAGCAAAGTTGGCTGTGGTTTAACTGTTCTTATTTCATCTTTCAGCACCAGAGCCAGTGGTGCAGAGCCCCAACCAGCAGGGGCCAGCTTGACTTCAAGCACTTCCAGGAATCAGCCACATTTGAAGGAGAACATAGCGCCCTCCTTCCACCCACACTGTTTCCAGGACCACCACCCTCCCCCTCTTTGCACCTCCCAGTCCAGGGCAGCCCAGGTCCAGTTGGGGAAGGAAAGTGCCAGAGAGTTGAGCCACAGGACACAGCACCTAGGACCCCAGTAGTGACATTAGCTCACACGGCTTAGGTAATTTGCTAGTTTCCTCTCTGTGCCTCCATGCTTTCCACAAGCAGAATTAATTCCACATGTCTGAGTAAGGGCCCAGACATGTGTCCTAAGAGGTCTGAAGAAATTTTTGACAAGGAATAAATCAAAATTAAATTTCCTTTTTCTTGTATCTTGTGGGCTTTATGTTGTTTCCAAATGAGAGCCTCTACTTGGTTTCCAAAAGCACCTGTTTCCCAAGAACTGAATCTGGTTGTAAATAAAGAAAAAAATCCTTCCCAATTTAAATGAGATATTGTTTAAATTCTAATATATTAAAGTTTCTACATTAAGTGGATTTGTTAACAAAAATAGAAAAATAAACCATCACTACCTTTTTCACCACTTGCCACATACTGAATATTTTGTTTTACATCCATGTGTATAGAAATACACACACACAGATTAACGAGTGCCCTAATTGTTTGTGTGTGTACATGTGTACATATGTGTTTCTCTTATTTCTAACTTAGATCTCTCAATAGTAGAGGCTAATGTTGTTGAGCACTCATGGGTACCCAGGAAAGTTAACTCATTTTATCCACACAACTCCAAGCGATGGGTCACTTTAACTCCATTTGACAAATGAGAAAATTATGTCACAGAAAGATCAATAGCTATAGAACCAAGATTTAAGCCCAAGCACACGGAGTTCAGAAGTCAAGCAATTAACCCCTCTGCCATTCTACCTTTTCAGTGTTAGTGCAACTCTCTTGGGATTTTGTGACATCAGGAAACATGGTGCCTGTAACACACTGGAACAGGTCTGTGCACAGCCACCAGTATTGTGACATCTTATAGTGTAACCACCAGAGTGTATTCAACCAAAGGAGTCTGAATCTGCTAATATTTGCAGGAGAAATAACCTGGAAACTTTCACTGTCTGTGGCTCACCTAGGATCATTGGCCCAAAGAAAGCATCATAAGGACTATCTTAGAGAAAGAATTAGAAATGTGGAATTGAACACTTATTACAAGTGATGCTGAATTGGAAGTCTCAGTTGTCATGCTGTCCTTTATTTTGGATTCTCAGTTGGCACCAAATAAATTACACAGAGGCCAAAGAAGACTTGATTGCTTTTATTGTAACTATTATGAAAAACACACAAATGTCAGGTAACAGGCATGTTTGCTTCCAGGTATATAAAATAAAGACTTCAAGGCAGTTATCTGGTTAAAGAGTTCAAGGAATGCAGTTGTAAGGTGTATGATGGTTGTACCCAGAGGCATGGGGACTGGGTGGCTGGGAGCTGGTGGACAACAATGAGGGGGTGGTGCAGAAGACTCTGTGGATGCCCCCTGACTCCACCTGGGAGTCATGGTGGAATTTGTTCTAGCTGCACAGTGAAAGCTTCTGTTTGCCCAGGAGTTTGTAAGCCTGTTCTCAGAAACGACACAAGAAAAAGACACATGTGAACTGAAATAACCCAATATCAGAAAGAAGGCTCACTAGATCCTCAGCAGACACTTTTAGAGAAACTAGCCAATGGCTAGAAGTGACACCTTGTACCACCATGTGTTAGGAACTCTTCCCACTGCCACTGAGTGCTGGTCTCCCAAGCAGACAGATGACGATGATGATGGAGTAGACCAGGCTCTTCAGGAGGAGGAGGAGGTAGGTATAGTAGGCAGATGTGTTCCCAAGTTGCAGCTGCAGGGTGTCTAAAAGAAGCATTTCATTAATTTCACGTGTTGTTTTAAAAGGCTAGGACTTATTAATGGGTGAAGGGTGACTATATACACTTCTGATGACTTAGGTTAAAGTGACACACTCACACCAGCACAACTGGAGAATAAACACCTACATCACTATCTCCACCACCACCGTCCCCAAGCAAGGTACTCAAACATCTATTAAATTCACCTAGAAATTTCCAAGGTAATAAAAAGTAAGGCTATGTTTTAATGAATGAATCCAATGGGAAAAAGGCATTGGTGATAAATAGGTTTAACATTCCTTCTTCCCTACCATGTTTTGAAATAAGAATAAAGGCAATATACATTCTGTAGAAATTTCATTAATAGCAATTAGTTTAAAACAGATACAATAGCTGGACTTTGTAACATATCAAAATTGTGTTTGGGTCCTATAAATCTGACTCATGAAAAAAAAAAGAATAAGAGTCAATATGCATTAAGTACAAACTAGCTGTTACTTATTTTGGCAACTTTGTATGCAAAGCTTAAAACTTATGTAATTTTTCAATAACCTATGAGATTATTATTATTATTATTATTATTTTCACTCCCATTTTACAAATAAACTGAAGACAGAGAGAGAAGGGCTGATTTCAGGGCACATGGGTGGCTCGTCATTAGGTGTCTGCCTTCAGCCCAGGTCATGATCCCAAAGTCCTGGGATCGAGCCCTGCATTGGGATCCCTGCTCTGCGGGGAGCCTGCTTCTCCCTCTCCCACTCCCTCTGCTGTGTTCCCTCTCTCATTGTGTCTCTCAAATAAATAGATAAAATATTAAAAAAAAAAAAAAAGGGGCTGATTTCATGCAACTAGTAAGTACCAGAAGCCAGATTTCAATCCCAGCAACACGGCATTTAGGAACACTTTCTCAGCTGCTCTATAATTCTGCATATTCACACACAAAAAATAACAAAGACATCAAAATGATTAAGGAAAACTATAAATTAGGATGATGATAGTAAAGAAGTTGATGATGATGATTAGAGCCCACAAGACCCTTGATATTGGACACGGAGTTTGGATCAGCAGGGCTAGAACCAATGCTCTTCATCATTACCTTTGTTCATATGTGGGGAGAAAACGCCAGGAGCTAGTACTGACGATGTAGCAGCTAAGTGAGATACCTATGCTGGACATTTCACATATGTCACTTCGTATCTTCTATGACTGAGTTAGGTGTTATTTATGTCATTTTTGGTGTGTTCAGAAAATGTAAATAGTTTAGCCATAATCATGCAACTGATAATTAAAAGAGTGGAGTTTAAGTCCACTCTGTGGCACCAGAAGGCCTGCATTCACACCCCCTCCCCATGTGTACACCTGTCTCAGGATCTCGGCTTAGGGGATTAGAGGAAGAATAAAAACTAAGATAGTATATGAATTCTTGATTCAGATGGTCTGGGATGAAGTCCTAGATCTTGCTCTGTGGTATGGAGACAAATAAATTTAGCTCATTGTCCTCCTGTGTAAAATGGGAATAAAATCCTTCACAGTGAGTATTAGGAGAATTAAACAAAATGCACTCACAGTGCAGCACATCTTCTGTACGAGAAGCTCTTGGTGTCAGTTCATGTTATTAACTTCCAGCAAGAACAATTCTTTTATTTATTTATTTTTATTTATTTTTTTTAATCTACAAGCAATCTGGAAAAAAAAAATCTGGAAGCAATTGATATCCTGTTTTCCTCAGTCAGTAGTAACAAAGGTCACAGAAGTGAATGAATTCCATTGTTGAAAGAATTCAGAGCACATCACTGCACCCCTAACTTATAGCATTTACTGTGTGATGATGATTCCTGAGAGATGATGGATTGTCTTAAAATATCACTCCGTCTATTGTTCAAGATCCAGCCATTCTGAGGTTTTTCCCTGATGCCAGGGCAGTTCAAGGGTGATGTTGATGAGGAGAAGAAAATGCTACAGCAGAACATAAAGGCAAACATAGACAAAATCCTGCCATTTTCATCATTCAGAGAAAATTTTGTGGAGTTAATAGCAGCAAGCTCTGAAAGAAATGAGTGCAAGTATTATTCAATTGTTCAAATCCATTATTTGATGTGTGTCTGTGTTGTGGATAGAAAGATGATAGATATTTAGATGATAGATAGGTAGATGATAGATAACAATTAGTAAGCAGAGAGAAGAGCCTTTACTAATATGAGCCCCACAATTCCAGAATTGATTGTTCTGAGTCTGTGTTATTCAGTAATCAATTCAAAATTGTATTTCTGAACATGAAGATGTTAAACTTCATAAATTATGCATTTCTTTCTTTTTTTCCCCTACAGCTGGAGGGTAAATGCCTAAGACTATCTTGTTTTCCTTCTCTGCTCATAGCTCCTAGCACAGAGCCTACTGCAATGTATGTGTCATATAAAAATGTGTCGAATGGAAAAATAACCAGAAACTGGCCGCTGTAAAGTCCTCAGCACCCACTGCTGACATGAAGTGCTGTTACCAAGATGAGTCCATCCAACCCTAGAATCACAGCAGAATCTTACATGTTGAAAGGAGTTTGATTTAGGTCAATTTCCCATCTAAGCAAAAGGAAGCAGTCCTACCTTTCAAATCACACAAGCTTCAGTATCCCCAGATACCACACATGATTTTATGGAGTGGTGGTATTTGCAGACATGACAACACTATGAATGAAAGCTAATACTTATTAAATGATTATTACTGTGCCAGACACTGTGTTAAAGGTTCACAGTGTGGAGATTCCTCAAGAAATTAAAAATAGAACTTCCCTATGACCCTGCAATTGCACTACTGGGTATTTACCCCAAAGATACAGATGTTGTGAAAAGAAGGGCCATCTGTACCCCAATGTTTACAGTGGTAATGGCCATAGTTGCCAAACTGTGAAAAGAACCAAGATGCCCTTCAACAGACTAATAGATAAGGAAGATGTGTTCCATATACACTACGGAGTATTATGCCTCAATCAGAAAGGATGAACACCCAACTTTTGTAGCAACATGGACGGGACTGGAGGAGATAAAGGTGAGTGAAATAAGTCAAGCAGAGAGAGTCAATTATCATTTGGTTTCACTTATTTGTGGAGCATAACAAATAGCATGGTGGACATGGGGAGTTAGGAGAAGGGAGTTGGGGGAAATTGGAAGGGGATGTGAATCATGAGAGACTATGGACTCTGAAAAACAATCTAAGGGGTTTTAAGTGGTGGAGGGGGAGGTTGGGGGTACCAGTTGGTGGGTATTAGAGAGGGCACGGATTACATGGTCCACTGGGTGTGGTACAAAAACAATGAATACTGCTATGCTGAAAATAAATAAAGAATAAATTAAAAAAAAATAACTGTATGTGTGTTCTAGGTGCTCTTTCTCAAGGCTGGTCAAAAACAAGGACAAGGGGCACCTGGCTGTCTCAGTGGGTTAAAGCCTCAGTTCATGATCCCATGGTCCTGGATCAAACCCCACATGGGGCTCTCTGCTCAACAGGGACCCTGCTTCCTCTGCCTATCTCTCTGCCTATTTGTGATCTTTGTCAAATAAATAAATAAAATCTTTTTAAAAAAATGAGGACAAGATGAGTTTTATCTCTCTTGAGAGTTGCTTAATCATTGTGAGCTTTCATGTATCTATATACATATATACAAATTTTTATCAAAAACAAAAACAGGGATGCCTAGGGGCTTCAGTCAGTTGGGCATCTGCCTTTGGCTCAGTTCATGATATCTGGGTCCTGGGATCTAGCACCACATCAGGCTCCCTGCTCAGCAGGGAATCTGCTTCTCTCTCTCTCTCTCAAATACATAGATAAAATCTTAAAAAAAAAAAAAAAAAAAGAAAATTCCATGAACCAATATTAGAAATCTGCTATAGAATTGCATTAACAGAAATGCTTTTGTTACCTTTGTTGTTATGAGAAGAACTTGGAGACATTCCTTTCACAAATGCTAAGTAAAACACTTATACACAGGAAGTTCTCCCTTAACATAATTCTCACCATGAAACTTACTATACTTTTTACTTTCTCTGCAAACTAGAGAAATCAAAACCTAACTCGGGCGCCTGGGTGGCTCAGTGGGTTAAGCCGCTGCCTTCGGCTCAGGTCATGATCTCGGGGTCCTAGGATCGAGTCCCGCGTCGGGCTCTCTGCTCAGCAGGGAGCCTGCTTCCTCCTCTCTCTCTCTGCCTGCCTCTCTGCCTACTTGTGATCTCTCTCTGTCAAATAAATAAATAAAATCTTTAAAAAAAAAAAAAAAACAAAGAAAACCTAATAGGTTACTTCAGCCAAGGGGTTACATTAAATTTATGCCTTGCTCATTTACTTCCTTTCTGTTAGCCTTAGAAATAAAAAAATTAGGGCTGATTTATAATCTCACTTAAGTTAGTTTTAGGAAAATATATAAATGAATACAATGAATATAGGAATAAACTCATCCATGTTGTGTTTTCAACAATCATTTTCACTGGCATAATTTCATTAGATCTTCATCATTGGTCAGGTAAAAGTAAATGCTTAACACGAATTTGGTCATTGGACAAGCTAGGAATCTGGGAAATAGCAAAAATTAAAAACTGAGTAATCTTAAAGATTTAACTAGCTGTATTTTAAAACTATTCATGAGTCAGGCATCATCCTATCTAGGAAGTAGAGAGGAGCTTCAAAGGCCAATAGGAAAGAAGTTTTTCAAGATAGGGAGTGAAAAAGAAATTATCAGCAAGGAAACTATTGGCTGAAGCAAGGCAATCTTCCTATGGGGAATGGAGGTGGACAATCTAATTCCTAGTGCTGACCAGGAAGTTCCCATGTCCACTCACTATACGCTGCACTTCTGGGTGTTGATTGTGCAGCTGGGTAGGTCTGAAGACTTTAATGACTTGTGGCCTTAAGCTAACTGAGTACATTTTGAGCCTGTGGTTTTCCTTTTCAACAACTCTGCCTTTTGATCAGACTCTCAGCTGAACTGAGAGATGGGTTCTAAATTGCAGACATTAACACCACTCTCAGCACCTGCTCTGATACTCTCACAGTAATTGTTCTCTGGGTGATATTAACAGGTCTTAACCTTTTTACTTAACCCTTGTGATATTCACAGGTTATCACTTCAGCTTTACAATTTTTGAGTTGGTCATTCTCTTCATTCGTTGTAATGTTCCAGTCTTAGATTATTTGCTTGGAGATTACTGGCTTTGAGTTTACATGAAAGCTTTTGAGAGGGCATAACACACCAGACAGATTATTATGATGCCTCTAAACAGGATAATTCCTCATGTTTGCCATAGTCCCCAAGACTCGAAGCAATTAAAATCAAATATGTAAGAAAGACCCTATTAAAGGAGTAACTCGGTTAAGCCACATGGCTTATACCATGATCTGATGTTATTGGGTTTTAATTTTCCCAATAGTGTTCAACTTGGTATAGACCATGGTGTTGCCTACAGCAAAGGTCCAGTCTTGTTCAGCCAAATCGTAATCAAGGGTTATTTTATTTTCAAGAACTGCTTTGGTCAGAGTCAAAGGGTTTTGTTTCTTTCATGTTTTTTGGGGGAAGTTAACTTTTGCTTTAGGAGGGCTTCAGCAACAACTTGAAGAATGAAGGGAAAGGTCTTGATCATACTTCTTTATAATTATCCCTCACCGAGGAAGTAGGGCAAAAAGAGTGAATCCCGGTGGCTTCTTTGTAATTCCTAACTAACTCCCAATAGAATTTTATGGTAATAAACCAATGAGATGTAGACCTTGAGAGAAATTAGGACCAGTGTTATATTTTCTGAAAGGTAGCTCTAATCCAGACATTAGGCCCCTTCTCATTGACCTGGGAGATACAGGCCATTGACAGAGAAAAGGAAAAGAAAGAAAACAGGGAGAAAAGATTTCATATATAGTTAAAGTATGAAGCTCTGGACCCCTGTCTAGATGAAAGCAGTCTATTTGGATGTCAGCTACTTCTTTTTCCCTCAATTTGATTCAGAAACACCACTGTCTGGGCAGGACTAGGTTTCAGGTGGAGACTTACGTAGCTGTGGAATGTGTACAAGGTTCAACTATTAGTTTTATAGCAGGAACACTTGGTAATGTCCCTCTTCTACTGGAAATGAACAGGTCGATCTTCCTCCAATGTTGGGTCTTACATACCTAATCACAGGCTGCATCCTGTGACTCAGAGGTCCCTTTAATTGTGCTTTGAGAAGGTTTCTGTAACCTGATGATGACAGGCTTGAGCATGAGACACTGAAGACTTTTCCCTCTCCCTCTGCCCCACAACTCATGGTCTACACCAAAGATTAAAAATTATGCACACAGGGTGCCTGGGTGGCTCAGTGGGTTGGGCCGCTGCCTTCGGCTTAGGTCATGATCTCAGGGTCCTGGGATCGAGTCCTGCATCAGGATCTCTGCTCAGCAGGGAGCCTGCTTCCTCCTCTCTCTCTCTGCCTGCCTCTCTGCCTACTTATGATCTCTCTCTGTCAAATAAATAAATAAAATCTTTAAAAAAAAATTATGCACACATTAGTGTATGGCCAGTTAGAGATGTTACTGAACTATGGCCAAAGAAGACTCTCATGCAACACCAATTCTCCTGGACACTTCCTGAGGGTTCCACCTCATTACAGTAACTCTGTCGGAAAGTTTAGGGGCTTGGTTGTGTGCCAGGTCAGTTGGCTTCTGGGCAAATATACTAGACCAACAGATCTGAAAAACAAAAAAAAAACATGCTACCTCAACTTAACACTAGCATAACACTCTGCCAGCCTATGCTGGCCTGTCCTGTAAAGCAAAATCAATTACAATAAGAGTGTGAACAAAAAGAGAGTGGTGTTAGAGCCAAGAACTCACCCACAGATATTGGATCAGGTGAGAAAGATCGTGAATTCAAAGGACTAACAGTCACCACCTCTGTGTTTCGCTTTTTTTCTGAATGTCCCTGGGGGTCCATTTCAGATTCTGTCACAGCCATCAAACCTGTTAAAGAACAAAAGTTGGAACTAAGTAAATGTTAAAGATCTAATAGTGTTATTAATCAATGTATTAATGAATCATTCAGCATCCCATCTAGGAAGTAGAGGGGAACTCAAAAGGGTTAGAGCAAAGAAAACCTTTTGACAATAGAGATGGAGCAGAAAAAGAAAATTCTTAGCAAAGAATCCATTGTTTGAGGCAAGGTCACCTTCCCAAAAGAGGGGATCCATCAGAAATCTTTCTGGGGATGATCAGGAAATGCCCATGTTGACTGGGTAAATGTTACTCATCTGGAGGGTTGACATTGTACTTGGGTTAGGTATTAGGTCTTGGTTTAGTGTCTTGGAGCCTTAAACTGAGTGTTACCATTTTAGGCATGTGGGTTCTTTTTTGTTCCCCCAATGTTCCAAGAAGACAAAGATTTACTTCAGAAATCAAAATTTGTATATAGAAAGCTCTTCACAGTTCTTCTTAAGTGTTTATTTTCTACTGCTTAAAAATTGCTTGTGAATCACAGAGAAAAGTATAAACTGGCTACTTCTTAAGAGACTTCTGTAGCCTTGGTCTGTGATGTTTATTCCAAGATGGAACTGAATCTACTGAGTTACTGGATCACCGTGGGCTAGGACACTTTCAGTTGGCTGCCCACAATGTCTAAATTGGTGTCTACACCAATGGGTCAACATTGGGACACCATGCCTGAATCATACCTGAATCATAAGGAGCGCTGAGTGATTACAAAAAATCTATTTGCATTACAGTAATGATCCTCATTGGGATAGTAGTTCATCTTGCACACCTTCCAGCCTGGCATTCACTAGGACTGCAATGTTTGCTGAACAGCTTTACTAATGGAACGAAATATATTCATTGCGTAGAATGAAAGAAATGTTATAAATGTGAGCCTCACTCAATCTTTACTAATGGTACTTCACCCTTCTCTGGTATATAAAATTCAAATCTGAAAAACACCAGATCATACTAAAACCTCAGTAGCCACATTACTATTTCAAGTTGAGCTGTGATTCGGCTCCATCAATTGAACAGCATTTTGTGCCCGCTAACTCATTGTTAATGGGTCATACTTTGAGTAGAGCAAATTTAAAGTGAGAAGGACTGTGATGCTGAGAAGAATATTCTTGAACAATATATAATTGTTCTTATTTCCCCATCAAGTAAAGTCATGAAGAGAGGACCTCCTGGTTATTTCATTTTAAAAAGGGGGGGCGCACTTTGGGAAGATGGCAGAGAAGTAAGAGACCCTGTTTCTACCAGTCCCCTAAAGTGAACTAAATATCTTCTAGAATACTCTGAACACCATGAAATTGGCCTGGGATATAAGATGACACATCTGGATTTCTACAGGTGCAGAAGATCATCAGTGGAGGGATAAAGCAGAGTGGGAGTATCGGATTTATATCAGAAGATAAACAAAAGAAGAGAGAGCCACCAGAAGCAACACATTGGGAAGTAATAAAACAATATGACAGTGTCCTGTGCTCACAAACCAGCATTAACTTGGAGTCTGGTAAAAACCACACCAAAAGAACAAAGGGTCTTGAGGAGCAATTGGTAGAATTGGGTGGACACAGGCATGGACCTAAGCCCATGGTTCGAGGGTGGTCAAAGCTTGCACCCGCCCAAGTCTGAGAGACCACAACAGGGGATCCTGCCCAGGGTCCTTGAGACCACAGCTTTCCAATGCTTGTACCAGCACTGGGCCTGGATATGCACCAGCCCACACTGAGAGAGCCTCATACAAACTTCTGCCTGATGTCCCTGGGCATACAGCCTCCCATGACCTGCACTGCCACTGAGTCTGAGTGCACCCAGGATGGGCGTGGACTCCAGACAGTCGGCAACAGCAGTCACCAGAATCAGGATCAGCTGGACCAATATTGCTCACCATTTTAGGGCACGGGGGTGCAGAGACAAGTGTGGGCCTCAGGACGAACACCGAGGTGGTAGGTGGGAGCAGGCAATGCTGTGGCAGTTTGCAGTGTTCAATGGAGTTTGCAGAGGGGAGGGGAGTAGACTGAGGCTTCTCTCTGAGGCGGAGGTGTGGGTGTGGACAGTTTACCTTGCACTAACCCTCCAAAAAGTCACAAAAAGCACTGAAAGAACAAAAGCCTCCAGAGAAGAAAAAGCCTGAAAAGCCTGTTTCCACAGAGCCCAGCCACTTCATAGGTGGCAGTGCAACTCAGCCCAGGCAAGACTGACTGAAAAACAATTCACAGGCCCTTCCCCCAGAAGACAAACCGAAAAGAACAAGAGGACAATAACCACAGGATCTCCATAAAACTGGGAAACCAAAACAATAGGGGGAAACAATATTTTAAGCACCCATTATTGCCCCCAAAACTGTATATTTCATAAACACAAATTTAAAAAATTTGTTCTCATTCTTATTCTTTTTTTAACTTACTTAGCACTACAACTAGATGTTTATTACAACACATTACATAATATCTTTTTAACTTGAACTTTTTTCATACATATACCTTTGTTTCTTTTTTTAATATATACATATAGATATAGATTAGATATAAGCTTCAAGGTAGTCTTTTTTTTTTCCCTATTTAATAGTACCGCCTATATATAAACCAGTTTTAATTTCCCTGCATCTCTGGAACGTTGAGTCCTTTAACAAACATAACAAGATACACTCTGGATGAACTGAAATAACCTTCCTTGCCCACCTCAAGAATTTATAAAAACCTTCCCATCTTATCTGTTAGTTTAATGTGTATTTGTTTCTGTGTATGTACTATATAAATCTTATTCGTGGAGCTCATTTTGGCTGCTTTTTTGTTTTGTTTTCTTCTACTTTCCTGGTCTTCTTGTTGGTTTTTTTGGTTTATGTACCTTATAAATCTCACTTTGGGAGCTCATTTTGGCTGGGGTTTTTTTTTCCACCTTTTTTCTCATTTTCTCTCTCTTTTTTTATTTCTTCTTTCTTTTTGGTGGGGAATTCCAATTGCTCCAAAACTGTCCAAGGTGTACCTTGACTGGTTTGTGCTTGATATATCTAGTATATATCCCCTCAACCATCTGTCACAAAAATGACTAGGAGGAGGAACACCCAAGAGAGGAGAAATTCAGAGACTGTGACCTCTGCCACAAAACTATTGGATATGGACATAAACAATATGTTGGAAATAGAATTCAGGATAACAATTATCCAGACAATGGCGTGGTTGGGGAAGACCATTAGTGGCAAAATAGAAACTCTAGAAGTAAGAGTTGATCCAGCAGAACTTAAAAATGCTATCAATGAGATCCAATCTAATCTCAATACTCTAACAGCTAGGGTAAATGAGGCAGAAGATCGAATTAATGATCTAGAAGACAAGCTGATAGAAAAGAAGTATCAGGAGGAGACCTAGAACAAACACCTTAAAAGCCATGAAAAGAGAATTAGGAAAATAAATGATGCCTGAAACATTCCAATGTCAACATTACTGGGATCCCTGAGGGGATGGAGAGAGAGAAAGGATTAGAAGATAAAGTTGAAGCAATACTAAATGAAAATTTCCCTAATCTGGGGAATGGAACAAGTGTTCATTCTCTAGAGGCAGAGAGGACACCCCCCAAAATCAATGCATCTTCTAGATCTCCGGAAAATTAATTGTGAAAATCATGACTCATAAAATCAGAGAGAATGTGTTAACGACAGTTAGGGGAAGAGATTCCTTATGTACAGAGGAAGGACTATCAAAATAACATCAGACCTTTCCACAGAAACCTGGGAAGCTAAGAAGGTCTGGCAAGACATATTCAGGGCACTAAAGAGAAGAACATGCAGCCAAGAATACTTTAGCCAGCAAGGCTGACATTGAGAATAGAAGGAGAGATAAAGAGTTTCCACGACCGGCAAAATTTAAAAGAATATGTGACCATAAAGCTAGAACTACAAGAAATATTAAGGAGGGTTCTATAAAAGAAGAAAGAACCCAAGAGTAACAGAACAGAAATTTACAGAGACAATCTATAGAAACAAGGACTTCATAAGCAACATCATGACAATAAAAACTTATCTCTTGATATTCACTCTCAATGTGAACAGCCTAAATGCACCCATAAAATGGCACAGGGTTGCAGACTGGATAAAACGACAGGACCCACCCATATGCTGTCTATAAGAGACATATTTAGAACCTAAAGATAAACCCAGATTGATAGTGACGGGCCTCAAAAGAAAGCTAGGGTAGTGATTCTTATTTAAAATGAATTATATTTTAAGCTAAAGACTGTATTCAGAGATACAAAAGGACATTACATTGTTCTTTAATGGTCTGTCCATCAAGAAGTTCTAATAATTGTTAAGTGGGATTTACCCCTGGGATGCAAGCTTGGTTCAACATTTGCATATCAATCAATGTGATAAAACAAATCAATAAGAGAAGAGAGAAGAAACACACGGTCCTCTCAAATGATGCAGAAAAAGCATTTGAAAAAATATAGCATCCTTCTGTGATTAAAACTATTCAGAGTATATGGATAGAGGGAACATTCCTCAACTTCATAAAATCTGTCTATGAAAAACCCACAGTGAATATCATTCTCCTATGGAAAACCTGACAGCCTTCTCACTGAGATCAGAAAGATGACAAGGATGGCCACTCTTGCCACTATTGTTCAAAATCATAGTAGTAATCCTAGGAACAGCAATCAAACAACAAAAAGAAATAAAATGTATTCAAATTGACGAAGAAGTCAAACACTCTCTCTTCACAGATGACATAATACATTATACGGGAAACCTGAAAGACTCCACACCCAAAATACTAGAACTCATACAGCAATTCAGTAATGTGTCAGGATACAAAATCAATGTACAGAAATCAGTTGCTTTCTTATATACTAACAATGAAAATATAGAAAGGGAAATTAGGGAGTTGATTCCATTTACTAGAGCACCAAGAAACACAAGATACCTGGAAACAAACCTAACCAAAAAGGTGAAGGATCTATACCAGAGGAACAAGAGAACACTCATGAAAGAAATTGAAGAAGACACAAAAAGATGGGAAAACATTCCATGCTCCTGTATTGCAAGAATAAACATTGTTAAAATGTCTCTGCCCAGAGCAATCTGTACTTTCAATGCTATCCGGAACAAAATGCCACAGGCATTTTTCAAAGTGCTGCCACAAAGAGTCTTAAAATTTGTTTGGAATGAGAAAAGACCCCGTATTGCCAAGGAAATGTTGAAAAAGAAAAACTAATCTTGGGGCATCATGTTGCCTGATTCCAAGCTATATTACAAAGCTGTGATCACTAAGATACCATGGTACTGGCACAAAAACAGACACATAGATCAATGGAACAGAATAGAGTGTCCTGATATGGATCCTCAACTCATGGTCAACTAATCTTTGATAAAGCAGGGAAAAAAAAAAAAAATCCAGGGGAAAAAAGACAGTCTCTTCAATAAATGGTGGTGGGGAAATAGGGCAGCTGTGTATAGAAGAATGAAACTCGACCATTCTCTTATACCATACAAAAAGATAAACTCAAAATGGATGAAAGACCTCAATGTGAGCCAGGAATCCATCAAAGTCCTGGAGGGCATAGGCAATAACCTCTTCAACATCCACCTCAGCAACTTCTTTACTTCTTTCAAGACATGTCTCCAAAGGCAAAGGAAACAAAAGCAAAAATGAACTTTTGAACTACATCATTGCAAAAACCTACTGCACAGCAAAGGACACAGTCAACAAAACTATGAGGAAACCCACGGAATGGGAAAAGATATTGCACATGATGCTATAGACAAAGGGCTGATATCCAAAATCTATAAAGAACTCCTCAAACTCAGCACCCAAAAAAAAACAGATAATCAGGTCAAAAAATGTCCAGAAGACATGAACAGACAGTTCTCCAAAAAGGACATACAAATGGCTAACAGACACATGGAAAAATGCTCATCATCATTAGCCATCAGGGAAACTCAAATCAAAACCACACTGAGATACTATCTTATACGTTAGGATGGTCAACGTTATCAGGACAGGAAACAACAAGAGTTGGAGAGGATGTAGAGAAAAGAACACTCAAACAGTGTTTTTGGGAATGCAAGTTAATGCAGCCACTTTGGAAAACAGTGTTGAGATTCCTCAAGAAATTAAAAATAGAGCTACCATATGATCCTGCAATTGCAATTGCACTATTGGGTAAATACTGGGTATTTACCCTAAAGATACAGAAGAATCTGTAATGAAAAGGAAGGCCATATGTAGCCCATGCAGCAATGGCCACAATCACCAAACTGTGGAAAGAGCAAATAGGCCCTTCAACAGATGAATGGATAAAGAAGATATGGTCCATATATTGAACTGTAATATTACCCTGTCATCCAAAAGGATGAATACCCAACTTTTGTATCAACATGGACAGGACTTGAGGAGATAATGCTGAGTGAAATATACCAAGCAGAGAAAGTCAATTATCATATGGTTTCATTTACTTGTGGAGAATAAGGAATAACAGGGAGAATATTAGGAGAAGGAAAGGAAATGACAATTGGGGTAAATTGGAGGGGGAGATGAATCATGAGAGACTGTGGACACTTAGAAAGAAACTGAGGGTTTTGGAGGGGAGTGGGTGATGGGTCAGCTGGTGATGGGTATTAAGGAGGGCATGTATTAAATGGAGCAGTGAGTGTGGTGCATAAACAATGAATCTTGGAACACTGAAAAAATAAAATAAAATTACATTAAAAAATAAAGTGAGGATATTGCTCTGAAAAAAGTTTTAAAGGTGTTTTTTTTTTTGTTTTTTTTTTAAATTATATTTAAGAGAGAGCGAGAGAGAGACAGTGAGAGAAAGCATGAAAGGGATAAGGGTCAGAGGGAGAAGCTGACTCTCTGCTGAATAGGGAGCCTCATGTGGGACTTGATCCTGGGACTTCAGGATCATTACCTGAGCCAAAGGCAGTCATTTAACCAACAGAGTCACCCAGGCACCCCTCTCTGAACATTTCTTATGTGCAATGTTGCTAGGTGCTTTCACATGTATTGTTTCATTTAATCTATACAATAAGTAGAAACTATATCACTGTGACAATAATATTTTGGATGATGAAACTGATGTGAGAAAGGATAAGTGAGTTTCTTTTTCTTTTTTTCTTTGTATGTTCCATAGGCCATACTATTTTTTTTTTAAGATTCATTATTTATTTTGAGAAAGAGATAATATGGGGATAAGAGGCAGACAGAAAGAAACTCAAGCAGCCTCTGGGCTGAGCATGGACCCCAACGGCAGTCTTGATCTCAAGAGCATGAGATCATAACCTGACCTGAATAAATGAGGAGTCAGGTGCTCAACTGACTGGTATCCAGGTGCCTTCAAAGCCCATACTATTTGAATTCCATTGGGAAATAGCAGGACATTTATGCCATCATTAAAGAAAACAACATTAGAGAAAATATTATATATATTTGTTTTCATTAATACTTGACAGAAAAGAGGCACCTAGGTGGCTCTGTGGGTTAAAGTCTCTGCCTTAGGCGCAGGTCGTGATCTCAGGGTCCTGGGATTGAGCCCTGCATAGGACTCTCTGCTCAGCAGGGAGCCTGCTTCTCTTCCTCTCTCTCTGCCTGCCTCTCTGCCTACTTGTGATCTCTGCCTGTCAAATAAATAAATAAAATCTTAAAAAAAAATACTTGATAGAAAAGGTAGGGTTTTCCCTTTGAAACAAAGTGTTCTGTGTAGTTGTGTTCATTGTTATGTCCACATACCTTTGTTTATTGAAGGAAAAAGAATCTCTTGATCAACTTTTCTTCTGTTATTTTCATGGTTGACGATACATTTGTGTTCTTTATCCATTGACACTCCAGTCACGGTCAGCCAGCTGAATTTCATGTATGTGTCCTTAGTCTTCATGGTGTCTCCCTGCTGAGATTTCAGGATTGTTTTGTCATCCTTTTCTTGCCAATCTACCTTGATAACATCAGGAAAAAAATCCTCAAGAAGACAAAGATATGTTCCAGCCTTATGGACTTTTACTTCAGCAACTGAAGGAAGAAAAACTGTGGGCTTGGGAGAAATATCTTCATCAGGACTTTTATCTGTTGAAGAAAATGGAATAACAATTAGAACATAACTAGAGAAACACAAACATTGTGTGGTTTGGAAACAACCAGCACATAGTAAAGGGGAGGAAAGTCGCTACAGAATTAATGTTTATTGTAGGTTTTCATCTGCAGAGGGTTGTGAGGTGATTATTTTCTTAGTTTCCACAGGAAAAGAGGTTCTAGAGGTTATGAAACATGACAAAGTCACAGACATTAAGTGAAAGAGCCAAGATTAAACACAGAATATTTTAAACAATACACAGTCACTTCTTTGAATGGAAATCTATCAATTTACCCTTTTAGTTACAAATATGGGTTCCAAGCCCTTTTCTGTATACTAGGATTCTTCTCCTTGATTTCTGATTTTATAGGACATCTTGTTCTCATATCTAAACCACTGCGGGATTTTGAGTAGGACAATGTTGAATGCTGCACCTCCAAATAATTTACAATGCCTGAAATTTAGAAGCAAAATGGCCATATATCCAAAACTTCTGTTTAAAAAAATTTTTTGATTATTTTCAGAAATGTTCATAGAGTAACCTAATCAATTAATGTAATGGTCCGAATTTTGTTTTGCTTCAGGAAATGTTCACTAAAAGCTAATTTTATATTGGAATTTCATTTGAGGTTGAAGCATTACTGAGAAGACACCACATTTTGACTCTTCGCATTTCCCTCCAAATCTGAATCTGTCTTCTAAGACTGCTGAACTTGTTGTAGTACCCCTCAATTGTCTTTCATTTCACCTGCTGAATTAAGTCACATATAATGATATAATGTTAACAGCTCTGGTAGAGTTTCTTATAAATATAATGTGAAATTATATAATGAAACTTCATGGTTCTCAAGGGCATATCATTTGAACACTGGGATATTCTTTGGTTATACATTTATTATTAATTAATGATTCAAATTATAAATAGTAGTACTCTTCCCAATTTGAGTTCAAACTGAAATACAAATGCTTTATTATTTTTTTCTTTCCAGTAGTTTGGAGTTTGAGTAATTATTTCATGGCCATTTCCTATGAAAAGACTAGGATTTCTCCTTTGAGAAGAAAGGAAAAAAAATTCTTTAGAATTTTTGCCTGTTGGGGCACCTGGGTGGCTCAGTGGTTTAAACCTCTGCCTTCAGCTCAGGTCATGGTCTCAGGGTCCTGGGATCGATCCCCCCATTGAGCTCTCACTTGGCGGGAAGCCTGCTTCCCCCTCTCTATCTGCCTGCCTCTCTGCCTACTTGTGACCTCTCTCTCTCTAAAAAAAAAAAAAAAAAAAAAAAAAAGAATTTTTGCCTGTGCACCAGAGCTCCCGATTTTTATACTAAATGAGTAAACAAACAATGATCAGTTTTTTAATTCATGCTGTAAATAGATAATTAGATCATAATGCACTTGTTTTAATTTTTTACATCTTGCTTATAGTACAAATAGTATTTTGATTATTGTAATAGAAGACATTGTATTTTTCCTCAACCATACATTTTGGTTTTTAATTTAAAAAGCATGTTATATAAAGCAAGATTTATTTTTCAAACTACTTGGTATTCCCATAATTTTTGCCCCTACTCAATACATTAAAGAATCTTATTTTCATCTTATGAAGTTTGGTTTCTGTTAGGAATACTTCTGATTCATCATAGCAAAGAACTTGATAGCCCAGTCATGAGCTTGGGAAAATCTGGATGGTAAGACATTCTGCCTACCTCCTGTCATTTTTCTTTATCTAGGGTCCTGGGGTTTCATTCTTTTCAGGTTAGAAGGTGCCTTGAACTTCCATAACTTTTTCAATGTGATAGTTAATTGAGCATTAAGTAATATTCTTCATTTGTTATGGATTCTGCCTATGTTTTATGGAATTTCTATTACGTATTTTTTTCAACATTCCTCTTTTTAGGATTTTATTTATTTTAGAGAGAGAGAGAGAGAGTGGTGGGGAGAGAGCAGGAATCCTGAGCAGACTCCACACTCAGCCTGGAGTCCAACACAGAGCTCAGGGCTCAATTCAACTACCATGAGATCATGACCAGTTGCTTTATAGAAGGCTCACCTAGGTGCCCCTCACTATTCTTTATTAAAATTATTAAGAGTGTTTTTTATGGCCACAATCATTTAATTGATTTACAAAATAGAAATCAGTTTAAAAATAAATAATTTTGTCTAATACATTTATATTATTCATAATCAGAAAAATTTTCAGGTAAATTGCCTGAGTTTATATATTTGATGAATATAAAGCTGTAAGAATTATATATAAATTAACCAAATGCAATGACATTTTCAATTAAGTATGGTACTTTGAATCTGCATATTAATACTAATTCAAAATTCCTTTATTTTATTCTTCTCATTTTATTAAAAAATACTTAAAGCTATTTCTTATGTAAATATGACATTCAAATTGATGACATTTCTATGTATATTTAAAAGTAGTAAAAAAAATAGTAACTGTATTTCTAAATATATTCCTAAGTATTTTCTAAATAAAATTTAAAATTTTAGGTGTTTTTCTGCTAAATACCAGTATGAAGCCCATGTTTGTGTTAGACATGATACCATAAGATAAAGAATTAAAATTTATGTAGCTACAACTACTTAAAAATAAAAAAAAATTCAAATTTCATTTTTATGCCAAGTGAGGGAAAAGTCCATTAAGCAAATACCTCTAAATTCAGGTTATTTGGTATATCAGTGGACAGTAAGGTAATTTTCCACTAGAGTGGTTAGAAGTAGAGCCAAATGCTCTGGAGAATTTCTGCTCTGTCAGTATGATTGGTTACAAACCACTCTCCATACTGGATACAATTCTCCATACCAGATGCAATTCTCCCTCTAGGTTTAAAATGGGGCAACATCTATGCAGCACCTGTTATGTGTTATGTGCCAAGTACCTTATTTACAGTCTCTCATTTAATTTTCATATGCCCCTGCTCACACATCCTGTTATCCAATCTTTTGGATTAGGAAGCTGAGACCAGAAAATAATCACCCAAGTTCACAAAAGCAACAAGTGGTGGAGTTGGAGCTCAGGTCAGTCTGAGTCCAACATCCAGACTCTCTGACAACACCCTTTCACCATCAGAGTAAACAATGTGTCAACTCACACAAGTTATCTGATCAAATTTGTTCCTGAGTCAAATTCTTTCAAGATAATTATGCATGTTCTGCATGAGCACTTCATGCAAATCCACTTGGACACAAGGTCAGATGCTTTAACAGTGTAGTCTATGCCGACCTTTACCAGAAGGACTGGTATAAAAATCTCTCCTAAGATTTCCACAACTGAACATGCTACGAAAATGAGACACTATAATTATAATTAACATTACCATACTTATTAGCAATTTGTTTGTGATTATTGTTACTCCAACATGACATTTTATTCTCATGGGACAGAAATTTCCCTTACTAACGGGAATGCAGTATTGGGGGATAACAGGTGGACCTATGTCATGTTAGATTGCTAGACTGTCACCTGCCTGACCAGGTCTGCTGAAGGTCACCATCTGTGAATGACATTAAATGTCATCGTGCCCACAGTAAAAATGCAGTGGAAGCATTGAAATGTGTTTGTTAAAGATCACTTCTTCCATTTTGTAAAATGTATGTGGAAGGAAATGCCCACTCTTTGACTTCGCATTCCTGCTAAAGGATCATGCATTGAAGTCTTTTTTTCTCATTTTGTGGTGGGGAAAACAACATGTTTGAAAATTTGGTGTGTTTCATTTTTTTCAGTTAATAAAAAGTATCTACTCTAATACATGTTTCTCCTACCTTTGAACATAAAATTGTACCCTACGCTTTGTACTAGATAATCACAGGCCTTTTTTCTACTTCCTTTAATGCTTTTGATCTTCTATTTTTATTTCATTGCCGAACTGTACTTACATGTTTTATTTTAGGCCTTCTCAAATAGATTTTGTAAATAGACAGTATAAATAAATGAGAAATAGTTTGCATATTAATGCTTGTTTCTGTTTCTGCCTGGAGCCTGATAGTTTAGTGAGGTCTACCTTGAAGTTGACATGAAAAAGAAGAGACACTACATCAAAAACTAAGCAAGTACTGTATGGTGACTAACATAATAATTAAAAAAAAAAAAAAGAAAAGAAAAATGGGAGAAGATGTTTGCAAATCCCACTCTGTGATATAAGTACAAAACATTCAGAATTCAGGGATGCCTGGGTGGCTCAGTTGGTTAAGCAGCTGCCTTCAGCTCAGGTCATGATCCCAGCGTCCTGGGATCGAGTCCCACATTGGGCTCCTTGCTCAGCAGGGAGCCTGCTTCTCCCTCTGCCTCTGCCTGCCATTCTGTCTGCCTGTGCTCGCTCTCTCCCCCTCTCTCTCTCTGATAAATAAATAAAATCTTTAAAAAAAAAAAAAAAAAGCTTTAAAAAACATTCAGAATTCAAACACACCGAAATGCCAGAGCATAAGCAGAAGCTTTCATCCCCAATATTATTCCTCATAAAACAGCGGTTGCTTTATGTTTCAGTTTGGGCAACTTCTCATCTTAAAAAATGGTTTTCTAATACTCTACTTTGATTAAACAATGTACTTGGACATGATATCAACCTAAAAAAAAAAAAAAACTAAATTAAAACTAGTTTAGAGGTAGTACCAGTAAAAAAAAAAAAAAAAAAAAAAAAAAAAAAATTAAGAAGTTTCATAGGGATTTGGAAAATATTACCTGGTACTAAATATACCTGGGACTCTATACTATATACTTACATTGTTCATATACATAATGACAGAATAAATGAAAAAACGCTTTTATTTTCTAAGTGGATAAATGTCTCTTTCAATTAAATATCCAATGCTCTCATCATAAAGGTACCCCCAAACTTACATTCCGACCCTATGATGACTCAGAAATATGTTCTATTGTATACATTTTAGAAGCGTGTGAACAATCTGAACACAATTTTTATAGAAACTTCAGGCACAAAAAGCAGTATTTCTCAGGTGATATTTGTAATAACATAATTTTAATTTATAAGCATAATCCAATGAAGATATAAACTATTTAAAGTGAATACTTGAAGGATGCTTGGGTGGCTCTGTCTGTTAAGTGTCATGACTAAGGTCATATCCCAGAGTCCTGGGATAGAACACCCTTCCTTGGGATCCCTCATCATTTGGAGTCTGCTTCTCCTTCTCTGTCTGCTCGCTCCCCAGCTCCTGTGTGCTCTCTCTCATGTGTGCATGCTCTCTCTCTCAAATGAATAAAAAATACAACATTTTATGAGAAAAGTGGACATTTGATTTTATGTTCAGTAGTATAATTTTATATATTCAATTATAAAACCTCTCCCTTATTTACATCCAGATGTTTTCACTGGAAACGGAGAGATCAGCTAAGGTTGAGGCTAACAATATATGAGGTACTGCTAACTACATTCTGCTTATTTTAGAAACATGCAACAATGAGTCTTAGAAATTGAAAGTATTCTGCAAATACTGTCCAATTGTTCCAAAGTGTCCTGTGAACTTGATCAAAATTAATACATTTTTCTATACTCCTGATTTAAGAAGAACTCCACTGGGTGATAACTGGAATTTGTAGGACTGACTTTTGTAATGATGGATCATGTCCCAACTTATGCAATAGATATTTTCATATTTAATTTCATTTAGTTCCACAACATCTACTTGAGATGGTGGCTACATTGACAGAATGGATGGAAATAGCAAATGTTAACAGAATATCTGTCATTATAAATCTTTAACATTTTATTTTTTTTTCTCTTTTCCAATTTTTCCCTAATGGGCATATATTTTTAAAACTTTATAACTTTAAGAAAGTGATAATCAATAAATCTAAATTTATTTGCTAAAGAATGATTATATAGATAGAGATAGATCCTGACTCACAGTCCACATTTTTCTCTGCACCACAATGTCCCCAAAAAAGAGCTTTTACAACCTTCTGAATTATCTCTGTGTCACCATTATTTAATTAGATTGTAAAGTTTATATTGTAGTCAATTGGGAAAAAAACAGGACTAGAATGTTGCTTTTCAATTTATGAATTCACATGCACCTATGCTGACAACACAAAAATGCCAGAATATATCATTCCTTTCATTTTTCCAAAGTTTCACTAGCCCTATGAAAATTCTTTGGAAACAATCAACTAGATCCTGTAGGGTAGACACATCCGTGTGAGAGATTCTCCCTTATCCAGGCAAAATTTTATCTCTAAGTCTAATGAAGGATGAAAAAATTTACTAGGCTGAATTTGGAAAAACCAAACCTAGCTTATGACATTCTTGGATATGTTTATGCAGTTAAATATGTCAATACCTGATATGAATTGCCTTCAGACAGAAATGCAAGTTTATCAATTTTTGTTCATTCCTTTCCTTTGGTTATTTTTCGAATCTAATAAATAAGATATACAAAATTCTTTACAAATCTCTCAACACAGAAATCCCTAAGGGATTAACGCCTCTACCCCTTAGGAACTCATATGCTCTAGCTAGTTAGCTCCTTGTTAATGTCCTCCAAGCTAGATCAGGCACATCTACCCCCAGGACTGGGACAGAGTCAACAACCTCTCCTAGTAACCCACTGCTACTTATGACCAAATTCAGACCAATCCTAGAACTCAGAGTCAGCACCAACACCTAGCCTGCTGCTCCCTACCTCCCACCCACATCACCTATGTCCTCTCTATACCTTATAGGAAAGAATTTAAAAATATCTTACCTGTAACCCTGAGCAATGTGCCAGGACCAAACACTTTTTTGTACCACGAGCCACCCCAGGTACACTGTCTGAAAAGCTTTTACAGAAAACTTCCTGTGTGCCTCCTTTGAAATGTCCCCGTATTCTTTCAATATTTCTATAAATATATATATAAGTAAACACTGCTAACATTCAATAAAGATGAATCTCAAGCAAACTCACATTACATATAAACTTAGTCAAGAATGGATGACCTGACCCCTCTTCTGCCTGGACAGCTTGGGTCTGTCTTTCCCATCTGAATCACACACATTGGAGAGTCTGATTTTACCTTTAGTCACCATGTTTCTGAAACTTCTAAATATTTTTTCTTAAAAGGTTTTCATGTATCATATCAGTTCTTTTCCTAGAGTGTAATTTATAGTTACTATTTCTGTGATTTTAACAAGAATAAAGATAGAAATAATATTAAGAAATAAATATTTAAAAATTAAAGAAATTTTAAGTTAATATTTAAAAATTTAATATATGAATATATATTAATTTAATTTTAAATTAAATTAAATTAATATATGAATATTTTATATATGTATATATATATATATATATATATATATATATATATATATTTTTTTTTTTTTCTCTACACACTGAGGAGTGGTTATCTGGCTTGAGTATAAATTAAATTCTTTCCAGAATTTAGCCTTCACTGATACAAGAACAGATGAGTTATTAAAGAGTGAGAAATATTAACCCATTTACTGCTGAAAAACTGTTCTTTGAACTTCAGATTGCCCTAACAAGTTCAAAGATATTGATTTAAAACCGTGAGCTGCTCATCAGAAGATCTTAATTTGGTTTGGTCTTTTTGCTGCTTTCCCAGCAGGAGTACAAAGGCAGTCTGAGTTCTGCAGCTGAGTCCTACATATAGTACAACTGCTCCTGTTCTTCTACCAGCTTCCATAGTCCAAGCAGATTTGATGCACATGCAGAAAGATTGAAAGGAATAGTGTCAAAAGGACTTGTCCCTTTATAAAAAATACCCTAAGCGTCACATTGTGAGAATTTAATAAATGCATTTTCAACATGACTTACTTGATGTCTTGGGAGGAAGAGAAGCAATTTTAGTGCCATGATTAGAAACAGAAGCATTGTTTTCTGCATGAGGAGTCACACAAATTTTGAGCTATCACTATTACACATTCAACTGCATAGTCTATTTAAAAGGTCAGATTACAAAAGACTATATATTCAGAATACATTTATGGCTTAAAGTTTCTCATAGCGTATAATGGTTAGACCATGCAGTAAGGAACAAACAAGTATCTATTGGGTCCCAAACTTTGCCATAGTAACTAGTCATGTGAATGTAGAAAAATAACTGAATCTCTAAGCCTCAGTTTCCTATCAGTGAAATTGCAATAAGAAGATCCCCTGTATAATTCTCTTAAGGATTGAGACAAGACACAGAAACAAGGCAGTATGGTGTCTGACTCTCACTAAATATTAGTTAATAGTATTATTGTCTTTAATTGCATGGTTTAGGGCGCCGTTATCAAATTTTCCACTAAAAAAATGTAGATTTTATAAACAATAAGTATTTATTATATACATTAAGAAAGCAAAGGAGTTCCTGAATCTGACATTTTATGTGTCTGGCAATCACAGGCCAAAATACATGGAGCTCCATCAAGTAGCATTCTAGTATACTTATCCACTAGCTACAAGCTTTTTGAGTGTTGTGACCGGGCTTGGGCACCCTTTAACCTCTAGTGTCAAGCATAGAAACTGTCTTCAATAAATGAACAAACAAGGATGTAAAACCATGCTGACAGCTTCTTTCCATGGGCTCTGGAGATGAAATGGTTTTCTGAGCTCACAAATTCCATTAAACTAGATCATGTCTAGGCAATATTACAAAAGCCATGAGAGCACAGATTTTGACTAAATTCAGCCTACCCACTAAGAAACTAGAGTAATAACATTATGTTGATTTATTGATGATCTATAATTATACACTGGAAGAGTTAAATTTTTTGCTCTGCTCTTTAAGATGAGATCAAAACCAATCATCTGGGCTTTGCAGATTATTAGAGAAAGGAACACTATTCATTAAGAAAGGAGCACTGTTAAGACTATAGGTATTTCATCAGAGTGTCTCACTTAAAAGGCCACCTACATAAAAAACATCTTGAACAAATAACTTACACAAATATGTCACAGGCAAGGTCTCAGAATCATTTTAATTTCAAGCCTGCATCTATAGTTTTGTGAGTGTATTTTCTACAAGTAGAATTACAATATGCTTTTAAGCAAGAAAGTAAATAAACCATTCACAAAGTAGTTTTATTTCCATATATCAGGACATTTTGTGGCGATATATGGAAACATTTTTTAGCTGCAAAATTACTCTCTAAGTGCTAAGTTGATTCTACATGTTTTTTCTAAAAAGCATCTATCAGTATTTTATACATAGTACCTAAAAATAACAAAGTTACTTACCAGGATAAGTTTTTGTAAGCTTAGTTCCTTCTATAAATATCTTGATCCAGACTGGTTAACGGTTACCACACTGGTTAGAGCTTCTACAGAAATGTAAGCCTTCCCCTGAGGTTCATGTCAGGGTCAGAAGGTAGAAACCTTGTACTGACAGTTTGGTCTTTTGAGGTCATTAAAAGTTCTTGAATATAGGCTTCACGGCATCTGATATTTTATAAGTTTTCCTCAGACTAGTTAATCTAAATATCTGCTTTGATGGAGGCAACAATCATGGAAAATGCTCATAGAAAATAGAAATGAAGAAAGCAAATAAAAAGGAAGAGAAAGGAGGGAGGGAGGAAAGGAGAGAGAGAAAGAAAGAGTGAGAGAAAGGAAGGAAGGAAGAGAGAAAGAGAGAATGAAAGGGAAGGAGGGAAAGAGAAAGAAAGTGAAATAAGAAAGGAAGAAAGAAAGAAAGAAAAAGAAAATAAAGATAAGGACCAAGAGTCAACCAATGACTTTTCTAAATTACCAGAAACAGTGTTCAGAGAATTAAGAGGATTTGATTTTCAGGTGTTCCAGTGTGTGAAACTGCTCAGAGATGCCTCAACGGAAATCTCTTCTGTTCCCACAAACACCGGCCTACTGTGTCAGCAGTTTACAGCTATATTTCTGGAGGGGACAGACTTCACTAACTGAAAAAGCTAACATGTCAACAGAAATATACTTGAGAAATGTGGACGATGGTCTCCATTTTTTAGTAAGCCACTTTTACCATTCAGCAACACAAAGCTTTACCAAGGAAAGCAAAAGGAGAAAATACTTCTGTGACGGTAATATTTTCCCGGAACAAAGGGAAAAAATTGTAGAATTCTATCTCCCACAGAAAAACAGATTCTTTATTAAAACTGAAATTAGAAAACAAACCCTCTCTTATATTGAAAGAAGAAGCTTCTTGGAAGCCATTCTGGGATCTTTGGAAATATACCTGCAACCTTGTCTCTGTGGATAACTAGCTTTGAACAAGGCATTTGCCCTTCCTGGTTTCCCACATCCCATTTGCTGTGTGAGCATTAAGCTGTGTATGTGCAAAAGGCCCTTCCTGTTCCAACAGCTTATGAAGCTGTGATTAAAAGCCAGAAAGGGTCTGCTGTGGCTGCTCAAGTGAGAAAGGAGTTGAGGGTTAGTAATGGAGAAGGTTTCCTTAAAGATCCATTCTAACTCTGTGACACTGCGAGATCCCAGCATGCACAATAATAGCTGGGGGGGGGGGGACTTCCTCAGACTTAATGACCTTAAGGTTATCAAGGAAAAGACTCTTATTTGAACTCAAACTGGAAATGGGCTTGTGTCATTTATAATCCTGGAAGAGCTATCCAGGATTAATTTCAGCAGTTCTCCTTTTTGTTGGTACCACTGCCAAAAGGGCTCTCCAAGGACCATAGAAAGCCTGCATCATAAATATGTGCATGCTTCTGTCTGCTGTTCTGGCAAAGGGAACTTGATCCTGAGAAATTCTCATTTTACGATCTTCATTTGAAAAGCAAAAAAGAGAAATCAGAGGCAATTGCATAAATTAACAATGGACATGAAAACAGTGAACCAAAGAGACAGGAGTGTAGTCAACCTACAAATCAAGCTGGAGACACATGTCCATTTATGGGGTTGGCGTTGCCCTGGAGTAGTCAGAATTTTCTCCAGGATGGGCATATATCAGGACTGTGGAGGTGGTAGCAAGCTTGTCCTTTAGAGGCCAATGAAACCAATGAACGTTTTAAAACCAATGAAAGACCTTGACGGTAAGATATGTCTCAGTGGCATTTTACTATGTTCCTGGCATAGAAAACTCTCAGATCCCAGGTGACTGCACCAAAACACCCCTGATACAATAACTCAATGTTATCTTCCTTTTGGGGACAACACTTTCACTTTTTTTCCTTTAGGTTTTACTTCAAACCCACCTATCCTTGAACTCTTTTTCTCTATGAGTTATGGAGAAGTATAAGTCTATCAGAAAAACAGAAGAAAAGACCTATTACTGTATATAATAACAATGACATAATAATCCCACAATGTTATGCAGGACTTTATGCATTTTATATACTTTATAAAATAAACTTTATACATAACTTTATACATTTTATAGATCAGTAGTCTGAAGAAAATTCACAAATTTGGAAGAATTTGAACAATTATTATAGTTACTACTTAGGTGTTATGATATGACAACACTGTTGTGAATAAGAAAAATTGTGGAGGAAAAAAATCCTTTGTTTTACTACCCTGGACTCTCTTCCTGTTCACAATTCTTGGCTTTCCTAAAGAAAGCAAACTTTACTGTTGTTTGGAGGTCAATGTAAGTTGTGACATTTAAAGAGTCCCTGAGTTTCTGTGTTAGCTGAGCTGGGTCAGTGAAGCAGTTCAGTTGTAATGGGAAAGGACCCTGTGATGTGTTGACCCTGTGCTAGACCTGTCCTGTATGTCATGTTCTTCAGTCCCTGACAACCCCAGGAGAAAGACTGAGTAACATTCCTGTATTGTGGCAGTTCAGTGGCTGAGCAAGAATTCAAACAAGTTCTCTGGCACTCGAAAGGCTTTGTAACATCCATCATTCATTCATTCATTCATTCATTATATAATATTGTACACACTGGGAGGGCTCCTTCCTGGGAAACTTCTTGTAGATGGAGAAACAGAAAAAATTCGCATGTCCAAAAGCCACCTAGTCCCCACAGAAGTAAGGATAAAAATAAAGTGACTTTGGGTCACTCAGGCTTAAGTAGTCAGGAGTAGGCTGGATTTGAAGTTTGTTGTTGTTATGTTATAAGGGTTTGAATTTGTTCTTATCAGAGTCCAGACACCTAGAAGTCCTCTAGTTGTATTTTGTCTTTGTCTCTTTACCCATCTTTGAGTCCTCTCCTTGTTCTGCTCCCCAGAAAGAATCTGTTTCTCGAAGCTCTCTGAGCTCTGTCCCACTGCGACTTTTGCCCAAGGTTTGCTAATGTGGTGGTGAAAGGTCAGGGAAGCAGACATTCTCTGATATTTTTACTAAGTCCCAATTTTAAGCAGATACGGTGAAACTGGGTCTTAAAGACATGGCCTTCACAAGTATTCCTGCCTCTTTTCCAGAGGTGGAACATTTTCAATCCTTGTCTCCCTCCCCCATCTGCAGGAAGTTCCTACCAACTTCAAGCTGTGGTTGGATGCCCGCTCTTGAGTAGATGAAAACGTGTTACTTTTGGACAGAGGGGAGATCTTCTGGGCAAAGTTTCAGTGATTGCCTCCTTTGCCTTCCTTCAACTGCCATGGGATTCCACCAGGGCCTTCCTCTGCAATGAAGTCACTTTTGTCTATGGTGGGTAGATTAGGTCTGGATGGACCAGCTCTTGTTCCCCTCCTGCAGCACCAAGGGAAGCTTTCTCTGGATTGTCCCTGATCTTCCATGTAAGAATTTCGTGCGGTTCTGGAGAAGACACAAAAATACCCATTATACATTCCTAAGGTTCACACTCTTCCTCCAGCCTATGGAGCTTTTATTATTGCATTAACAAATTCTACGTGAATCATCTGATCAGGTGAATGTGTTTGACAACATCTGTCCAAGGTGAGCCAAGGCTCACCTCCTGTTTCTCCCTACAAGTGTCTGTCTCCAGTTTTTCTAAAATTCATATATCCTGACCTCAATTCCCTGAATGACTCAAACAAATTATTGTTTCATTCCTACTTTTTTGAATATTATTGTAAAATTGTAGCAGTGCCATTTTCATCTCTCTACATCTCTGACCTCAGGTGGCTCCTGTGCCATATATTTTGTTTTGTTGTTGTTTTTCTATTTTCCTTCCATTAAAAGTCTAAAAAGCCTGGGCACCTGGGTGTTTCAGTCAGTTAATCCTTCTGCTCAGGACATGATCCCAGTGTCCGGGGGTTAAGTCCAGCATTGCCCCCATCTGCCTCTGCCTCTCTCTCTCCTTTTTATTCTCCTTGCATTTTGCTTGTTTTATTAATGGCATTGGTTATTTTTATGAAGAACATTGACCTATCATTTTGTAGAGTGTCTTATATTTTGAAATTAAAAAAAATATTTCCTCAAAAATACTTTTCTTAAAGATAAATAATAAATTAAAATAAAATTCATATAAGTAACTTTCAGGTGATTTTAGCCTAAATTCTACTATTTGTCTTTTCCATTGTTAAATTGGGTTTATTTCCTTACTGAGTTGTGACATTTCTCTTAGTACTCTTGATGAGGGAGCAGGAGGCTGGCTGAAGACAAAGCAAAAGCTGGCACCTTGTACCCCCTCTCCATTAGCTTCCCTGGGTAATGTGTGTGACATTCCTCAGGCACCCCTGACTGCCATCAGTGAGAAACAAATAGTTAACTTTGCAGAGATCACAAAACTGCAAGACAGGAATCTCCCAACTATCTTGATGTTAAGGACTTGCTAAAAGACAACAATGGTCTTCTGGCACCTTGTAGGCCCTCTTTAGCATATGAAAGCTCCCTTGAAACCTCCCTTCCCCTCACATTACCCCAACCACAAGGTACTTAACCTGCCTTCTCTCACAACCTGGGCAGCAGCTCTTCCTGCCCAGGGGTCATTCATGGAGTAAATTTTGTCAATATTTTCTCTTATTTCATCTTGAATTTTAGTTATAGTTACAAACTCATTTCATCACACTTTGTTGCACAGGAAGGGTCATCAAATGTTCTCTGCAGGATCTGATAACAAGTATTTTATTTAGTTTTTTGGCCTAAGGTCTCTGTTTTGAGTCCTCACATCTACCATTGTAACACAAAAGCAGTCATAGACAGTTAGGAAATAAATAGGCATGGAAGCATTCCATAAATTTCAGCAGGTGTTCTATTTGTTTTACTAAAAATTAAATAAGAAAAGAGTAAGTTAGAGGTTTTGTTTCATATTTTGTTAAATTATGTTCAAATATGCCATAATAATCCACATAAGCAATGTAAAACCTGAATATAGAGAGCATTAGATATGCTCCAAGCACTTGGAAGAAGTTTGTGTGTATAATTTAAGTTACCGCCCTAAACAGTTTCTTCAGTTAAATATGATTATATTTTCAATTTTCAAGTGAGGAAAATAAAATCAATGATATTTTAAGCAATTTATCTAGAGTAAGTATGGGCAGGACGGATATGTCACAAATGGTCATTGAGGAAACACTGAGAAATAGGGAAACAAAATAAAAATAAATGTCACTCACAGTATATTATTCTAGGGCAAGGATTGATAAATATGTTCAATAGAGGGCCAAATGGTCAATAATTCAGGCTTTCTGGGTCTCTGTTGCAACTCCTCAACTCTGCCTTTGTAGTGCAAAGCAGCTGTAGACAATTCCTAACCACAGGGTCAAGGCTTTGTTTCAATAAAGGTTTACAAAACTTGGGCTTGCCTGGCAGGGGAGCCTTTGCAGACCCCCTCTTCTATGGTAAATATTGTTGTCATTATGGTTAATTGTAGATTTTTAGTTTTTCTTTTCTTTTTTTTTTTTTTTTTAGAAAGAGAGCTGTAACGGTATTAGATGGGAAAATAAAAATATACAGCAATTTTAAGTGTTATATATACAATAATATTTTACATTTTTATATAAATAATGTCATTATTAAATACAAAAACAAACAAAAAAATATTGACAACATTAGTGCTGAAAATACTGACTCTACCTTTGCCCTCCATCTTGATCAAGTCCTCTCCTGGGGCGACATGTTCTGGGTCTCTTGGAGCTTAACATTCACACTTAAGAAATGCCCAAATCTGAGGAAACTTGCACTGACCCTCACTGAATTTTTAAATTTCATGCATAATTCTTCTAAAAACAGGTTTTCAGTGTCTACATAGTATCTTGTCATTTCAATGCCACGTAAATAAGGCTGTCCTTTTGATGAGGGAGTAGGAGGCTGGCTGAGGACAGAGCAAAAGCTGGTGCCTCACACCCCCCCTCTCTACCTGCTCCCCTCTGTTATATGTGTGGCATTCCTCAGGCACCCCTGACTGCCATAAAATGATAAATAGTTAACTTGCAGAGATCACAATCCTGCAGGACAGGAATCTCCCTTGCTCTACAGATGTCCTAGAGATCTACAAACAGGGAGGTTACCTTATCAATAGCACAAATTTTCAGAGGCAAATAACTCTCAGTTCCTCAAGCCCTAATGTCTCCCTCCCCATCATAAACGAAACCAGAGGAGGATGATGTAGAAGGGAATGTAAATGAGAGCAGGATCATAACACCCCACCAAGAATCTCCCAACTATCTGGATGTTAATGCCTGACCTAAAGAGGACATTGATCAGTCCATAAAGTCAAGGCTCCCCCACCCCACCTTGTAGGCCCTCTTTAACATATGAAAACTGTTGAAACCTCCCATAGCTTCCCCTCACCTTCCCCCAACTGCAAGGTATATAACCTGCCATCCCTCTCAACCCAGGGCAGCAGCTCTTCCTGCCCATGGGTCCTGTCCCCGTGCTTTAATAAACCACCATTTTGCACCAAAGATGTCTCAAGAATTCTTTCTTGGTCATCAGCTCTGGACCTCAGCCCACCGAACCTCACCTAGGTTCTAGAACTTCATCCCTTTCACTCCTATTCATCATTGTAGCGTTTCATGGATGTCCTGTGCTGAAAAGTCACAGTGGCTCCATCACCCCATGTGGGCAATTCAATACATTAATGTACTGCTCTTCTGAGGAATAAATAAAATAATCTTTGTAAAATATTCAAAATAGATACTCTGAAAAGCTTAATCCCTTTTTTCTTTCACTTCTTTCTTGAAAGAGTTCATTGTTCTCTAACTCCATATTTCATTCAGGGGGTCTTCTGACCTTTTTTCTGTAGCTGTTGTAGGAGACAGGAGAGGCCTGGGTGAGACCTAGGCCCTCAGATTCATTCTCCTGGAACCCACCCCAGTCAAGAATCATGATGTGCAGGGTATGGAACACGAAGATTCTCAGTTTGCCCATGAGAAGGTTCTGACACTGCTGGGTTAGGAATTCATTTTGCATGAAGTACAGAAGTACATGGCCTCATAACTTCATAACATCTCTGCCTTTGATAGCACCACCTGATTATTAGAAGGAGAAAGAATGAAGATGTTGTCATGATCTCAGGGAACCATAGGTAAACTGTGCATGGTAACTATGTGGTCAGATATCCAATAACCACAAGTATCAAGTTTTTCTGAAGTAAAGAACTTTCCTCTGCATTTGAAAGTGACTCTAAGGAGATGGGGGAGGAGGCTTTGTAATTTCACACATTGCTTGTGTGTATAACTATATTGATGGAGACCATCCCGCTACTAACTACAGAATTTTATTCTCAACCATGATTTTTAATCTTAGTAATTTGTGAAAGACCTTCACCATCTTTTCTTGACAAATAAAAGGAGCATATATTATCCTTTTTAATCATCTGATCTGTATTCAGGATTTTTATTTTGCTTGCAGAATCCTGGAGAAAAATTCTTATAGGTGTTTCCACCATGTTGGAGGTGCCTGATGTACTCAGGACATGTTCCAATGGCATAGTGCTCCTTTTATCCTAGTATTGACCCTGAATGTGGAGTGAGGTGTTGCTTCTACCTCTGTGGCATGGGATTTATACCTTGGTGTCTTCTATAACTAAGACAACTGCCATTTACATAGGGATATAATAATTAGTGGATTCCTTCAATATGGCCATAGGATGGTAATAAAAGCATGGAATTTTTATGTTTCAAATATCATTCTACCTCCAAAAACTGCAATGCCCATGAATAAAATTGGAAAGTAATAATAAATACTTATGTAGTCTCTATATGCCTTTACTGTCTTCTTTGAATCATTTAGGTACTAGAAATCTCTCTCTACTGTGCATTACCAGACAATGGGTTTTCCTTGGTACTTTTCACTGTATTTTCCAGGTTCCCTAACAGTCTAATTTAGGGGGATAATTTAGTGGGATTTCCTCGTATTGTCCTGCAAACTGCTTACATTTGTACAATAATTGTCAACCTCATATGGGCTCACCGTGTGAACAAAATCTAAGATGTTTTCCTGCCAACCTCAGGAAATACAACAGAGAGAGAGACTCAGGCTGGGCACCCAGCTGTGCAGCCTCTGTGGTTGCCCATATTGAGAAGGATGTGGGTGGGTTAGACCTGAAGATGGTTCTTGTGCAGCTTCTCTTAGAAACTCTGATGCTGTGGGTCCTAATCCAGCTGCCACAGAAGTACATGGCCTCATCTTGTTTCCTTAGGAAATTCATTTTCAAGGTTGAAGTGGAAGTTTGTTGTTCTTCCCACTTAAGTGATCCTAGGTAAGATGTGTTGAGACAAATGTGAGATATCCTATCCCTGATCTTGCTTCAGTCAGTACCAATAGATGACTTCTTTGTTAATGTCCTCAGTGGTAACCATGCAAGATATACGGGCACACTCATCTCTTGCTCTGGAAATTGATATTGTGTGTTGCTCAAACTTTACCTGCCCAAAGCCAACTACAAGCAAAGATAAATTCCCAAGAAAAAATTATATGGAAGAAAAGCAACAATAAATATTTTCCTGAGTTTCTTCTGTAGACTGAAGTTCCTGGGGGACAATTCATAGGCCTGGGAGACAAGAAAATGAATGCTTTCAGCTGTGGCATCTAGTTGGCTGGGCTGGCTCCCCTGTGATAGGGTAAGAAGTGAGGTTCCTGTTACAGAACTCCTCAGGTCAGAGGCTGAAGGGTGGGACTGCTTCAAGTTTCTCAGAAGAAGTGGTGGCTTAGATATTTCTGTGGGTTGTTCCTGATCTGTCCCAGATGTGAGCGGGTCTGGGGCATCCTGTGTCCCCGTGTAAGTGGGCTCCCAATCTGGAAAGAAATTCCTGCTAAATGGATCTTTTTGGGGTGTGGCTGGATTATTCTTACACCTACTCAACCATTCCCCTGCAATTTCATACTGCAGAACCTTGCTCAGAAGCATGAGGATAAGCATTTATATAGAAAAGTCAATTGATGGTTTATTGGCATTTTATTTATTCTCTGAAGACAGCTAATCTCTGCATTTGTGTTGTAACACATTGGAAAGATTTGTGTCACTCAATGTTCAATATTAATCTGCCTCTGCTGTTGGGGACAATGTAGGGTTCCTTGTATTGTCCTGCAGTGTAGAAGTGGTTTAGTTCAATAATCAAGAGACACCAATTGATCTGGTTCACTGCCTCTCTCTGCCACCTCACCCTGTACTAGCTGTGTGACCTGGACGAGTCACTAACCCCTTAGTACTTCAGTGACCTCAGGAGTCAGACGTTCTTGCTAATACTGCAACAGAACATTTCCCTGATCTGTGTTACACGAGTAACATGTGCTGAAATGTGAGAACATGGAGAGAGAACTCACCCATACCCTCCCTCCCTAGGACCCTGGGATCATGACCTGAGACGAAGGATGACACAACCAACTAAGCCACCCAGGCTCCCCAAACTTCTAATAATTATAAGAAACATTACATTACATTTCTTTGCCTTCTCATCCAGATGGAAATGGTCCAGGAGTATGACTCAGGAGCCCAGAAGAAGAAGAAAGTGAATACTTTCTTCTTGGCAGATGATACCCATCTGCCAGGCTGTGTCCTACAGAAGCAGGCAGGATAGTGGGTGCCTGGTGGCTGGATGCCTCCTGCCTTAGTGTCAGGAGGGCATGGCCTGAAATGGGGAGGATGAAAAAAGTGGTTGATGAGGTCGATTGCTGGCCCTTTAGTGCTGGCCGCAGACTTGTAGCGAATGGGGGCACTGTGTTTTGTAGGCTTCTTGCTGCTGTGCTCATCTCAAAATAAGACTGGTGGTATCTGGAGAACTGTTGACATAAATGTGAAGGGACTATGAAAGAATCTTGATTTCTGTGGAAATGAGAATTGTTTCTACTTGCGAGGAGCTATTTAATAAAAATACTTTCTCAATATAATATTTTAAAATATTGCATGTTTAATAAATACTAACTTTCAGAAGAGGAAATATTTAGGGCACCTGGCTGGCTGAGTTGGTAAGTGTCTGACTCTTGATTTTGACTCAGATCTCAGAGTCTTAAGACTGAGCTACACATTGGGCTTGTGCTGAGTGTGGAGCTTGCTTAAGATTCTCTCTCCCTCTGCCTCTCCCCACCTCTCTAAAAAGTGAGCTAATACTTAGGGAGTATTTTTTATTCTTGAAGTTTCATTCTAGATGTCCTTATCCTTGTCCATCCTCATAACAATTACATCATATGGATGCTTGTAAGTTTTCATTCCATGGAACAGGACAGCGAGGGTCAGAGGAGTGACAATTGAATCAAGGAAATTCACAAAGCTGCTACTTAGGACATGTGTTTAAATATCATCCTTGATGAAACAGAAAAAAAGACAAAGATGAAGATTAAAAAATTCCCTTGAGCATCTCACCAGGAGCAAAAACTCTCTCCATTATGGTCTCTGGACTTCTCGATTTCTTCTTTGAAGATACATGGACATAAATGTTGTTTTGTGGGCTACAAATTCCTTGATGAGTCACAGGTGCAATATACACAGGGTTTTTCAATCTTCTTCTTTCAGTTCACGTCATATTCTGAGCAACTCACCACATCACTGAAGCATTTCTTCATGTCACTTAGGAGTTGCCTGAATCTCTGCAAATTTCTTAATCTCTTTCTGCCTCAAAAATCCTCATCTGAAAAAAGATGTGATAGCTATCCTATCACAGAACTTAGTGTACATTAAATAACTAAGAGCCTTTCAGCCTAATAACTGCTAGTCTAGGTTCTGAAATACAGTAAACTTTTGATAATAATTACATATGTTTTCTACTATTATCATTCCACAAATTCAATATCCCCATACTGTCAATCATTATTATTTACACAAAATTTTCATGTGAAAAATCTTTGGTGACCCCTTTGGAGTACTATCCTTGAAAATCAGTCACATATTATTAGTACTTTATGTTTATGCATTTATTTTTCCATATTCCTGTTTTCCTCCATCTTTTCTTCAGCAAAGCTTTTTAGCTTGCCTTTTATGATTTCCATATGGTTTTCTCTAAATGTATGCATGTCTTAAAACTTGAAACAGTTCTGCCTAAAACTTGTGTGTGGCTTTGTCACATACCATGTGGAGTTGATGTGAACTCGGGCTTGAGTCCTGCCTGAGGAGAAAAGAGAGGAAGAAGCCAGGATGGCTGAGTTTTCCTCCTGAGGCAGCTGTTCTATTTTCCCTCCTTTCTGATAAATACCATTTTTGAAGTGATCCATACTGGGTAGTTGAATGTTGTGGAGGTGGAGGACGGTAGACCAGAAGGTCAATGGCCTACAACTAAGAAGACTGACTCTTTCTATGTAGGAAGTTTCATCCTGGAATGAAAAGTACTAGGAGACAGAAGGAAGGCACCCACGGTCACTGTGGAGAGAGGTCCCCTGGTCCACCATGGCTGCTAAGCATTTCCTTACAGTCCCTGTGTCTGTATTTGTGTTTATGGCTGTGTGTATCTATCTGTGTGTGTGTGCATGGATGAGTGTGCAAATGCATTTGCATTGCTTTCTGTCCTGTGTGTTTGTGCATATGTGTGTCTCAGTGCATGTGTTGTATTAAGAGGTAGCAGTTGTGTGAATATGTTAATTGGGGGAGCCCACACTTTCTACCTGACTATAGCTTAAGGAAGGCTGAGGAACAGTATCTGACATTTTTCCTTCCTATAGTGAGAACAAGTTCATTCTTTCACTCAGATTCATAAGGTGTGGTATTTCCTGGACATAGACGAGGGTTTCAGATGCTAGGAGCCTAGAAGGGAGATAAATGGTTATTTCAGAAACATACATGGAAAAATGTGCTTTCTTATTTCAAACAGAAGTAAATAAAGGCAGAATTTATCTTTTATTTATCTTTTTAAATACTTTCAAAAATAGAGATTTTGTTTTCTTTATTTTTCATAACTTTAATAGCTTTCAATATTGAAGGCATTTTATACATAATAGGTGAACACATTGGCTCCATTATCTTATTTAATCTTCAAAAAGCCTACTAAGTTGGTGACTTTATTTTTGGTTCCATATTTTATATGAAAAATGGAGGCTTTGGTCACACCAGTAATTTTATCAAAGGTCTGACATGAGTAAGTGGCAGAGCAATAATTTGTACCAGACGATCTATATCTAGAACCCACAATCTTAAATAAGATATTTTATTTCTGGACACCTGGGTGACTCAGTGGGTTAAGGCCTCTGTCTTTGGCTCAGGTCATGATCCCAGAGTCCTGGGATCAAGCTCTGCACTGGGTGTGTGTGTCTGTGTGTCTGCTCAGCAGGGAGCCTGCTTCCTCCTCTCTCTCTGCCTGCCTCTCTGCATACTTGTGATCTCTGTCAAATAAATAAATAAATAAAATCCTTTAAAATAAAGATATTTTATTTCTTCCATATGTACTTTTAATATATAATATATCATATACCACTATGTAATAAAAATATGCATGTATATGTACATAAGTATGCATGTATTTACAGAGGGGTCTATATATTTCTCTTAATGTACCAAAATGCGTGCTTAGGATTCATTACAGGAAATACTCTCAATGTGCTTCCTCAATAATTCTTCCTGGGATTCACTGATTCACAGATTGATTCAGCAAGTGTGTATGGAGGCTGCACTAGAGACAAGGCTTGCACAGACCTTGGGAAGGTCACAGACACAGAGAAAAAGGTCCTATTTGGGAGCACTTGTATCCCAGAAGCACTGGTCTTCATCTTCCTTCATTTGGCATCACACCTGGATCTCATTGTCATGTCTATGTCCTCAGTCCTGTGCCCTCTCTCCATTTCAAGCCCCTTCTCATGTCCCTGAACCATAGATATCCCCTGGAAATCTCAGGAAAAGAACTGATATGTCCTGACTCTAAGGCAGAAGCTCTCCACAGCAGGCAATCAGGTCAATGGGAAGTTGTAGCAGGAAGCCTGGCATCCTGAAGGCACAGCTGGTGACTGTTTCTTTTCCCCTTGATTCTAGGACTGGGGTACCTGTCAGGGAGTACAGGGTGGAGGCTGAGGCTGAGGCAGAGACTGGGGCTAGGTTGTCCTGTGGAAATAATGAGAGTCCAGAACTGAAGAGAGGTTCCTGGGGCTGACTGTCGGGCTCCTGGAATACTTTGTACATTTGCACGTGGCTTCATCTACTGTGTTCTCTAAAGTATAAAAAGGAATTTCAGTAGAGGGGACAGGATGTCTCAGTGCTGCCTATTTCCTGTTCTCATCGCATGTGTTGTAAGTGACCAAATATATCTGATACATCAGATACCCAAAGGCTGATTCTTTTTTTTTTTTTTTTTTTTTTGGTACCAATATATCACTTATTTTTGGTAGGTACAGCATTGAGTAATTATCCTTTTTTCTACTGTGGATATAGATATAGATATAGATATTTCTGTATCATTTTGGCTACTAACTGGAAAGAGAGAGAGAGTGAGACAGAGATATAGACACAGATATGGAGATATAGACAGATATGGAGACAGACACTGACAGATACGCAGAAACAGGTATGTCTAGCATAGATAGAAATATTGCAAACGGGAGTGTAGGAAGACTTTTCTAAATTAATTGTCCCAATTATTTCATGGTAAGGAGTAGAGACAGATGTGAAATTTAAAAGAAGTACTGATGATAATTCTGAGTCCTCCTCTAGGCTGAAAGTTTAGTTCTTGGATTTCTCATCTCTTAATCTCAAAGCAGTTACTGGGGAGGGAGCATCTCCTCCACAGAAGACAACTGGAGATGTTCCAGCTGATCTACTCTGACTCCACACTCTGGGACCCATGGGGTCTATGCAAACACTGACTTTTGTTGTTGTTGCTGTTTTACTGTATTGCTTATGATGGTCATTTTTTCTCAAGACTTTAAATTATAAAATTTGGTTCCTAGAGTCAAACAATAGTATTTTCATTTGTTCTTTGACAATACTTTTTTGTAAATTAGTTTATTTTTTTAGAGTCAGAAACCTTACAGGTTAATTTTTTAAAACGTGGTATCTTTTTGTCTACATAACTCTATGTAGTTACTACCTTCTGAACAGTCTCCTACCGTAAAATTTTCCTTTTTTCAGTAAATAAAACAGGCCACAGCCTTTGCAGAATAATTAGAAAAGGTCACTTTTGCTCCAGGTTGACACAGCCCTGATTAGGGTATAGGATGTAGGGTGAGCATGGGATGGGTTTTGGCTCCCATGGTGTCCCCTCACTTAGGCACATATGAGCAGGGCACACTGGTAACACAAAACAGAGGCTGCAACTCTGGGTTTGCTACCGGGGAAGGAAGTGTCATTATTGTTGATAACATATACATGTCATTTCTTCCTCATTCTGATTTTGGAGGGAGGTGCTAACCTTACCAATTGAAAATAGTTTCCTCTGGTTTGGAACTGCTTCTTTCAAGTTAGGACAATCTCCTTTTGCACATTGCTCGTCGTTTCTGTTTCTCTGTCCATCCCCTGCTCATTCTCATGATGACATCACTATGCCCTGCCTGTCTTTAAGATTGGTCTCTTCATCAGAATCGCCTTGTGCAACAACCAGCCCTGAACCCACCACTACTGACTCACACCATGCCATGGGATGTAGAGTTAAAACTCTGTAGCTTCTGTTCTTATTGAAGCATCAATTCTTTCTGCCATGAAATATGAACATTTGCAGGATTTTTACAGTGATCATGAGATTTCCTCCAGAGACTGACCATCAAACATATTATCTGGCAGCTAAATAGATGAATTCCATTTTGTTCATTGCCAGCACCTTCAGAATGAGCTTTTCACAACTACTGAAAATTTCTGAACAGCTTACTTATCTCTGAGATAATCATACCATTTCACAAAATAGTCTATAACTAGGAATGCAAGTCAATGGGAAATTATTTCAAACCAGACACTTAGGACAGGGTTAGTGACATCTGTGGGGGGTACATTGATATCCATCAGAGTCCCTTTTCTCTATCTTCTGATACTAAGGCATTATACAGCTAGATGTGTATAAACTGCTTAATACAATGCCTACCTAGTACATAAGGAGTCTTCATTAAAAAAATAGCTATCATTAACATCTTATCTGGAACATTATGTTTCTTAAGTTTCATAAAGAGCTTGAATCTTTTTCTTTGAATGAACAAAGGAAAGAATCAAAGAAATTTATTGACCTATGGATTATAAATACTGGTTCTACCACTTCCAGAATAAAACTAGATTTTTGGTAACTGATTGGTAACTTCAATATAAAAGTTAAAAAAAATCAAAGGGGCAAAACTCAGTAGATAGGAATGATCAGTTTGAGATCAAATATTTAAATTTTAACTCATCCATGACAGAACGTTAGATGAAGGAAGGACAGAAAAGATACATCAATTATAACCAATGTGAGAAGTTGGATTTTCATTAACATTATGAAAGTGGCAGGCATTTCTCGACTTTCTTTTTGTAAGAGTTAGGATTGGTTCACTACGGTACACGTGTTTATTGTATTAAAGAACACTGAATTGAATTCATCATAATACTGGTTCATAAATCCCTGTAATCATTTATTGACACAGAGTTAGAGGTCTCTTTACTTTTTGCTACTTAGGTGGTGATGACTTACCTAATAACTCAACACATACCTCAGAATGCCTCATTTAACTGAAGACCAAAAGCATTAAAAATAATCTATATGTTCCTCTCTATTAAGCTAGTCAACTAAAAAAGCACAACATTTAATGATAATTTCTCAGTACTTGTCCAGTTTCCTGTTTTCTTACTGAGGGAACGGGGCACAACCTGTTCTGTTAAAGATGGGACTTTGGTGGCTTTGTGGAATGTAAAATGAAAGGAACTAGATAAAATCTCCCAACTCTGCAATTTGTTTTATTTATTTTGGGGCAAATATAACCCAGTTATTTGACTACTACTTGATTTTTATTCTTTTGCTCCTCCACGTGGACAGTGGTCCTCTCCTTACCTTGCCCTGGCATTAGGAGGTGGACCTTCAGGGACTGCACAGATGGTTTTCCTTATTCTCTGGTTGCTGTCTGGGAACAGCCAGTTGGAGCATCAGGAAGAGACTGGGAAGTGGAAGAAAGTGAGGTCTAGGTTCCCTCCCTGTAGGGGGCCTGCATTCTCACAGGGGCCAACATATAGTGCCAACTCCCGCCATACCCAAAGGTTAATGCTCAGGAACAAGAGGTGCATGTGGAGAAGTCTTTCCCTTTTATACCACTTAACCCATTGGAGGGATTTGTTTCTTTTCCCCAGGGTCCACGTGCTTAGAAAGCTAGTGTCAAAGAAGAAGCGCTTTTGTCAGGAGACATGGTGATGGATTTTTTGAGCTTCAGTTTCCATTCGCCAACTTTCCATTTGAAAATAGGACAAAGATTCCCATGACTGTTTCCACAAAGGTCCTGGGGCACAGAGCAATGGGGGTGGGGGCACAATATAGCACAATATTTTATTCCCACATTCTTCTTTGGAGATGGCCAGAATTTTCAATCGCCAGCCTGTCATAACTCCGTTCAGTAGAAATAAAGATAAGTCACAATATGAGACTCATTTTCTAGCATTGCATTTAAAAAAGTTAAAGAAACAAATAAAATTCTAGAATTATTTTATTTATTTCCAAAGCAGGATTTCCCCATTTCTAAATTGAGGATAGTAGCATTCATTTCAAGGGCAATTTCATTATTATAACATGTAATTAATATAGAAATTATTAAGAAGGTATTTTATCTTTTTTTTTTATAGTCTCCGGAACATGGCTTGTATGTTACACAAGCAGCCCATCTCAGGTTGAACTAGCTATATTTCCGGTGCTCAGGGGTCACATGTGGCTACTGGCTAGTGGTCACTGCATTGAACAGCACAGATTCTGCTCCAAATGCTTCAGAAATGCTGCGCTGGACGAACTTCAGACTGGACAGCTCCCTGGGTTTGTGCCCACCTGCTCACCAGGGTCTCCTTAGTTTCCAGGTTTCTGTGCAGTGCACCAATGGAGAGGGAAGGGGGCATTAGCGAGAGTCGGGGTGCTGAGAGCTGACCCCAGGACATCCCAGAGACCCAGAGTCATCGGAATGTGCCAGTCTTCAGTGCCCTGGGAGACAGAGACCTTTTTGCTCAGGGACCTGGTCAGAGCACAGGGCTGTGGTATGCCCAGGCAGCACAGTAGTACATGCCTTCGTCGCTTTTCTCTAGTTTCAGCAGTGACAGAGTGCAGCTGTAGCTATCCCTGCCCTTATTGGCATTGACTTTGTCCGCTTTCAGGACAAAATCCCGTTGTACAAGGGATGTGGACATGTCTAGGTAGAGGAGCCTCTTCGGTGCCGTACCCTCCTGGTGGCGGTACCAGTGGATGTACTTGACCCAGGCATCCACTTTGCAATCCAGAGGAGTTGAACTGCCCACGCGTGCCACCAACAAAGCAGTCTGACTCAGCTTGAGCCCTGCTCCACCACCTGCCAGGGGAGAGGGAAACAGCTGTGAGACAGTGATGGACAGGAACCTCAGGGTATCCCCTGTCCTCTGCACCGGGGAACAAGTCAGGACTTACCAGGAAACAGGAGAGCACACAGGAGGGCAAGGGGACCCAGCATGGTTCTGTCTCCCATAGGGTGGAAAGAAACCCTGGGTGACCTTCTGGCTGCACCTGCTGGGAAGAGACTGTCTGGGAGTGTTGCAGAAGGCAGGTGAAGACCTGAGCGTCTGTTTCCCAGAGGCACCTGCAGTTACTAGTGAGAAAGAGGCTGGGAGGAGAGAGGGAGGGGCCAGAGGTCTGGGACAGGTCTGACCACAAGGCAGGAGGGAACATCAATGGTTAGGCTGCTCAGAATCACTGAGGACTGTTGGTGCAAGAAGGGCACCAGTGATATAACAGCAATCCTTGATTGGACCTAAGCACCACACTAACTGGTTTCTGCTTATTGTTTGACCAAATATTGAAAGTCACCCTTGAGATGAATGCTACTACCCTCAATTTAGAACCGGGGAAATCCACGTGACATTTTAAGTAAGTCTTCTGAGGCTGCATTTTATGGAACACCTTCCGAGGTGGGGATGTGAGCCGGGTCTGACTGGAGACAAATCTCAAGCCTCGAATGGCCACTCAGTACTCAACAGAACAATGGGTGTGCAGGCTGCTCCGGAGGCAGGGATAAGCACAGTGCAGAGATCCCTGCTGAAAAAGCAACAGGTCCCCTGAGCTAGCCCTGGACCATTTCTCCCAGAGGTCTCCTCAGAAGACTAAAATGACCTAACGTGACATGACAGCTTTGTAGTCTTGGGATAGCTAGTCTTCTCCTTTTCTTCATTTGTCAAAAGGACCTTATTAGGTTGCGTGCAGAGTGAGCAGGGAATGTGAGCAAAGCTTGTTGCCTGTCCCAAATGCATAGAAAAAGCTCAAGAAATGTTGGGGATTGAGTTCCATCTTAAAACTGGATTGGTTGCAATAGATGATTTCTGGGGTCCTCATAGTGTAGAATCCCAGGAAATATAATAGTCCTATAAAACCAGGTGTGTGTGTGTGTGTGTGTGTGTGTATGTGTGTTCATAGGAAGAAACCTGCATTGAGCCAGGGGGCAGAGAAGACCAGGGGGCAGGACAGGTCAGATCCAGTGTGAGATCCTTAGAAATGGTAAAGGCAGGGCCTCAGGAGGGTCAGCTGAGAAAGGCATCAGGCATCTGAAATGAAGTTTCCAGAGGTAAAGCTAGTAAAGTAAGTACAGGTTTCCTTGCCAGTTATCTAAAGTAGAGGAGGACCTCCTGGGTCCAGTTATGGTAATTAGTTATGCTAATAAGAGTCTGTTGGCCTGGAAGGAGAAGGCAGGAAGGGGAATTGGCTGGGGCAGGGAGGTGTGGGTCCCTCACACCCCTACTAGACCCAGCTTCTGAGCTCCTCCTCTTGGTAAACACCGAGAGGCACACATGCTGAGCTCTAACCAAGATTCAAGGCTCAAGTGTCCCAAAATGCAGGCTCTGAGGTTGTGCTGATCTGGTGAGGTGCTGAGTAGAATTTTCTGCTAAAAGAATAATCCAGGCCCATCATTCAGACACTCAGCAGGTGTCTAGGGCAGCCCTGCTAAATGTTAAGTAGGGAAGAGACTGAGAATGGTGGTGACAATGGGGACTGACATCTGCACAGCATAACAACAGTGGAAAGAGTTTGCATATGGAAGATGAGCAGTGTGGGGGGTGAGAAAGCCCATGGATTCTTCTCTTCTTGCTTTTTCTCTTTTCTAGATTTTCACCAATAAGGAAATCTTCCTTTGGGGGAGAAAATCCATAACCTTCTATTCTTTCATGAAAATAAATTTTATGTCACATTGTCAACATTCAGAACTCTGTTTCTCTCAACTACTGTTCCCATTTGTCTACAAACACTGCTGACATTAAGGGCTCAACACCTGTTGGCTATGAGCAGTCTTCGTTCCTGCCAAACCTCCAGCCAAATGCTCTCCTGGGTGAGACAAATGACAAAAGTGAAACAATTCAGCCTGGAGGGTGCAGTGCCCTTTCTTCAAAGGAGAACAGTCCATGGGTTGGGGAGCTCAGAGTCTCACAAGCAGGGGAGCACTCTGCCCAGGGATTTGGGGCAAGAAGGAGTTTTATAGAGACTTCAAAACAGTAAAGGGGAAACAGGGAGGAATAGCAGGTCAGTCAGGGGATAAGGAGAGAGTGTTTGGCTTAGGTTGATTGGCCGGGGTTGCATACCTGACCTTACTTAGAACAGGGGAATCATTGCAGATTCCTGGTGTTCGGTGCCTGCTTAGTGAGGATATACTGTGTTTTTGGTCAAGGGCAGCATTTACAGGGACAGGTAAGTTACCTAAGTTTCGGTTTGGTGACTCGGAACCCCAGGCAGGAATGGATCCATCCTGGTTCTGGAAACGCATTTCACCAGGTGACAGTTGTGTTCTACTTCTCTTCTTGCTGTGGTACATCTGTGCTCTTGTGTAAGTGGTGCTGAAAGGTCATATTGTTAAAGATGGGCATATTTAAAAAAAAATAATAAGGTAAACTTTGAGCAAGACACAAAGGATAGCCTAGACTTCACCCCACACTCATGTAGAGAGTGGAGGTTCCTCAGCAAGACCCTGTGGTCTCCAGGAAGAGAGAAATCAAGTGGCCCTTGAGGGAGCAGCACTTCCTGTCCCCCCAGGTCATCCTGTTGCTGCCATGAATGAAACTGCTCTGATGCCCCCAGAGATGAGAGACAGGGGCTCAAAGCAGGTGTGGACTCAGGCAGACCCTGTGCAAAGAGCCACATACTGAAGCTTGGACATTTCACTGAAACTCTGAGAGGCTGGTGTGCTTTCCCTGACCAGGAACAGCTCCCGTCTGACCCTGGGAGAATGTGAGATCGAAGCCAGTTTGACTTGTTCACTTGGTCACAGGGAATAAGTTGGATGTTCATATGATGTCAACTGTTAGTGAGCACGAAAAGCTTAAAAACCCCAAACAGGAAAGCCATTGATATGTTGTCTGCAGGGAACAGCAGGTTCAGACTGACTCCACATGCCTGGCAGCCTTCCAAACCTGCTGACCTGGGGAATGTCCAGCCATGGGGCTCAGCCTGGGATCCCAGCTCCTTCCACAGCCAACGATGTCATCTGATTAATGATGCACTGAGGGGGGACGTCCTTCTCAGTTCAGAGCTGCCAATGGAACCCTTGGGAGAGTCTGAATGATCCCTCCTAACTCTGGGAGGATTTATTGCACTGACAAGGATAGAATGACGGCTCCAGTCCAAGCCCTGCCACCTGAGGATGTGTGTCCTTGGTAAAATACCTGTAAATGGGAATAATAAAGCTCACTTTCCAGACACCATCCACCATGGGCCAAGGATTGGGCCGAGTTGGTTGCTTTGTAAATCAATATTATCAGCCAGTCTGAAGTACAATGTGATTCTTTTTTTTAAAAATATTTTATTTATTTATTTGTCAGAGAGAGAGGGAGAGAGAGGGAGCACAGGCGGACAGAATGGCAGACAGAGGCAGAGGGAGAAGCAGGCTCCCTGCCAAGCAAGGATCCCGATGTGGGACTCGATCCCAGGACGCTGGGATCATGACCTGAGCCGAAGGCAGCGGCTTAACCCACTGAGCCACCCATGCGTCCCTACAATGTGATTCTTATAACCACTTGCTTCTTATAATAACATGCCAACATAGTAATAAAAACGAGATTTGGCAGAGCAGCTCATTGTAATCTTAAAATACTTCATCTGTGCAGTCACATAAGTAATGGATCCTTGATTTAAACACAAGACTAACAAATGCAAAACCCGTCACAGCATCCATTCTATACATGTAGAGTTCTCTTTCTATATATATACACATACACAGAGACAGAGAGAGTTATGTTTAAGCTCTAAAGATTTAGAGTAAGTAAGGTCATGAGAAAGATTTCAGAGAGGATGCAGAACTGAGCAATATCTCTCACATGTCAAGGGAGCAAAGAGCAGAAGCTGTTCTTGAAGAGCCGTCATTCCAGTAACAGCGCTGGGCCTCAGAACACAATATAAATTCTTCTAGCACTGGTGAATTAATAGTTACTTGCCTTTTAGAGAGACTAATTTTTTTTTTTAAGTTCGTTAACAGTAATCATTGATCCATTAAATAATGTCAAATACACTTTATTGGATGCCATACATGGCACATATTGATTCCTTCTTTGCAAGTCTAAAGTAGGTGTAATTCATCCCATTCTGAAGATGACAGTATTCAGGAGGTTGAGTAGCCCCACTAAGAAGAGCTCACCCAGAACTTCAAGTCAGCCAGGTTAATAGGTTAATGAAGCACATGCGCTGTGTAATCTCCTTGGATGTTATTCACTCAGATATAAATTTATGTTCTGAGTTGTTGCTTTGAATGTGAATTGTGATCTATCCTAATAGGTTAGATAGGTTTCTTATTTGTTTTAAATAATATGCTTCCCTCTTAAGAACTGCATTGTTTTACTTATTACTTACACTGACTTCTACCACCCCCTCCTGGCCATTGAAGGTACGTCCTGCACCTGATCATCTTCAGTATTGCTCACCGGGTCAGTGAAGTCTCTTAGAGCAAACATTCACTTAGTGAGTGGAAGGGCCCAGAAATACAAAGCAGAAAACCTGTTTTTTCCAACTTTGAACTTAGTGTGAGTGGTAGTTTTTGGTGAGTGGCTCATCCTTGCAATGCCCCATTTTGCTAGCCTCAAATGAGAAAATAGAATGATAGGCTTGGTGTCATACGTACCTGTAAAAACTACAGAGATGTGCCTGTGAATATACATATTTACATTCATATACATGGAACAGCTTTCCTGTCAATCCATATCTGTCCATCTGTCTGTCCCTCCAGTTCATTGCTCCTCAGTGCTGCTCTTGGTGCCCCTGGTTGCAGACACTGCATTAATTCATCCACCGACAGTGACAGACACTCGTGCTGCTGCCCAGACTGGCTGTCAGCAGCAAGGCTGTCCCTGACAGCTCAGGGGCTCTGTACACTGGGAGTCCCCTGACCCCCATGCTGTCAGTCAGTCTACTGTTGACATGACTCTGGCCAGGTGTCATGTTATTGGGAATCTAAGCTAGGGGATGGAGGGTCAAAGTCCTGTGGGATGATTTCTGGGCTCCCCAACAAAGAGGGGAGCCCGACCTCTGCATTTCAGTGGTCCCTTCTGTGGGGAGACTGCCTTTCCAAGCTGGACCTTGTGGGGGACAAAGTTAGCTTGCCAACATACTAACCTGCTGGACCCTGGGAGGAGGGAGAGCACCAGCAGCCAGGTAGGGATGGGGCACCACGGAGAAGCCCACATTGGCCTGGTGCGTTTTCAAGGGCTGGAGACAGTGATGTGGGCAGGAGCCGGTACTGGCAGAGCTTTTCCAGGCATTAGGAACTTCTGGCTCAGACAGGTGTCTTTTGGGAGCAGCTGCCTTCCCAAAGTCAAGTGTCTAATTTGCATTGTCAGCTGGATTATGGGTTTGTCAGCTAATGACAGCAGTGACCAGTGCCTTTTACTCCCAAAATGATCCTGTCACAGGTCCCGCCTCACATATGTTCTGTACCATCACCGTCTATATGGTGAAGCCTCGTTTTCCAGTGTGAGATCCTGGAACCTCAATTCTCTCTCCTGGTCATGACTGTCCTTCCAGCTTTTTCCTCAGGGGCTTTCGGCTTGGAGTTCCCCATCATCCCATTCCCTTCTTGCCTGGACGATGATGTGGTTACTTGATTTCCAAATGTCACCTCAACAGGCAGAAGAAGAACCAGTTAGTGTCTCCCCAGGTTAGGCTCCTGAGAACAGCTGGGACTGAGCTAGAAGGAAGATCCTGGAAGGGCTGATTTGAAGGGAGTTGCATTCAATGGGGGTAGAGGTGTGGACGTGTGTTTGAAGTGGGTCTTGGATCTCCATTCTTCAGTGAGTCCAGAAGGAATCCAGAGCAGGTGGAGGACAAGCTGGGGAGAGAATGTGGCTCCTCTCTCCAACTGTCAGGCCAGACTTCCCTAGAAGACAGTGTGCACCCTGGGGGAAAGGACATTCCAACACTTGAAATAGCCAGCACCTTCTTGTTCCTGGTGTCCTAGGACACTAAGCACTGTGACCATCTGAACGGCCTTGTCCCTCAGGGAAAGATATGGAAACCAGTCAGGCTGAGTTGAGACAGCAACTCTAAGAGTCGGCGACCCTCCAGAGTCTCCTGTGGCTTCATAGGTGCTGTAAGCCTGTGTTGAAAGGCGTGCCTGTAGCCCCTCAGACTTGATGTGCCAGGGACAAAGCTTTCGACACCCTCTGTGTGTGCAGCATCATCAGTCTCATCTTTCAAACCTAATATTGGGTGAGCCCCTTCCCCACACTGCTTCTAAAGCGTGAACATTATCATTCCTCTAACTTTCTTCTCCTTCAAGGTGTTTATGTTAATTTTAGTGTACGCTTGTTAAATTGTACCCCAAATGCCTGAGGCACTGAATCTTTAATGAATTTGCTAAGAACTACCATCATGACAATACTGAGTCTTCTAACCCATAACATGGATCCTCTCTGGACTTATTTAGATATTCTTTAATTTTTTCTCTACAATATTTGAAATCTTCCACGTACAAGATTTGCTCTTTTCTTAAATTAATTCCCAAATGTTTTATTTCTTTTGGTTCTTTTGTAAACCGAGTTGTTTCCTAAATTTCATTTTCAAGTGGTCAAGCAAGTATATAGAAATCCAACTGATATTTTGTACATTGAATGTGTACCTTGTGACGATGCTGACCTTGTTCATGAGTTCTACTTTTGGTTTTGTGTGTGTGTAGATTCTGTGGAATTACCTACAAACAAGACCATGTCATCTGTGGGTGAAGACATTTTGGCATTTCCTTTTCAATCTGCTAGAGATCTTCGTATTTTTTCTAGTCGCACTCTCTAGAATCTGTATTACCATGTTGAATAGAAGTGTCAAGAGCAAACATCCCAGTCTGGTTCCTGTTCTTTGGGAAAAAGCATCCAGTCCTTCAACATTAAGTATGATATCAGCTGTGGGTTTTCATAGATGCTCTTTATCAGGTTGAAGGTGTTCCCCTGTGTTGAGATTGTTTCTTGGGCCAATGGAACTATTCTCTTAAAGCTCTCTAGTGAATATTTCATTTTGGGTTACAAGTTTTCTATTCTAGATTTTATTTCTTTTAAATACATGTTTGTTTTGAAACTTTGGTATACTGATTACAATATGCATTTTTGCCTTTTTGTATTTGTTTCATTTATTTGTTTATTTTTGGCTCCTGTCCACCACCAGCAGCTCCAGGAAGTCACAGTCACCACCATCTGGGTAGAGCAGCAGCGTGCGCGTGGGGGCTGGTGCACCGCTGAAGCTGAGCTCGCCCCTGTTTCCCCTCTTTGCCCAGCGCGCTAAGCGAGCTCAGGGCCCAGGGCCTCAGTTCAACTCTAGGCCTCCAGCGCCTGCCTCCCACGCCAACATCACCAGCAGCAATGGCGGCCGTGGCGGAGGTGGCAGTGATGATGGCAGCTATGGGCTCCACCACCAGGCACCGCTCAGGCTTCATAGCTATGCGCGCATGGGTTGGAGAGGAGGCCCGGGGTCCCCCTTGCCACGCAGGGCTCCCTCCCCGGTTCATAGTGCCATGGGCTGGGCTGCGGGGCTGGTGCAGAGGCCCACATACTTGCTAACCTGGAGGGTGGCAGCGGTAGCAAAGGTGCCCCTCCCCTGCTGCAAGCTCCAAAGAAGGATGTGGGAGGGATGCCTTAGCAGCCACCAAGAACAAACCTGTGATCCTCTTGAGTATTTTAAACGTGTTTTTGAACATCAACTTGTTACAGCTACTTTGAAGTAACCGCACACTTCAAAGAGTTTGTCTTGATTGGTAGGGGTTATCACCCCCTAATAACAGTCACAATTTTGTGATTCTTTGACGGTCTTATTATTTTTTATTGAAAAATATTTGTCGAAAATATATTGTTGCAACTTGAGATTGTGACTTTTCTCCAGAAGGTTGCTTTCATTGCTGTTTGCATGCTGAGAAAGCTGCTTGGACTTCATCTGTGATAGTCTATCTCCCATGGTATGTGACTGCTCATGCCTCTCCTGTTTTCTTTCTTAGTTATTTTCGTTTTCAGCCTAGCTTCCTGGGAATCACCCTGGGTCTACATAGCTTCATGGTTGCCAAGATTACTTAGGGATGTGTCCCAGCAACTTGATTAAGACTTCGCTTCTGCCAAATGGTTTTGTTGTAGATCTTGGGGAGCACATTCCTATTTTACACAATTAGCACAGAGATTGTACATGCTAAAGTGTACGTCTTCTCAACTATACTTTTTCTGAGTCTTTTCATGGCTCCTCTGCATAAGACGATCATTTCAGTGTGAACCAACCATGTGTGGCTGGGTTGGGCTTTTTTGAGTCCCTGCTAAGCACGCACACAGCTTCAGCCGAGCACATGCTTGCTGCAGTCATAACTCCAGCCGCAGACCTGCAGAGCCCTTGGCCTTCCTGCTTGCAAACCATACAGCTTGTCAGCTCCCCTTCTCATCGCTGCATCCCAGATTAACCCAGCTCCTTACACTATGTGACTTCGGATCCCATTCACAAGGCCTCTCCTATTTGGGAGGAAACTTCCGGCTCACGATGCTCAGTGTGAGAGCTGAGGGAAGAACAAGAGCAACGCAGAGGAGTGCACTGCTGTCGTTGCTGAATTCTGTAGGTTTTAGATATAAACCATTCTCAGACAATTGTGCAACTTGTACATTTCCCAACCACCGAAATAGTCACTTTTGTTGCTCTAGTCTGGTTTTATTTCTAGCATTCACGGGAAGATTTGTTGACCATAAAGAGGACCTTATATATGTATATATAAGTAATATATATATGTAAATATATATATATAAGTAAATATATATGTAAACTATACATATTACTATGTTTTAATCCAATCTTTGGCTTTATTTAGAACTCCCAAATAATCCCAAGACATGTCAGCCCCATGAGGCTCAAACGCCATTATCTTGACAGGTGGGCAGTGAGCCTAGAAACAGGAAGACATGGTGTGACCATCTCCTCAGACTCGCTTCCAGGTGAGAAGGCACGTAATCTGCCCCAGTGTTTCAACAGCAGTTTAATAGGCTGGAAAGTGAAGCCTCCCAACAGTGATGCCTTGTCTATTTTTACCACAAACTTCTCCTGAACTATGGGACATTTATGAGGTTAAGATATGGAACACATCTTTTCTTAAGGTTCTCTGGTATTTATTTGCCTGTACCAGATAGGTTCTTGGCTATAATGCAGCAGACATTCTCAGGAAAGGAAAATATTCTATTTGAGGTATACTATCTGAGATGATTAAAGCAACTGTGAGGCAGGCTGCTTCCTTCGTGTGTGAGTCGGCTCTATCACTCACCTGCTACTCTGGTCTTCCCGCGGCTACTTTTTTTATGTCCCTTCCCTGATTGTGACAGTAACACAGACTTTCTTTAAAAATGTGCATAGAATAAGATCTTAGAACCTGTGAATGCTATGACCACATTACTGTTGACAGTTTGTTTCTTTTATTTTGTGTTTGCACATTCACATAATTATCATAAAGCCGATATTATTCATATCTTGTTTTAAATTCTAATGTAAAAGTAATAAAGTCATTTTGCTGTAGAGATTTTGGAAGGTAGAAATGATTGAAATCACCTGGTTATTTTCTTTTTCTGATTTGCAAAAACAAACATATATGCATAGGTTTTTATTTTTATAAATATGGTCTTCTGGGATATACAGGTTTTTCATTATGTATTTGCTTTTGCTTCATAGCATGAGTTTTTACCGAATTGTTGACTAATACATAAATATAAATTTTAGTGCAAAATATTTCATAGAAATATAATAATTATTTGACTTTTTTCTTCTTAGACATTTAGATTTTTTCTGGTTTTAGAGAAACATATGCATGATGGAAAACAAGTATTATTTTGTCAGAGCTATTTCATGAATAAAAAACTGCTGGATGTAATGACACAAATGTGTGCATTTGCGCAGGTCAGGTAAGCTCCATCTGTGCTGTTCTGAGAATAGACCATATGACAGAAGTGCCACCAGAAGGGGAGTGGGAGTCTGAGGATTAACCAGAAAGAGTTTTGTACGGTGGAGAGGGGGGCGAGGAGGGTATGTACATTCTGGCGTTGGGATCCACATCTCCAGAATTCGGTGGTGCGGTGTCAGGTGGAGAGCCACATATACACCAGGTCCACTGATGATGTCTAAGCAAGAGGTGAATTTACAATGTACCCTGAGAAAGAGCTCTCTCCCACACATGCTGCGCTGAAGGAGTAACATGGGCCCATGCTCACGGAAGCCAAAGCTCACACTGAAGTTGGTTCTGTGTAGAGAACCAGAGGAGTAAAGTCTATGGTGAGAATATGCTTTGTGAAGTCAGACCGTAAAAGCCAAAGCAGTGATCTCTGCGGTCGAGTTTTGTTTCCCCAAAGCCTGAACAGAATGGATTCTGGGATTGGGCACAATCTCTGTTCCATGCTTGGGTGGCATGTGGGTGTGGACACTTACTTTTTATGCTCACATCACTGAACCGCCCTCCTCTCCTCCACACCCCTCCCCCCCTTAAACACTGTTCTGTTGTGCAAGTCTTCTACTGAGCATTGCTTGGCCTGGCTCTGTAGACACTTGTCCCTGTAGGGAACTGGCATGACTCAGTCTGTGAAATTCAGTGACACAGTTGAACTCAGAGCCTCCGTATGTCCATGTGTTCTTGTGAGGAAAGAAAAGCCCACTGTTGTGTCGTCTATGGTGACCCTGTGCTAGTAACCTCATGGACATGGGTCTCATGTCACCCTGCCTACACAGACAAAATGAGACCAGAAGTCTGAGCCTCAGTAAATCACCTGCCACGGAAAAGCACAGATCCCGGTGGAATGTCGGGGATCACCTAGTGCTATAAGAAATCTCTGCTGTTTCCTTCAGAACCGTGTCATCGAAATGGACTGAGTGTGCAGCAACTCAACAGCCCTGGGCATACAATCCTAACTCACATAGCAGCTACAAGAATCAACTTGGTATAAATAGAGGGACCTTCAGCCACAGCCAAAGAGTATATTTGAGAGCAGAAGCATGTGTGCAGATGGATCTTTTCTTTCCATTAGCTGTGGCCTTTTGCAAAGGAGCAAAGTTGGCTGTGGTTTAACTGTTCTTATTTCATCTTTCAGCACCAGAGCAGTGGTGGCAGAGCCCCAACCAGCAGGGCCAGCTTGACTTCAAGCACTTCCAGGAATCCACCACATTTGAAGGAGAACATAGCGCCCTCCTTCCACCCACACTGCTTCCAGGACCACCACCCTCCCGCTCTTTGCACCTCCCAGTCCAGGGCAGCCCAGGTCCAGTTGGGGAAGGAACATGCTAGAGTGTTGAGCCACAGGACACAGCGCCTAGGACCCCCAGCAGTGACATTAGTTCACACAGCTTAAGTAATTTGCTAGTTTCCTCTCTGTGCCTCCATGCTTTCCACAGGCAGAAATAGTTCCACATGTCTGAGTAAGGGCCCGGACATTTGTCCTAAGGGGTTTGAAGAAATTTTTGACAAGGAGTAAATCAAAATTAAACTTCCTCTTCCTTGTATTTTGTGGGCTTTATGTATGTCTTATGTTTTTTCCACCTCTACTTGCTTTCCAAAAGCACCTGTTTCCCACGAACTGAATCTGATTGATATTGTTTAAAATTGAATATATTAAAGTTACTACATTAAATGGATTTGTTAACAAAAATGCAAAAATAAACAATCACTCCTTTTTTGTCACTTACCACACACTGATTATTTTGTTTTACATCCATATATGTAGAAATATACACACACATATTAACGAGTGCCCTAATTGTTAGTGTGTTTGCATGTGTATGTGTGTGTTTCTCTTATTTCTAATGTAGAGCTGCCAATAGTAGAGGCTAATGTTGTTGAGCACTCACATGTATCCAGGAAAGTTAACTCATTTTATCCACACAACTCCAAGAGATGGGTCACTTTAACTCCATTTGACAAATGACGAAATTATGTCACAGAGAGTTCAAATAGCTATAGAACCAAGATTAAGCCCTAGCATATGGATTTCAGAAGTCAAGCAGTTAACCCCTCTGCCATTGTACCTTTTCAGTGGTAGCGCAATTCTCTTGAGGCTCTTGTGACATCAGGAAAATAGGTGCCTGTGACACACTGGGACAGGTCTGAGCACAGCCACAGTCATGCGGCATCTTATAGTGTCACCACCAGAGTGAATTAAACCAAATGAGACTGAATCTGCTAAACTTTTCAAGAGAAATAACCGGGGAAACTTCACTGTCTATGACTCACGTAGGCCCCCAAAGAAAACATCATAAGGACTATCTCAGAGAAAGAATTAGAAATGTGTAATTGATCACTTATTACAAGTGAGGCTGAATTGGAAGACTCAGTTGTCATGCTGTCCTTTATTTTGGATTCTCAGTTAGCATCAAATAAATTAACACAGAGGCCAAAGTAGATTTCTGATTGCTTTTATTGTGCCTATTATGAAAAATGCACAAATGTCAGGTAACAAGCATGGTGGCTTCCAGGTATATAAAATAAAGACTTCAAGGCAGTTATCTGGTTAAAGAGTTCAAGGAATGCAGTTGTAAGGTGTATGGTGGCTGTACCCAGAGGCATGGGGACTGGGAGGCTGGAGCTGGTGGACAACAATAAGCAGGTGGTGCAGAAGACTCTGTGGATGCCCCCGGGCCCAGCCCCTGAGTCATGGCAGAATTTATTCTAGCTGCAAAGTGAAAGCTTCTGTTTGCCCAGGGGTTTGTAAGCCTGTTCTTGGATACGAATGAGTTAGGTGTTATTTGTGTTAGTTTTGGTGTGTTCAGAAAATGTAAATAGTTTAGCCATAGTCATGCAACTGATAATTAAAAGAGTGGAGTTTAAGTTCACTCTGTGGCACCAGAAGGCCTGTACTCACACCCCCTCCCCATGTGTGTACACGTGTCTCAGGGTCTCGGGTTTGGGAATTAGAGGAAGAATAAAAACTAAGATAGTATATGAACTTTCGATTCAGATGGTCTGGGACAAAGCCCTAGGTCTCGCTGTGTGGTATGGAAACAAATAAATTTAGCTCATTGCCTTCCTGTGTAAAATGGGAATAAAATCCATCACAGTGAGTATTAGGAGAATTAAACAAAATGCACTCTTAGTGCAGCACATCTTCTGTACGAGAAGCTCTCAGTATCAGTTCATATTACTAACTACCAGGAAGAACAATTTTTTTTTTAATATCTAGAAGCAATCTGAAGAAAAAAAAAAAAAACTAGAAGCAATCTGGGGGGAAAAAAATCTAGAAGCAATTGATATCCTATTTTCCTCAGTCAGTAGTAACAAAGGTCACAGAAGTGAATGAATTCCATTGTTGAAAGAATTCAGATCACATCACTGCACCCCCAATTTATAGTCCTCTCATACCCAAAGCAGCATTTACTGTGTGATGATGATTCCTGAGAGATGATGGATTGTCTTAAAATATCACCCAGTCTATTGTTCAAGGTCCAGCCATTCTGAGGTTTTTCCTGAAGCCAGGGCAGTTCAAGGGTGATGTTGATGAGGAGGAGAAAATGCTACAGCAGAACATAAAGGCAAACATACACAAAATCTTACCATTTTCATCTTCTCATTCAGAGAAGATTTTGTAGAATTAATAGCAGCAAGCTCTGAAAGAAATGAGTACAAGTATTATTCAAATGTTCAAATCCATTATTTGATGCGTGTCTGTGTTGTGGATAGATAAACGATAGATAATTAGATGATATATAGGTAGATGATAGATAACAATTAGTAAGCAAAGAGAGGGGCCTTTACTAATATGAGCCCCACAATTCCAGAACTGATTGTTCTGAGTAAATCAATTCAAAATTGTATTTCTGCACATAAAGATGTTAAATTTCATAAATTATGCATTTCTTTCTTTTTTTCCTCCACAGCTGGAGGGTAAATGCCTAAGACTATCTTGTTTTCCTTCTCTGCTCATTGCTTCTATTGCAAAGTAGGTCTCGTATACCAACTTGTTGAACGGAAAAATAACCAGAAACTGGCCGTTGTACAGTCCTCAGCACCCACTGCTGACATGAAGTGCTGTTACCAAGATGAGTCCATCCAATCCTAGAATCACAGCAGAATCTTACATGTTGGAAGGAGTCTGGTTTAGGTCAATTTCCCATCTAAGCAAAAGGAAGCAGTCCTACCTTTCAAATCACACAAGCTTCAGTATCCCCAGATACCGCACATGATTTTTATGGAGTGGTGGTATTTGCAGACATGACAACAGTATGAATGAAAGCTAATACCTATTAAATGATTATTACTGTGCCAGACACTGTGTTAAAAGTTCACATGTATTATGTCATCTGATCCCCCAGTTACACTGATATAAGCTGAATTTGAAGGACTCTGTCTTACCCAGAAGGAAATAAGATTTAAAGGTTCTATGTACCTTGCAAAATCATACCAATGATTGTTAGAGCCAGCCCTCAAAGGATGGTTGTGGGCATTTATATGAGCGAGAACATGTGAAAAACACCGTGTAAAACACCCCATAGAAATCTAACATAACTCCCCATTGTGCACTGTCAAACACCATCTGTTCCAGATGTCTTAGCCTTTCATCTTAGCAAATGACCTTTTCATTACAGATGCTCATTTAAAAAAAAAAAAAATATATATATATATATATATATATATATATATATTTATTTATTTATTTATTTGAGAGGGAGAGAGCATGAGTAGGGGAAAGAGACAGAGGTAGAGGGAGAAGCAGACTCCCCACAAACAGAGCCCAGGGGCACCTGGGTGGCTTAGTTGGTTAAGTGGCGTTCTTTGGCTCAGATCATGATCCTGGGTCCTGGGATCCAGCCACTCTTCAGGTTCCTTGCTTGGTGGGGATCCTGCTTCTCCCTCTCCTTCTGCTTGATTGTAGCTCCCCCTAATTATGCCCTCTCTCTCTCTCTCTTCCTCATTCTCTCTTTCTGTCAAATAAATAAATAATTAAAATTATTAAAAAAATAAACAGGGGGCCCAATGCAAGGCTCAATCCCATGACCCTGGGATCAAGACCTAAGCCAAAGGCCTGTGCTTAACCAACGGAGCCACCCGTTCACACCTGAATGTGAACTTGTTTGCAGGGATAGCCATCTGAACACACACAAAAAAGAAGTTAGATTTACCTATAGTGTAGAAGACAAAACAAAACACAAAATCACCCAACATACATACAAAGACAAAAATCAGTAAAATGATCATTGAGCACAGGATACAGGAAGAGAGAGTTGCAAGGCTCTTTTTTTTTTATCCTTTTTCTTTTCTATTTATCTTTGTCCACAGAGCCATGATTATGGTGTGCAACTTTATGTACTCCACACTATCTTATTTTCGTGTGCTCTTGAAGAAATAGGTTTAAGATATAACCATTTGAGTAAAATCCAGGATGAAAATGTTACTATAATTATGTTAATTATAATTAAAATTACTACAATTGTTAGATGTTCATATTATAGGTACTTACTATATACAATATACAGTATACAAAGTACTATATACATTTATAGATAATTACTATAATTGTTAGATGTTAGATGTTAAAATATCCTCAAGAGCTAACTTTAAAATGCCTTAAAGATCTCCTTTTTTTCCATGCAGTGACTTTATTGATCATATTTATATCTGAAATTAATATAACACTGTATGTTTACTAACTGAAAGTAAAACAAAAATGTTTAAAAAGATAAATAAAAATCTTTTATCATCATGTATTGATTGACATAAAAAGACAGGTAAAATAACAAGTTTCATATAAAACCTGTATGTGTATTCTAGGTGCTCTTTCTCAAGGCTGGTCAAAAAGGACAAATTAGTTTTATCTCTTTTGAGAATCAATTCATTATTCTGTGCTTTCATGTATCTATATACATATATACAAGTTTTTATCAAAAACAAAAACAGGGATGCCTTGGTAGCTCAGTAGGTTGGGCATCTGTCTTTAGCTCAGGTCATGATATCTGGGCCCCAGGATCTAGCACCATGTCAAGCTCCCTGCTCAGCAGGGCATCTGCTTCTTTCTCTCTCTCTCAAATAAATAAATAAAATCTTTAAAAAAAAAAAAAGAAAATTTCATGAACCAGTATAAGAAATCTGTTATAGAATTGCATTAACAGAAATGCCTCATTATCTTTGTTGCTATGAGAAGAACTTGAAGACATTCCTTTCAGAAATGCTAAGTAAAATACATCATATACACAGGAACTTCTCCCTTACCATAATTCTCACCATGAAACTTTCTATACATTTTACTTTTCTCTGCACACTAGAGAAATCAAAACTTAGCAGGATACTTCAGCCAAGGGGTTACACCTTGCTCATTTGCTTCCTCTCTGTTAGCTGTAGAAATAAAAAACTTACTTACTTACTTAAGTTAGTTTTTAAAAATATATAAATAAATACAATGAATATAGGAATACATTAACCCATGTTGTGTTTTCAACAAGCATTTTCACTGGCATAATTTCATTTGATCTTCATCATAGGTCAGATAAAATAAATGTTTAACACGAATTTGGTCATTGGACCAACTAGGACTCTGGGAAATAACAAAAATTTAAAACTGGGTAATTTTAACAATTTAACTGGCTGTATTTATAAACCTGTTCAGGAGTCAGGCATCATCCTATCTAGGAAGTAGAGAGGAGCTTCAAAGGCCAATAGGAAAGAGGTTTTTCAAGATAGGGGGTGAAAATGAAATTATCAGCAAGGAAACCATTGACTAAGGTGAGGTCATCCTTCTATGGGGAATGGAGGCGGACAATCTGTAAACCTCCTAGTGGGGACCAGGAAGATCCCATGTCCACTCATTAAAGGTTGCATTTCTAGGTTGGGTAGGTATGAAGACTTTAATGACTTGTGGTCTTAAGCTAACTGAGTACATTTTGAGTCTGTGCTTTTCCCTTTTAATGACTCTGCCTTTTGATCAGACTCTGAGCTGAACTGAGAGATGGGTTCTAAATTGAAGGCATTAGCACCACTCTCAGCAACTTCTCTGACATTCTCACAGTAATTGTTGTTCCTCTGGGTGATATTAACAGGTCTTAACCTTTTTACTTAACCCTTGTGGTAGTCACAAGTTTCAACTTGAGTTTTACAATTTTTGAGTTGGTCATTTTCTTCATTATTGTAATGTTCCAGTCTTAGGTCATTTGCTTGGAGATTACTGGCTTTGAATTTGCATGTAAAGCTTTTGAGAGGACATAACACACTAGGAAGATTATTATGATGCCTCTAAACAGGATAATTCCTCATGTTTGTCATAGTCCTCAAGACTCGAACCAATTAAAATCAAATAAGTAAGAAAGATCTTATTAAAGGAGTAACTCTGTTAAGCCACACGGCTTGCACCAGGATCTCATGTTATTGGGCTTTAATTTTCCCAACAGTGTACAATTTGGTATAGAACATGGTGTTGCCTACAGCAAAGATCCAATCTTGCTCATCTGAGTCATAATCAAGGGCTATTTTACTTTCAAGAACTGCTTTGGTCAGTGTCAAAGGGTTTTGTTTACTTGTTTTTTGTTTGTTTGTTTGTTTTGTTTTTTGGGGGAGGCTACCCATGGCTTTAGGAGGGTTTCTGCAACAACTTGAAGAATGAAGGGAAAGGTCTTGATTGTACTTTTTATAATTATGCCTCACCAAGGAAGTAGGACCAGCCAAAGAAGTGAATCCCAGTGGCTTCTTGGTAATTCCTAACTAACTCCCAATAGAACTTTATGGTAATCAACCAATGAGATGTCTTATTGACCTTGAGAAAAATTAGGACCAGGGTTATATTTTCTGCTAGGTAGCTATAATTCTAGAGATTAGGCCTCTTGCCATTGACCTGGGAGATACAGGCCATTGACAGAGTAATGGAAAAGAAAAGAGGGAGAAATGATTTCATATTTAAAGTATGAAGCTTTGAACCTCTGTCTAGATGAAAGCAGTCTATTTGGATGTCAGCTCTTTCTCTTTCCCTCAATTTGATTCAGAAACTCCAGTGTCTGGGCAGAACTAGAGGTCAGGTGGAGATTTCTGTAGCTATGGAATGTGTACAAGGTTCAACTATTTGTTTTACAGCAGGAACATTTGGTTATGTCCCTCTTCTACTGGAAATGGCCAGGGCTATCTTCCTCTGATGTTGTGTCTTACATACCTAATCACAAGGCTGCATCCTGTGACTGAGAGGACCCTTTAATTGTGCTCTAAGAAGGTTTCTGTAACCTGATGATGACAGGCTTGAGCATCAGACAATGAGGACTCACATCCAAAGGATCAGCAGAAGTTTGTACACTGAGACAATTCCAGAGGTTTGCAAGGTTTTCCTAAAAGTTCCTGTGATTTTTCCTGTGAATTATGTGCCCTAGTCACTGGAGATCACAGAAGGTGTCCCCCAAAGGGGAAACCCATTTTTAACAATGTCTTTGCAACAATGAGGACATCAGCATCTTGGCAGGGAAAGTCTTACACCCACCCAGAAAATATACAAACAATGACAAGGGCATATAGACAACATGTACCACTGGCAGTGGAATGAAGTCCAACTGCAGGTGTTCAAAGAATCCAGAGAGAGCAGGCATGAAACCTCCAGAAACTAAGCAGTTGTTCCAGAATTATGGAACTGACAGGTCAGACAATGGTAACTGTTTTGTACTTTTGAGGTCTCCAACCTGTTGGTTCCCAATCCAATTCCTTAAAACACAAAAGGAGTTTTAGATTTGCAATGTGGGCTCACTTGGTGGCTTAGTCTGATAAACATCTGCATTCAGCTATTATCTGATGCTGGGGTGCCAGAATCAAGCCCCATTTGACACTCCCTGATCAGTGGGAAGTCTGCTTTTCCCTCTCCCTGTGTCCCACAACTCGTGTTCTCTCTCTCTCTCTCTCAAATAAATAAACTAAAATCTTCATAATAAAGATTTTTGGGGGTGCCTGGGTGGCTCAGTGGGTTAAAGCATCTCCCTTTGGCTCAGCTCATGATCCCTGGATTCTGGGATTGAGCCCCACATCAGGCTCTCTGCTTGGCAGGAGAGTCTGCCGCCCCATCCCCCACCTCTGCCTGCCACTCTGACTACTTCTGATCTCTCTCTCTCTCTCTCTCTAATAAATAAATAAATAAATAAAATATCTTTAAAAATAAATAAAGATTTTTCAGTTTTCCTACACATCTGTAATCTGTGACTACAGTTCTTTGCTGAAAAATAAAATGGTATATCAGAAAAAAATAACAAACAAAATTTTAAAAAATTAAAAAAAGGAATAAATGAGTATATCAGAAAGTGATGAGCTTATATCTTTAGATTTAAGGATCCCATTAGCAAAGACTTTAGGCTTTTCAGAGCTAAGCTAATACCTCAAAGGATGTGTCTGGAATAGAGAATTTTGTGTTTTACACTGTAGTTCCTTGCACAGAAGTTTTCTTGAGGTTGATGTATGACCTAGTGTTGATCTAACCCATTTCCTGATCTCATACTATCAGGGAATGTTCTTGAGCAAATGCTCTTATATCCTCCAAAGGCTTGATTCATGCCCACCAATTTTTGTGACTTTTTCTACTTCCTTTGTTATCAGTAGCCTTTATCTACACTAAAGACAAAAATTATGCACACATTAGTGTATGGCCAGTAAGAGATGTTACTGAGCTCTGGCCAAAGAAGACTCTTGTGCAACACCAATTCTCCTGGACACTTCCTGAGGGTTCTACCTGGGGAACTCGGTCTGAAAGTTTAGCGACTTGGTTGTGTGCCAGTTCAGTTGGTTTCTGGGAAAATATACTAGCTCAACAGAGCTGGAAAAAAAACAAATCCTACCTCAACTTAACACTAGCATAACACTCTGCCAGCCCAAGCTGGGCTGCTCTGTAAAGCAAAATCAGTTACAATAGGAGTTTGAACACAAAAAGAGTGGAGTATAGAGCCGAGAACTCACCCACAGCCATTGGATCAGGTGAGAAAGATCGTGAATTCAGAGGACTCACAGTTACCACTTCTGTGTTTTGCTTTGTTTCTGAATGCCCCTGGGGGTCCATTTCAGATTCTGTCACAGCCATCAAACCTGTTGAAGAGCAAAAGTTGGAACTAAGTAAATGTTAAAGATCTAATAGCGTTATTAATCAATGTATTAATGAATCACTCAGCATCCCACCTAGGAAGTAGAGGGGAACTCAAAAGGATTAGAGAGAAGGAAACATTCTTAACAATAGAGAAGGAGAAGAAAAAAGAATATTCTTACTAATGAATCCATTGTTTTAGGCAAGGTCACCTTACCAAAGGGAAAGTGGGGATCCATCAGAAATCTTTCTGGGGATGATCAGGAAATGCCCATGCTGACTGGGTAAATGTTACTCATCTGGAGGGTTGACATTGTACTTGGGTTAGGTATTAAGTCTTGGGTTAGTGACTTGGAGCTTTAAACTTCGTGTTGCCATTTTAGGCATGTGGGTTCTTTTTTATTCCCCCAACGTTCCAAGAAGACAAAGATTTACTTCAGAAATTAAAACTTGTATATAGAAAGCTCTTCTTGTTCTTGTTAAGTGTTTATTTCCCACTGCTTAAAAATTGCCTGTGAATCACAGAGAAAAGTATAAACCAGCTACTTCTCAGGAGCCTTCGGTAGCCTTGGTCTGTGATGTTTATTCCAGGATGGGACTGAATCTACTGAGTTACTGGATCACCGTGGGCTAGGGCACTTTCAGTTGGCTGCCCACAATGTCTAAACTGGTGTCTACACCAATGGGGCTCCATTGGGACACCATGGCCGAATCATATCTGAATCACAAGGAACCCTGAGTGATTACAAAAAGTCTATTTGCATTATGGTAATGATCCTGATTGGGATAGTAGTTCATCCTGCACCCCTTCCAGCATGGCATTCACTAGGAATGCAATAATGTTTGCTGAACAGCTTTAGTAATGAGAAATATATTCTCTGTGTAGAATGAAAGAATCTTTATACATGTGAACCTCACCCAATCTTTACTTATGACACTTCAACTTTTTCTGGTATATTAATTTCAAATCTGAAAAACTCAAGATCACACTAAAACCTCAGTAGCCAAATTATTATTTTAGGTTGAGTTGTGATTTGGCTCCATCAATTGAACAGCATTTTGTGCCCTGTAACTCATTGTTAATGGGTCATACTTTGAGTAGAGCAATTTTAAAGTGAGAAGGACTGTGATGCTGAGAAGAATATTCTTGAAAGATATATAATTGTTCTTATTTCCTGATCAATAAAATCATGAAAAGTGGACACTCTGAACATTTCATTTTAAAAATGAGGTGGGAGCGCCACTCTGGGAAAGATGGCAGAGAAGTAAGAGACCCTGTTTCAACCAATCCCCTAAAGTGAGTTAATATCTACTAGAACACTCTGAACACCCATGAAATTGGCCTGAGATGTGAGATTATACACATCTGGATCTCTATGGGGACAGAAGATCATCAGTGGAGGGGTAAAGCAGAGTGGGAGTGCTCAGATTGATTTCGGAGGATAAACAGAAAGGGAGGGAGCCACCAGAAATGACACATCGGGAGGTAATACAACAATATGAAAGTGTCCTGTGCTTGCAGACCAGCATTAACTTGGTGTCTGGTTAAAAAAAAAAAAACACACACACACACACACACAAAAAGAAAAAAGGGTCTTGAGGAGCAATTGGTAGAATTGTGTGGCCACAGGCAGACCCAAGCCCACAGTTCAAGGGTGGTCACAGCTTGTGCCCACCCGAGCCCGACAGGGGCTCCTGCCAGTGGTCCCTGAGCTAGCAGATTTCCAATGCTTGCACCACCACTGGAGCTGGGCACATGCCTGCCCACGACTGAGATAGCCTGGTATAAGCTCCTACCTGAGGTCCCTGGGCCCACAGCCTTCCATGACCTGCACTGCAACTGGGTCTGAGTGCACCCAGGATGGGCATGGACTCCAGACAGTCAGGCAACAGGAGTCACCAGAATCAGGCTCGCCTGGACCAATATTGCTGACCATTTTAGGGCACGGGGGTGCAGAGGCAAGTGTGGGCCCCAGGATGACCACTGAGGTTGTGGGTGGGAGCAGGCAATGCCTGTGGCAGTTTGCAATGTTCAATGGCATTTGCAGAGGGGAAGTCTGTGTACTCTGAACAATCCAGAGGGGAGTAGACTGAGGCTTCTCTCTGAGGTGGAGGTCTGGGTGTGGACAGTTTACTTTGCACTAACCCTCCAAAAAGCCACAAAAAGCCCTGAAAGAACAAAAACCTCCAGAGAAAAAAAAGTCTGAAAAGCCTGTTTCCACAGAACCCAGCCCCTTGATAGATGGCAGGGCAACTCAGCCCAGGCAAGACTGACTGAAAAACAATGCACTGGCTCTGCCCCCAGAAGACAAACCGAAAAGAACAAGAGGACAATAACCATAGGATCTCCATAAAACTGTAAAACCCCAACAATAGGGAGAAAACAATATTTTAAGCCCCCATTATTACCCCCAAACCTGTATATTTCTTAAGCACAAATTTAAAAAATTTGTTCTCATTCTTATTCTGTTATTTTTTTTAACTTACTTAGCACTACAACTAGATGTTTATTACAAACCTTACATAATACCTTTTTAACTTGAACTTTTTTCATGCATATACCTGTATTTCTTTTTTTTTTCAATATATATATATAGATATAAGCTTCAAGATAGTCTTTTTCCCCCCATTAAATACTACCCCTATATATAAACCAGTTTTAATTTTCCTGTGTCTCTGGAAAGTTGAGTCCTTTAACGAACATAACAAGATACAATTAGGATGAACTGAATTAACCTTCCTTGCACAAATCAAGGGTTTATAAACACCTTCCCATCTTATTCTGTCAGTGTTAATGTGTATTTGTTTCTGTTTATGTACTATATAAATCTTATTCTTGGAGCTCATTTTGGCTGCTCTTTTCTTTTCTTTTCTTTTCTTTTACTTTTCCTGGTCTTCTTGTTGTTTTTTTTGGTTTATGTACCTTATAAATCTTACTTTGAGGGCCCATTTTGGCTGGGTTTTTTTTTTCACTTTTTTTCTCCTTTTCTCTCTCTTTTTTTATTTCTTCTTTCTTTTTGGTGGGGAATTCCAATTGCTCCAAAACTGTACAAGGTGCACCTTGACTGGTTTGTGCTTGATATATCTAGTATACATTCCCTCAACCATCTGTCACAAAAATGACTAGGAGGAGGAACACCCAAGAGAGGAGAAATTAAGAGACTGTGACTTCTGCCACAGAACTATTGGATATGGACATAAACAATATGTTGGAAATAGAATTCAGGATAACAATTATCCAGACAATGGCGTGGTTGGAGAACAACATTAGTGGAAAAATAGAAACTCTAAGGACAGAAGTAAGAGTTGATCCAGCAAAACTTAAAAATGCTATCAATGAGATCCAATCTAATCTCAATACTCTAACAGCCAGGGTAAATGAGGCAGAATATTGAATTAATGATCTAGAAGACAAGCTGATAGAAAAGGAGTATCAGGAGGAGACCTAGAACAAACAGCTTAAAAGCCGTGAAAACGAATTAGGGAAATAAATGATGCCATGAAACATTCCAATGTCAGAATTACTGGGATCCCTGAGGGCGTAGAGAGAGAGAGGATTAGAAGATATAGTTGAAAAAATATTGGATGCATATTTCCCTAATCTGAGGAATGGAGCAGGTCTTTGTTTTCTAGAGGCAGAGAGGACACCCCCGGAAATCAATGAGTCTAGGACGATCATCAGACAATTAATTGGGAAAATCACGAGTCATAAAATCAGAAAGGATGTGTTAAGGACAGTTGGGGGAAGAGATTCTTTATGTACAGAGGAAGGGCCATCAGAATAACATTAGACCTGTCCACAGAAACCTGGCAAACTAAGAAGGGCTAGCAAGACATATTCAGGGCACTAAATGAGAAGAATATGCAGCCAAGAATACTTTATTCAGCAAAGCTGACATTCAGAATGGATGGAGAGATAAAGAGCTTCCAAGATTGGTGAGGTTTAAAAGAGTATGTGACCATAAAGCTGGAGTACAAGAAATATTAAGGAGGGTTCTATAAAAGAAGAAAGAACCCAAGAGTAACATAGAACAGAAATTTACAGAGACAATCTATAAAAACAAGGACTTCACAGACAACATGATGACAATAAAAACTTATCTTTCAATAATCACTCTCAATGTGAACAGCCTAAATGCACCCATAAAATGGCACAGGGTTGCAGACTGGATAAAATGACAGGACCCACCCATATGCTTTCTGTAAGAGACATATTTGGAACCTAAAGATGAACCAAGACTGAAAGTGAAAGGATGGAGAACCATCTGTCAGGCCAACGGGGCTCAAAAGAAAGCTGGGGTAGTGATTCTTATATCAAATATATTAGATTTGAAGCTAAAGACTGTATTCAGAGATACAAAAGGACACTACATCATTCTTAAAGGGTCTGTCCACCAAGATCTAAGAATTTTAAGTATTTATGCCCCTAGCATTGGAGCACTCAACTACATAAGCCAGCTGTTAATCAAAATAAAGAGTCATATTGATATGAATTCATTAATTGTAGGGGATCTTAACATACCACTACCAGCAACAGAGAGCATCTAAGCAGAAAATCAACAAAGAAACAAGATCTTTGAATGACACATTGAATCAGATGGACCTCATAGATATATACAAAACATTCCACCCTAAAACAATAGAATACTCATTCTTCTTAAGTACACATGGAACTTTCTCCAGAATAGACCACATACTCATTACAAATCAGTGCTGAACCAATACCTAAAGACTAAGATTATTCTCTGCATGTGCTTAGAACACAATGCTTTGACATTGGAGCTCAACCACAAGAAAAATTTTGGAAGGAATTCAAACACTTGGCAGCTGAAGACCATCCTGCTCAAAAATGTTTGGATCAACCTGGAAATCAAAAAAGAACTTAAACAATTCAAGGAAACCAATGAGAATAAAGACTCATCCATCCAAAAACCTACAGGATATGGCAAAGGCGGTCCTAAGGGGAAAATATATAGTCATCCAAGCCTCCGTTAAAAAAAAAAAAAATCAAAAATCCCAAATATACAAACTCTCCTTACACCTTAAAGAATGGGGAATCAAAAAGCAATTAAACCAACCCCACACACAAAAATGAAAATAATTAAGATTAGAGTGGAAATCAATGAGTTAGAATCTAGAGATACAGTAGAACATATCAATGAAATAAAAACTGGTTATTTGAAGCAACTAATAAGGTCGATAAATGACTGGCCAGACTGATCTAAAAGAAAAGAGAGAGGACCCAAATGAACAAAGTTATAACTGAAATGGGAGAGATCACGACTAACACCAAGGAAATAGAAACAATCATCAGAAATTATTATTAACAGCTATATGCTAATAAGTTAAGCAACATAGAAATGCATGCATTCCTGGAGACCTTTAAACTTCCAAGACTGAAACAGGAAGAAACTGACAACCTGAATAGACCAATATCTCGTAACGAGATTGAAGCAGTGACTGGTAACCTCCCAAAAAACAAGAGTCCAGCACTGACAGATTCCCTGGGGACTTCTAACAAACATTCAAAGAAGAAATAATACCTATTCTCCTGACATTCTTTCCAGAAATAGAAACAGAAGGAAAACTTCCAGACTCTTTCTATGAAGGCAGCATTACCTGAATCCCCAAACCAGGTAAAGCCCCCATCAGAAAGGAGAATTATAGCCCAATATCCCTGATGAATATGGATGCCAAGATTTTCAACAAGATCCTAGCAAATAGGATCCAACAGTACATTTAAGAGATTATCCACCACGACCATGTGGGATTTATCCCTGGGATGCAAGGTTGGTTCAATATTTGCAAATCCATCAATGTGATAGAACAAATCAATAAGAGAAGAGAGAAGAAACACATGGTCCTCCCAAATGATGCATAAAAAGCATTTGACAAAATATAGCATCCTTCTGTGATTAAAACTCTTCAGAGTATATGGATAGAGGGAACATTCCTCAACTTCATAAAATCTGTCTATGAAAAACCCACAGTGAATATCATTCTCATATGGAAAACCTGACAGCCTTCTCACTGAGATCAGAAAGACGACAAGGATGGCCACTCTTGCCACTGTTGTTCAACCTCATAGTAGAAATCCTAGCAATAGCAATCAGATGACAAAAATAAATAAAATGTATTTGAATTGGCAAAGAAGTCAAACTCTCTCTCTTCACAGATGACATGATACTTTCTATGGAAACCCAAAAGTCTCCACACCCAAATTATTAGAACTCTTACAGCAATTCAGTAGTGTGTCAGGATACAAAATCAATGTACAGAAATCAGTTGCTTTCTTATACACTAACAATGAAAATATAGAAAGGGAAATTAAAGAACTGATTCCATTTACTATAGCGCCAAGAACCATAAGATAACCTGAGAACAAACCTAACCAAAGAGGTAAAGGATCTATACTGGAGGAACTAGAGAACACTCATGAAAGAAATTGAAGAAGACACAAAAAGATGGAAAAACCTTCCATGCTCATGTATTGGAAGAATAAACATTGTTAAAATGTCAATGTCATCCCAATCAAAATTCCACAGGCATTTTTCAACATGCTGGAACAAACAATCTTAAATTTTGTTTGGAATGAGAAAAGACCCCATATTGCCAAGGAAAGGTTGAAAAGGAAAAACCAAGATTGAGCATCATGTTGCCTGGTTTCAAGCTATATTACAAAGCTGTGATCACTAAGACACCATGGAACTGGCACAACAACAGACACATAGATCAATGGAACAGAATAGACAGTCCTGATATGGATCCTCAACTCATGGTCAACTAATCTTTGATAAAGAAGGAAAAAAAAATATCCAGGGGAAAAAAGACAGTCTCTTCAATAAATGGTGATGGGGAAATAGGACAACTATGTATAGAAGAATGAAACTTGACCATTCTTTTATACCATGCACAAAGATAAACTCAATGTGAGACAGGAATCCATCAAAATCCTGGAGAACATAGGCAGTAACCTCTTCAACATTGACCACAGCAACTTCTTTCAAGACATGTCTCCAAAGGCAAAGGAAACAAAAGCGAAAATGAACTTTTGGAATTGCATCATGGTAAAAACCTTCTGCACAGCAAAGGAAACAGTCAACAAAACAATAAGGCAACCCACGGATAAGAGAAGATATTTGCAAATGATGCTATAGACAAAGAGCTGATATCCAAAATCTGTAAAGATCTCCTCAAACTCAGCACCCAGAAAACAGATAATCAGGTCAAAAAATGGACAGAAGACATGAACAGCCACTTCTCCAAAGAAGACATACAAATGGCAAACAGACACATGAAAAAATGCTCATGACCATTAGCCATCAGGGAAACTCAAATCAAAACCACTTTGAGATACTGTATTATGCAAGTTAGAATGGCCAAAATTATCAGGACAGGAAACAACAAGTGTTGGAGAGGATGTGGAGAATGGGGAACACTCATACGCTGTTGTTGAGGATGCAAGTTAGTGCAGCCACTTTGGAAAACAGTATGAAGATTCCTCAAGAAATTAAAAACAGAGATACCATATAACCCTGCAATTGCACTACTGGGTATTTCCCCTAAAGATACAGATGTAATGAAAAGAAGGGTCATTTGTACGCCAATGTTCATAGCAGCAATGATCACAATTGCCAAACTGTGGAAAGAGCCAAGATGCCCTCAACAGATGAATAGATAAAGAAGATGTTGTCCATATATTGAACTGTAATATTACCCAGTCATCAGAAAGGATGAATACCCAACTTTTGTATCAACATGGACAGGACTTAAGGAGATGATGCTGAGTGAAATAAACCAAACAGAGAAAGTCAATTATCATATGATTTCACTTACTTATGGAGCACAAAGTATAACAGGGAGAATATTAGGAGAAGGAAAGGAAATGACAATTGGGGTAAATTGGAGGGGGAGATGAATCATGAGAGACTGTGGACTCTTAGAAGAAATTGAGGGTTGTGTAGGGGAGTGGGTGATGGGTGAGCCAGATGATGGGTATTACGGAGCAAACATATTGCATAGAGCAGTGAGTGTGGTGCACAAACAATGAATCTTGGAACACTGAAAAAATTTTAAAAATATATATTAAAAAATAAAGTGAGGATATTGCTCTGAAAAAAATTTTTGAAGTTTTTATTTATTTACTTGTTTAAATAAATTAAATTTATTATTTAAGAGAGAGCGAGAGAGAGACAGTGAGAGAAAGCATGAAAGGGAGTAGGGTCAGAGGGAGAAGCTGACTCCCTGCTGAGTCGGGAGCCTCATGTGGGACTTGATCCTGGGACTTCAGGATCATTACCTGACCCAAAGGTAGTTGTTTAGCCAACAGAGTCATCCAGGTGCCCCTCTCTGAACATTTCTTATGTGCAAGGTTGCTAGGTGCTTTCACATGTATTGTTTCATTTAATCCATACAATTTAAGTAGAAAATATATCACTGTGACAATAATATTTTGGATGATGAAACTGATGTGAGAAAGGCTAAGTGAGTTTGTCTTTCTTTTTTTCTCTGTGTGTTCCATAGACCATACTGCTTTTTAAAGATTTATTATTTATTTTGAGAAAGAGAGAACACGGGGAGAAGAGGCAGACAGAAAGAAACTCAAGCAGGCTCTGGAATGAGCATGGAGCCCGACAGTGGTCTTGATCTCAAGAGCCTGAGCTAAATGAGAAGTCAGATGCTCAACTGACTGAGATATCCGGATGCCTTCAAAGCCCACGTTATTTGAATTCTATTGGGAAATAGCAGGTCATTTATGCCATCATTAAAGAAAACAACATTAGAGAAAATATTATATTTACTTGTTTTCATTAATACTTGACAGAAAAGGGTCACCTAGGTGGCTCAATGGGTTAAAGCCTTTGCCATAGGCTTAGGTCATGATCCCAGGGTCCTGGGATTGAGCCCCACATCAGGCTCTCTGCTAAGCAGGGAGCCTGCTTCCCTTGCTCTCTCTCTCTGCCTGTCTCTCTGCCTACTTGTTATCTCCTTCTGTCAAATAAATAAATAAATAAAATCTTTAAAAAAAAATACTTGACAGAAAAGGTAGGGTTTTCCCTTTGAACAAAGTGTCCTGTGTGGTTATATTCATTTTTATGTGCACATACCTTTGTTTACTGAAGGAAAAAGAATCTCTTGAACAACTTTTCTTCCATTACTTTCGTTGTTGATGATACATTTGTGTTCTTTATCCATTGATGCTCCAGTCACAGTCAGCCAGCTGAATTTCATGTATGTGTCCTTAGTCTTCATGGTGTCTCCCTGCTGGGATTTCAGGATTGTTTTGTCATCCTTTTCTTGCCAATCTACCTTGATAACATCAGGGAAAAAATCCTCAAGAAAACAAAGATATGTTCCAGCCTTATTAGATGAGTTTTTTGTTTTAACAAGATGAGCACTTGTTTTAATTTTTTACATCTTCCTTATAGTACAAATAGTATTTTACTGATTATAATAGAAAGACACTGTATTTTTTCTCAACCATATATTTTGGGTTTTAATTTAAAAAGCATGTTATATAAAGGAAGATTTATTTTTCAAAGTACTTGGTATTCCCATAATTCTTGCCCCTACTCAATACATTAAAAAATCTAATTTTCATCTTATGAAGTTTGGTTTTTGTTAGGAATACTTCTGATTCATCATAGTAAAGAACTTGATAATCCAATAATGAGCTTAGGAAAATCTAGATGGTAAGACATTCTGCCTACCTCCTGTCACTTTTCCTTATCCAGAGTCTTGAAGTTTGATTCTTTTCAGGATAGAAGGTATTTTGAACTTCCATAACTTTTTCAATGTGGTAGTTAACTGCACATTAAGTAACATTCTTCATTTTATATGGTTTGTGCCTATATTTTACAGAATTATATTACATATTTTTTTTCAATTTTCCTTTTTTAAGGATTTTATTTATTTATTTTAAAGAGAGAGAGAGAGAGAGAGGTGGGGGAAGATAGAACAAGAAGGAGTGTGGGAATCCTGAGCAGGCTCCACACTCAGCCTGGAGTCCAATATAGAGCTCAGGGCTCAATTCCACTACCATGAGATTATGACCAGATACTTAATTAAAGAGCCACCCAGGTGCCCCTCACGATTGTTTCTTAAACTTATTAAGAGTGTTTTTTATGGCCACAATCATTTCGTTGATTACAAAATAGAAACCGGTTTAAAAAAAAAATAAATATTTTCTGGGACGCCTGGGTGGCTCAGTTGGTTAAGCAACTGCCTTCGGCTCAGGTCATGATCCCAGCATCCTGGGATCAAGTCCCACATCGGGATCCTTGCTCAGCAGGGAGCCTGCTTCTCCCTCTGCCTCTGCCTGCCATTCTGTCTGCCTGTGCTTGCTCTCTCCCCCTCTCTCTCTGATAAATAAATAAAATCTTAAAAAATAATAATAATTTTTCTAATACATTTATATTATTTATAATCAGAAAACTTTTCAGATAAATTGCCTGAGTTTACATATTTGATGAATTAACCAAATGCAAAGAAATTTTCAATTGTGTATGGGACTTTGAATCTGCATATCAATATTAATTCAAAATTCCTCTATTTTATTGTTCTCATTTTTATTAAAAATACTTAAAGCTATTTCTCATGTAAATACGAATTTCAATTGGTGACATTTCTAAGTATATCTAAAAGTAGTAAAAAAAAAGTAATAACTGTATTTCTAAATATATTCCTAAGTATTTTCTAAATAAAATTTAAAAATTTTAATTGTTTTTCTACTGAATACCAGTATGAAGCCCAAACTTTTTGGTGTTGGACATGATAGCATAAGATAAAGGATTAAGGTTTATGTAGCTACAACTTAAAATTTTTTTAAAAATCCCAAATTTGAATATCATTTTTATGCCAAGTGAGGGAAAAGTCCATTAAACAAATACCTCTAAATTCAGGTTTTTTGTATTATCAGTGGACAGTAAAGTAATTTTCCACTAGCGTGGTTAGAAGTAGAGCCAAATGCTCTGGAGAATTTCTGCTCTGTCAATATGATTGGTTACAAACCACTCTCCATACTGGATACAATTCTCCATACTGGAAGCAATTCTCCCTCTAGGTTTAAAATGGGGCAACATCTATGCAACAGCTGCTATGTGTTATGTGCCAAGTACCTTATTTACAGTCTCTCATTTAATTTTCATATGCCCCTGCTCATACATCCTGTTATCTCATCTTTTGGATTAGGAAGCTGAGACCAGAAAATAATCACTCAAGATTGCAAAAGCAACAAGTGGTGGAACTGAAGCTCAAGTCAGTCTGAGTCCAAAGATCAGATTCTCTGACAATACCTTTTCACCATCCGATAAGACATTGTGTCAACTCACACAAGTTATCTGATCAACTTTGTTCTTGAGTCAAATTCTTTCAAGACAATTACACATGTTCTGCATGAGCACTTCATGCAAATCCACTTGGACACAAGGTCAGATGATTTAACAGTGTTTGCACAATGTAGTCTATGCCGACCTTTACCAGAAGGATTGGTATAAAAATCTCTCCTAAGATTTCCACATCTAAATATGCTACAAAAATGAGACATTATAATTATAATTATCATTACCATAATTGTTAGCAATTTGTTTGTGATTATTGTTACTCCGACATGACATCTTATTCTCATGGGGCCAAACTTTCCCTTACTAATGGGAATGCAGTATTTGGGGATAACAATTGGACCTATGTCATATTGGATTGCTAGACTGTCACCTGCCTGACCAGGTCTCCTGAAGGTCACCATCTGTGAATGACATTAAATGTCATGATGTCCGTGACATCATGCAGTAGGAGCATGAAATGCGTTTGTTAAAGATCATTTCTTCCATTTTGTAAAATGCATGTGGAAGGAAATGCCCAGTCTTTCACTTCGCATTCCTCCTAAAGGACTTATGCATTGAAGCCTTTTTTCTCATTTTGTGGTGGGGAAAACAACATGTGTGAAAATTTGGTGTGCTTCATTTTTTAATAAAAAGTATGTACTCTCATACATGTTTCTCCTACCTTTGAACATAAAATTGTACCCTACGCGTTGTACTAGATAACCACGGGCCTTTTTTCTTCTATTTCCCTTAGTGCTTTTGGTCTTCTATTTTTATATCATTGCCTAACTGTACTTGCATATTTTATTTTAGGCCTTCTCAAATAGATTTTGGAGATAGGCAGTATGAGTAAATGAGAAATAGTTTTTACATTAGAGCCTGTTTCTGTTTCTGCCCCGGAGCTTGATAATTTAGTGAGGTCTACCTTGAAGTTGACATGAAAAATGGGAGACACTACATCAAAAACTAATGATGTACTGTATGCTGACTAACATAATAATTTAAAAAAAGAATAATGGGAGAAGATGTTTGCAAATCCCACTCTGTGATATAAATATAAAACATTCAGAATTCAAACACACCGAAATGCCAGAGAATAGGAGGAAGATTTTATACCCCAAATTATGCCTCATAAAACAGAAGTTGCTTTATGTTTCAGTTTGGGTGACTTCTCATTTTAAAAATAATCTTCTAATACTCTACTTTGATTAAACAATGCACTTGGACAAGATATCAACCTGAAATAAACTCAATTAAAACAGTTTAGAGGTAGTACCAGTAAGAAAAAATAATAAGTTTCATATGAATTTGGTAAACATTACCTGGGACTATAGTCTCTATACAATATAATATATAAAGTGCTTGCATTGTACATATACAAAATGACTGATTAAATGAAAACATGCTTTTATTTTCTAAGTGGATAAATGTCTCTTTCTTTTTTTTTTTTTAAAGATTTTATTTATTTATTTGACAGAGAGAGATCACAGTAGACAAAGAGGCAGGCAGAGAGAGAGAGAGGGAAGCAGGCTCCCTGCCGAGCAGAGAGCCCGATGCGGGACTCGATCCTAGGACCCTGAGATCATGACCTGAGCCGAAGGCAGCGGCTTAACCCACTGAGCCACCCAGGCGCCCATAAATGTCTCTTTCAATTAAATATCCAATGCTCTCATCATAAAGGTATCCCCAAACTTACATTTCGACCCTAAGATGACTCAGAAATTTGTTCTAATGTATACATTTTAGATGCATGTGAAGAATCTGAACACAATTTTTATAGAAATTTAAGACAAAAAAAGCAGTATTCTCAGGTGATATTTGTAATAATACAGTTTTAATTTATAGGCATAATCCAATGAAGATATAAACTATTAAAAGTTAATAGTTGATGGATACTTGGGTGGCTCCGTCTGTTAAGTGTCTGCCTTTGACCAGCATCATAATCCCAAAGTCCTTGGATAGAGAACTTTGCTTGGGATCCCTGACCATTGGGAGTCTGCTTCTCCTTCTCCGTCCGCTCTCCTCCCAGCTCCTGTGTACTCTCTCGCTTTCTGTCTCTCTCTCATGTGTCCATGCTCTGTCTCTCAAATAAATAAAAAATAAAACATTTTATTCATTTTATTTAAAAGGTGAATATTTGATTTTTATGTACATTAGTGTAATTTTGTATATTCAGTTATAAAACCTCTCCCTTGTTTACATCCAGACGTTTCCACTGGAAACGGAGAGATCAGCTTAGGTTGAGGCTAACAATATATGAGGTATTGCTTACTACATTCTGCTTATTTTTAGAAACATGTAACAATGAGTCTTAAAATTGAAAGTATTCTGCAAATACTGACCAATTGTTCTAAAATGACCTGTAGACTAGATAAAAATTAACACATTTTTCTATACTCCTGATTTAAGAAGAACTCTACTGGGTGATAATTGGAATTTGTAGGACTGACTTTTTAATGATGGATCATGTCCCAACTTATGCAATAGATATTTTCATATTTAATTTCACTTAGTTCCACAACATCTACTTGAGATGGTGGCTACATTGACAGACTGAATGGACGGAAATATAACAAATGTTAAGAGAATACGTGTCATTACATCTTCAATACTTAATTTTTTTTCTCTTTTCCAATTTTTCCCTAATGGGCATGTATTATTTTTATAATTTTAAGAAAGTGATAACCAATGAATATAAATTTATTTGCTGAAGAATGATTATATAGAAAGTGATACATCCTGACTCACAGTCCACATTTTTCTCTGCACCACAATCTTCCCCAAAAAAGAGTTTTTAGGACCTTCCGAATTACCTCTGTGTCACTATTATTTAATTAGATTGTAAAGTTTATATTGCAGTCAACTAGGAAAAAAACAGGACTAGAATGTTGCTTTTCAATTTGTGAATTCAAATGTGCCTATGAGGACAACACAAAAAAATGCCAGAATATATCATTCCTTTCATTTTTCCAAAGTTTCACTAGCCCTATGAAAATTCTTTGAAAACACTTAATCAACTAGATCCTGTAGGGTAGAAACATCTGTGTGAGATGTTCTCCCTCATCAGGCAAAATTTTACCTCTAAGTCTAATGAAGGATGAAAAAATTTACTAGGCTGAATTTGGAAAAATCAAACCTAGCTTATGACATTCTTGGATATGTTTGTGCAGTTAAATATGTCAATACTTGATATGAATTGACTTGAGACAAAAATGCAAGTTTATCAATTTTTGTTCATTCCTTTCCTTTGGTTATTTTTTGAATCTAATAAATAAGATACACAAATTTTTTTACAAATCTGTCAACACAGAAATCCCTAAGGGATTAACGGCTCTACCACTTAGGAACTCCAGATGCTCTAGCTAGCTAGCTCCTTGTTAATGTCCTCCAAGCTAGATCAGGTAGCAACTACCTCCAAGACTGGGACAAAGTCAACAACCTCTCCTAGTAACCCACTGCTATTTATGAAGAAATTTGGACCAATCCTAGAACTCTGAGGCAGCACCAACACCTACCCTGCCTGCCACCTCCAACCCCCATAACCTACCTCCTTTCCCTACCTTATAGGGAAGAATTTAAAAATATCTTACCTGTAACCCTAAGCAATGTGCCAGGACCAAACACTTTCATGGCCGACCAGATACCCCAGGTACACTGTCTGAAAAGCTTTTACAGAAAACTTCCTGTGTGATTCCTTTCAAATGTGCCCATATTCTTTCAATATTTTTATAAATATATATATAAATAGACACTGCTAACATTAAACAAAGATAAATCTCAAGCAAAATCACACTAGATATGAGCATAGTCAAGAATGGATGACCTGACCCCTCTTCTGCCTGGACAGCTTGCATCTGTCTTTTCCATCTCAATCACACACATTGGAGAGTCTGATTTTACCTTTAGTCACCATGTTCCTGAAACTTCCAAATCTTTTTTCTTAAAAGGTTTTCATGTATATCAGTTCTTTTCCTAGAGTGTAATTTATAGTTACTATTTGTATGATTTTAACAGGGATAAAGATAGAAATAATATTTAAAAATAAATGTTTAAAAATTAAATATTTTTAAGTTAATATTTAAAAATTCAATATATCAGTGTTTAATATTCTATAGGTATATATATACTTTTTATCTCTACACACTGAGGAGTGGTTATCTGGCTTGATTATAAATTAAATACTTCCCAGAATTCAGTCCTCACTGATGCAAGAACAGATGAGTTATTAAAGAGTGAGAAATATTAACCCATTTATTGCTGAAAGACTGTTCCTTAGAACTTCAGATTACCCCCAACAAGTTTCAGGATATTGATTTAAAACCCTGAGCTACTCATCAGAAGGTCTTAATTCAGTTTGGTCTTTCTGCTGTTGTCCCAGCAGGAGTGCAAATGCAGCTCTGAGTTCTGCAGCTGAGTCCTGAATACAGTACAACTGCTCCTGTTCTTCTGCCAGCTTTCACAGTCCAAGCAGATTTGATGCCCATACAGAAACTTTGAAAGGAATGGTGTCAAAAGGACTTGTCCCTTTATAAAAAATACCCTAAGGATCACATTGTGAGATTTTAATAAATGCATACTCAACATGACCTACTTGATGTGTTGGGAAGAAGAAAAACAATTTTAGTGCCATGATTAGAAACAGAAGCATTGTTTTCTGCATGAAGAGTCACACAATTTTTGAGCATCACTATTACACATTCAACTGCAAAGTCTATTTAAAAGGTCAGATGACAAAAGACTATATTCAGAATACACTTATGGCTTAATGTTTCTCATAGCATATAATAGTTAGACCATGCAGTAAAGAGCAGACAAGTATCTTTGCCATAGTAACTAGTCATGTGAATGTAGGCAAATAACTGAACTCGCTAAGCCTCAGTTTCCCATCAGTGAAATTGGAATGAGAAGATCCCATGTATAATGCTGTTAAGGATTGAGATAAGGCACAGAAACAAGGCAGTATGGTGTCTGACTCTCACTAAATATTAGTTAATAGTATTATTGTCTTTAATTGAATGGTTTGGGGCCCCTTGATCAAAATTTCCACCAGAAATGTAGATTTTATAAACGATAAGTATTTATTATATAAATTAAGAAAGCAAAGGAGCTCCTGAATCCAACATTTTATGTGTCTGGCAATCACAAGACAAAATACATGGGGCTCCATCAAGTTGCAATCTAGAATACTTATTCACTAGGCTACAAGCTTTTTGAGTGTTGCCACTGTGTCTTGTGCACCCTTTTATCTCTGGAGTCAAGCATAAAAACTGTCTTCAATAAATGAACAAACAAGGATGTAAAACCATGCTGACAGCTTCTTTTCATGGACTCTGGAGGTGAAATGGTTTTCTGAGCTCACAAATTCCATTAAAAGTGGACCATCTCTAAGCAGTATCACAAGAGCCACAAGAGCACGGATATTGACTAAACTCAGCCTATCCACTAAGAAACCAGAGTAATAACATTATGTTGATTTATTGATGTTCTATAATTATCCACTATAAGAGTTAACTTTTGCACTGCTCTTGAAGAGGAGATCAAAACCAATCATATAGGCTTTACAGATTATTAGATAAAAGAACACTATTCATTAAGAAAGGAGCACTATTAAGACTATAGGTACTTCATCAAAGAGTGTCTCACTTAAAAGGGCATCTACAGGGATGCCTGGGTGGCTGAGTTGGTTAAGCAGCTGTTTTCGGCTCAGGTCATGATCCCAGCATCCTGGGATCGAGTCCCACATCGAGCTCCTTGCTCGGCAGGAAGCCTGCTTCTGCCTCTGCCTTCCACTCTGTCTGCCTGTGCGCTCTCTCTCTCTCTCTCTCTCTCTGACAAATAAATAAATAAAATCTTTAAAAAAAAAGGCCACCTACATAAAAAACATCTTGAATAAATAACTTACACAAATATGTCACAGGCAAGGTCTCAGAAATATTTTAATTTCAAGCTGCATCTATAGTTTTGTGTGTATATTTTCTACAAGTAGAATTTCAATATGCTTGCAAGCAAGGAAGTAAATAAACCATTCACAAAGTAGTTTTATTTCCATATATATATAGTGACAAATTTTGTTGCTATATATGGAAACATTTTTTAGCTGCAAAATCCCTGTCTAAATGCTAAATGATTCTAGATTTTTTTAACAAAAAAAATTTTTTAGTTGCTCATCAGGAGATTTTTTTAGTTATTCATCCACAGATTTCTTGATCCAGCCAGGTTAACGGTTACCACACTGATTAGAGCTTCTACAGAAATGGAAGCCTTCCCCTGAGGTTCATGTCAGGGCCAGCAGGTAGAAACCTTGTACTGGCAGTTTGGTCTTTTGAGGACATTAAAAGTTCTTGAATATAGGCTTTATGGCATCTGATATTTTGTAAGTTTTCCTCAGATTGATTAATCTAAATGTCTGCTTTCATGGAGGCAACAATCATGGAAAGTGCTGATAGAAAATAGAGATGAAGAAAGCAAATAAAAAGAAAGAGAAAGTAAGGGAGGGAGGGAGAAGGAAGAGAGAGAGACAGAGAGAGAAAGAAAGAAAGAAGGAAAAGGAGGGAGGGGGGAAGGAGAAAGAAAGCGAAACAATGAAATAAAGAAAGAACAAGAAAGAAAGAAAGAAAGAAGAAAGAAAGAAAGAAAGAAAGAAAGAAAGAAAGAAAGAAAGAAAGAAAGAAAGAAAGAAAGAAAAAGATAGATAGATAGGTCAGGACCAAGTGGTGAACTTGGTCTAAATGACTTTGCTAAATTACCAGAAACAGTGTTCAGAGAATTAAGAGGTTTTGATTTCCAGGTGTTCTAGTGTGTGAAACTGCTCAGAGATGCATCAAAGGAAACCTCTTCTGTTCTCACAAACACTGGCCTAGTGTGTCAGCAGTTCAGGATTATATTACTGAAGGGGACAGGCTTCACTAACTGAAAAAGCTAACATGTCAACAGAAATATACTTGAGAAATGTGGACGATGGTCTCCATTTTTTAGTAAGCCACTTTCGCCATTCAGCAACACAAAGCTTTACCAGGGAAAGCAAAAGGAGAAAATACTTCTGTGATGATAATATTTTCCTGGAACAAAAGGAAAAAATTGTAGAATTCTATCTCTCACAGAAAAATAGATTCCTTATTAAAACTCAAATTGGAAAACAAACCCTCTGTTACATTGAAAAGAAGCAGCCTTTTGGAGGCTATTCTGTGATCTTTGGAAATACACCTGTGACCCTGCCTCTGTGGATAACTAGCTCTGGACAAGGCATTTGCACTACCTGTTTTCCCACATGCCATCTGCTGTGTGAGCATTAACCTACATATGTACAAAAGGCCCTTCCTGTTCTAACAGCTTATGAAGCTGTGATTAAGAGCCAGAAAGGGTCTGCTGTGATATATTGACCCTGTGCTACACCTGCTCTGTATGCAACCTTCTTCAGTCCCCAACAATCCCTTGACAAAGACTAAGTAACTTCCCTGGACTGTGTCAGTTAAGTGGCTGAGTAAGAATTCAAAGAAGTTATTCCCATCATTCATTCATTCATTCATTCATTCATTCATTCATTGTATAACATTGTACACACTGGGAGGGCTTCCTTCCCAGGAAACTTCTTATAGATGGAGAAACAGAAAAAATTCACATGTCTAAAAGCCAACCTAGTCCCCACAGAGGTAAGGATAAAGATAAAGTGACTTTGGGTCACTTGGGCTTGAGTTATGTGGTCAGAAGTAGGCTGGATTTGAAGTTCGTTGTTGCTATGTGATGAGGGTTGAAATTTCTTCTTGTCAGAGTTCAGACACCTAAAAGTCCTCTAGTTGTATTTTGTCTTTGTCTCTTTGCCTGTCTTAGAGTCCTCTCCTTGTTTTGCTCCCCAGAAAGGGTCTGTTTCTCGAAGCTTTCTGAGCTCTGTCCCCCTGTGACTTTTGCCCAAGGTTTGCTAATGTGGTAGTGAAAGGTCAGGAAGCGACATTCTCTGATATTTTTACTAAGTCCCAATTTTAAGCAGATACGGTTAGACTTGTAGGGAAGGAGGACACTGTGTTTTGTAGGCTTCTTGCTGCTCTGCACTTCTCAATGAGTTAATACTTAACGAGTATATTTTATGGTTGAAGTTTTATTCTAGATGTCCTTCACCTTGTCCATCCTCGCAGCAATTACATGATATGGATGCTTGTAGTCTTCATTCCATAGAACAGGACAGCGAGGGTCAAAGGAGTGACAACTGAATCAAGGAAATTCACAAAGCTGTTAAGTAGGACATGTGGTTAAATATCATCCTTGAAGAAACAGAAAAAGACAAAGATGATGATAAAAATTCCCTTGAGCATCTCACCAGGAGCAAAAACTCTCTCCATTATGGTCTCTGGATTTCTCGATTTCTTCTTTGCAGATACATAGACATAAATATTATTTTGTGGGCTACAAATTCTTTCATGAGTGACAGGTGCAATATGTACAGAGTTTTGCATTCTTCTCTCAGTTCATTTCATATTCTGTGCAACTTAACATGTCACTGAAGAATTTTTACATGTCATGTAGGAACTGCCTGAATCTGTGCAGATTTCTTAATCTCTTTCTGCCTCAAAAATCCTCATCTGAGGGCACCTGGGTGGCTCAGTGGGTTAAGCCGCTGCCTTTGGCTCTGGTCATGATCTCAGGGTCCTAGGATTGAGTCCCGGATGGGGCTCTCTGCTCAGCGGGGAGCCTGCTTCCCTCTCACTCTCTCTGCCTGCCTCTCTGTCTAATTGTGATCTCTGTCAAGTAAACAAATCTTTTTTTTTTTTTTTTAAGATTTTTATTTATTTATTTATTTGATAGAGATCACAAGTAGGCAGAAGGCAGGCAGAGAGAGAGGGGGAAGCAGGCTCCCCGCTGAGCAGAGAGCCCGATGCGGGACTCGATCCCAGGACCCTGAAATCATGACCCGAGCGGAAGGCAGAAGCTTAAACCACTGAGCCACCCAGGCGCCCCAAGTAAACAAATCTTTGAAAAAAAAAATCCTCACCTGAAAATAGATGATAACAATCCTATCACAGAAGTTAGTGTACATTAAATAAATGAGAGCTTTTCAGCCTAATAACTGCTAGTCCAGGTTTTGAAATACAGTAAACTTTTGATAATAATTACATGTTTTCTACTATTATCATTCCACAAATTCAATATCCTCATACTGTCAATCATTATTATTTACACAAAATTTTCATGTGAAAAATCTTTGTGACCCCTTTGGAGTACTATCCTTGAAAATCAGTCACATATTATTAGTACTTTATGTTTATGCATTTATTTTTTCATATTCCTGTTTTCCTCCATCTTTTCTTCAGCAAAGCTTTTTAGCTTGCCTTTTATGATTTCCATATGGTTTTCTCTAAATGTATGCATGTCTTAAAACTTGAAACAGTTCTGCTTAAAACTTGTGTGTGGCTCTGTCACATACTATGTGGAGTTGATGTGAACTCTGGCTTGAGTCCTGCCTGAGGAGAAAAGAGAGGAAGAAGCCAGGATGGCTGAGTTTTCCTCCTGAGGCAGCTGTTCTATTTTCCCTCCTTTCTGATAAATACCATTTCTGACGTGATCCATACTGGGTAGTTGAATGTTGTGGAGGTGGAGGACGGTAGACCAGAAGGTCAATGGCCTACAACTAAGAAGACTGACTCTTTTATGTAGGAAGCTTCATCCTGGGAATGAAAAGGACTAGAAGACAGAAGGAAGGCACCCACGGTCACTCTGGAGAGAGGTCCTCTGGTCCACCATGGCTGCTAAGCATTTCCTTACAGTCCCTGTGTCTGTATTTGCGTTTATGTCAGCATGCATCTGTGTGTGTGTGTGTGTGTGTGTGTGTGTGTGTGTGTGTGCATATGCATTTGCATCGCTCTCTGTCCTGTGTGTTTGTGCATGTGTGTGTCTCTGTGTATGTGTTGTATGAAGAGGTAGCAGTTGTGTGAATGTCTCTAATTGGGGGAGACCACACCTTCTACCTGACCATAGCTTAAGGAAGGCTGAGAAACAGTATCTGACTTTTTTCCTTCCTATACTGTGAACAAACTTTTTCTTTTACTCAGATTCATAAGGTGTGGTATTTCCTGGACATAGACGAGGGTTTCAGATGCTAGGAGCCTAGAAAGGAGATAAATGGTCATTTCAGACACATTCATGGAAAAATGTGTTTTCTCATCTTGAATTATTTCAAACATGGATATAAACGAAGACAGAATTTATCTTTTGTTTATTATTTTAAACATTTTCACAAACAGAGATTTTATTATCTTTCTTTTTCATAACTTTAATAGCTTTCGATATTGAAGGCATTTTCCCCATGATAGATGAACACATTGGCTCCGTTTTCTCATTTAATCTTCACAAAGCTACTAAGTGGGTGATTTTATTATTGGTTCCATATTTCATATGAGAAAATGGAGGCTTTGGTCACACCAGTTATTTTATCAAAGGTCTGAAATGAGTAAGGGCAGAGCAATAATCTGTACCAGAGGATCTATATCTAGAACCCACAATCTTAAATAAGATATTCTATTTCTTCTATACATACTTTTAATATATAATATATTATATACCACTATGTAATAAGAATATACATGTATATGTACATAGGTATGTATGTATTTTCAGAGGGGTCTATATGTTTCTCTCAATGTACCAGAATGTGTGCTTAGGATTCATTACAGGAAACACTCTCAATGTTCTTCCTCAATAATGCTTCCTGGGATTCACTGATTCACAGATTAATTCAGCAAGTGTGTATGGAGGCTGCACTAGAGACAAGGCTTGCACAGGCCCTGGGAAGGTCACAGACACAGAGAAAAAGGTCCTACTTGGGAGCACTTGTATCCCAGAAGCACTGGTCTTCATCTTCCTTCATTTGGCACCACACCTGGATCTCATTGTCATGTCTATGACCTAAGTCTTTGCCCTCTCTCCATTTCAAGCCCCTTCTCAGGCCGCCTGAACCACAGATATTCCCTGGAAATCTCAGGAAAAGAACTGGTATATCCTGACTCGTAAGCCCTTTTCAACAACTCCGGGCAGAAGTTCTCCACAGTAGGCAATCAGGTCAATGGGAAGTTGTAGCAGAAAGCCTGGCATCCTGAAGGCACAGCTGGTGACTGTCTGTTTCTTTTCCCCTTGATTCTAGAACTGGGGTACCTGTCAGGGAGCACAGGGTCGGGGCTGAGGCTGAGGCTGACACTGGGGCTAAGTTGTCTTGTAGAAATAATGAGAGTCCAGAATTGAAGAGAGGTTCCTAGGGCTGACTGTTGGGCTCCTCTAATACTTTGTACATTTGCATATGGCTTCATCTACTGTGTTCTCTGGACTGTATGCAAAGAATTTCAGTACAGGGGACAGGATGTCTCAGTGCTACCTATTCCTTGTTCTCATCATATTGTCTCTAAGCATGTGTCTTAAGAGACCAAATAAATCTGACACATCAGATACCCAAAGCCTGATACATTTTTTTTTTTGTACCAATAAATCACTTTTTTTTTTTTTTTGGTAGGTACAGCGTTGAGTAATTATCTTTTTTTTCTACTGTGGATATAGATATAGATATTTCTGGTTGTATCATTTTGGCTACTAACTGGAAAGAGAGAGAGTGAGACAGAGATATAGACACATATATGTAGATAGAGACAGATATGGAGACAGACACTGACAGATATGCAGACACAGGTATGTCTAGAATAGATAGAAATATTGTAAATGGGTGTCAAGGAAGACTTTTCTAAATTAATTGTCCCAATTATTTCATGGTAAGGAGTAAAGACAGATGTGAAATTTAAAAGAAGTACCAGTGATAATACTGAGTCCTCCTTTAGGGTGTATGCTTAGTTCTTGGATTTCTCATCTCTTAATCTCAAAGCAGTTACTGGGGAGGGAGCATCTCCTCCACAGAAGACAACTGGAGATGCTCCAGCTGATCTACTCTGACTCCACAGTCCAGGACCCATGGGGTCTATGCAAACACTGACTTTTGTTGTTGTTGCTGTTTTACTATATTGCTCATGATGGTCAGTTTTTCTCAAGGCTTTAAATTGTAAAATTTGGTTCCTAGATTCAAACAATAGTATTTTCATTGGTTCTTTGACAATACTTTTTTGTAAATTAGTTTATTTTTAGAGTCAGAAAGCTTCACAGATTAAGGTTTTTATAATGCTGTATCTTGTCTACATAGTTCTATGTAGTTACTACCTTCTGAACAGTCTCTGTAGTACATATGTTTCCTTTTTTCAGTAAATAAAACAGGCAACAGCCTTTGCAGAATAATTAGAAAAGGTCACTTTTGCTCCAGGTTGACACAGCCCTGCTCAGGGTATAGAGGAGGGTGGCCATGGGATGGGTTTTGACCCCCATCGTGCCCCCTCACTTAGGCATATATGAGCAGGGCACACTGGTAACACCAAACAGAGGCTGCAACTCTGGGATCCTTACAGGGAAAGAAGTGTCATTATTGTTGATAACATATACATGTCATTTCTTCCTCATTCTGATTTTGGAGGGAGGTGCTAACCTTACCAATTGAAAATAGTTTCCTCTGGTTTGGAACAGCTTCTTTCAAGTTAGGACAATCTCCTTTTGCACATTGCTCGTCGTTTCTGTTTCTCTGTCCATCCCCTGCTCATTCTCATGATGACATCACTATGCACGGGGATAGACTTCCTTCTTCCAGTCTTCCTCCCACCCTCTTCCAGCCCTTTGCCCTGCTGGTCTTCTCTTCATCAGAACCTTCTTGTGCAACAACCACCCCTGAACCCACCATCACTGACTCACATCATGCCATGAGATGTAGAGTTGCCACCCTGCAGCTTCTGTTCTTGTTGAAGCATCAGTACTTTCTGCCATGATATATGAACATTTGTAGGATTATCACAGTGATCACGAGATTGCCTCCAGAGACTGACCATCAAACATATTATCTGGCAGCTAAATGGGTGGAATTGCATTTTGTTCATTGCCAGCACCTTCAGAATGAGCTTTTCACAACTACTGAAAATCTCTGAACAGCTTACTTCTCTCTGAGATAATCATACCATTTCACAAAATAGTCTATAACTAGGAATGCAAGTAAATGGGAAATTATGTCAAACCAGACACTTAGGACAGGGTTAGTGACATCTGTGGGGGGTACTTGATATCCATCAGAGTCCCTTTTCTCTTTCCTCTGATACTGAGGCATTACACAGCAAGACGTGTATAAACTGCTTAATATAATGCCTACCTAGTATATAAGGAATTTTCAGTAAAAAATAGCTATTATTAACATCTTATCTGGAACATTATGTTTATTAAATTTCATAAAGAGCTTAACTCTTTTTCTTTGAATGAACAAAGGAAAGAATCAAAGAAATCTATTGACCTATGGATTATAAATACTAATTCTACTACTACCAGAATAAAGCTAGATTTTTGGTAACTGTTTGGTAACTTCAACTTTAAAGTTAAAAAAAAATCAGGGACGCCTGGGTGGCTCAGTTGGTTGGACGACTGCCTTCGGCTCAGGTCATGATCCTGGAGTCCCGGGATCGAGTCCCGCATCGGACTCCCAGCTCCATGGGGAGTCTGCTTCTCTCTCTGACCTTCTCCTCGTTCATGCTCTCTCTCACTGTCTCTCTCTCAAGTAAATAAATAAAATCTTTAAAAAAAAAAGTTAAAAAAAATCAAAGGGACAGAACTCACAGTAGGTAGGGATGATCAGTTTGTGATCAAACATTTAAATGTTAACTCATACATGACACAAAGTTATATGAAGGAAGGACAGAAAAGATACATCAATTATAACCAATGTGAGATTTTTGTTGACATAAAAGTGGCAGGCATTTCTCTACTTTCTTTTTGTAAGAGTTAGGATTGGTTCACTAGTGTACACTTGTTTATTGTATTAAAGAACATCAAGAACACTGAATTGAATTCATCATAATACTGGTTCATAAGGCCCTGTAATCATTTATTGACACAGAAATAGAGATCTCTTTATTTTTTTTTTTGCTACTTAGGTGGTGATGACTTACGTAATAACTCGACAAATACCTCAGAATCCCTCATTTAACTGAAAAACAAAAGCATTAAAAATAATCTATACGTTCCTCTCTATTAAACTGGTCAACTAGAAAAGCACAACATTTAATGATAATTTCTCAATACTTGTTCAGTTTCCTGTTTTCTTACTGATAGAACAGGGCACATCCTGTTCTGTTAAAGATGGGACTTTGGTGACTTTGTGGAAGGTGAAATGAAAAGAACCATATAAAATCTCCCAACTCTGCAATTTGTTTTACTTATTTTGGGGCAAATATAACCCAGTTATTTGACTACTACTTGATTATTATTCCTTTGCTCCTCCACGTAGACAGTGGTCCTCTCCTTACCTTGCCCTGGGCATTACGAGGTGGACCTTCAGGGACTGCATAGATGGTTTTCCTTATTCTCTGGTAGGAGAATAACAGGTGTGGTCACAGAAGCTGGGAAGGGGGAAGGGAAGAGTCTCTGGCTGACCATCCTTTCCTCAGGGACCCCATGTGTCAGGGACAGGAGGCTGCCCCAGGAGCAGCTCTGAGAGCAGACTCTTCCGGGCAATCTCAGTGTTTTACAGCCCTGGAAGTCCTTCCAACTTGTGGTTTCAAAATTAGAAAAATATAAAATTGTCATCACACTAAAGCAGCAAGAGTATTCTTAAAACAAAATGGTAATAAGAGGAATCGACTTCAGAACTTCAGCCAAAGCTTCCCGTCTGCCTGCTTTTCCCACAGGATCTGAGGCTGCCAGTGCTCGCAGTCTGCAGGGAACAGCAAGTTCAGACTGACTCCATGTGCCTGGCAGCTTTCCAGATCTGCTGACCTCGGGAATGCCCAGCCATGGAGCTCAGCCTGAGAGCCCGGTTCCCTCCACAGCCCACAATGTCATCTGATCAATGATGTGCTGAGGGGGGACGTACTTCTAAGTTCAGAGCTATCAAATGGGACACTTGGGAGAGTCTGAAGGATCCCTCCTAACCCTGGGAGGATTTACTGCACTGAAAAGGATAGAATGACGGCTCCAGTCCACGCCCTGCCACCTGAGGATGTGTGTCCTTGGTAAAATACCTGTAAATGGGAATAATAAAGCTCACTTTCCAGACACCATCCACCATGGGCCTAGGATTGGGCCGAGTTGGTTGCTTTGTAAATCAATATTAACAGCCAGTCTGAAGTACGATGTGATTCTTATAAACACTTGTTTTTTATAATAACACACCAACACAGTTATAACAACCACATCTGGCAGAGCAGCTCATTGAAATCTTAAAATATTTCATCTCTGCAGTCACATAAGTAATGGATCCTTGATTTAAACACAAGTCTAACAAATGCAAAACCTGTCACAGCATCCATTCTATAGATGTAGAGTTCTCTCTCTATATATGTATGTATACACATACACAGAGACAGAGAGAGTTATGTTTAAGCTCTAAAGATTAACAGTAAGTAAGGTCATGAGAAAGATTTTAGAGAGGTTGCAGAACTGAGCAATATCTCTCACATGTCAAGGGAGCAAAGAGCAGAAGCTGTTCTTGAAGAGCAGTCATTCCGGTAACAGTGCTAGACCTCAGAACACAGTAGAAATTCTTCTAGCACTGATTCATTAGTAGTTGCTTGCCTTTTAGAGAGACTATTTTTTTTTAATTTCGTTAACAGTAATCATTGATCCATTAAATAATGTCAAATACACTTTATTGAATGACATACATGGTACATATGGATTCCTTCCTTGCAAGTCTAAAGTAGGTGTAATTCATCCCATTCTGAAGATGACAGAGTTTTCAGGAGGTTGAGTAGCCCCACTAAGAAGAGCTTACCCAGAACTTCAAGTCAGCCAGGTTAATAGGTTAATGAAGCATGTGCGGTATGTAACCTCCTTAGATGTTTTTCACTGAGATATTAATTTATGTTCTCTCTGAGTTGTTGCTTTGAATGCGAATTGTGATATAGCCTAATAGGTTAGATAGGTTTCTTATTTGTTTTAAATAATGTGCCCCCCACCCAAAAATAATGTGCTTCCCTTTTAAGAACTGCATTGTTTTCTTATTACATACACTGACTTCTACCACCCCCTCCTGGCCATTGCAGGTACGTCCTGCACCTGATCATCTTCAGTATTGCTCACCAGGTCAGTGAAGTCTCTTACAGCGAACAGTCACTTAGGAGTGGAAGGGCCCAGAAATACAAAGCAGGAAAACTCTTTTTTTCCAACTGTGTACTTAGTGTGAGTGGTAGTTTTCGGTGAGTGGCTTGTCCTTGCAATGCCCCATTTTGCTAGCCTCAAATGAGAAAATAGAATGATAGGCTTGGTGTCATACGTACCTGTAAAAACTACAGAGATTTGCCTGTGAATATGCATATTTGCATTCATATACAGGGAAGAGCTTTCCTGTCAATCCATGTCTGTCCATCTGTCTGTCCCCCCAGTTCATTGCCCCTCGGTGCTGCTCTTGGTGCCCCTGGTTGCAGCCACTGCATTAATTCATCCATCGACAGTGACAGACATTCGTGCTGCTGCCCAGACTGGCTGTCAGCAGCAAGGCTGTCCCTGACAGCTCAGGGGCTCTGTACACTGGGAGTCCCCTGACCCCCATGCTGTCAGTCAGTCTACTGTTGACATGACTCTGGCCAGGTGTCATGTTATTGGGAATCTTAGCTGGGGGATGGAGGGTCAAAGTCCTGTGGGATGATTTCTGGCTCCCCAACAAGTAGGGGAGCCCGACCTCTGCATTTCAGTGGTCCCTTCTGTGGGGAGACTGCCTTTCCAAGCTGGACCTTGTGGGGGACAAAGTTAGCTTGCCAACATACTAGCCTGCTGGACCCTGGGAGGAGGGAGAGCACCAACATCCAGGGAGGGATGGAGCACCATGGAGAAGCCCACATTGGCCTGGGGCATTTTCAAGGGCTGGAGACAGAGGACAGAGTGATGTGGGCAGGATCCCAGCCTGGAAGAGCTTTTCCAGGCATTAGGAGCTTCTGGCTCAGACAGGTGTCTTTTGGCCACAGGTGCCTTCCCAATGTCAAATGTCTAATTCAGATGATGCTGGATTATGTGACTGTCAGCTGACAACAGATGTGACCAGTGCCTTTTACTCCCCAAGTGATCCTGTCACAGGTCCAGCTTCCCACGTGTTCTGTACCATCACTGTCTATAATGGTGAAGCCTCGTTTTCCAGTGTGAGCTCCTGGAGATTGCAATTCTCTCTCCTGGTCACGACTGTCCTTCCAGCTTTTCTCTCAGGGGCTTTCGGCTTTTTTCGCCCATCATTTAATTCCATATTCAGGGGGGTGTGTTGGCCTTCAGACAACCCAGCAGAAACCCAGAACAGATGGAAAACAGGATGAGGAGAGAACTTGGCTCCTCTCTCCAGCTGTCAGGCCAGGCTTCACAAAAGACAGTGTGAGCCCTGGGGGGAAAGGACATTCCAACACCTAAAACAGCCAGCACTTCTCTGTCCTATGACCCCAGTCCTAGGACACTTCACCCTCTGTGCATCTTCAAAGCCCTGTTCCTCAAGGACAGAGAGAGGGAAACCAGGCAGGCTGAGCTGAGGCAGCAACTGTAAGAGTCAGTGACTCTCCAGAGTCTCTCGTGGCTTCCATAGAGCAGGCAGTGGCTTTGCGGAGCCACCATCAGCACAGGTGGTGCCTGGAGGTGACGAGTGGTGGGTGAGGGAGGAACATAAAGGGAGGAGGGAGAGAGCCAGCCAGACAAATGCTCAGTCACCCCAGGCCTCCCCCATCCTCCTGTGAGGAGTGGAGGGATTCTTAGTGCTGTGGGATCCTAAGCCCTGCTGGACTGTTATCATCACCAGTGGGCTTTGAGACACCTGGACGTAGACTAGGAAGCCCCATGATGGACTGAGCTGCATTACTGGGCTGCAATTCTGCTCGCATGATGGCCTGAGTGGAAGCCCAGGGGCCACCCCAGCCTTCTTGCTCTGACATGATCAAGGCTCAATGCAGAGATTCAGGCTGTTTCTACACATGCTGTGGTTACGCTCTGTCAGCATCTGGCTCAGTTTGCCCTGCTTAATAGGAAAAGAAGGTCTCACATCCTAGAGAATCTTCAGCGTGGTTAAAACCTCAAGTTACATTGAAGGAAAATTACCTTGTAAATGCTTTTACTTTGGGTCATCTCATCTATAGGGCAGAAATCTACAAACACAGAATTATTATTGAAGAGTGATTGTAAATCACCAGACTCAGATCAAGGTAAATCTTCTATTCTGCACTCTCTGTTCTTCTGTGAAAACCTGTTCTGGAGCAGCGGCAAAGAGAACTAACGGAAGTTGCTTCTGTAATCGTGTGCAAACATCAAATTGAGCTTGGTTGTAACCATATCAACTATTAATGTGACTGAGGCTTGAATGCTTTTGTGATTCAACCAAATTTAAGGGAACAAATACAGCAGAACACAGGATGAATGAAACAAGATACAACAGCCTGTATTTTCATGGTCTATAGTGCAGTAGGCCAGGTGCTTCCTCCAGCATCTCCCAGTGTCACCCCCCTGGGACCGTGAGGCTTACTGTGATGGTCCCTCTCATCCTGTGCCAGGGTGCTGAGCTCCCACATCCAGCTTCCTCCTCCTTTTATCCTCTTGTGATTCTTTCCTTTTGGGCAGGGACCGTTTTATTGAATAAGTATTTCTTCACCATCTGAATAACATTTTATACATTTATAAAAGGAATCCCATTTATTATGTTTCATAATTGACATTTCTCTATAAAAAAAATAATGCATTCTTTAGGCCATTTGTCTGACTTAACCTGGTTTTTTGATTTGCTTTGGTTTTGTTGATGTTGATTTCTGCAGGGAGGAAGGTATGCCCCAGGGAAAGATGCTATAAATAGGTGTCAATCACATGACTAACAGGCAAGTCTTTAAACTAGAAGGAATCTCTCCTTCTAGAGCTCTTTCACAGTGTATTAGCAAAATGCTTTTTAGTCAAGAGATTTCAAAATACCACTTTTTGTTGAGTTCTTTTTCTCTTCTTACATCTGAAGCAGATAAAATATGTGATTATCATTTTGTTTCCATCCATCACTCAAAAACTCAGCCCTCCCTCCCCTTCCGTACTTCCTTCTACTCCTCAACGCACAGCAGGCATTGAGGATAAGAAAATAAGTGAGATGAGGTCTTTCTATGGGACGGGGTGAGACCCAGAGTGTAAAATAAATGTAACCGAGGGCCAAAGACTCTGCGATGTGTGATCTGCATCTCAGAAGACAGAGCAGAGCAGGGGAAGGGTCTTGATGCTCTCTTATTCCTTGTCATCCCCTCACCTGACCGTCCTCTGGGACCCCCTGTGAGGAGGGAGCGCTGTCCTCCAGGTTGCCCGTGACAGAGACCAGAGCCTCCCTGGGGAGCTGCCCTTTCTCAGGCCCCCATCCCACTGGTCACCTACCATTTCCATCCTCTGTGTTCCTGCCTCCTGTGTCTCCTGCTTTGTACCACGTCCTGTCTCCCCCACCTTCCATCCAGCTCTTCCTGCTGCGGTTCCTGCACCAGCTCCTGTCTCCCTGCCTCAGTCAGCCTCTCCCCGCCCCACCAGAGTGCCATGGGACATAGAACACTGCATTGTTCCATGGGATCCTCAATCCACTGTAGGAGGTGAAAGTCTCATCAGCCTGTTTCAGTGATGAGCAGATTGAGGCACAGGGAAGGGAATAATTTGTGCAAGGCCATACAAGAGCGAGAGGTGGAGCTAGGATTTGAACTCCGGCTCAGTGCTAGAGTCAAAACTCACAACTAATCCATGTGGGGGATCTCAGTATTTATGGAAATGCAGCACTGATTCCATCTCCTCCTGCCTGAAATCCTTCAGTGGCAGAAAGGATAAAGGAAGTGATGGGTCCTTGGTCTGGCAGCAAGCACCATTTTCACCAACCTAACCCAGCTGTCCAACCTCCCAGTACTGTCTCCTTGTGTTGTCTTTTTAGCTTTCCTAAAAATGTTACACACCCTCACCCATCAGGCCACCATGAAGTTTGTTTTTCACACCTTTCCTCTGCAATCCTACTCTCCACTGCCAGGAGAGAAGGCTTCTCCCACCCCACCCCCACCCTCTGGCTGCTGGGAGGGTTTTCTCTGCATTTCCTTAGGAACTCTCCCCCAGCCCTGTCATGTGTGCCGACTGCACTGCCCTCAGCACTGACCTGGCCTGTTTCCACCACTGGGATAGTAAACTGGGTTAGAGACTGCGTTATGTTATTCCCAGCATTGAGCTCAGTAAGTAATGAAACACACACACACACACACACACACACACACACACGATAGTGCAGTAGATTCCAGGCAGAAAGACTCATGTGAGTGATCACAGGCACAGCCATGGGACAGCAAGTCAAGGAAACTCCATTTGACTTGGTATTCTGGACTATTTGTATTAGATCTAAAAGTAAGTTTAACTTACATGTTTTAAACATGAAAGCAACAGAGTCATAAGAAATACAGATATGAGCCAGCAGAAAATCTCTTTCTCAGCCAGCACAATCTCAGATAGTATTAAACTTTAGCATACTTCACTATAAGGGTTATTGTTTGGAGATATTATTTTGTATGTTCCAAGATTTTTCTTTTTGAAAAATGGAAGTTCACATATAGTTCATGCTTTTGCACAGGTTTTATTTTCCTAAGAGTAATAAAATTTCTCAGTAGCAATCTATTTACTAAATTAGAAGTTCAGAGCAGCAGGGTAATAATAATGTGAGGAGTATCTCCTTAGACATTCTTCATCAAGCTTCCAGTTCTGAATCCATGATTGCCTTCCAGCCTCTGACTTTTACCCCCACCTAGTGGTGGTTGGATCGTGGAGCTGAGCTAGAAGAAACATTGTCAGGGTGTTGTTCTTTGTTCAAGACAAAAAGCAGGTAAGTAGCAGGCAGAGAATGAGTGTTCAAGCTCATTCTTTACTGACTTTACTGTATTATATTTTCATTGTGTGAACATTCAAATTATGAAGTTATTAAAATTAAAACTATTATTGGAATAAGGTTCCAAGAAGGCAAGATTCAACTCTAAAGCACAGCAAGCTCTCAGCCAGTGGCTACAAATGAAACAGGACAGGAGTCTGGGCTCCTGCTGCCTTGGGACAGATCCAGCGCTGTTGGGCCCTTGGTGGAGGAGAGGGCCTCTGGGGGCTGCTGGCCTTCTCCTGATCTTCTTTCTCCTGCACTTAGTGAGTGCAGCAATGGCAGGGAGTAGATGGATAGCTGTGGAAGGAAGGGATGAGAAGAGAAGGAAAAACATCAGAGGCACCAACGGTTAAAATTAGAATGTTAGCATTTGTCCTTGTAAAGGAAGGGGTTGAGTTTTATTACTGGGATTTGGAAAATTAGCACCTTTTTTGTATACATACTTTGAAAGAACATGAAGAGAGTCTGTTTGCAGGTTCGTATGTCGGTCTAACCATGTCCTGCTTCCCCATGTTTTCAACGGAAGGAAGGAGGAAGCACAATCCTCTATCAGACGATTGGCTGAAGGTGTTATATGGGGTCAGACAGCTGAAGTGAACCACTCGTGATGCTGAGAAAAAGTTAGTCTGTCACGTCCTGAGCTGTGGGAAGACTGATTTAAAAGAATAGCTCAATTACAAAATGTAAACTGTGCTAAGCAAATGTCAATGAAAGCACTGAAATTTGAATTTGACTACTTCTAAAAGTGTTCAGTCACACATGCTGGTTTGCTTCGGTTAGTCTGGCTAACTTCTGTGGCCCTATGTAATTATTATCAGAATGCCTCTAATCTTACTGAAGTGTTCTTGCTTAAATGAACAATTATAGAGTCACCTTACAAATAGTCAGTAGAGTTGAAATGCAGTTTTTCTATTTTTTAGTAAAAATTTTGTCAAGTCTGGAGGCATCACTGATAAAGGTATTACTTAAGCTGAATTTAAGAAAAACAAATTTAGTGAGGCATCATTTGCATATCATGAAATTCATCCATTGTATATTTGTAATTACATGACTTTAGTTAATTTATACTATTAAACCAACATGACAATACAATTTTAGAATAATTTTATTAACCAAAAAATTTATTTACTTGCGGTTGATCCCTGTTCCTCAGTCCTAGATAAACCACTGATCAGCTTTCTGTTTTGTAAATTTGCCCTATTGGGCAATTAATAGAAATTAAATCATACAGTGGATAGATTTTTTTTTTTTTTTGGACATCTTGCTTCTTCTACGTAGCGTAATGTTAATGTTTTGGGGGATAATTCATGTTTTGGCATATATAAGTGGTTTGTTCCTTTGTGTTGTTGAATACTATTCCAGTGCATGGATATCAGCAGTTCGTTTTTTCAGCAGTGGGTGGACGTTAGAATTATTACCAATTTTTGCTATTATGGTTAGTCTTACTCTGACTTTTGATGTGCATGTCTTTGGGGGGACATTTGTTTTTATCTTAGAGAGATCCCTAGCAAAGGATTCACTAGGTCTTTTGGTCAGTTTCTGTTTAATGTTTCAAGTAGCTGTCAAAGATCTTTGTTCTCCAAAGTTGTCATACCATTTTACATACCTTCCAGCCATGTGTGAGACTTTCTTTCCTCTTAGTGTATATATAGGATGGACCGTTACTCAACTGTAAAAGAGAATGAGATTTTTCCATTTGCAACAACATTAGTGGCTAAGAAAGTATAATGCTAAGTGAAATCATTCAGACAGAGAAAGACAACTATCATATGATTTCACTGATATGTGCAATGTAAGAAACAAAAGAAGAAACAAAGAAAGGGATGCCTGGGTGGCTTAGTCAGTTAAGAGTCTGCCTTCAGCTCAGGTCATGATTCCAGTGTCCTCGGATCAGGTCCCACATCAGGATGCCTGAGAAGGGAACCTCCTTATCACTCTCCCACTCCCCCTACTTGTGCTCTGTGTCAAATAAATAAATAAAACCTTAAAAAGAAGAAGAAGGAGGAGGAGGAGGAGGAGGAGGAGGAGGAGGAGGAGAAGAAGAAGAAGAAGAAGAAGAAGAAGAAGAAGAAGAAGAAGAAGAAGAAGAAGAAGAAGAAGAAGAAGAAGAAGAAGAAGAATGAGGAGGAGGAGGAGAAGAAAAAGAAGGAGAGACAAAAACAGACTCACAGAGAACAAACTGGTGGTTGCCAGAGGGGTGGTGGGTGGGGGGATAGGGAAAATAGTAAAGGGGATTAAGGGCAGTCATTGTGTTGAGCACTGAGTAATTCATAGAACTGTTGAATTATTACAATGTACACCTGAAACTAATAGAACACTATGCTATTTATACTTTAAAAGGTACACAAAGAGCTTGTTTCTCCCTCTTCTCACTGAGGGTTGTGTCTTTGATGACAGACATTATAGCAGGTGTGAAGTGGTATCTCCTTGTGGTTTTCAGGAACTGAATGTTGAAAATACTTTCATGTACTTATTAGTAATTCATGTTCTTTGGAGAAGTGTGTATTTTAATCTTTTTATTATTATTATTATTATTATTTTTAAAGATTTTATTTATTTATTTGACAGGCAGAGATCACAAGTAGTCAGAGAGACAGACAGAGGGAGAGAGGAGGAAGCAGACTCCCCGAGGAGCAGAGAGCCCGATGTGGGGCTCGGTCCCAGGACCCTGGGATCATGACCCGAGCCCAAGGCAGAGGCTTAATGCACTGAGCCACCCAGGCGCCCCTCTTTTTATTATTTTTAAGTATGTTCATTCTTACTGATTTGTGGGAGTTTTTTATACATTCTAAGTAAAAGTCTTTTATCAGATGCACAATTTTTTTGTCTCAGGCAAGAGTCTTTTCATGTTTCAAAAGTGGAGACTTTTGTTTTAAAAGTGGAGACTTTTGAAACACATGTTTTGAATTTTGATGATGTCCAGTTTGTCAAAATGTATTCTTTGATGGATAATGTGTTGGGGATCATATCGAAGAATTCTTTGCCTTGATCCTGTATCACAAAGATTCCATGTTTTCTTCTAGGAGATTTTATAGTGTTACCTCTACCACTGAGTTTACGGTCCATGGTAAATAATTTTTATATATCGAGTAGGTAAGGAAATTAGTTCATTCTTCTGCCTTCAGTTATCTAGTTGTAGCTGAGCCATTTGTTGAAAATACTATTTCATCTTGCACTGAATTAACTCAGCACAGTTATCACAGTTGACCATAAACACAAGAGATTATTTCTGGGTTCTCAGTTCTCTTCCAGTGACTTCTATGTTTCTTTGTGCCAACAGAACACTGGCTAAATTTTGTAACTGAATCTTTCTATAGCTTTGAAATCAGGTGCTGTGAGACTTTGCTTGAAAGGCCCGCCCTTCTGCCCCCAGGACCTCATGTGTCAGTGACGAAGCTTTCCACACCCTCTGTGTGTGCGGCATCATCAGTCTCATTAAACTGATTAAACTTTGGGTGCACCCCTCCCCCCACTGCTTCTGCAGAGTGATCACATCAGTTCTCCAACTTTGTTCTTTTTCAAAATTATTTTGTCTATTCTAGGTGTTCAGGTTTTCGTGTTAATTTTACTGCAAGCTTGTTAAATTATGCTCAAATGGTTGCTGCATTGATTCTTTAGTGAATTTGGTAAGAGTTGCCATCATGACAATATTGAATCTTCTAATCCAAAGATTGAACTATCTCTGCATTTATTCAGATATTCTTTAATTTTTCTCTGTGCTGTTTGTAATTTTCAACTTACAAGATTTGCTCTTCTTTTGTTTTGTTTTTAAAGTTTTTGTTTTTGTTTTTGTTTTGTTTGTTTTGTTTTGTTTTGACAGAGAAAGAGAGCACAGGCAAGGGGAGTGGAAGGCAGAGGGAAAAGGAGAAGCAGGCTCCCTGCTGAGGAGGGAGCCCAATGCAGAACTGGATCCTGGGACCCCGGGATCATGACCTGAGCAGACCAAGCTAGACGCTAAACCAGTTGAGCCATCCAGGAGCCCCACTCTTCTTTTGTTAAATTAATTCCTAAATGTTTTATTCTTTTTGGTTCTGTTATAAATGGAATTGTTTTCTAAATTTTATTTTCAAGTTGTTCATGCTAATATGGAAAAATACAGCTCCTATTTTGTACTTCAAGTGTTTGCCTTGTGATGATACTGACCATGTTTATGAGTTCTTTTTTTGGTTTTGTGTGCATGTAGGTTCTATGGAATTATCTACATACAGGGTGATGTCATCTGTGGGTGATGTCATCCTTTTCAATCTGCTAAAGATCTTTATATCTTTTCTGGTTGCACTGTCTAGAACCTTTAATACCACGTTAAATAAAATTGTCAAGAGCAGACATCCCTGTTCTGTTTCTTGTCTTATGGAAAAAGCATTCAGTCTTTCAACAATAAGTATGATGTCAGCTATGGATTTTCACAGATGCCCTTTATCAATTGAAGATGTTCCCTGTATTGAGATTATTTCCTCTGGAAATGGAAATATTTTCTTGAAGTCCTCTAGTGAATATTTCACTTCAGCTTAAAAGTTTTTCTATTTCAGATTTTATTTTTTTAAATATATGTTGTGTTTTGTGATTTTGGTATTTTTCATTAGAATATCTATTTGTTGATGTTTTGTTATATTTTCCTTTAGTATTTTAAACATGGTTTTCTATATTTTTTTTAACACATTTGTTACAGCCACTTCGAAGTATTCGTCTGTTAAAGAGAGTAACTGCACACCTCAATGAAACAGTTTGTATTGAGTTGTAGGGTTCCCCCCCACCCCTGGCCAAACAATTGTCACACTTTCATGATTCTTTGATGGTCTTATTATTGTTTATTGAAAAATATTTTGTTGAAAATATATTGTAGCAACTTGAGATTGTGAATTTTCTCCAGAAGGTTCCTTTCATTGCTGTTTGCATGCTGAGGAAGTTGCTTGGCTTAATCCATGATATTCTATCTCCTGCGGTATATGACCGCTCATGACTCTCCTGTTTTCTTTTTTAGTTATTTTAGTTTTCAGCCTAGCTTCCTGGGAATCACTCTGCATCTACATAGCTTTATGGTTGCCAAGATTACTTAGGGGTGTGTCCCACCAACTTAAGTCTTCGCTTCTGGCAAATGGTTTTGTTGTAGGTCTTGGGTACACATTTCTATTTTATGCAATTAGCCTATAGATTGTACGTGCTAAAGTGTAAGTCTTCTCAGCTTAGACTTTTTCTGAGTCTTTTCATGTATCCTCCACATGTCCCAGTGACTTCAAGCTCAACTATCAGTGTGTGTCTGGCTTGGGCTTCTTTGAGTCTCTAAGCACACACACAGCTTCAGCCAAACACATGCTTGCTGCAGGAATGACCACAATCATGGACCAGCAGAGCCGCTAGCCTTCCTGTTTGTACAGCACGCAGCTTGTCTGCTCCCCTTCACATCACTTCTCACCCCAGATTAACTCAGGTTTTACACTGTGTACCTCTCCTGCCAGTTCTCACGGCCTGTCCTATCTTAGAAAAACCTTTTTGCCTATGATGTTGGGTGTTGGGAGGGGGAAGAATGGGAGCCACTGTAGGCAAGTACACTACTATTGTTCTGTGAATTCTGCAGCTTTTTAAGCATAAATAATTCTCAGTTTTTGTATGTATTTGGGCACTTCCAACCACTAAAATGGTTAGTTTTGTTGATTTAGTCCAGTTTTATAGTTGGTGTCTTTTAGAAGATTTATTGACCATAGCCAGAGAGCCTTGATAACATTCACTTTTAAATTATGCAAAGTATACATATTACTATGTTTTATTTAAATGTTTGGCTTTATCAAGGACTTTCAAATAATCCAAAGACACGTCAGCTTCTTGTGGCTCAATGCCATTAGCTTGACAGGTGAAAAATAAGGCCAGAAATATGAAGATGTGGTATGATCATCTTCCTCAGACTCATGTCCAAGTGAGAATATATTTAATCTCCCCCAGTGTGTCTACAGCAGTTTAATAAGCTGGAACTTGAAGCCTCCCAACAGTGAGGACTTTATCTATATATGTTACCACAGACTTCATCTGAACTGTGTGTCATTTATGAGGTTAAGATATGCGATGTAATCTTTTCTTTTTTTTTTTTTAAAGATTTTATTTATTTATTTGACAGAGAGAAATTACAAGTACACTGATAGGCAGGCAGAGAGAGAGAGAGAGAGAGAAGGAAGCAGGCTCCCTGCTGAGCAGAGAGCCCGATGCGGGACTCAATCCCAGGACCCTGAGATCATGACCTGAGCCGAAGGCAGCGGCTTAACCCACTGAGCCACCCAGGCGCCCCAAGGATGTAATCTTTTCTTAAGACTCTTTGCTGTTTATTCTCCTGTACCTGATAGGCTCTTGGCTTTAATGCAGGCAAGGTGTATCACCTGACGAGAGGAAAGCAACTGTGAAGCAGGCTGCTGCTTTTGTGTGTGAGCAGATTCTATCCCTCACATGCTACTTTGGTTGTCCCATGGCTACCCTTTTTATGTTCTTTGATGGTGAGAGTAACACATGCTTTTTGTAAAAATGTGCATAGAACAATAATCAGAGAACGTGTCCTTCAAACTCTGTGACCACAACGCTGTTAACAGTTTGTCTCCTCCTCATTTTGTTTCTATATGTTCACATAATTGTGGCCATATGGCCAATACTTAAAAATTATAATGTAAAGGTAATAAAGTCAGTTTGCTGTAGAAATTCTAGAATATCCAGAAATGATCGAAATCATCTGCCTGTTTTCTTTTCTTTTATTTATTTTAATAAATATGGTCCCATGGGATATACAGTTTTTTTGTTATGTATTTGCTTTTGCTTGATAGCAAAGGATTTACCAAGTTGTTGCATACTACATAAATGTAATTTTAAGTGGATGGAAAATATTAGTTGGAAATATAATAAATATTCAACTTTTCTTCCACTCTCAGACATTTAGATATTTTCTGATTTTAGAGGAAAAAAATGTACCTAATGGAAAACAAGTATTATTTCCTCAGACATATTTCCTGAAGAGATAATCAGAGAATTTAATGACAGGGTCAAATGTACATTTGTGCATTTCAGATCAGTTCCATCTGTGCTTTGCTGAGAATGGACTAAATACAGAAGTGACCCCAGGAGGGCTGTGGGAAGCTGAGGTTTAACCAGGAGTTTCTTAAGGTGGAGAAAAGGACAAGGAGGGTCTGAACTATCTGGCCTTGGCACCAAAATCCCAAGAACTCAGTGGTATGGTCAGTTAGAATATCCTGTGTCAGGACGGGAGTCACATGTACACTAGGCCCACAGATGATGCCTAAACTGGATGTGAGTGTATAATTTATCTTGAGATAGACCTCTCTCCCACACATTCTGTGCTAAACCAGTAGCATGGGGCCCATGTTCATATAAGCTAAGGCTCACCCAGAAGTTGGCTCTCAGTATAGAACAAGAGAAGTGAAGTCTATGATTAGAATGTGCTGTGAAGTCAGACTGTGAAATCCTAGGGTGGTGATCTCAGCAATAGGGTTTTTTTTCCCCAAGTACTAGACAGGCTGGATACAGGACTGGACACCTTATCTCTGTAGTACTTGGATGGAGTGACGGCAGTGACCCATGCCCTTTCTGCTCACATCACGAGTAGCCGTCCTCTGTTCTACCTCTAGCACACTTACCTAATGTGCATGTCTATAACTGAGGCTTGCTCAGATCACTCTACAGTCACTTATCCCTGTAGATAGACTGAGATGACTCAGTCTATAATACTCAATGACACAGTTGAACTCAGAGCTTCCATATGTCTGTGTTCTTGTGAGGAAAGAAGGACCTGCTGTTGTGATGTCAATAGTTGACCTAAGCTTGTAGCTTCAGGTGTGCTTGGGCACAGGTCTGGTGTTACCCTGCCTACACTGACAAAATGAGACCCTCAGAGTGGACTTAGTGTGAAGTGTCTCAGCAGTCCTGGGCATATGATCTTAACTCACATAGCAGCTATGAGTGAACTTTGGTATAAAGTATGGGGACCTCTCACCCATAGCCCGAGAGTATGTTTGACAGCAGGAGCATGCATGTGCAGATGGATATGTTCTTTAAACTTCCTGCGGCCTTTTGGAAGTGAACAAAGCTGGCTGTGGTTTAACTGTCTCTATTTTATCGTTCAATACCTGAGCCACTGCTTACATAGCCCCACCTAGCAGAGGCCGGTTTTATTTCAAGCATTTCCCACAAATCAACCACAGCTGACAGAACACATCAACAAAAAAGCCTGAGAAAATAAAATGCCATCACCACACTAGTGTCCTCCTGCCACCAACACAATCTCCTGCACCACCACCCTCCCCCTCTCTGTACCTCCCAGTCCAGGCAGCCCAGGTCCATTTGCGGAAGGAAGGTGCTAAGGAGTTGGAAACCACAGGTGACACAGCTTATTGAGCCCCAACAGTGACATCAGCCCACACAGTTTTCCTTCATTTTCTAGTTTTCCTTTCCTCGCCTCCATGTTTCCCACATGCAGAAATAGTTCCAGATCTCTAAGTAGAGACCCAGGCATTTGTCCAAAGAAGTCTGAACAAATTTTTGAGAAATCAAGACGTAGATAAAAATTAAATTTCCTCTTCTTTTATTTGCTATGTCTTTGTTGTTTCCAAAGGGAACATCTACTTGGTTTCCAAAAGCACCTATTTCACAGGAGCTGAAATTGATTATAAATAAACCAAAAATCCTTCCTATTTTTAGATGAGATTGTTTGAATTCTAATATATAAAATGTATATCTTTAAGTGCATTCATTAACAAAAGTAGAAAAATAAACAAGCAATACTTTTTTTTTACCAACTTCCCACACACTGAACATTTTGTTTTATACCCATGCTTTTAGAAATACACATACATGTAAATAAGTGTCCAACTTGTAGTGTGTACACATGTATATTTCTATTAGTTCTAAAGTAGAGTTGCCAAGAGTAGATGCTAATGCTGTTGAGACTGGCATGCACCCAACAAAATTACCTCATCTCATCCACACAACTCCAGGAAATTAATCACTGTAACTCCATTTTACAGATGAGAAATTATGCTCAGGCACATGGGGTTTAGAATCCAAGCACTTAACCCCTCCAACACCCTATTTTTCCTGTGTTAGTGCGGCTCTCATGGGATTCTCGTAATATCAGGAAACACAATGCCTGTGAAACATTGAGCTAGGTCAGAGCACAGCCACCATTCATAGGACATGTTATACTGTCACCACCAGAGCATCTTAACCAAATGAGTCTGAATCTCCTGACCTTTGAAGGAAAAATAACCTGGGCACCTTCACTGGCTGTGGCTTCCCTGGGGCCAATGCCTCAAAGGAGACATCATAAGGACTATCTCAGGCTAAGAATTAGAAATGTAGAATTGACCATTCCTACAACCAATGCTAAATTGGAAGCCTCAGTTGTCATGCTGTCCCTTACATTGGACTCTCAATTAGATTGCACCAAATGAAAGTACACAGAGACCAAAGTAGACTTTTGATTGTTTTTATTTTTCCTATTATGAAAAATACTACAAACTTCAGGTAACAAGTATGGTGGCTTCCAGGTATATAAAATAAAAGACTTACAGGCAATCATGTGGTTAAAGGGCCCCTCGAGGACATGACAAGAAGATGCATGTTGGCTGTACTCAGAGGCATGGGGACAGGGTGGCTGAGGAACCGGTGGACATTAAGGAGAGAGAGCAGTGTTGAAGCCCCTGTGGATGCCCCCTGGTCCAAACGCTGAGTCACGGCGGAATTTGTTCTTGATGCAGACTGAAAGCTTCTGTATGCCTAGTGGTTTGTAAATTGGTAATGCAACAATGACACAGTAGAAAAAGACACAGGTGAATTGAAATACCCAGTCTCCAAAAGAAGTCCCACTAGATCCTCAGCAGACACTTTTAAGGACAATAGCCAATGGGAAGCATTGTGTTAGGAACTCTTCTCATTGGCATAGATTGCTGGTCTCCCAAGTACATAGATGACCATGCTGGTCAGTAGACCAGGCTATTCAGGAAGAGGAGGAGGTACGTGTAGTAGGCAGATGTGTTCATGAGCTGCAGCTGCTCTAAAAGAAACATTTTATTAATTTCATGTGTTGTTTAGTATACATTTCTGATGACTTAGATTGAAGTGACACTCTCACACCAGCACAACTGGGTAATAAACAACTCTATCACCATTACCACCACCACCATCACCACCACCAAGACAACTCAGAACCATCTTTTCAGGTCAAGTCAGTCAAACACTTGTGAAATTCACCTGGGATTTCCAAAGTCCTAAAAAGTTAAAAAACACAACCTTTTTTGTTTATAATGAATGAATCCATTGGGAAAAAGGCATTGGCAATAAAGAGCTTTTAATATTTCTTTGTCCCCACCATGTCTCTAAATAAGAATAAGTACAAATTAAATGTCACTAATTTTGACTCTCTCTGCTTGACTTATTTCACTCAGCATAGTCTCTTTCAGTCCTGTCCCATGTTGCTACAAAAGTTGGGTATTCATCCTTTCTGATGGAGGCATAATACTCCATAGTGTATATGGACCACATCTTCCTTATCCATTTGTCTGTTGAAGGGCATCTTGGTTCTTTCCACAGTTTGGCAACCGTTATCATATGGTTTCACTTATGTGGAGCATAACAAATACCATGGAGGACAAGGGGAGATAGAGAGGAGAAGGGAGTTGAGGGAATTTGGAAGGGGAGGTGAACCATGAGACACTATGGACTCTAAAAAACAATCTGAGGGTTTTGAAGGGGTGGGGGGGGTGGGAGGTTGGGGGAACCAGGTGGTGGGTATTGGAGAGAGCACGGATTGCATGGATTACTGGGTGTGGTGCAAAAACAATGAATACTGTTACACTGAAAATAAATTTTAAAAAAATTTTTTAAATGTCACTAATTTTGAGAACTTTTAATGCAAAGCTTAAACCATATTTAATTTTTCAATAACCTACGAGATTATTATTTTCATTCCCATATTACAATAAACTCAGGACCAGGAGAGAAGCCATTTGCCTGATTTCATGTAACTAGTAAGTACTAGAATCCAGTACTTGAATCCAGAATTCAATTTCAGCAACACCATATTCAAAAGCACTTTCTCAACTGCTCTTTAATTCTGCACCTCCATGTGCAATAAATAACCAAGACATCAAAATGATTAAGCAAAACTATAAAGTTGGATGATGGTGATGATGAAGATCAGAGCCCAGAAGTTTCTTGATATTGAACAAGGACAGTGGATCAGCAGAGCTAGAACCAAAGCTCTTCATCACTACCTTTGTTCCTATGTGGGGAGAAAGAGCCAGGAGCTAGTACTTAATGATGTAGCAGCTAAGTGAGATACCTATGCTAGACATTTCACATATGTCACATTATATCTTCTATGACTGAGTTAGGTGTTATTTGTGCCATCATTTTTGATGGGTTCAGGAAATGTAAATAGTTTAACCATATTCATGCAACTTATAATTAAAAGAGTGGATTTTAAGTCCAATCTGTGGCACTTGAAACCCTAAACTCACATCCCCTCTTCATGTGTGCACCTGTCTTAGGACCTTGGTTTTGGGATTTCAGGAAGAATAAAAACTAAGGTAGTATATGAACTCTAGATTTGGATGGTCTGGGATGAAGCCATAGATCTCACTGTATGGTGTGGAGACTTAAATAATTTCAGTTCAGTGACCTCATGTGTAAAGTGAGAATAAAATTATTCATAGCGAGTATTAAGGAACTAAACAAAATGCACTCACAGTTCAACACAACACCTTCTGTACAAGAAGCTCTCTGTCAGTTCATGTTATTAACTACCATCAAGAACAATTTTTTTTTCTTTTAAATCTAGAAGCAACTTGATAATGTGTTTTCCTCAGTCAGTAGAAACAAAAGCTACAAAAATGAATGAAGTTCATTGCTGAAGGAATTCAGAACACATTTAAACCAACATTTGTAAAGGACACTCCTGAAAAATGATGGTTTGACTTTAAATATCACTCAGTGTATTTTGCAAGATCCTGCCATTCTGAGTTTTCTCCCTGAAACCAGGGAAGTTCAACAGTTATGCTGATCAGATGGGAAAATGTTATAGCATAACATAAAGGCAAACATAGATTAAAAACAAACCATTTTCATCATTCAGAGAAGCTTTTTTGGAGTTAATAGCAGCAAGCTCTAAAAGAAATGAGAACAAGTATTCCATTGTTTATATCTTTCTTTGACATTGTCTCTGTTGTGGCTATATGGGTAGATGGATGGTAGATGATAGATAGATACATGATGATAGATAGATAGATAGATAGATAGATAGTTGTAGAAATAAAAAATTAGGGTTGCTGGGATCCTCTGCAGCCCAACATAGACAAGAGGCCAGTGAAGCAGATCCACCTCCTCTGATCATTCTTGGCAAGATCCCATTAAAGCAGTACCACAAGCCTGGCAACACACAAGCTGTACAGACAAGGGCCAACAGCACTCCACAGTGAGTCCTGCTCCAGAGAGAGGGGAAGACAACCACACACCACTCTGTGGCCCCAGCAGTGGGCTGGAGATAGGCAGCTGGTCTAACTGCTGGCCCTACATACCAACAAAAGCTTCTCAGAGGACAACATAAGGAAAGTGCCCTGCAGTTTGGTGCTACTTCATTTCTGGCAAACACCTCAACCAATTCAAGCCCAAGGCAGCCCCAGACCAACTCACTAACACTATAGGCACTGGACTCTGCCTACAACAGGCGAAGAGTCATTGCAGGCTGGTCTGAAGGCAAACACTTCTCAGCCACAACAGGAGGGTGCACACAACACACAGAAGAGACACCCCAGAAGCACCATTTTCTGGTGAAAAGGAGACATTGCATTGCCAGGCACTCCAGGACCTCTTCTTCATAAAGTCACTACTTCAGTGTGGGAGACATAGCTGACTTTCCTAATACATAGAAACATACACAGCACTAGGAAAAGTGGGGAGACAGAGGAATATGTCCCAAATGAAAGAGTAGAGCAAAATCATAACAATAGACCTAAAAAAAAAAAAAAACCAAAAACGGAAATAAGTTAACATGTCTGATAGTGAGCTAAAGTAATTCTTACGAAGATACTTGCCATGAGACCCTCCACAAAGAGATAGGAGACCTAAAAAAGAACCAGTTAGAGATAATGGATTTTCATTAATTGAAAATAAAAGTCCACTGAAATACAGAGCAAATAAGTGGAAGTAGAAGAGATCAGCAACCTGGAGGACAGAGTAAAGGAAAGTAATCCAGCTGAGCAGATGAGGGAAGAAAAGTATATAAATGAGAATAGATCCAAGGAACTCAGTGACACTGTCAGGCATAACAGTTGTATGATACAGATCCCAGAAGGAGAAGAGTGAGAAAAGGGGATGAAAGATTTATTTGAATAAATAATAGCTGAGAATTTCCTGAATCTGGAGAGGGAAAGAGAAATCCAGATCCAGGAAGTACAAAGAGCCCCCAACAAAACCAACCCAAAGAGGTCTGTACCAAGACACAAAGTAAATAAGATGGCCAAAAGTAGTGATAAAGAGAGAATTTTAAAAGAAGCAAGAGAGATGAAAGCAGTTACATATAAGGGAACCCTCTTAGGCTATTGTGGGTTTTTCAGCAGAAACTTTACAGGCCAGACGAAGGTGGCAAGATACATTCAAAATGCTAAAAGGAAACTACCTATAGCCAAGAATACACTATCCAGCAAGACTTTCATTCAGAATAGAAGGAGAGATAGAGTTTTCCAGAAAACATAAGTTAAATGCAAAACCAGCTACATCCCCATCACACATAATGCCATCAGCCTATGAGTCCCACAATCCAGCCACCCTCCTGCCTGAGTCAGTAGGCATGGCCTGCCACCTGCTCAATGCCAAGTGAACATACCTTCACCTCAGATTGACAAGGGCCCAAAGTGACACACTTCCACCTAAATTCCAGCCCTGTGCTCAAGTTTGTGCACAAGAGTGTGCATAATTATAACAGCAGAATGAAGAAACCCAAATAATGACAATTCTGTGCAATACATAGGAGATAAAAAGAGATTGCTAGGCTGAAAATATCTCCAACAAGCATATCAAAGAATAATACATACAGCATGATTCTGGTTAGTAAAAGAAATGAAACCGGGAAAAATAAAATAAGACTAGAAAAATAAAACAAGATGAAATCAGAGAGGGAGACAAACCATAAGAGACTCTTAATCATAGGAAACAAACTGAAGGTTGCTGGAGAGGAAGGGAGTGAGAGGATCAGGTAGCTGAGTGATGGGCATTAAGGAGAGCATTGGATGGAATGAGCATTGGGTGCTATATACAACTAATGAATCACTGAACTCTACCTCATAAAACGAATAATATACTATATGATGATTAATTGAATTTAAATTAAAAAATGAACCCCCGCACACAAAAAAATTACGACTGTCTGTATAATCTTACTCTGGTTAGTTTTAGGAAAGGATATAAATAAATACAATAAATATAGGAATAAGTCCATCCATGTTATGTCTTCAACAGCAAACATTTTCACTAAAATAATTTCATCTCCTCTTCATCACAGTTTAGGTGAAAGCAAAGGTAAATGTTTAACTCTACTTTGATCATTGGACTAACTAAGAATATGTGAAATAACAAAAATTCAACTGAGTAAATTTTAAAAATCTAATTGTCTGTATTTATCAAACTATTCATGAATTGAGCATCATCCTATCAGCAAGTAGAGGGAAACTCCATAAACCTACAAGAGAGGTTTTTCAAAATAGTAGTGAAAAAGAAATTATCAGCAAGGAATCCGTTTCTTTAGGCAAGGCCATTCTCCTCAGGGGAATAGATGGGGCCAATGAGTAAACATCCTAGTGCTGACCAAGAAATTCCCATGTCAACTGGTTAAAGGCTGCAATTCTAGGTGTTGAAACTGCAGCTGGGTAGGTATGATGACTTTAATGACTTGTGGCCTTAAGCTAAGTGAGTGCATTTTGAGTGGTCTTCCTTTTTACCAGTACTGCCTTTTGATCGTCTCTCAGCTTAACTGAGAGCTGGATACTAGGCTGAATGTATTAACACCACTCTCAGCAACTTCTCTGAAGTTCTCACAGTAGTTGATGTTCTCCTGGGTGATATTCACATGTCTTGACATTTTTGCTTAACCCTTGTGATAGTCACAGGTTACCACTTCAGCTTTACCATTTTTAAGTTAGTCATTCTCTTCATTCTTTGTGATGTTCCAGTCTTAGAAAGATCATTTGCTTGGAGATTACTGGTTTTGAATTTGCGTGTCAAGCTTCTGAGAGAACATAAAGCACTAGGCAGATTATTTTGATGTCTGTAAACAGGATAATTCCCCATGTTTGAAGAGCTATTTGATGTCATTGGCCCCAAGGCTCAAAGCAATTAAAATCAAATAAGTGAGAAAGCCCCTGCTGAAGGAATCACTCTGTTAAGCCAAATGGATTGGCTCACAACATGAACTGATGTTATTGGTCTTTAACTTCCCCAATAATGTTCACCTGAGTATAGCATGTATCGTTGCCTATAGCACAGATCTAGCCTTGCTCAGCTAAGTCATAATCAAGGGCTATCTTGCTTTTAAGAATTGCTTTGTCCAGAGCCTATGGACTTCTTCTGGGTACCCATTGCTTCAGGAGGGATTCTGCAACAATTTTTAAAATGGAGGAGAAGATCTTGATCATTCCTCACTTCCAATTATCCCTAACCATGGAAGTAGGTACCAGCCAAAGGAATGAATCCTGATGGCTTCTTGGTAGTCATACTAACTCAGGCTATATCTTTAACGGAGTCAACCATTGAGATGTCTTATTTACCTTGAGAAAAATTAGAACCAAGGTTAGGTTTTCTGCTATCCCCAAATAAAAATTTGCTCTAAAGTTCAGAGTTTAACCCCTTTAATAATCACCTGGGAGATATAGGCTATTGCCAGAGTAAAAGAAAAGAGGGAGAAAGGATTTCGTATTCAGTTAAAGTATGAAATCTTGAACCCTTGCTTAGGTGAAAGCAATCTACTTGGATATCAACTACTTTTCTTTCTCTCAATTTGATTCAGAAACTCCACAGTCTAGGCAGAACCAGATATCAGATGGAGACTTCTGTAGCTGTGTGATGTGCACCTGAGGCTTAATACCTTTTGTTTGACAGGAAGAGCACTAGGTATGATCCCTCTTCTACTGGGATTCGAGGGGTGTCTTCCTCTGACAATGTGTGTAAAATACCTAATCACCAGGCTCCAACCTGTGACTGAGAGGACAATTTTAATTGTTTTCTAAGAAGGTTTCTGTAACCTGGTGATGACAGGCTTGAACATCAAATGTTAGAGACTTATATTAGTTGGTCAGACTAGCAGGTGACACAAAGGATCAGCCGAAGGTTGTATAGAGACAATTCCAGAAAGTTTGCAAGGTTTTCCTAAAGATTCCTAAGATTTTCCCTGTGAAATAGGGGCCTTGATCACTGGAGATCACAGAAGGTGTGCCCCAAGGGGGAAACCCATTTTTAACCATGTCTTTTCCACAATGAGAGCATCAGCCCCTTGGCAAGGAAAGGCTTAAACCCATCCAGAAAATACACAAACAATGACAAGGGCATATTAACAACACATACTGCCAGTGGAATGAAGTCCAACTGCAGGTGTTCAGAGAGTCCAGAGGGAGGAGGCATGAAGCCTCCCAAGAGTAAACAGTTGTTCTGGGGATTATAGACCTGATAAATTAGACATTGATGGTAAAGTGTTTCATACTTTGGAGGTCTCCAATTGGTGGTTACCATGCCATTTCCCCAAGATTCAAAAAGAAGCTTTTAAGATTTTGCAATTTTGGACCCACCTCCATGGCTCTGTCAGTTAAACAACTGCATTCAGCTAAGGTCCTGATCCCAAAGTGCTGGGATGGAGCCCTGCATCAGGCTCTCTGCTCAGAAGGAAGTCTGATTTTCTCTCTTCATCTCTCCCACTTATTTTATCTCTCTCTGTCAATTAAATAAAACTTTTAAAAATAAAGATTTTGTAATTTTGCTTTATATCTGTAATCTAGGTGGAAATAAACAGATGTGTCATGAAAATAATAAATGAAAATTTAAAAAAGAAAAATAAACAGGTATATCAGAAAATGGTGAGCTACTCTTTGTAGAATTTATAAAACCCATTAGCTAAGACTTTGTGCCTCTCTGTCTACTTGTGATCTCTCTCTCTGTCAAATAAATAAATATCTTTTTTTAAAAAAAAGAACAAAAATTCAACTACATAAATGTTAAAGATCTAATGGTACTATTATTCAATCAGTCAATGAATCACACAGCATCCCATCTAGGAAGGAGATGAGAACTCAGAGAGTGAGAAGAAAAAAGAAGATTCTTAACAAAGAATTCATTGCTTTAGGTAAGGTCAGCCTCCTGAGAGGAATGGAAGGGGTTCTCAGGAAAACTCTTGGTACTGACCAGGAAATTCCCATGTTGATTGGGTAAATGTTACTATTCTGGGGGGGTTGAAATTGCACTGGGGTTAGGTGTTAAGTCCTTTGCAACCTTAAACTAAGTGTTGTCATTTTGGGTATGTGAGTTTTTTTGTTTTTATTTTTATTTTTGTTTTTTCAATGCTCCAAGAAGACAAAGTTTTACTTCAGAAATTTCAACTTGCATATAGAAAACTCTTCACAGTTGTTGTTATGTGCTTGTTCACCACTGCTTAAAAGGTGCTTGTGAGGACAGAAGAAAGAGAAATTAAGGAGTCAATCCCATTTACAATTGCACCCCAAACCATAAGATACCTAGGAATAAACCTAACCAAAGAGGCACAGAATCTATACTCAGAAAACTATAAAGTACTCATGAAAGAGTACAAGAAATTGAGGAATACACAAAGAAATGGAAAAATGTTCCATGCTCCTGGATTGGAAGAATAAATATTGTGAAAATGTCTATGCTACCTAAAGCAATCTACACATTTAATGCAATTCCTATCAAAGTACCATCCATATTTTTCAAAGAAATGGAACAAATAATTCTAAAATTTATATGGAACCAGAAAAGACCTCGAATAGCCAAAGGGATATTGAAAAAGAAAGCCAACGTTGGTGGCATCACAATTCCGGACTTCAAGCTCTATTACAAAGCTGTCATCATCAAGACAGCATGGTACTGGCACAAAAACAGACCCATAGATCAATGGAACAGAACAGAGAGCCCAGAAATAGACCCTCAACTCTATGGTCAACTAATCTTCAACAAACAGGAAAGAATGTCCAATGGAAAAAGACAGCCTCTTCAATAAATGGTGTTGGGAAAATTGGACAGCCACATGCAGAAAAATGAAATTGGACCATTTCCTTACACCACACACAAAAATAGACTCAAAATGGATGAAGGACCTCAATGTGTGAAAGGAATCCATCAAAATCCTTGAGGAGAACACAGGCAGCAACCTCTTCGACATCAGCCGCAGCAACATATTCCTAGGAACAACACAAAAGGCAAGGGAAGCAAGGGCAAAAATGAAATATTGGGATTTCATCAAGATCAAAAGCTTTTCCACAGAGAAGGAAGCAGTTAACAAAATCAAAAGACAACTGACAGAATGGGAGAAGATATTTGCAAACGACATATCAGATAAAGGACTAGTGTCCAAAATCTATAAAGAACTTAGCAAACTCAACACCCAAAGAACAAATAATCCAATCAAGAAATGGGCAGAGGACATGAACAGACATTTCTGCAAAGAAGACATCCAGATGGCCAACAGACACATGAAAAAGTGCTCCATATCACTCGGCATCAAGGAAATACAAATCAAAACCACAATGAGATATCACCTCACACCAGTCAGAATGGCTAAAATCAACAAGTCAGGAAATGACAGATGCTGGCGAGGATGCAGAGAAAGGGGAACCCTCCTACACTGTTGGTGGGAATGCAAGCTGGTGCAACCACTCTGGAAAACAGCATGGAGGTTCCTCAAAATGTTGAAAATAGAACTGCCCTATGACCCAGCAATTGCACTACTGGGTATTTACCGTAAAGATACAAACATAGTGATCCAAAGGGGCACATGCACCCGAATGTTTATAGCAGCAATGTCCACAATAGCCAAACTATGGAAAGAACCTAGATGTCCATCAACAGATGAATGGATAAAGAAGATGAGGTATATATACACAATGGAATACTATGCAGCCATCAAAAGAAATGAAATCTTGCCATTTGCGACAACGTGGATGGAACTAGAGCGTATCATGCTTAGCGAAATAAGTCAAGCAGAGAAAGACAACTATCATATGATCTCCCTGATATGAGTAAGTGGTGATGCAACATGGGGGCTTAAGTGGGTAGGAGAAGAATCAATGAAAAAAGATGGGATTGGGAGGGAGACAAACCATAAGTGACTCTTAATCTCACAAAACAAATTGAAGGTTGCTGGGGGGAGGGGGGTTGGGAGAAGGGGGGTGAGGTTATGGTCATTGGGGAGGGTATGTGCTTTGGTGAGTGCTGTGAAGTGTGTAAACCTGGCGATTCACAGACCTGTACCCCTGGGGATAAAAATATATGTTTATAAAAAATAAAAAAAAATTTTTAAAAAGGTGCTTGTGAATCACAGGGAAAAGCACAAACTGATTCCTTCTTTATGTGCCCTCTGTGGCCTTGTTCTGTACTGTTAATGCCAGGAATTGACTGAGTCTAGTGAATTACTGGGTCACAGTGGGGCCAGAGCACATTCTTCTGTCTGCTGACACTGTATGAATATGACCAGTGTCTACACCAATGGAGCTCCTTTGGGACACCATGCTCGAATCATGCCTAAATCATAGGTACCCTGAGTGATTATGAAAAATAAATTTGCATTACTATAGTGATCCTTTTTGGGAGAGTAGTTCATCCTGCAGGCCTGGCATTCACTAGGACTGCAATAATGTTTGCTGAGCAGGTTTACCAATGGTAAGAAATATATTCATTGTGTAGAATGTAAGAACTTTTAAACACGTAAGCCTCATCAAATCTTTATTGCAGGGTGTCAGCTTCTGCTATGTCCTCAGCTTGCCTTCTGTTCTCTCATCAATACTAAAACCTCAATAGCCAAATTACTATCTCTGGTTGAGCTGTGATTTGGCTCCATCAAATGAACATTTTGTCTCCTATAACTCATTGTTTATGGGTTACACTTTGAATAGAGCAAGATTGGAGTGAGAAGGACTGTGATGCTGAGAAGTACATTCTTAAAAGATTGTTGTTATGCTCTTATTTCTTGATCAAGTAAAATCATGAAAAGTGGACACTGAACATTTCTTTTGTGTGAAGTTTCTAGGTGTTCTCATGTGTATTGTTTCATTTAATCCATAAAATGACTATAAAAAATATCACCATGACATTAATATTTATGATGATCAAACTGACATGAGAAAAGCTAAGTGAATTTGTCTTTCATTTTTTCTCTGTATGTTCCATAGCCCATGCTATTTATTTTTAAGATTTATTATTTATTTTGAGAGAGAGAGAGAAAGAGAGAGAATGAGCACAGGGGAAAGAGGCAGATGGAAGAAGACTCAAGCAGACTCCATGCTGAGCATCAAGCCCAATGCCACACCTTGATCTCAAGAGCCTGATATCATGACCTAAGCTGAATAAGGAGCCACCCAGGTGCCCCCAAAGCCCATACTATTTGAATTCTATTGAGAATTAGCATGACATTTATTAACATAAATGGAACAACATTAGAGAAAAATTTCTATTTGCTTGTTTTCATTAATACTTGACAGAAAATGGAGGGTCATCCCTTTGAAACAAAGAGTTCTGGGAGGTTATATTCATGTTTATATGCACATACCTTTGTATATAGAAGGAAAAAGAATCCCTTGATCAATTTTTCTTCTATCACTCTCATGGTTGACGATACATTTGTGTTTTTTGATGCTCCAGTCACGGTCAGCCAGCTGAATTTCATGTGTGTGTCATTAGTCTTCACGGTGTCTCCCTGCTGGGATTTCAGATTTGTTTTGTCATCCTTTTCTCCCCAATCTATCTTGATAACATTAGGGGGAAAATCCTCAAGAAAACAAAGATATGTTCCAGCCCTATGGACTTTTATTTCAGTAATTGAAGGAAGACAAATTGTGGGCTTGGGAGAAATATTTTCATCAGGACTTTTTTTTTTTTTTAAAGATTTTATTTATTTATTTGACAGAGAGAGATCAGAAGCAGGCAAAGAGGCAGGCAGAGAGAGAGAAGGAAGCAGGCTCCCGGCTGAGCAGAGAGCCCGATGCGGGGCTTGATCACAGGACCCTGCGATCATGACCCAAGCCGAAGGCAGCGGCTTAACCCACTGAGCCACCCAGGTGCCCCTCATCAGGACTTTTATATGTTGAAGAAAGTGGAATAACAATTAAAAAATAATTAGAGGGCATCTGAGTGGCTCAGTCAGTTAAGCGTCTTTGGATCCAGTCATGACCCCAGGGTCTTGGGATGGAGCTCCACAACAGGCTTTCTGCTTAAGGGAGAGGCTGCCTCCCCCTCTCTCTCTGTCCACTGCTTTGGCTACTGGTGCTTTCTCTCTCTTTGTCAAATAAATAAATAAAACATTAAAGAAATAATTAGAGAAACACAAACATGGTGTGGTTACACCCAGAAATAATTAAAGGAAGAAAAGTTGCTATAGGATTAGTGCTTACTGTGGCTTTTCATCCACAGAGGGTTATGACATGCTTATTTTCTTAGTTTCCATGGAAAAAGAGATTCTAGAGGTGTGTAACTTGCCCAAAGTTACAGTTGTAAAGAGACTAGATCAAAATATGGAATATTTTAAAATAAAACACAGTCACTTCTTCGAATGGGAATCCATCAAGTTGATATTTTAGTTATAAATATGGATCCCATGCCCATTTCTTTCTTTCTTTTCTTTTTTTTTTAAGACAAGTCTTTTATTTGGTAGTGTATTTAATTTTAAATTAGTGAAGTGTATCCACCTTGTTAAAAAAAGATTATTTATTTATTTATTTGACAGAAAGAGAGATCACAAGTAGGCAGAGAGGTAGGCAGAGAGAGAGGAGGAAGCAGGCTCCCTGCCAAGCAGAGAGCCCGATGCGAGGCTCAATCCCAGGACCCCAGGATCATGACCTGAGCCAAAGGCAGAGGCTTTAACCCACTGAGCCACCCAGGTGCCCCCCACCATGCCCATTTCTAATACTGTAATTCTTCTCCTTGGTTTTTGATGTTATAGAACAACTCCTCACATCTGAACCACTTCAGGATTTTGAGTAGGGCAATGTTTAATGCTGCACCTCCAAATTATTTACAATGCCTGAAATTTAGAAACAAAATGACTATATTTCCAAAACTTGTATTTAAAAAAAATTATTGATTATTTTCAGAAATGTTCTTAGAGTAACCTAATCAAGTAATGCAGGTATCAGAATTTTGTTCTGCCTTAGAAAATACTCACTAAAAGTACAATCTATATTGGAATTTCATTTGAAGTCACCTTGGCTAGGAAGACACCATATTTTGACTTTTAGCATGTCTCTCCAAATATGAATCTGTCCTACAAGACTGCTGAACCTGTTGTAGTACCCCTCAGTTTTATTTCATTTTGACTGCTGAATAAAGTTCTATCTAATGGTGTCATGTTAACAGTCATGATCAGAATTTCTTGCAGATATAATGCCAAATTATAATGAAACATCATGGTTCTCAAGGGCATGTCCTTTGAAGCTTGGATTATTTTTTTGTTACAATTGTATTATTAATTAATGATTTAAGTTACAAATAGTAGAACCCTTTCCAATTTGATTCCAACTGGAACTCAAATACTTTAGTAATTTTCTCTTTCCACTAGTTTGGAATTAGAATAATAATTTCATGGACCATTTCCTAAGAAAAGAAGAGTTGGATTTCTCCTTTGAGAGAAAAGGAAAAAGAATTCTTCAGAATTTTTGCCTGTGCGTAAAAGCTCCTTATTTTTATACTAAATGAGCAAGCAAACAATGAGGCTTTTTATTCATACCATAAGTAGAAATTAAGTCATATTGTACTTGTTTGAATTTTGTACATCTTCTTTATAGTACAAATAGTATTTTACTGATTATAATAGTAAGACACTGTATATTTCATCAATCATATACTTTGCTTTTAATTTTAAAAGCTCATTTTATAAAGCAAAATTTATTTTTCAAAGTACACAGTATTTACATCATTTTTGCCTCAAGTGAATATAGTAAAGAATCTAGTTTTCACCTTAAAAAGTTTGGTTTTCATAGGAATACTTCTGATTCACTATAATAAAGCACTTGAAAATCAAATAATGAACTTGGAATAATCTGGATGATAAGACACTACATTTACCTCCTGTCACTTTGCCTTAGTTAGATTCCTGAAGTTTCATTCTTGTCAGGATAAGAAGGAATCTTGAACTTCCATAATTTTTTCAATGTGATAGCTAACTGAGCATTAAATAGTATTCTTGATTATATATGGTTTGTGCTAATATTTTATGGAATTATGTTACATGTTTTTTCATTCAGTATTCCTTTTTCTAAATATACCTTATTTATTTATTTTAGAGAGAGAGTAGGGGGAGAGCGACAGAGTAAGAATCCAGAGCCGACTCTATGCTCAGCCTGGAGCCCAACATTAAGCTCAGGGCTCAGTCCCACTACCCTGAGTTCATGAGCAGATGCTTAATTGAAGAGCCACCCAGGTGTCCCTCAACATTCTTAACTAAACTTATTAAGAGTGTTTTTTTAATGGCCATAATCATTTTCATTCATTTATAAAATAGAAACTGGTTTATTTTTTAAAATTTTTATTTTTTAAATTTCTTTTCAGTGTTCCGGAATTCATTGTTTATAGACCCAGTGCTCCATGCAATATGTGCCCTCCGTAATACCTACCACCAGGCTCACCCAACCTCCCACCCCTGCCCCCTCCCAAACCCTCAGTTTGTTTCTCAGAATCCACAGTATCTTGTGGTTCGTCTCCCCCTCCAGTTTCCCCCAACTCACTTCTTCTCTCCATCTCCCCATGTCCTCTGTGTTATTCCTTCACAAATAAGTGAAACCATATGATAACTGATTCACTCTGCTTGACTTATTTCACTAACATAATCTCTTCCAGTCCCGTCCATGTTGATACCAAAGTAGGTATTCATCCTTTCTGATGGAGGCACAATATTCCATAGTATATGGAAACCATATCTTCTTTATCCATTCATCCACTGAAGGGCATCTTGGATCTTTTCAGAGTCTGGTGACTGTAGTCATTGCTGCTGCTATGAACATTGGGGTACAGATGGCCCTTATTTTCACTACATCTGTATCTTTGGGGTAAATACCCAATAGTGAAATTTCAGGGTCATAGAGTAGCTCTATATTTAATTTCTTAAGGAATCTCCACACTGTTTTCCAAAGTGGTTGCACCAACTTGCATTCCCACTAACAGTGTAAGATGAGAAACCGGTTTATAAAATAAATATCTTTACAATATATTTATATTATTAATATAACATAAATATAAAAATATAATATTTACAAATATATGAAATATAATATATTTATATTATAATATTCAAATCAGAAAAAATTTCAGGTAAGTTGCCTTAGTTGTCTATATTTGATGGATATAAAGCAGCATGAATTCTATATAAATTAACCAAGTACAATGACATTTTCAATTAAGTATGGTATTTTGTATCTGCATATTAATATTGATTCAAAATTCCTCTATTTTTATTCTCCTAATTTTTGTTAAAAAAAAACTGAGGGCTTTGGAGGGGAAGGGGCAGGGAGTTAGGTGAACTGGTGATGGGTATTAATTTGGGCATGTATTGCATGGAGCACTGATGTGGTGCATAAACAATGAATCTTGGAACACTGAAAAAATAAAATTAAATTTAAAAAATGCTTAAAGCTATTTCTTATATAAATACAAATTTCAAAGTTATGACATTTTTAACTATATTTAAAAGTAGTAACTAAATGTATTCCTAAGTATTTTCTACATAAAATTCAAAATTTTAATTTTTTTCTACTAAATACCAGTATGAAGCCCAAACTTTTTTGTGTTAGACATGGTATCATAAGATAAGGGACTAAGATTGAAGTATGTATAACAACTTAAAAATTTTAAAAAATAATTTTTAATTTTAATTTCATTTTTGTGTCAAATTAGGGAGAAGTCCATTAAACAAATACCTCTAAATTCAGGGGGTTTGTGTATCATTTTACAGTAAGGTAACTTTCCACTAGAGTGGTTAGAAGTAGAGCCAAATCTTCAGAAGAATTTCTGCTCTGTCAGTATGATTTGCTACAAACCACTCTCCATACTGGATACAATTATTCCTTTAGGTTTGAAATGGGGCAACATCTATGTAGCACCTGTTATGTGTTAGACAATGTGCCAAGTACCTGATTTACAGTCTTTCATTTGATTTTCATATGCCTCCCTCATACACCCTGTTATCCCATCTTTTGGATTAGAAAACTGAGGCCAGAGAATAATCACCCAAGTTCACATAAGCAATAAGTGGTGGAGTCAGATCTCGAGGTCAGCCTGAGTCCAAAGTGCAGGCTTTCTGCCAACTTCCTCTCACCACCAGAAAAGGCAATGTGTCAACTCACACAAATTATCTGTCAGGATCAACTTTGTTCTTGGGCCAGATGTTTTCAAGACAATTACACATGTAGTGCATGAACACTTCATGCAAGTCTACTAAGACACAAGGTCAGAGGCTATTACAGTGTTTGCACAATGTTATCTATGCTGACCTTTACTGGAAAGATTAGTATAGAAATCTTTCCTAAGATAACCACATCTAGACATGCTATGAAAATGAGAAATCATAATTATTATTACCATTATTATTAGCGATTTGTTTGTGATGACTGTGTTCTCCAACATGACATTTTTATCTCATGAGACCAAACCTTCACTTACTAATGGGAATGCAGTATTTGGGGATAACAATTGGAACTATGTAAATTGAACACCAAGATTTATTCCTTTGTTTGCATCTCTCTTTGCTCTACTAGGTCGGGAATTATCCGAACCATGGTCACTGAAAATGTGTCTTTCACACACAATTATTAGGGAATCACTTGTCATATCTTATCCGATGCCTTTCCAGTGATAAGAAAATCAAAGTTAGTAAAATTAGTAAAGTAAAGGAAAGAAGTTAGTAAAGTCTAGTAATAAGGGGTCACTTCATGGAACAGATTCACCTGTGCTGTCCAGAGCAAATGGCATTTTCCCCCACCAACAGCACAATCTCTGAGCATTCCAAGCTCTCATCAGAAAAATCTACCTCAAAATGATTTTCTTCTAGTTCATGTTCAAAGTTTGGGTTCAAACTCTACAGTGGGCCTTCATGATGAACAATTAAATCAGTTTCTGGTTGCCTTGACCTCCAAGCTTCCTATTGTCACATTAGATTCCTAGACTGTCACCTGCCTGACCAAGTCTGCTGAAGGTCACTATCTGTAAATAACATTAAATATCATGGGGCCTATTATAAGGATGCAGTGGTAACATGAAGTGCATTTGTTAAAGACCATTTTTTCCATTTTTAAAAATGTATATGGAAGGCAATGTGTACTTCGTCACTTCACATTGATCTTAAATGATTCAGGCATTGAAGTCCTTTTCTGATTTTATGGTGGGAAAAACATATTTCAAAATTTGGTGTGCTTCATGTTCTCAGTTAATAAAAAGTATGTACTCTAATACATTTTTCTCTTACCTTTGAACAAAAAATTGTACCCTATGCTTCATGCTAGATAATCACAGGACTTCCTTCTTCTGTTTTCATTTCCTTAGTTCTTTTGTTCTATTTTCATTCCATTGCCTAACCCTATTTCATATTTTATCTTAGTGCTTTTCAAATAGATTTTGAAAATAGGGAGTATAAATAAATGAGATTATGCTGAGTGAAATAAGTGAAACAGAGAGATTCAATTATCATATGGTCTCACTTACTTGTGGAGCATAAGGAATAACATGGAGGACATTGGGAGAAGGAGAGGAGAAGGGAGTTGGGGGAAATTGGAGGAGGAGATGAACCATGAAAGAATGTAGACTCTGAGAAACAAACTGAGGGTTTTGGAAGGGAGGTTGTGGGGAGTTGGGTGAGCCTGGTATTAAGGAGGGCATATATTGCATGGAGCACTGGGTCTGATGCATAAACAATGAATCTTGGAATACTGAAAAAATAAAATAAAGTTAAAAAAATTCCACAATATCTTGGTCTACCTACTTTTAAAACTTCTAGTAAAAAGTTAAATGTATATAAATAAACATTTTCAAGACCTGAAAAATAAATAAATAAATAAATAAGAAATCGTTTGTGCACTAGAGCTTTTTCTTTTTCAGCCCTAGAGCTTGATATTTAGGTGAGGTCTATATCAAAGGTGGCATGAAAAATGGGAGAAGATATTTGCAAATCCTTCTCTGTGATATAGATGCAAAACATTTAGAATTCAAACAAGCTGAAATGCCAGAGCAGAAGATGAAGCTTTCACTCCAAAATTAAACCTCATAAAATAGAGGTCGCCTTATGTTTTAGTCTGGGCAACCTCTCATTTTAAAAGAAGGTCTTCCAATACTCTTCTTTGATTAAACAATGCACTTGGACAACATATCAACCTTAAATAGACTCAATTAAAGTAAGTTTAGAGCTAGTATCAGTAAAAAATAAATACATAAATAAATAAGTTTAATATGGATTTGGTAAATTTTACATGGAATTAAAGTCTCTATACTCTATGCTTACATTGTACATACACATAATAACAAAATAGATGAAAAAAAGGGAAGAGAGAGAGTTTGACTTCTTCATTGCCAATTTGGATATCTTTAATTTCTCTTTGTTGTCTGATTGCTGTTGCTAGGACTTCTAATACTATGTTGAACAAGAGTGGTGAGAGTGGGCATCCTTGTGTTCCTGATCTCAAAGGGAAGGCTGCAAGCTTTTTCCCATTGAGGATGATATTTGCTGTGGGTCTTTCATAGATAGATTTGATGAAGTTCAGGAATGTTCCCTCTATCCCTATACTTTGAACCGTTTTAATCAGGAACATATGCTGGATTTTGTCAAATGCTTTTTCTGCATCAATTGAGAAGACCATGTGGTTCTTCTCTCTTCTCTTATTAATTTGTTCTATCACATTGATTGATTTGTGAATGTTGAACCATCCTTGTAGCCCAGGAATGAATCCCACCTGGTCATGGGTTTGAAGCAGCGGGGGCGGGAGGGTGGGAGGTTGGGGGAACCAGGTGGTGGGTATTAGACAGGGCACGGATTGCATGGAGCACTGGGTATGGTGCCAGAACAATGAATACTGCTATGCTGAAAATAAATAATTTTTAAAAAATGAAAAAAAGGCTTTTATTTTTTAAGTGGATAAATGTGTCTTTCAATAACATATCCACCCTGTAGAGAATCTCAGATACTCTAGCTAGTTAGCTCCTTGTTACTGTCTTCCATGCTAGCTCAGACAGCAACTACCTCTCCAAGAATCCCACTGCTATTTATGACCAAACTGGGACCAATCCTAGAATTCTGAGCCAGCACCAGCACATAGCCTGCCCCCACTCTACCCACACCCCAGCATCACTGCCTCCCCTCCCCAACTACAGGGAAGAATTAAAAAATATTTTACCTGTAACCCTGAGAATTGTGCCAGGACCAAGGACTGTGCTGCTCTTCCAGCTATTCCAGGTAAACCATCTGAAAATTTTTTACAGAAATTTCCCTGTGCACCTCTTTTAAAATGTGTTTGTATTTTTTCAATATTTATATGTAAACAGACACTGTTAACATTAAACAAAGATGAATCTCAAGCAAAATCACATTAGATATGAACATAGTCAAGAATGGGTGACCTGACCCCTCTCTGCCTGGACAGATTGTGTCTGTCTTTCCCAACTCACTCACACACATTGGAGAGTCTGATTTTACCTTTTCTCACTATGTTTTGGAAACTTCTAAATCTTTTCTCTTAAAAGATTATCATGTATTGGACCAGTTCTTTTCCTAGATGCCAGTTCCTAGATGCCATTCCTAGACGTACCAGTTCTTTTCCTAGATCTCCTTTTCCAGGAGATGCGTTCCCTCTGTTTCTGCAACTTAGAGTTACTACTTCTATGATTTTACAGAGGAACAAAATAGAAATATTGTATTTTAATATTCAAAATATGAATGTTCAATATTTTATAGGTATATATTTTTGTATCTCTACATATTGAGGGGATGGATATCTGGTTTGATTATAAAGTAATTTCTTTCCAGAATTCAGTTCTCTCTGATACAAGAACAGATGAGTTTTTAGAGTATGAAATATTAATGATGATCTCTTAACCCATTTATTCCTGAAAAACTGTTCCTTTGAACTCCAAATTACCCTAACAAGTTCCAGGATATTGATTTAATACCCTTAGCTGCTCATCAGAAGATCCTCTCTATTGGTCTTTCTGCAGCTGTCCCAGCAGGAGTGCAAAGGCAGCTCTGAGTTCTGCAACTGAGACCTGCATGTAGTACAACTGCTCCTTCCATAGTCCCAGCAGATTTGATCCCAATACAGAAAGACTGAATAAAATGGTGTTAAAAGGACTTGCCCTTTTATAAAAATACCCTAAATTTCACATTGTGAAAATTTAATAAATGCAGATTCAACAAGACTTCCTTGATGTCTTGGGAGGAAGAGAAGCAATTTTAGTGCCATGATTAGAAATGGAAGCATTGTTTTCTGCATGAGGAGTCATACAAATTTTGAGCTATTACTATTACACATTCAACTACATAGTCTGTTTAAAACGTCAGACTACAAAAGACTATATATTCAGAATACACTTATGGCTTAATGTTTCTCATAGCATATAATGGTATAGACCATGCACTAAGGAACAAAAAAGTATCTATTGGGTCCCAAACTTTGCCATAGTAACTAGCCATGTGAATGTAGGCAAATAATGAACTCTCTAAGTCTCAGCTTCCCATCAGAGAAATTGGAATAAGAACATCCCCTGTGGGGCACCTGGGTGGCTCAGTGGGTTAAAGCCTCTGCCTTCGGCTCTGGTCGTGATCCCAGAGTCCTGGGATCGAGCCCCGAGTCGGGCTCTCTGCTTAGCGGGGAGCCTGCTTCCCCCTCTCTCTCTCTGCCTGCCTCTCTGCCTGCTTGTGATCTCTGTCTGTCAATAAAAAAAATACATAAAAAAAAAGAATATCCCCTGTATAATGCTCTTAAGGATTGAGATAAGGCAAGAAACAAGGCAGTATGGTGTCTGACTCTCACTAAAGAAAGAAGAGAAAAAGAAGATCAGAACTGACTGGTCAACAAATCAATTACCAGGAACAGTATTCAGAGAATAAAGAGATTTTGTTTTCCAGGTGCTTGAGTGTGTGAAACTGCTCAGATATGCATCAAAGAAAAACCTCTCCTGTTCTCACCAACACCAGGGCTACTGAGTCAGAAATTTAGGATTGTGTTTCTGAAAGAGGTTATGCTTCTCTAACTGAAAAAGTGAACATACCAACAGAAATAAATTTGAGAAATGTGAAAAATCATCTCCATTTTTAGAAAGCCACACTAATCTTTATCAGGGAAAGCAAAGTGAGAAAATACTTTCCGTGATGACAATATTTTCTTGGAATAAAAAGAGAAATTTCCATTGGACTTTCTTTCCTGCTTTGTCAAAGATTAGTTGATCATAGAGTTGAGGGTTTATTTCTGGGCTCTCTATTCTTTTCCATTGATCTATGTTTTTGTGCCAGTACCATGCTGTCTTGATGATGACAGCTTTGTAATAGAGCTTGAAGTCTGGAATTGTGATGCCACCAACTTTGGCTTTCTTTTTCAACATTCCTTTGGCTATTTGAGGTCTTTTCTGGTTCCATATAAATTTTAGGATTATTTGTTCCATTTCTTTGAAAAGAAATGGATGGTATTTTGATAGGAATTGCATTAAGTGTGTACATTGCTTTAGGTAGCATAGACATTTTCACAATATTTGTTCTTCCAATCCAGAAGCATGGAACATTTTTCCAATTTTTTGTGTCTTTCTCAATTTCTTTCATGAGTACATTATAGTTTTCTGAGTATAGATTCTTAGCCTTTTTGGTTAGGTTTATTCCTAGGTATCTTATAGTTTTGGGTGCAATTGTAAATGGGATTGACTCCTTAATTTCCATTTCTTCTGCCTTGTTGTTGGTGTAGAGAAATGCAACTGATTTTTGTGCATTGATTTTATTTCCTGACACTTTACTGAATTCCTGTACAAGTTCTAGCAGTTTTGGAGTGGAGTCTTTTGGGAATTCCACATACAGTATCATATCATCTGCAAAGACTGATAGTTTGACTTCTTCTTTGCTGATTTGGGTGCCTTTAATTTCCTTTTGTTGTCTGATTGCTGAGGCTACGACTTCTAGTACTATGTTAAATAGCAGTGCTGATAATGGACATCCCTGCCCTGTTCCTGACCTAAGCAGAAAAGCTTTCAGTTTTTCTCTATTGAGAATGAGATTTGCAGTGGGTTTTTCATAGATGGCTTTGATAATATTGAGGTATGTGCCCTCTATCCCTACACTTTGAAGAGTTTTGATCAGGAAGGGATGCTGTACTTTGTCAAATGCTTTTTCAGCATCTATTGAGAATATGATATGGTTCTTGTTCTTTCTTTTATTAATGTGTTGTATCACATTGATTGATTTGAGGATGTTGAACCAAGCTTGCAGCCCTGGAATAAATCCCACTTGGTCGTGGTGAATAATCCTTTTAATGTACTGTTGAATCCTATTGGCTAGTATTTTGGTGAGAATTTTCGCATCTGTGTTCATCAAGGATATTGGTTTGTAGCTCTCTTTTTTGATGGGATTCTTGTCTGGTTTTGGGATCAAGGTGATGCTGGCCTCATAAAATGAGTTTGGAAGTTTTCCTTCCATTTCTATTTTTTGGATCAGTTTCAGGAAAATAGGAACTAGTTCTTCTTTAAATGTTTGGTAGAATTCCCCGGGGAAGCCATCTGGCCCTGGGCTTTTGGTTGTTTGGAGATTTTTGATGACTATTTCAATCTCCTTACTGGTTATGGGTCTGTTCAGGCTTTCTATTTCTTCCTGGTTCAGTTGTGGTAGTTTATATGTCTCTATGAATGCATCCGTTTCTTCCAGATTGTCAAATTTGTTGCCATAGAGTTGCTCATAGTATGTTATTATAATTGTCTGTGTTTCTTTGGTGTTGGTTGTGATCTCTCCTCTTTCATTCATGATTTTATTTATTTGGGTCCTTTCTATTTTCTTTTTGATCAGTCTGGCCAGGGATTTATCAATCTTATTAATTCTTTCAGAGAACCAGCTCCTAGTTTCATTCATTTGTTCTATTGTTCTTTTGGTTTCTATTTCATTGATTTCTGCTTGATATTTATATTTCTCTTCTCTTGCTGGGTTTAGGGTTTCTTTCTTGTTCTTTCTCCAGCTCCTTTAGGTATAGGGTTAGGTTGTGTACTTGAGACCTTTCTTGTTTCTTAAGAAAGGCTTGTACCACTATATATTTTCCTCTCAGGACTGCCTTTGTTGTGTCCCACAGATTTGAACCATTGTGTTTTCATTATCATTTGTTTCCATGAATTTTTTCAATTCTTCTTTAATTTCCTGGTTAACCCATTCATTCTTTAGAAGGATGCTGTTTAGTCTCCATGTATTTGGGTTATTTCCGAATTTCCTCTTGTGATTGAGTTCTAGCTTCAGAGCATTGTGGTCTGAAAATATGCAGGGAATGATCCCAATCTTTTGATACCAGTTGAGACCTGATTTAGGACCTAGGATGTGATCTATTCTGGAGAATGTTCCATGTGCACTAGAGAAGAATGTGTATTCTGTTGCTTTGGGATGAAATGTTCCTAATATATCTGTGATGTCCATCTGGTCCAGTGTGTCATTTAAGGCCTTTATTTCCTTGTTGATCTTTTGCTTGGATGATCTGTCCATTTCAGTGAGGAAAGTGTTAAAGTCCCCTACTATTATTGTATTATTGTTGATGTGTTTCTTTGATTCTGTTATTCATTGGTTTGTGTAATTGGCTGCTCCCACGTTAGGGGCATAGATATTTAAAATTGTTAGATCTTCTTGTTGGACAGATCCTTTGAGTATGATACAGTGTCCTTCCTCATCTCTTATTATAGTCTTTGGCTTAAAATATAATTGATCTGATATAAGGATTGCCACTCCTGCTTTCTTCTGATGTCCATTAGCATGGTAAATTGTTTTCCACCCCCTCACTTTAAATCTGGAGGTGTCTTCAGGCTTAAAATGAGTTTCTTGTAGGCAACATATAGATTTTTTATTTTATCCATTCTGATACCCTTTGTCTTTTGATTGGGGCTTTTAGCTCATTAACATTCAGGGTAACTATTGAGAGATATGAATTTAGTGCCATTGTATTGCCTGTAAGGTGACTGTTACTGTATATACTGTATATTGTCTCTGTTCCTTTCTGATCTACTACTTTTAGACTCTCTCTTTGCTTAGAGGACCCCTTTCAATATTTCCTGTAGAGCTGGTTTGGTGTTTGCAAATTCTTTCAGTTTTTGTTTGTCCTGGAAGCTTTTTATCTCTCCTTATATTCTCAGTGATAGCTTAGCTGGATATAGTATTCTTGGCTGCATGTTTTTCTCGTTTAGTGCTCTGAATATATCATGCCAGCTCTTTCTGGCCTGCCAGGTCTCTGTGGATAAGTCTGCTGCCAATATAATATTTTTACCATTGTATGTTACAGACTTCTTTTCCCAGGCTGCTTTCAGGATTTTCTCTTTGTTACTAAGACTTGTAAATTTTACTATTAGGTGACAGGGTGTAGACCTATTCTTACTGATTTTGAGGGAGGTTCTCTGCACCTCCTGGATTTTGATGCTTGTTTGCTTTGCCATATTAGGGAAATTCTCTCCAATAATGCTTTCCAATATACCTTCTGCTCCCCTCTCTCTTTCTTCTTCTTCTGGCATCCCAGTTATTCTAATGTTGTTATGTCTTATGGTGTCACTTATCTCTCAAATTCTCCCCTCATGGTCCAGTAGCTGTTTGTCCCTCTTTTGCTCAGCTTCTTTATTCTCTGTCATTTGGTCTTCTACATCGCTAATTCTTTCTTCTGCCTCATTTATCCCAGCAGTGAGAGCATCCATTTTTTATTGCACCTCATTAATAGCTTTTTTGATTTCAACTTGGTTAGATTTTAGTCCTTTTATTTCTTCAGAAAGGGCTTTTATATCTCCCGAGAGGGTTTCTCTAATATCTTCTATGCCTTTTTTGAGTCCAGCTAGAACCTTGAGAATCATTGTTCTGAGCTCTAGATCTGACATATTACCAATGTCGTATATTGATTAGGTCCCTAGTCTTCAGTACTGCCTCTTGTTCTTTTTTTGTGGTGAATTTTTCCACCTTGTTATTTTTTCCAGGTAAGAGCATATGAAGGAGCAAGTAAAATACTAGAAGGGTGGCAAAGACCCCAGGAAAATGCACTTTAACCAAATCAGAAGAGACCCCAAATCATGGGGGGAACTAGGGGATAAAAAGAGGTTCAGGAAAAAAAAAGAAACAATTAAAAAAGAAACTTAATCTCACAAAACAAACTGAGGGTTGCTGGGGGGAGGGGGTTTGGGAGAAGGGGGTGGGATTATGGACATTGGGGAGGGTATGTGCTTTGGTGAGTGCTGTGAAGTGTGTAAACCTGGTGATTCACAGACCTGTACCCCTGGGGATAAAAATATATGTTTATAAAAAATAAAAAGTTAAAAAAAAAAAAAATAAAAATAAAAAAAAAAAAAAAAAAAAAAAAGAAAATAAATAAAGAAAAAATATAAAAACGAATATATATATGATAAACTAGTTTTAAAAACGTTAAAAAAGAAAAGGGTAAAAGTTAAAAAATATTAGCAGAAGAAGAAAAAGGATTGAAAAAAAATTAAATTAACTGCTAGACTAAAGAATCATGGGGAGAAAGCCATGAGTTCTGTGCTTTGCTTTCTCCTCCTCTGGAATTCCGCTGCTCTCCTTGGTATTGGAACTGCACTCCTTGGTAGGTAACTTGGTCCTGGCTGGATTTCTTGTTAATCTTCTGGGGCAGGGGCCTGTTGTAGTGATTCTCAAGTGTCCTTGCCCCAGGTGGAATTGCACCACCCTTACCAGGGGCCAGGCTGACTAATCAGCTCGGGTTTGCTTTCAGGAGCTTTTGTTCCCTGAATGCTTTCCATAGAGTTCTGGAGGATGGGAATGAAAATGGCAGCCTCCCAATCTCCAGCCCAGAGGAGCTGAGAGCTCAGGGCCCCACTCCTCAATGAGCCCTCAGAGAATAGTGCCCAGTTACTCCCATCTCCCTGGCCTCTGGCTACACTCTGAACTCACCCAGCCTGCTACTGGTTCAAGGTAACCCCGAACTGTGAGCTCACTCCTTGGCTTTGTCTCTGTAGCCAGCTTCCCTGTTCTAATACCTGCAAGCTCTGTGACACTCAGACACCCCCGATATTTCTATGACCCTGCGGGACCTGAGGCCACACTGACCCCGCGTGTGCTTCACCCCGGTTTAGCCCCTCGAGCGATGTCCCTCAGCAGAACAGACTTATAAAAGTCCTGATTTAGTGCTCCGTTGCTCCACTGCTTGCCAGGAGTTGGCCCCTCCCCCTGCAGTCTATCTTCTCCTCCCTTTGGATTCACTTCTCCGCCAATCCTACCTTTCAGAAAGTGGTTGGTTTTCTGTTTCTAGAATTGCTGTTCTTCCTCTCTTTGATCTCCCAATCGATTTGTAGGTGTTTGCAATCTTTAGATAAGCTATCTAGCTGATCTCCTGCTACCTGAAGTAGTCTCAGCCTGCTACTTCTCCGCCATCTTGACTCCTCCTCCTGAGTTACATATTTTTCACTGTATTTGGCAAGAGTGTGGAGAAGTATAAGGCCATCATGAAAATTAGAAGAAAAGACTTATGTATATAATAACAATGAAATAATAATCCCACACCTTTATGCAGAAATGCAAACATTTTATAGATCAGCAGTTTGAAGAAAGTTCACAGATTTGGGGGAATGTTAAAACTTACCATACTTATTGCTTTAGGTGTTATGATGATGCAAAATTCTTCTGTGAGTAAGAAAAAATCTTGGAGGAAAAAATCTGTTGTTTTTCTTACTCTGTATTCTTTTCCTATTCACCATTCTTAGCTTTTCAAAATAAAGGAAACGGTCGTGTTGTTTGAGGGCAATGTAAGATGTAACTTAAAGAGTCCCTGAGTTCCTATGTGAGTTGAGATGACTCAGTGAAACAGTTCAGTAGGAGAGGGTCAACACATCACAGTGGCCTTTCCCATTACAACTGAACTGGTTCATTGAGTCATCTCAGTGGGTGAGTCTGGTGATGGGTATTAAGGAGGGCATGGATTGCATGGAGCACTGGGTGTGGTGCATTAAAAATGAATCTTGGAACACTGAAAAAAAAAATTAAAAAGCAACAACAGTATTGTAAGAACATTCCTCTTTCTCCACATCCTTTCCAACATTTGTTGTTTCCTGCCTTGTTAATCTTCGTCCTCCTAGCTAGTGATGGACATTTTTTCATGTGTCTGCCCCAGTCTGGGATGCCTTTGTGCTCCTGTGTTATTTCATCTTCCCAGTGCCAGTGCTTATAACCGCTCCCTCTCTCTTTCATTTATCTTTTGATACCTGTCCACACGATCATGGCTCCCCAATTTATACGTCGAAACTGGCCACAGGAGGTATTCTGTTTCTATAGATCCTGACATATCTTCTTACATCTCAGGCTGATTTCAGGCTGTTCAGAATGGTCTAGCATATATCCTGCTTAATTCAGGGGACTGGTTGAAATAGGGTCCCCTATTCTTCCACCATCTTTCCCCCCTCTTGAGTCTTCTCCTTGTTCTGCTCCCCAGAGACAGTCTGTCTCTTGAACTATCTGAGTTCTATTCCACTGTGATATTTACTCAAGATTTGCTAGCATGTTGGTGAAAGGTCAGGGAAGTAGACATTCTCTGGTATTTTAATTAAATTTCAATTTTAAGCAGACAGAATGAAACTGGTTCATAAGGACATAGCCTTTACAAGTATTCCTGCCTCTTTTCCAGAGGTGGAATTTTTCAATCCTTTCTTCCTCCTCCAGTTACTGTAGATACCCTCCCTACTTCAGACCATGGTTTTGATGCCCACCCTTCTGCAGATGTATACATGTTACTTTTGGACCCAGGGGAGATGTTCTGTGGAAAGTTTCAGTGGTTGCCTTCTTTACCTTCCCTTAACTGCAGTGAGATTCCACAAGGTCCTTCCCCTGTAGATGAAGTCACTTTTTTTCTACAGTGGTGATGGGGTAGATTAGGAGAGTGGATTTCACCAGTAGACATTTTTCCCCTCCTATAGCAACAAGGGAAGCTTTCACTGAATTGTCTCTTATCTCCCCTGCAAGAATTTCGTGAGTTTCCTGGAGAAGACACTTAAAAGTTGAAGGAAAATACCATCTGTATATTCCCAAAGGCTTACAATCTCCCACTAGATAACTGAGCTCTCATTATTGCATTAAAGAAATTCTATTTTAATTTTGTGACCAGGTGAATGTGTTTGACAACGTCTGTCCAGGGTGAGCAAATGCTCACCTTCTGTTTCCCCTTGCAAAGGATTATCTCCAGATTTTTAAAAAAGATTTTATTTATTCATTTGACAGAGAGAGAGAGAGAGATCACAAGTGGACAGAGAGGCAGGCAGGTTAGGGGGTGGGGGAACAGGTTCCCCACTGAGCAGAGAGCCCAGTGCGGGCCTTGATCCCAGGACCCTGAGATCATGACACAAGCCGAAGACAGAGGCTTAGCCCACTGAGCCACCCAGGCATCCTACCTCCAGATTTTTAAGTCACATACCCTACAACCTCATTTCTCTGATGGACTCAAAGTATTATGTTTCATTCCTGCTTTTTTTAAATATATTATTGTAAAATGGCAGCAGTGCCATTTCCAACTTCTACATCTCTGAGCAATTGTGGGTCTTCTGCCACTTTTTTGTTTTTGCTTTTCTGTTTTTTATTATATTAAAATTCTACCAAATACTGAGCACCTGGTTGGCTCAGTTGCTTAAGCATCTGCCTATCACTCAGATTGTGAATCTCAGGTTTTGGGATTAAGTCCTGCATTGGGCTCCCTGCTCCATAGGGAGTCTGCCTCTGCTTCTCTCTTTCTTTCCTTCTCTCATGAATATATTAAAAAATATTTTTTTAAAAGATAATAAATAAAAAATATTAAAATAAAATAAAATTCTACCAAAAACAGAAGAAAAGTAAATTTCAGGTGACTTCTGCCTAAATTCTACTATTTGTCTTTCCTATTTTTTAATTGCATTTCTTTTATTATTGAGTAGTGATATTTCTCTTAGTACTCAGGCTTTACCCTGATTTGTCTTGTGAAAGTATCTTTTTCTACTCTGACTTAACCTGACATTTTCCATTTTTCTTTTTTTTTTTTTCAGTCTTGCAAAAACAGAAATGTCAAATTTGAGGAAGTGCCATTTATTAAATTTTTCTTTTATAATCTTGCTTTTAGTGCTCTAGATAAAGAATCTATTCTTAACCCAAGGTCACAAATATTTTCTTTTGTATTTTCATCTAGAAGTTTTATTTTTTAGGTTATACATTTACAACCTAGGAAACATTTTTACAGAAAGAAATGCAGGAATAGAGGGAACACAAGCTGGGGGAGTAGGAGATGAAGAAGCAGGCTTCCCACCAAGCAGGGAGCCTGATGCTGGGCTTGATCCCAGGACCCTGGGATCATGACCTGAACCGAAGTCAGATGCTTAATAACTATGCCACCCATGCACCCCCATTAGAAAACATTTAATTAGTTTGTGTATATGGTGGTTGGTATTAATTGAGTTGTTCTTGTTTTGTTTTGCTTTTTCACATAGATGGACAATTGTTCTAATACCATTTATTGAAAAGTCTATTCTCTGCTCATTGGATTTCCTTGGCACCATGTTAGAAATTAGTTAACTACTTAAGTGTTGCCTTAGTCCAAAATTCTTTTCCTGTTATCTATGCATATATGAATTCACCAATACTCCACTCTCTTGATCATTGAGGCTTAAACGTAAATCTTAAAACTCTTTACAAAACTGGTTTGGCAATGGTATACCCGTTGCCTTTCCATACGAATTTTGCAACCAGTTTACTGATTTCTTAGAAAGGTTCTCCTGGGATTTTCACTGGGATTACATTGAATATATTTACCCTTTGGGGGGACTTTTGACATCTTATACTTATGAGTCTTTCAATCAGAGGAAATTTGCCCTGTCCCTTATAAATATGTAAACTTTATGTATAATTCTTCTAAAAATGGGTTTTTAATGGCTACATAGTATCTTGTCACTTCAAAGCCACATAGATAAAGCTGTCTTTTCCTTCCTATTCATCACTGTAGCCTTTCATGGTTGTTGTGTGTTGAAAAGACACAGTGGCTCCATCTCCCAATGTAGTCAATTTAATACATTCTGCACTCATCTTTTGAGGATTAAATAAAATAACCTGTGTAAAATATTTAGAACATATATTCTGAGAAGCTTAATCCCTCTTTTCATTCACTTCTTTCTTGAAAGGGTTCATTGTTCTCTGACCCCATATTTCATTCAGGGGTCTTCTTACCTTTTATCCAGAGTTCTGTTAGGGGACAAGTGAGGCCTTGTTGAGACCCAGGCCCTCAAGTCCCTTCCCCTGGAACCCACACCAGTCAAGAATCATGATAGATAGAGTATGGGACACAAAGTTCTGTTTGCCCCTGAGAAGGGCCTGACACTGTTGTGGCAGGAATTTATGCTGCTTTCATAGCATATCTGCACTTGATAGCACCATATGATTCTTAGGAGGAGAAACAGAGAATGAAGTTGTTGTCATGATCTCAGGGAACCAGAAGAAAACTGTATGCATGGTGACCATGTGGTAAGATGTCCATTTACCAAACTACCAAGTTTTTCTGAAGTATAGATCTACCCTTTACATTTAAAAAAGTGAACTCTAAGGAGATGGGGAAGGAGATTTTGTAATTTCACACATTACTTGTATGTATCACTATTTGTTGAAACTGGCAACCACCAACTACTAATTATAGAATTTTAGTCTCAGTCATGATTTTTAATTTTATTAATTTTTGGTAGACTTTTGCCATCTTTTCTTAAACAATAAAGGGAACATGTGTTATCCTTCTTTTTAACCATCTGGTCTATATTCAGTATTTTTAATGTTCTTTGCAGAACCCTGGAGAACTTGGTATTACAGTATTAACCACAATGTTGCAGACACCTGATGTGCTCAGGGGGTTGTTCCATTGGAGTAGTGCTCCTTGTGTCCTATAATTGGCCCTAAATGTTGTGTGAGGTGCTGCTTCTACCTCTAGGATACAGGATTTATACCTTGGTGTCTCCTATAAACCAAACAACTGCCATGTACTTAGGGATATAAAAATTAGTATATCCCTTCAGTATGGCCACAGGATGGTAATAAAGGCATGAAATTTTTATGTTTCACACATCATTTTATCTCAAAAAGTCTATAATGCCCATGAATAAAATTGAAAAGTAATAATAAGAAATAATTATGTAATCTGTATACCCCTTTCTTGTCTTCATTTTGAACCCTCTGGGTACTAGAAATATCTCTCTACAGTGCATTGACAAACAAATGGGTTTTCCTTTGTACCATTCAGCATGTATTTTCAGAGTTACCGGACATCTTAATTTAATAGGATATGTTAAAATTGCTTTAATTTGCATCATAATTGTTGACATCATATGGGCTCACTGTGTGAACAGAATCTAAGATGTTTTCCTGCCAACCTCAGGAAAAACAACAGAGAGAGAGACTCAGGCTGGGCACCCAGTTGTGCAGTCTCTGTGGTTGCCCATATTGAGAAGGATATGGGTGGATCAGACCTGAAGATGGTTCTGAACGTCCAGCTTATTTTGGTAACTCTGATACTGTGGGTCCAAATCCAGCAGCCACATGGTCCCATCTTGTTTCTTTAAGAAATTTATTTTTAAGGTTGAAGTGAAAGTTTGTTGCTCTTCCCACTTATGTAAACCTAGATAAGATTTATTGAGGCAAATGTTAGATATTCTATCCCTGGTCTGGTTTCTGTCAGTACCAATATATGGCTCCTTTGTTAATGTCCTCAATGGTAACCTTGCAAGATATATGGGCACACTCATCTCTTGCTCTGGAAATTGATGTTGTGAGTTGCTCCATCTTCATCCATCCAAGGCCAACTGGAAGCAGAGAAATTCCCATGGGAAAAAAAAGTGATATAGAAAAAAGGTAACAAATAATTTTCTTGAGTTTCTTCTGTAGACTGAAGTGACTGGAAGACAAACCACAGGCCCAGAAGGATAAGACAATGACCATTTCCAACATTGGCATCCCATTGGCCTGGATGGCTCTTCAGTGACAAGATAAGGCATTAGGTCCCTTTTAACATGACGTGACAGGCTAGTGGCAGGAGAGAAGGTCAGGGCTGGTTCAGGTTTCTCAGAAGTGCTGACTTAGGTATTTCCCTGGAGTTGTTCATGTTGGTACAGATCTGAGCAGTTCTGGGTCTTCCTGTGCCACATGAGTGCTGGGCAGATGGGGTAAGAGGGCTCCCAATCTGGAAAGAAATTCCTGGTAAATGTGTCTGTCTGGGTGAGGCTGGGTGTTTCTTATACCCACTCAGCCATTCCCCCAGGAATCCTGTACTACAGAAACATTGCTCAGAAGCATAAAGACCGACCTCCTGGATTTAGCCCCTATGTCTATCTGTCTCTGATGTGCTATGATTCAGGACTCAGATACAAAACCTGACCTTACTCTTCTATAACACAGCGCAACAAAACAACAGTCAGACCCTGAAATATCTCATTGACATTATTGAATGTGCCATGTGCACAAGCCCCTTAGAATTTTTGTGTTTTTTAAAGTTAATTGAGATGTCACCATGCCGATCAGGACTCAGAGAAGTCAAATTTCAGTTATAATCTGGTTACTTCCAGGAAGGGACTAGGCTGGAACTACTGGTGTTACATGGGTCAGAGCAGTTTCTGGAAACCAACTTCTACTAGCCTGGGGCCTTGAAACTGTCTCATGATCATGATGTCCCAACAGACAGTAATTCTACAAGAAAATCTGAGTAAAATGAGATATAAAAGTAAGAATACAAGGCATCCATCTTTTACTTTAACTTGGAATTTTCTCTCTGTATTTGTGACTAGAAATAGGTTTGTTTTTATTTTATATATAATTATATGTTTTTAAGTAAGATTCACATATTTGTTGCATTTCATCTTCTTTTGGTTAAATTATTTTGTGAGCAATATTCAAGATATAATAATCTATGAGAATAGTATTTTTCCATGACTACATATAATTAAACAGCCTCCTCTACCATATAACCCACTTACCTTCATATACTGAAACTTTGTCAGGACCTTACTAACTTTTTGTGAAAATCATTATTAATGGCCTATGAAAATCAAACCTTCCTATACTTCTTACCCTTTTGACTGTGAACTAAGGTATTTAATATCTTTTTGTCTGTTTCTACATCTATAAATGCCAAAATAAATACCTTTCAAAAATTGAGAAAGTTACATTATCAACCTAAAAATGAGAATAAATATAAAATGTATATGAAAAATAATATGTACCTAATAATAAACACAAGTTATATTTTGTGAATAGCAATATTATGTCCTTCCTAAAGTTTTCAAGTTGTATTTTTATTATTATTGGAACAGAAGAAAAAGTGACCTTGTGAAAAAAATCTTCATTGTGAAAATTATTGTTTTTACTTTTCTTAAATGTATAAAATCATAAATGAATAAGGAAGAAAAACCCATCCTCTCTGTCAGGCAAAATGGTGTCTTAAAACTTAGATATTTCTATTAATTTTCTTTCCACTAGGAGAGACATTTCTGTGATTGAAATTTAGTGTATGAGTATGAACTTTATGTAGTTTTTAAAATTTTTGATGTAAACATTTTCACTTTTATTAATTAATTTTAAAATGTCTTTTTAATGGCTTCATAATATTCCAGTAAATTTTTCACTTGCTATTCTAGGGCTCATATTGAAAAGCTGATATATATAACTTTTATCTCCTGAGGGCTTTTATCTAAAGATACTATATTAGCAAAGTATGCTGCTCTTCCATAAGTGACATGAAAAACCACACTTAGCAAAGATATTTTGAACAGGAAAATAGTAATGAACGAAAGATTCCTTTCTTTTTATTGTGTTCAGTTATCCAGCATAAAGTACATCATTACTTTTGATGTAATGTTCATTGATTCATTAGTTGAGTATAACACCCAGTGCTCATCACAACACATGCCCTTCTTAATACCCATCACCAGGTTACCCATCTAACTACCCCTTTCTTTCTGTAACCCTGTGTTTGGTTTCCAGAGTCCAGAGTCTGTCAAGTTTTTTCTTCCTTCTGATTTCTTACCATTTAGTTCTCAATCCCTTCCCCTATGGTCCTCCACTCTATTCCTTATGTTCCACATATAAGTGAAAGACAATGATATTGTCTTTCTCTACTTGACTTATTTCACTTAGCATAATGCCCTCCAGCTCAATCTATGTTGATGTAAATGGGGGGGGTATTCATCCTTTCTGTTGCTGAGTAATATTCCTTTGTTAAGAAGCAGAATCCATACCTTGGGGTGCCTGGGTGGTTCAGTGGGTTAAGCCTCTGCCTTCGGCTCAGGTCATGATCCCAGGGTCCTGAGATCGAGCCCCACATTGGGCTCTTTGCTCAGCAGGAAGCCTGCTTCCTCCTCTCTGCCTGCCTCTCTGCCTACTTGTAATCTCTGTCTGTCAAATAAAATAAATAAAATCTTAAAAAAAAGAAGCAGAATCCATACTTTTCATTCATTTCTTTTGGAAAAGATTCATCTTACCCATTCATATGTTCCACTTAGATTCTGGCCTCCAGTTTTCTTCCATAAAAAATATACAGGACTAGGAAGGCTCTAATCAGGCTCAAGAAGACAGTGGTGCCCCTATTAGAAATCTATCACAGTCAGAAATGGCGTGGGTTAAAATGACAATCAAAGAACATGAGCCCAACTGAAGTGGAAGAAGAAGGGCTGAAGGATCATATGTAATTCCATCTCTTTTATGTTTCTGGCCTGGAAATCCTTCTTTCTCCCAGCAGATCTCAAACTTGAGTAGCCTCTGGGGTCTTCAAGTAGGTGATAGAGTGAATGAATATTGATGCTAGTGAAGGAATTTATCATTAATGTTAGGAGTTCATAGGGAAGTTGTAAGGAGATCTCTATATTCCAACAAGAACTGCACTGTAGATTCTACTATTAGAAATAGAGTTTTTTTTATTGTTTTATATTGAAAAGTCAATGGGTGATTTACTGGCATTTTATCTAGTCTCTGAAGAGACTTAATCACTCAGGTCCTGCAGCACATTGTAATGATTTGTGACAGTTAATGTTCAGTATTGGTTCTGTCCACACTGTGGTAGACAATATCTTGTTCCTTTTATTGTCCTGCAGTGATGAAGTAGTTTGTTTAGTGGCTTAATCTTGATTTCTGTGGAAATGAGAATGGTTTCTACTTGCCAGGAGCTATTTTATAATTTATCAGTATAATGTTTTAAAATAGTTCATGTTTAAAAAACATCAACTTTCAGAAGAGCAAATACTTGGGATACCTTGGTAGCTCAGTTGGTTAAGTGTTTAACTGTTAATTTCAACTCATGAACTTAGGACCCCAGTTTAGAGTCCTAAGACTGAGCCCCACATTGGGCTTGTACTGAGCATGGAGCTTAAAAGTCTCTCTCTCTGCTCCTCCAAAAAATGAAGTGAGCTAACATTTAATTAGTATTTTTTTATTGTTAGGGTTTTTTTCCTAAATATTCTTCACCTTTACTATCTTCAGAGCAATCACATGATATGAATGCTTCTAGTTCATTTTTCATAGATTAGAACAGGGAGGTACAGAGGAGTGACATGAGATTCAAGGTAAGTCACATGCTAAGTAGGGCATGATAGTAAACATCATTCTTGAAGAAAGTTAAAGAAAATGATAAAGACAAAGTTAAAAATCTGCATGAGCATCTCACCAGGAGCTGGAACTCTCTCCATTATGGTGTCTGGATTTCTAGATTTCTTCTTTGCAGATAAATGGACATAAACATTATTTTGTGGACTACAAATACATTGATGAGTCACAGTTCCATATGAACAGGGTTTTATATTTTTGTTTTAGTTCACTTCATATTCTGAGGAACTCCCCAAGTCACTAAAGAATTTTTTCATGTCAGAGACTATGAATTTTTTATATCTGTTACCCAGGAGCTGCCTGAAACTATGCAAATTTATTAATTTCTTTCTGTCTCAAAATCCTCATCTGAAAATAGGTGTGATAACAATCTTATCACAGAAGTTAGTGTATATTAAAAAACTGAGAGTATTTCAATCTAATAATTGCTAGTCCAGGTTCTGAAATATAGCAAATTTTTATAATAATTACATTTGATTTCTAGTACTATCATCTCTCAAATTTAATGTCCCCATACTGTCAACTATTATTATCTACACCAACTTTTCTTATGAAGAAGATTTGGTGATCATTTTGAAGTAGTAACCTTGAAAACCAGTCCCATATTATTAGTATTTCATTTCTCTGCATTTATTTTTCCATATTCATCTTTTCCTCCATCTTCTCTTCAGCAAAGCTTTTTAGCTTGCCTTTTATGATTTCCATATGTCTTTCTCTAAATGTTTACATGTATTAAAACTTGAAACAGTTCTGGCCTAAAACTGTGATCTGTGCCATGATCAGGCCACTGCTCTTTGAACAGAGACCCAACAAGTAGCAGATCTGGGGAGAGCCACCAGAAGAGCAGAACAACAGGAATCTTCTGGGTTTGGAGACACAAACGGGCTGCGTGCCAGAGACATAAATGCTTGGTCATAGGCTGGATGAGCTCAGAGTGTGGCCAGAGACCAGGGAGATGGGAGTGATTGAGCACTTTTCTCTGAGGGTGCACTGAGGAGTGGGTCCTGAGCTCTTGGCTCCCAGGGGTCAGAGACTGGGAAGCTGCCATTTTCAATCCCATCCTCCAGAGCTCTATGGAAAGCGTTCAGGGAACAAAAGTTCCTGAGAGTGAACCTGAGCAGATTACTTAGTCCAACCCCTGACAAGGGTGGCACAATTCCACCTCAAGCAAAGACACTTGAGAATCACTATAACAGGGCCCTCTGCCCAGAAGATCAGCAAGAACATCCAGTCAAGACCAAGCTCACTGATCAAGAAGAACAGTGGAATTCCAGAGGAGGGGAAAGCAAGGCATGGAATTCTTGGCTTTTTCCCCATGATTCTTTAGTCTTGCAAAGTTAATTAATTTTTGTTTTATTTTATTTTTTTCTTATTCTTTTTTTTTAACTTTTACTCTTTCTTTTTTTAACATTTTTAACTAGTTTATCTTAACAATACCTTTCTTAAAAAACATCTTTTTGAACCTTCATTACTATAGTCATATTTTACCCTTCATTGTATCTAACTTTATGTTTTATATACATATAGGGTTTTTTCTTCTAAAAATTTTTGGGATACAATATCTTCTAATAGATCAAAATATACCCTAAATCTAGCACAGGGCTTTGTTCTAGTCTCCAGCCTGAGCAAATTCTTTCCACTTTCTTTTTCTTTCTTTTCCCAACCAAAGTACCAACTCTTTGTTTAGATATTTTTTAAATTTTCATCTTTACATTCCAAATCTTCATCGTGTTTACCCTTATTTTTGTGTATAGATAGATAGATAGATAGATAGATATAGGTTTTTCTTTCTTTAAAATTTTGGGAGATAGTTTCTTCTAAGAGACCAAAATACACCAAAAAGCAAGTGGGTGGCTCTCTTCTATTCACCAGTCTAATATATATATATATATATATATATATATATATATATATATATATTTAATTTTTTAAAAAGACTTTATTTATTTATTTGACAGAGATCACAAGTAGGCACAAAGGTAGGCAGGGAGACAGAGGAGGAAGCAGGCTCCCTGCTGAGCAGAGAGCCCGATGTGGGGCTTGATCTCAGGACCCTGGGATCATGACCTGAGCCAAAGGCAGAGGCTTTAACCCACTGAGCCACCCAGGTGCCCCAATTTTTAAATTTTTTTAACTTCTTTTTACCCCTTTTTCTCCCCACAATTTGGGTTCTCTTCTGATTTGGTTAACACACATTTTTCTGGGGTCTTTTCCATTCTTTTAGTATTTAATTCTCTCATTCATATATTCTTATCTGGATAAAATGACAAGGTGGAAAAACTCACCACAAAAATAATAAAAGATAGAAAGAAACAAGAGGCAGAAATGAAGGTTAGGGACCTAATTAATACAGACATTGGTAATATGTCAGATCTAGAATTAAGAATGACAATTCTCATGGTGCTAACTGGGCTCGAAAAAATCATGGAAGATATTAGAAAAGCCCTGTATGGAGAAATAAAAGCCCTTTCTGGAAAATAAAAGAACTAAAATATAACCAAATTGAAATTTAAAAAACTATTAATGAGGTGCAATAAAAAAATGGAGCCTCTTACTGCTAGGAAAATGAGGCAGAAGAGAGAATTAGTGATATAGAAGACCAAATGACAGAGAATAAAGAAGTTGAGCAAAAGAGAGAGAAACAACTACTGTACCATGAGGGGAGAATTTGAGAGATACATGATACCATAAGACAAAACAATATTAGAATAATTTGGATTCCAGAAGAAGAAAGGGAAAAGAGGGGGGCAGAAGGTATATTGGAGCAAATTATTGTAGAGAATTTCCCTAATGTGGCAAAGGGAACAAACATAAAAATCCAGGAGGTGCAGAGAAACCCCCTCAAAATCAATAAGAATAGTTCCACACCCCATCATCTAATAGTAAAACTTACAAGTCTTACTAACAAACAGAAAATCCTGAAAGCAGACCAGGACAAGAGGTCTGTAATATACAATGACAAAAATATTAAATTGGCAGCAAACTTATCCAAAAAGACCTAGCTGGCCAGAAAGAATTGGCATGATATATTCAGAACACTAGATGAGAATAATATGCTACCAAGAATACTATATCCAGCTAGGCTATCATTGAAAATAGAAGGAGAGATAAAAGGCTTCCAGGACAAACAAAAACTAAAAGAATTTGTAAACACCAAAACAGCTCTACAGGAAATATTGAAAGGGGTCCTCTAAGCAAGGAGAGAGCCTAAAAGTAGTAGACCAGATAGGAACAGAGACAATATACAGTAACAGTCACCTTACAGGCAATACAATGACACTAAATTCATAATTCTCAATAGTTACATGAATGCAAATGGGCTAAATTCCCCAATCAAAAGACAACAGAATGGATTTAAAAAAAAAATCAATATGCTGTCTACAAGAAACTCGTTTTAGACCCAAAGACACCTCCAAGTTTAAAGTGAGGGCATGAAAAACAATTTACCATGCCAATGGACATCAAAAGAAAGTGGGAGTGGCACTCCTTATATCAGATAAATTAGACATTATTAGATATTAGATATATAGACTTTATTATTAGATATTATTTTTAGATATTATTAGATAATATTAGATATTAGATATATAGACTTTATTAGATAAATTAGACTTTAAGCTAAAGACTATAATTAGAGATGAGGAAGGACATTATATCATACCCAAAGGATCAGTCCAACAAGAAGATCTAACAATTTTAAATATCCAAGCCCCTAACATGGAAGAAGCCAACTATATAAACAAAATCAAAGAAACACATCAACAATAATACAATAATAGTAGGGGTCTTTAACACCCCCCTCACTGAAATGGACAGATGATCCAGGCAAAAAAGATGAACAAGGAAATAAAAGCTTTAAATGACACACTGGACCAGATGGACATTACAGATATATTCAGAATGTTCCAGCCCAAAGCAATAGAATACATATCCTTCTCTAGTGCACAGAGAACATTCTCCAGAATAGATCACGTCCTGGGTCACAAATCAGGTTTCAACTGGTACCAAAAGATTGGGATCATTCCCTGCATACTTTCAGACCACAATGCTCTGAAGCTTCAACTCAATGACAAGAGGAAAGTTGGAAAGAACCCAAATACATGGAGAGTAAACAGCATCCTTCTAAGGAATGAATGGGTTAACCAGGAAATTAAAGAAAAATTGAAAAAAAATTCATGGAAACAAATGATAATAAAAACAAAACTGTTCAAGATCGGTGGGATGCAGCAAAGGTGGTCCTGAGAGGAAAGTATATAATCATATAAGCCTTTCTCAAGAAACAAGAAAAGTCTCAGGTATACAATTTAACCCTACACCTAAAGGAGTAGTATTAAACAGCAATGAAAGCCTAAACCCAGCAGGAGAAGAGAAATCATAAAGATCAGAGCAGAAATCAATGACATAGAAACAAACAAACAAACAAAATAGAAAAATCAATGAAACTAAGAGCTTGTTCTTTGAATGAGTTAATAATATCAATAGACCCCTGGCCAGACTTATCAAAAAAAAAAAAAAAAAAAAGAGAGAAAGGACACAAATAAATAAAACCATGAATGAAAGAGGAGAGATCACAACCAACACCAAAAAAAAAAAAAATTATAAGAACATATTATGAGCAAATATACACCAACAAATTTGACAATCTGGAAGTAATGGATGCATTCTTAGAGACATATAATGTACCATAACTGAACCAGGAAAAAATAGAAAACCTGAACAGACCCATAACCAGTAAGGAGATTGAAACAGTCATCAAAACTCTCCCAACAAACAAGAGCCCAGGGCCAGACAGTTTCCCAGGGGAATTCTACCAAGCATTTAAAGAAGAATTAATTCCTATTCTCCTGAAACTGTTCCAAAAATTAGAAATGGAAGGAAAACTTCCAAACTCATTTTATGAGGCCAGCATTATCTTGATCCCAAAACCAGACAAAGACCCCATCAAAAAAGAGAATTACAGACCAATAACTTTGATGAACACAATGCAAAAATTCTCACCAAAATAATAGCCAGTAGGATCCAACAGTACATGAAAAGGATTATTCACCATGAACAAGTGGGATTTATTCTTGGGCTACAAGGTTGGTTTAACATCTGCAAATCAATCAATGTGATACAATACATTAATAAAAGAAAGAATAAGAACAATATAATACTCCCAATAGATGCTGAAACAAAGTACAGCATCCTTTCCTGATCAAAACTCTTCAAAGTGTAGGGGTAGAGGGTGCTTACCTCAATATCATCAAAGCCATCTATGAAAAACCCACAGCGAATATCATTCTCAATGGAGAAAAACTGAGCTTTTCTGTTAAGGTCAGAAACACGGCAGGGATGTCCGTTATCACCACTACTACTCAACATAGTACTAGAAGTCCTAGCCTCAGCAATCAGACAATAAAAAGAAATTAAAGGCATCCGAATTGGCAAAGAAGAAGTCAAACCCCCAGTCTTTGAAGATGATATGATACTTCATGTGGGAAACCCAAAAGACTCCACTCCAAATCTCCTAGAACTTATACAGGAATTCAGTAAAGTGTCAGGATATAAAATCAATCCACAGAAATCAGTTTCATTTCTATACACCAACAACAAGACAGAAGAAAGAGAAATTAAGGAGTCAATTCCATTTACAATTACATCTCAAACCAAAGATTCCTAGGAATAAACCTAACCAAAGAGGCAAGGAATCTATACTCAGAAAACAATAAAGGACTCATGAAATAAATTGAGAAAGACACAAAGAAATGGAAAAATGTTCCATGCTCCTGGATTGGAAGAAGAAAAATTGTGACAATATCTATGCTACCTAAAGCAATCTACATGTTTAATGCAACCTCTATCAAAATCCCATCAATTGTTTTCAAAGAAATGGAACAAATAATCCTACAATTTATATGGAAACAGAAAGGACTTTGAATAGCCAGAGGAATGTTGAAAAAGAAAGCCAAAGTTGGTGGCATCACAATTCCAGACTTCAAGCTCTATTGCAAAGCTGTCATCATCAAGACAGTATGGTACTGGCACAAAAACAGACACATAGATCAGCGGAACAGAAAAGAGAGCCCAGAAATAGACCTTCAACTCTATGGTCAAATAATCTTCGACAAAGCAAGAAAGAATGTCCAAATAAAAAAAGACAGCCTCTTCAACAAATGGTGTTGGGAAAATTGGACAGCCATGTGCAGAAAAATAAAACTGGACCTTTTCCTTATACCAGACACAAAAATAGACTCAAAATGGATAAAAGACCTCAATGTAAGAAAGGAATCCATCAAAATTCTTGAGGGGAACACAGGTAGTAACTTCTTTGACCTCAGCCACAGCAACTTCTTCCTAGAAACATCGCCAAAAGCAAAGGAAGCAAGGACAAAAATGAAATATTGGGATTTCATCAAGATCAAAAACTTTTACCCAACAAAGGAAACTGTCAACAAAACCAAAAGGATACTGACAGAATGGGAGAATATGTTTGCAAACAACATACCAGATAAAGGGCTAGTATCCAAAATCTATAAAGGATTTATCAAACTCAACACCCAAAGAACAAATAATCCAATCAAGAAATGGGCAGAGGACATGAACAGACATTTCTGTAAAGGAGACATCCAGATGGCCAACAGACACATGAAAAAGTACTCAACATCACTTGGCATCAGGGAAATACAAATCAAAACCACAATGAGATACCACCTCACACCAGTCAGAATGGCTAAAATTAACAAGTCAGGAAATGACAGATGCTGGCGAGGATGTGGAGAAAGAAGAACCCTCCTACACGTTGGTGGGAATGCAAGCTGGTGCGAATGCAAGCTGGTGCAACCACTCTTGAAAACAGCATGGAGGTTCCTCAAAAAGCTGAAAAACAGAGCTACGCTATGACCCAGAAATTGCACTACTGAGTAATTACCATAAAGATACAAATGTACTGATCCGAAGGGGCATGTGCATCCAAATGTTTATAGCAGCAATGTTCACAATAGCCAAACTATGGCAAGAATCTAGATGTCCATCAATGGATGAATGGATAAAGAAGATGTGGTGTGTATAAATGCAACGGAATACTATGCAGCCATCAAAAGAAATGAAATCTTGCCATTTACAATGATGTGGATGGAGAGAGAGGGTATTATGCTGACTGAAGTAAGTCAGTCAGAGAAAGACAATTATCATATGATCTCCCTGATATGAAGAATTTGAGAGGCAACGTGGGGGACTTGTGGGCTAGGGAAGGAAAAAATGAGACAAGATGGGATTGGGAGGGAGACAGCCATAAGAGACTCTTACTCTCACAAAACAAACTGTGGGTTGCTGGTGGGAGGTGGGTAGGGACAGGGTGGTTGGGTTATGGACACTGGGGAGGGTATGTGCTATTTTGAGTGCAGTGAAGTGTGTAAACCTGGTGATTCACAGACCTGTACCCCTGGGCTAATAATATATCATATGTTAATATATATTTTTTTAATTTTAAAAAAAGAATCCCCTGGGGAAGGGGGGAGATGTGGTCCATATAAACAATGGAATATTACTCAGCTATCAGAAAGGCTAAATACCCAACTTTTTTATCAACATGCACAGGACTAGAGGAGATTATGCTGAGTGAAATAAGTCAAGCAGAGAAAGTAAATTATCATTCAGCTTCACTTACTTATGAAGCATAAGGAATAAAGGAGGACATTAGGAGAAGGGAAGGAAAACTGAAAGGGGGTAAATCAGAGAGGGAAATGAACAATGAGAGACTACTGACTCTGACAAACAAACAGTTTTGAGGGGTGGGGGGTGGGAGGATTGATGAGCCTGGTGGTGGGTATTAAGGAGGGTATATATTGCATGGAGCACTAGGTATGGGACATACACAATGAATCTTGGAACACTGAAAAAATAAAATAAAATTTAAAAAAAGAAGGTCTCTCTCTCTCTCTCTCTCTCTTTTTTTTTTTCTTGAGAGTTAGGATTGTTTCACTACTGTACCTTGGCTTATTTTATTAAAGAATATGAAAAACACAGAACTGGATTCATCATAATACTGGTGCATAAAGCCCTATAACCATTTGTCAACAGAGATATCTTTATTTTATTCAACTTAGATGATGATGATTTAATAACTTGACAAATACCTGGGATCCCTGATATACCAAAACAATAAAAACATAAAAAATAATCTGCATGTTCCCCTCTGCTAAGTTAATTAACTAGAAAAGCACAAAATTTACTGACCATCTCTCAACACTTGTCCAGTTTCCTGTTTTGTTCCTGAAGGAACAGAGCACATCCTACTCTGTTAGAGTGGTCCTGTGGAAAGTGGAATGAAAGGAATTAGATAAAATTTCCCAACTCTGAAACTTTTTTTTTTTTTTAATTTTGGGAGGGTAAATATAATTCACGTATATGAATTTCTGCTTGACTTCATTTTTTGCATCTCCACATGGACAACTACCTCTCTTTACTGTGCCCTGGCCACTACGAGGTGGACCCTCAGGGATTGCATGGATGGTTTTCCTTATTCTCTGGTTGCTGTTTGGGAGTACCAATGGAAGCATAAGCAAGAGACTGGGATGTGGGGGAGAGTGAGCTTAGGGTTTTCACCCTGAAGAGGGCCTGCATCCTTGTAGGTGTTAACTTAAAGTGCCAGCTCCCACCATACCCAGAGGTCCATGCTCAAGAAACAAGAAGTACATGTAGGAGAAGTCATTCGCTTTTATACCAGTCAACCCACGGGAGAAACTTATTTCTTTTTTTCCCAGAGCCCTGGATCTCCAAGCTTGGAAATCTAGTGCCTGAGAAGAAATGCTTTTTTCAGTTTATTGTTCTTTGAGCTTCAGTTTCCGTTGGCCAAATTTCCATTAGAAACCAGAACAAAGATTCCCATGAGTGTAATCTAAAGGGGTTTTGTTCCTGGGGTAAAGAGCAATGAGGAGAAAAATGGAGCATTGATGTGAAGAGGAAACAGAAGATTTCACAGATTCCACCCTTTGTGTCCCTCAGCATCCATGCTTGTTCTTTGCCTAGAGAAGAAATCTGTGTCCCTACAGTAGGGGGCGCACTAAGTCCTTCTTCTCTGTCTCTAGATGACCATAGGAGGCTGATTTTCTAGCAACTTTGTGTGAGAGGTAGCAGATCATGTTTTCAGGCAATCAAAGTGCCAAACAACTTAATTGAACAACTCTGTTTGAGATTATCTCATTCCCGTATCCGCATGTGGACACAAGAGATGTAAAGAAACCAAGGAAATCATACTATAGTGTAAATAGGAAGACTAAGTATTTATGGCCCTCTCTGTAGTACTTGGTATCTGTCCTTCACTGGGGAAAAGACACACCCAACCCAAGAGACTACTCTGAGCTCTCCAAGCATGAAACTTGTCTCTAACTTGGCAGATAGAGTCAGCAGGAATCAGCAGAGAAATCAAGATTTTTGTTTAGTAAATAAAACAAAGGCTGATGGAGAAGAGGGGAGAAAAAATGGTCAAGATAAACTATTACACAAATTTGTAACAATCAAATTTCACAGGGTGTATCTACATGCTCAATAATATCCATGTTTTTTAATATGAGGTAATATGTGAATTCTTTCAAACAATAAATTTTAAGATAATAATCAAAAGTCATAAGGATTTTCTAAGAGACAATAAGGGTATGGAAGTGCCATAGTAAAAACTCTCTTGTTCCCAATGTTTAGAAGTGATGTCTCCAAGTTGTGCCTTTTCCTCTACCTAAGACTGTGTTCCTGAACCTATTCTGGGGGTGGAACACGAAGAACACACAACATAAAACAGCATAGATTTTCAAATGTGCCCAGAAATTTTCAGAATTGTGATTTTTAGAAGATGACTCTTATGTGACAGACATGATTTTTTCCCACAGTACTAGTGTGTGTGATCAGTTGGGAATGGATAATAGAACTATGGAAACTATGATTTTATGAGATGTTCTTAGACACTATTCACAATTAATTTCATAATATAATGTTGCTTCTATTTGTCAAAATCATTGTGTCTCACTCACCTCAGAAATGAAATAAATGAGTTGAGACCAAATCATTAGGATATTTCAACAATCCATCTATACAAAATCTCCAACCCATGAGGTAATTTGAGCCCCCTTTCATAGTCAGAATGTCAATCTCACTTCAACAGGCATCAACTGGTCCTGTACATTCTAACAAGATGTTTTCAATGTTGTTAGAATCACCATTTAAATAACCATTTAATTAGAATCATTTACTTAGGACAAGAGGGCTGGTTGGTGGCTGGCTGATTTGGTTTTACTGTGTGTGGCCGAAGTGTCCTTGGTGAAGTTCACCTTACCCACAAAAAGAAGGACTCCAAATATTACTTGTTCTCTCCACATAAGGGTTATTTTCTCCATGCACAAGACCACTGTTCTCTCCGTCTGTAACACAAAGGCACTATGGACCCATGTTGAAAACTGAGATTTACATTGACCTGGCATGACTTTTCATGACAGTGTCTTCATATTTAGCTGACTTCTCTATTAAATCAGATCTCAGAGTCACCCCTCTGTGGAATCAGGCACTGAGAGGAAAGGGTTCATTTGTATTAGGACATGAGAAAGACAAATGAAGAAACATCTTCAAAACAGAGTGAAGGTAAATTTCTGCCCTTCCTACTCTCCTCCTTCCTGCACATGCTGGAGATTTTAGTCTTGACACCGGTTTCAGTAGAAAGTAAGGGTGTTGGGCTTTTTCACAGTCAAGCATGTGTTAAATATAAACTCTCATACTGCAAAAACAAAAATTCAGGGAGACAGAGGAGGAATTAATGATCCTGCGGAATCAATTTCCTATAGATGATTTGGACTTTCCTTTCAATAATCATGTTTATGAATACTATTAAGTTGTACATAAAATTTGAATTTTCACTTGAAAATGGATTTAATTCAGCTTAGACCTCCTCAGAGAGCTTTTTCTTCTTCCCAACATATGGCAGCAAGTGTTTTCCTATTTGGGGCTGGAGGATCAGTAATATAGCTTTTCTTTTCTTTTTTCTTTTCTTTTCTTTCTTTCTGGTCAAGAAGTTGACTAACTTTACAAGAAGTTAGTAAACATAGGAATATCTTATTGGGATTTTTTTCTTCATTACAGAAATCAGTTCCATAATTGTGGCAGTCGAATCAACTCATTTACAGAGGAAAGAACAAAGGTCCAGGGAACCTGGTCACAAAATCCCAGATGGAGTAACATTCAAGAAAGGGCCCCGGTCTCATCTAGGTTTGGTGCATCAACCTGTCTGAGGATCATGTCCCCCAACAGGCATCGAATGCCAGGCATATCAGTGCATGGGGTGCTGAGAAGTTAGCCCTATATTTGCTATATTTCTGCTCACTGACTCTCCACTGAAAAGTAACTAGCAGTGGGTGGGGCAGAAACTTAGAAATTAGAATCAGGAGGTGACTTCCAATCTTCCGCAGTTTTTAATCATTCTATGGTAAATCTCTGGAATGATTTACACAATATTTTATTCCTACATTCTTCATTGGTTCTGGCCAGAATCTTCAATCACCAGTGTCACAGCTCTACTCAGTAGAAATTAATATAAGTCACAATTGGAGGCACATTTTCTAACTGTTCCACTTTTTAAAAAAGTTAAATAAATAAAATTCTAGGATTATTTTTATTTACTGTGTATATCCAAAGTAGAGTTTCAATGGTAATTAATATAGAAATTATGTAGGAGATATTTCATCTTATTTTATAGTCTCCATAATATGACTTGTATGTCACATAAGGAGCCTATCTCAGCTTGAACTACTGCTCGCTAACCACATATGATGAATGGCTCATGGCTACTGCATTGAACAGCACAGATTCTCCTCCAAATGCTTCAGAAATGCTGTCCTGAACAGTCTTTAGAAAAGTTCCTCCAAGGCAAATAGATTTTGTACTGCAAAGGAAGTCAACAAAACCAAAAGACAACCAATAGATTAAAAGAAAATATTTTTAAATGGTATATCAGATAACACGCTAGTATCCAAAGTCTATGAAGAACTTACCAAACTCAACACCCAAAGAACAAATAATCTATTCAAGAAATGGGCAGAAGACATGAACAGACATTTCTCCTGAAAAGACATCCAAATGACCAACAAATACATGAGAAAATGCTCAACATCACTTGGCATCAGGGAAATACAAATCAAAATCATAGTGTGATACCACTTCACACAGTCAGAATGGCTAAAATCTACATGTCAGGAAATGACAGATGTTGGCGAGGATGCTGAGAAAGGGGAATCCTCCCTCATTGTTGGTGGGAATGCAAGCTGGTGCAAGCACTCTGGAAAACAGTATGGAGGTTTCTCAAGAAGTTGAAAATAGAGCTACCCTACAACCAAGCCTTTGCACTTCTGGATATTTATCCCAAAGATACAAATGTAGTGACCAAAGGGCACCTGCACCCCAATATGAGGTAATATTAGCAGCAGTGTCCACAGTAGCCAAAGTATGGAAAGAGTCCAGATGTCCATAGATAGATAAATGGATAAAGAAGATGTGGGGAAATAATGTATGAATATTATATCTGGCAGAAGATATGATATATATGATATATTTATATTACATATAAATATAGGTAATGGAATATTACAAAGTCATCAAAAATGAAATATTTCCATTTGAAATGACATGGGTGGAACTAGAGGGTATTATGTATGCTAAGTGAAATAAATCAATCAGAGAAAGACAATTATTATATGATCTCACTGATATGTGGAATTTAGAAACAAAACTGAGGATCATAGAGGAAGAGAGAAAAAAAAATAAAACAAGATAAAACCAAAGAGGGAGACAAATCATAAGAGACTCTTAATCATAGAAAACAAATTGAGGATTGCTGGAGAGGAGGGAAGTGGGGAGATGAGGGAACTGAATGATGGACATTAAGGAGGGCATGTGATGTAATGGGCATTATGTATATACAAGACTGATAAATCACAGTCCTGTACATTTATAATCAATAATACATTATATGTTATTTAATCGAATTCAAATAAAAAATGTCCTTAAAAACTATGTCCATACAAAAATGTGCACATGAATGTTTATAGCAGCTTTATTAAAAATCAGCAGAAGCTGGCAGCAGCCAAGATGTCCTTCAATAGGTGACAGATAAACAAACTATGGCATATCCATACCATTAAATACTATTCAGCTATCAGTCCATGAAATGACATGGAGGAATCCTAAATTCATATTGCTAATTGAAAGAAGCCAGTCTAAAATGGATACAGCCCATATGATTCCATCTATATGAGGATTTACTGGAACTCTATGTACTTCCTGTGTAATTTTTTGGTAAACCTAGGAATTTTCTTGAAAAAGTTGTCCATAAAACAAACAAAAATAGTAGCATTGTAGAGATTTGACCACAAGTGCTAAATTTTTAACTATTACTCAAATTTATCATCCATTACTATGGGTGATTTACGTATGTTTTTGAAAGTCCAAGTTAAAGAGTTATTATGGAATATGTTGTATTAAACCTCTAGTTGTAGTGGTAGGTAGGTTAAAAAAATTAAAAGAACAAGAATTGTACGAATGGATTTAAAAGAAATAAAGAAAGAAAAAGAAAGAAAGAAAGAAAGAAAGAAAGAAAGAAAGAAAGAAAGAAAGGAAGGAAGGAAGGAAGGAAGGAAGGAAGGGTTATATCTATGAAATATAGAGATTTAGGGGCAATACCAGGAGCTTAATATATTGTTTTCCCCTGGTGTTGGGGTTCTACAGTTTTATGGGGACCCTGTGGTGGTTGTCCTCTTGTTCTTTTGGCTTCTCTTCTGGGGGACGGGCCTACCACATTGTTTTTCTGTCAATTTTGTTTGGATGGTGGCTATTAAGGAGGGCATGTATTGCATGGAGCACGGTGTGTGGTGCATAAACAATGAATCTTGGAACACTGAAAAAATAAAATAATTTGTTCCTTATAATAACATGTCAAGGTAGTTATAACAACCACATTTGACAGAAGCTAATTGGAATCTTAAAATATTTCATCTGTGCATAGCCATGTAAGTAATGGAGCCTTGATTCAAATGTAAGACTGACTCCAAACTCCAAAACCTGTCATCTATAGAATTAAGCAGATATACAGAGAGTTACTTTTAAGCTCTAAAGAGTAAGGGGTCATGAGGAAAATTTCAGCAAACTTGCAGAAATCAAGAATATTTTTCACATGCCAAGAGAGCAAAGAGCAGAAGCTGTTCTTGAAGAGCAGTCACTCAGATAACAGTGCTGGACCTCAGAACATAGTAGAGATTTTTCTAGCCCTGGTGAAATAATAGATGTTTGGCTTTTAGAAAGACTAATTGTTTTAAGATCATAACAGTAAACATTGATCCATTAAATAATGTCAAATATAATCTATCGAATGTGAAACATTGTACATATTGACATACATAGCATAAAGCAGCTGTTATTTGAGGTTGTATTATTTGAGGTTGAGTAACTTATTTGAGATTGTTCGGCTAAGACAGAGCACACCAAAAATGTTAAGTCAGCCAGGGTCTCGAACCCTGCATCCTACATAACCTGCCTGGATGTTTTTGATTCGGGAACCAGTTCCTCTCCTATCTAAGTTCTCGCTTTGAATTCAAATTGTGATCTTATTAGATTTCCCATTGATTTTCAATAATGTGCTTCAAGCTTAAAAATGTTATTTTACTTATTCAGTATACTGACTTCTCCCTCCCCCTGCTGTCCATTGCAGGTATGACATACACTTTATATTTCCTCTGTATTGGAGCTCAGTTGAGTGAAAAGTCTATTACAGCTTAGTGATGGAAGAGCCCAGAAACACTAAGCAGGGAACCTGTTATTCCAACTGTCTACTCAGTGTGCTTGGTAGTTTTAGGTCAATAACTCCTCCTTGAAGTCCCCCATTTCCCAGCCTCAAATGCAAGTAGAGACTGATATGTTTGGTGTCTTATGTATCCCTGTGAACACTAGATATTTCCTCGTGACTATGCATATTTATGTCTATATAAATGGCACAGAATTCCTGTCAATCCATGTCTGTCCATCTGTCTGTCCCCCAGTTCACTGATCCTCAGTGCTGCTCTTGGTGCCACTGGCTGCCACCACTGCATTAATTCATACACCAACGGTTACAGACACTTGTGCTGCTGCCCAAACTGGCTGTCACCAATAAGGCTGTCCTCGACAGCTTGGGGGCTATGCATACTAGGAGTAAGCATTTCCCCAGGAGTCTGATCTCAGGGTGGCTGGTCTCTGGGAAATACACAGACACATTCTCCATAAACACTGCCCGTGCTGTGTTATCTGACAGCGAAGTTTTTACCGACTTGATGGCTCCCACAGAGTATCCCATTGTTTGATGAGGTTATGGGCTCCTGTCTGATGATGAGGAAGCTGAGGGTCTCTGTTCATACCTAGTGTCCGTGAAGTGTCCCCCTCAGAGATGAGCTTCTCCATGTGCTTTAGGGGCAGCAAAGAAGAGGCTGGCTTGCAGAGGCTACAGCACACAGAAGAGCCAGGCTGCCTGCACTGTGACCAGACCCCCTTGTCCTGACTGTGAGCCCTGGAGTCAGTGGTCCTCCTGCTGTTTCTCAGCTCTTCATCTGCACACAGGAAAATCAGCAGCTACCTCATAGTTTCATGAAAATTAAATAATGTAATATATGCAGAACAGTAAAGAGTGGGTCTGGCTAATAGAGATTGTTAGTTATTATTTTATTTACTATTAACTGTAATTAATATTATATATAAATACAATAAAGATACAATGACATAAATGTACCTCGTTTTTTTTTCTGTTTTATCCTGCTCCTTAATCTGAAGCAGATAAAACTGTGAAAATTATTTGTGCTTTCATCCATCATTCAGTGGCTCAGCCCACGCTCAGTCTCCTTCACTCCCTCCACTCTCAGATCACACAGTAGACCTCAAAGATACGAACGTAATTGAGAAAGGATCTTGCTGTGGGACCCACGGTGAGACCGAGTGTAAAATAAATGTAACCGAGGGCCACAGACCCTGTGACGTGCGATCTGCATCTCAGAAGACAGAGCAGGGGAAGGGTCTTGATGCTCTCTTATTCCTTGTCATCCCCTCACCTGACCGTCCTCCAGGACCCCCTGTGTGAAACGGGAGCGCTGTCCTCCAGGTTGCCCATGACAGAGACCAGAGCCTCCCTGGGGAGCTGCCCTTTCTCAGGGCCCTCATCCCACTGGTCACCTGCCATTTCCATCCTCTGTGTTCCTGCTTCCTGTGTCTCCTGCTTTGTACCATGTCCTGTCTCCCCCACCTTCCATCCAGCTCTTCCTGCTGTGGTTCCTGCACCAGCTCCTGTCTCCCTGCCTCAGTCAGCCTCTCCCCGCCCCACCAGAGCACCATGGGACATAGAACCCTGCATTGTTCCATGGGATCCTCAATCCACTGTAGGAGGTGAAAGTTTCATCAGCCTATTTTAGTGATGAGCAGATTGAGGCATAGGGAAGGGAACAATTTGTGCAAGGCAATACAAAGAGTAAGAGGTGGAGCTAGGATTTGAACAGCAGCTCAGTGCTAGAGTCCATGCTCACAGCTAATTCATGTGCAGCTTTTCAGTATTTACAGAAACACTGCATTGACCACATCTCCTGTTCAAAAACCTTCAGTTACAGAAAGGATTAAGGAAGTCATGGTCTTCAGCCTGACAGCAAGCACCATTTCCACCAACCTAACCCAGTTGTCCTACCTCCCAGTACTGTCTCCTTTGTCTCTTAGCTTTTCTGAAAATGTTGTGTACCAAAACTCTCAAGCCATTGCTCAGCTGGCTTTTCTCTCCTTCACACTGTTGCTCTGCAAACCTACTCTCCATTCCCAGGAGAGAAGCCCTCTCCCACCCCACCCCCACCCCCTGGCTGCTGGGAGGTGTTCTCTGCATTTCCTTAGGAACTCTCCCCAACATTGTCATGTGTACTGGCTGCACTGCCCTCTGCACTGACCTGTCCTGTTTCCACCACTGGGCTAGAAATCTGAGTTAGAGACTGTGTTATGTTATTCTCAACACACACACACACACACACACACACACACACACACACACACGATAGTGCAGCAGGTTCCAGGCAGAAAGACTCATTTGAGTGATTGGAGGTACAGCAATGGGACAGTGAATCATGGGAACTCCAAGTTACTTGACATTCTGGACTTTTGGTATTGGATCTAAGATTAGGTTAAACCATGAAAGCAGAGTCCAAGGAAATCCAGATATGAATTAGCCGAAAATATATTGCTCAGTCAACAGAAACTCAAGTAAGTATTAAACTCTTGATTGCCTCATTATGAAGGTTACTTTGTGGAGATTTTTTTTCTGTCAGGATTTGTTTTTTTGCAAAAAAGGAAACATTTTAGTTTTAGAAAACATTCACATTTTAGTTCATGCTTTTGATAATGTTTATCTTTCTAATCTAATCTAATTTCTCAAAGTAATGTGCTTACTTAATTAGACGTTAAGAGCAGCAGGATAATAATAATAATAAGAGAAAGGCTTCCTTAGACATTACTCATCAAGCTTCCAGTTCTGAATCCATGACTGGCTTCCTGCCTCTGACTTTTACCCCCACTGAGTGGTGTTTGGGCACATTACCACTTCATTGGATCATGGAACTGAACCAGAACAAACGTTGTCGGGGTGTTGTGCTGGGTAGCTTCTTTGTTCAAGACCAAATGCAGGTAGGTAGCAGGCAGAGAAGCAGTGTCAAAGTGACTGACTTTACTGTATTATATTTTCACTGTCTGAACATTCAAGTTAGGAAATAATTATCATTAAAAACTATTACTGGAATTAATATACCTAGAAAGGAAGAATTGATTCCAAAGCACCCCAGGCTCATTCGGCCAGTGGCTACAAGTGAAACAGAACAGGAGTTTGGGCTCCTGCTGCCCTGGGATGGATCCAGAACTGATGGGCAACTGGTGGAGGAGAGGGTGTCTAGGGGCTACTTGCCTGCTGACTTTCTTTCTCCAATACCTAGTGTGGCAACAGCACAGAGTAGTGTTTAGCTGTGGAAGGAATGGATAAGAAGTCAAGAAAGAAAGAAAGAAGGAAAGAAAGAAAGAAGGAAAGAAAGAAAAAAAGAAGGAAAGAAAGAAAGACAGACAGACAAACATCAGAGGCACCAGAAATTAAAACGTTAACACTTCCCTTGTAAGGATGGCTTGAAATTTAATATCATAGAGATTTGGAAAATTAGCACCCTTTTGATAGATGTACTTTGAAAGGGTATAAAGGAGGTCTGTTTGCAGTTTTACATGTTGGTCTAACTATGTCCTGCTTCCCTGCGTATTCAATGGAAGAAAGGAGGAAGCACAATTCTCTGTCGGACGATTGGCTGTAGGTGTTATGTGGGATCAGACAGCTGAAGTGAACCACTTGTGATGCTGAGGAAAGGGTGGTTTGTCACCTTCTGATCATGGAGAGACTAAAAATAAAGAATAGTTCAATTGCATCATATAATCTGTGCTATTAGCCTAGATGAAAACACTGAAATTGGAATTTGACACCTTCTGAAAATAGTTTGCTGGTTTGCCTGGGACAGTCTGGCTAACTCCTGGGGACCCTGTGTAATCATTATTAGAATTCTTTAACCTCTCTGAAGCATTCTTGCTAAAATGATCAATTATAGACTCACCCTATATATAGTCAGTAGATTTGAAACATTATTTTTCTAGTTTTTAATAAAAACTAGAGTAAGAAAAGTATGGTGACAAAACTGCTGAGGATGTTTCCTAAACTTGATTAAGAAAAAGAAAAAACAGCTTTAGGAAGGTGTAATTTATATACCATAAACTTCATCCTTTGTAAATGTGTGATTGCCTGGTTTTTAGTAAATTTATTTTTTTAAACCAACATCACGATACAATTTTAGAACAATTTTATCATCCAAAAAAGATTCTTCATTTGTACATAATCCCTGTGCCTACTTCCAGTCCTAGATAAACCACTGATTGAATTTATGTTTTGTAAGTATGCCCTTTCTGGGAATTTACTAGAAATTAAATCATACAATGTGTCATTTCTTACATCTGGCTTCTTATACTTAACATAAGGTGTTTGAGGGTCATTCGTATTATAATGTAAGTAGTTTGTCCCTTTGTGTTGCTGCATACTGTTCCCTTGCGTGGATGACAGCATTTCAGTTCATCAGTGGATAGACATTATAATTGTTGCCAGTGTTTGTTATTATGACTAATCCTGCTATGACCTTTGACATACAAGTTTCTGGAGACTTTTGTTTTTATTTTTCATAGGTTCCTAGCAGAGGATTCATTGGGTCTTTTGGTGGGTTTCTGTTTAACTTTTAAGTAATTGTCAACGTTCTCGTTCTTTGTTCTCCAAAGTTGCTGTGCCATTTTATGTCTCCTCCAGCTGTGTTTGATACTTGGTTTCCCCAACTGAATATATATACACACAACATATATATTTTTTCAGCTATTAAAGAGAGAGATTTTTCCATTTGCGACAGCATGGATGGACTGAGAGGGTATAATACTAAGTGAAATATGACAGAGAAAGACAATTACCATATATGATTTCGCTTGGATGCAGAATGCAAGAAAAAAAAAAAGAAGAAGGAATGGGAAAAAAGAGACAAAAACCAGACTTTTATACACAGAGAACAAACTGGTGGTTGCCAGTCAGAAGGTGGATATGGGGATGGGAGAAATTGAGAAATTGTATAAAAAGCAGTCATTGTAATGAGCAGTGAGTAATTCATAGAATTGTCATATTATTATATTGTACACCTGAAACTAACATAACACTTTATGTTAATTATGTTCCAATTTCTTTTTCTTTTAAAAAGTTTGATTCTCCCTGTCCTCACTAATACATGGTAAGGTTGTCTGTTTGATGACAGGCATTGTAACATGTGTATAGTGGTATATCCTTGTAGATTTCATTTACCCCTATGAATAGAATACTGAAAATATTTTCAGGTGCTTATTAGTTATTCATATATTTTCTTTGTAGAAAAGTGTATTTTAAGCCTTTTATTAATTTTTTTAACTTGTGTTGTTTTTCTTCTTATGGAGTTGTGTGAGTTCTTTATCCATTCTAAATAAAAGTCCTTTATATGATTCACAAATATTTCTTTCCCAGACTGTAGCCTTTCATTTTCCTCATGAAGCCTTTTGAAGTACATGTTTTGAGTTTTGATGAAGTATAGTTTATCAGATTGTATTCTTTGATGGATAATGTGTCTTGGATCATACCATAAACTCAAGGTTGGGTTGACCATAAACAGGAGGGATTATTTTTAGACTCTCAGTTCTCTTCTACTAACCTTTATGCTTCTTTGCACCAGCAACATACTGGATTAGTTATGTTACTTAATCCCTCTGTAGCTTTGAAATAAGATGCTATGAGGCCTTGGTTGATAGGCCTGCCCTGTTGTCCCCAGTATCTCATGTGTCAGTGATAAACATTTCCACATCTTCTGTGTATGAGGTCTCATCAGTCCCATCATCCAAATCAATTTTTGGGTGGACCTCTCCCCCACCTACTTCTGCGGGGTGACCATATCAGTCCTCCAACTTTGTTCTCTTTCAAAATAATCTTCCTCTAGGGGTGCCTGGGTAGCTCTATCATTTAAGGTTCGGCCTTTGGCTCAGGTCATGCTCCTGGGGTCCTGAGATCAAACCCTGCTCCATGGTAAGCCTGCTTCTCCCTTTTCCACTCCTCATGCTTGTGTTCCCACTTTCACTGTCTCTCCCTCTCTGTCAAATAAATAAATAAAAACTTCAAAAAATATTCTTTCTTTACTTTTGGTATTTGGGTTTTCTTTTTTTTTTAAATATTTTATTTATTTGACATAAAGAGAGAAATCACAAGTAGGCAGAGAGGCAGGCAGAGAGAGGGGAGAAAGCAGGTTCCCTGCGGAGCAGAGAGCCCGACGTGGGGCTCGATCCCAGGATCCTGGGATCATGACCTGAGCTGAAGGCAGAGGCTTTAACCCACTGAGCCACCCAGGTGCCCCTGGTATTTGGGTTTTCATGTTAATTTTAGGGCAAGATTTTTCATTTAGGGCAAGCCCACAAAACCTGCTGCATTCAATTGTTAGTGAGTTTAATGAGAATTACTGTCATGACAATAGTGAATCTTCTAATCCATGAACATGAATCTTCCCTGCATTTATTTGGATATTCTTTATTTTTTTCTCTGCATTGTTTTGTAATTTTCAGCATAAAAGTGTTACTCTTCTTTTGTTAAATTAATTCCTAAGTGTTTTGTCCTCTTTGGTTCTATAGTAAATGAAATTATTTCCTTAATATTTTCAAGTTTTCATATATGGACATACAACTGATATTTTGTATATTGAAGTTGTACCTTGTGATGATGCTGACCTTGTTTACGAGTTCTAGTTTTGGCTTTGTGTGCATGTAAGTCCTACGGAATTATATACATACAGGATTATGTAATCTGTAGATGAAGACATTTTTGCATTTCCTTTGCAATCTGCTAGAGATCTTCTTTAGTTGCATGTTTGGAACATGTATTACCTGTTGAGTGGGGATGTCAAAAACAGACATCCTGTCTTTTCCCAATCTTTGGGGAAAAGCAATCAGTCTTTCAATGTTAAATATGATGTCAGCTGTGGGTTTTCACAGATGCCCTTTATCTGAATGAATAAGTTTCCTTTTACTGAGATTGTTTCTTCAGTAAACTGGAATATTCTCTTAAAGCTCTCTAGTGAATAGTTCACTTCAGGTTAAAACTTTTCTTTTTTTTTTTTTTTTAAAGATTTTATTTATTTATTTGACAGAGAGAGATCACAAGTAGACAGAGAGGCAGGCAGAGAGAGAGAGGGAATCAGGCTCCCTGCTGAGCAGAGAGCCCGATGCGGGACTTGATACCAGGACCCCGAGATCATGACCCAAGCCGAAGGCAGTGGCTCAACCCACTGAGCCACCCAGGCACCTGAGGTTGAAACTTTTCTAATCTGGATTTTATTTTTTTAAATACAGGCTCTGTTTTATAATTGTGGTGCCCTTCATTAAAATATCTATTTGTTGAGGGAGGAGTCAAGATGGCGGAGAAGTAGCAAGCTGAGACTGCTTCAGCTAGCCGGAGATCAGCTAGATAGCTTATCTAAAGATTGCAAACACCTGAAAATCCATCGGCAGATCGAAGAGAAGAAGAACAGCAATTCTGGAAACAGAAAAACAACCACTTTCTGAAAGGTGTTCTCTTTTTTTAAAAATTCTTTTCTTTTCTTTCCTTTTTTTTTTTTTTTTTTTTGCTTTTTGCTTTTTTTTTCTTTCTTCCTTCTTGAACCTCTTTTTATCCCCTTTCTCCCCACTCACGATTTTGGATCTCTTCTAATTTGGTTAAAGCATATTTTCCTGGGGTTGTTGCCACCCTTTTAGTATTTTACTTGCCCCTTCATTTACTCTTATCTGGACAAAATGACAAGACGTAAAATTCAACACACAAAAAAAAAAAGAACAAGAGGCAGTACCGAAGGCTAGGGGCCTAATCAATACAGATATCGGTAATATGTCAGATCTAGAGTTCAGAATGACAATTCTCAAGGTTCTAGCCGGGCTCGAAAAAGGCATGGAAGATATTAGAGAAACCCTCTCAAGAGATATAAAAGCCCTTTCTGGAGAAATAAAAGAACTAAAATCTAACCAAGTTGAAATCAAAAAAGCTATTAATGAGGTGCAATCAAAAATGGAGGCTCTAACTGCTAGGATAAATGAGGCAGAAGAAAGAATTAGTGATATAGAAGACCAAATGACAGAGAATAAAGAAGCTGAGCAAAAGAGGGACAAACAGCTACTGGACCACGAGGGGAGAATTCGAGAGATAAGTGACACCATAAGACGAAACAACATTAGAATAATTGGGATTTCAGAAGAAGAAGAAAGAGAGAGGGGAGCAGAAGGTATACTGGAGAGAATTATTGGGGAGAATTTCCCCAATATGGCAAAGGGAATGAGCATCAAAATTCAGGAGGTTCAGAGAACGCCCCTCAAAATCAATAAGAATAGGCCCACACCCCGTCACCTAATAGTAAAATTTACAAGTCTCAGTGACAAAGAGAAAATCCTGAAAGCAGCCCGGGAAAAGAAGTCTGTAACATACAATGGTAAAAATATTAGATTGGCAGCTGACTTATCCACAGAGACCTGGCAGGCCAGAAAGAGCTGGCATGATATTTTCAGAGCACTAAACGAGAAAAACATGCAGCCAAGAATACTATATCCAGCTAGGCTATCATTGAAAATAGAAGGAGAGATTAAAAGCTTCCAGGACAAACAAAAACTGAAAAATTTGCAAATACCAAACCAGCTCTCCAGGAAATCTTGAAAGGGGTCCTCTAAGCAAAGAGAGAGCCTACAAGTGGTAGATCAGAAAGGAACAGAGACCATATACAGTAACAGTCACATTACAGGCAATACAATGGCACTAAATTCATATCTCTCAATAGTTACCCTGAATGTGAATGGCCTAAATGCCCCAATCAAAAGACACAGGCTATCAGAATGGATAAAAAATACAAAACCCATCTATATGCTGCCTCCAAGAAACTCATTTTAAGCCCGAAGACACCTCCAGATTTAAAGTGAGGGGATGGAAAAGAATTTACCATGCTAATGGACATCAGAAGAAAGCAGGAGTGGCAATCCTTATATCAGATCAATTAGATTTTAAGCCAAAGACTATAATAAGAGATGAGGAAGGACACTATATCATACTCAAAGGGTCTGTCCAACAAGAAGATTTAACAATTTTAAATATCTATGCCCCCAGCGTGGGAGCAGCCAACTATATAAACCAATTAATAACAAAATCAAAGAAACACATCAACAACAATACAATAATAGTAGGGGACTTTAACACTCCCCTCACTGAAATGGACAGGTCATCCAAGCAAAAGATCAGCAAGGAAGTAAAGGCCTTAAACGACACACTGGACCAGATGGACATCACAGATATATTCAGAACATTTCATCCCCAAGCAACAGAATACACATTCTTCTCTAGTGCACATGGAACATTCTCCAGAATAGATCACATCCTCGGTCCTAAATCAGGACTCAACCGGTATCAAAAGATTGGGATCATTCCCTGCATATTTTCAGACCACAATGCTCTAAAGCTAGAACTCAACCACAAAAGGAAGTTTGGAAAGAACCCAAATACATGGAGACTAAACAGTATCCTTCTAAAGAATGAATGGGTCAACCGGGAAATTAAAGAAGAATTGAAAAAAATCATGGAAACAAATGATAATGAAAATACAACAGTTCAAAATCTGTGGGACACAACAAAGGCAGTCCTGAGAGGAAAATATATAGCGGTACAAGCCTTTCTCAAGAAACAAGAAAGGTCTCAGGTACACAACCTAACCCTACACCTAAAGGAGCTGGAGAAAGAACAAGAAAGAAACCCTCAGCCCAGCAGGAGAAGAGAAATCATAAAGATCAGAGCAGAAATCAATGAAATAGAAACCAAAAAAACAATAGAACAAATCAATGAAACTAGAAGCTGGTTCTTTGAAAGAATTAATAAAATTGATAAACCCCTGGCTCTACTTATCAACAAGAAAAGAGAAAGGACCCAAATAAATAAAATCATGAATGAAAGAGGAGAGATCACAACTAACACCAAAGAAATACAAACTATTATAAGAACATACTATGAGCAACTCTACGGCAATAAATTTGACAATCTGGAAGAAATGGATGCATTCCTAGAAACATATAAACTACCACAACTGAACCAGGAAGAAATAGAAAGCCTGAACAGACCCATAACCAGTAAGGAGATTGAAACAGTCATTAAAAATCTCCAAACAAACAAAAGCCCAGGGCCAGACGGCTTCCCGGGGGAATTCTACCAAACATTTAAAGAAGAACTAATTCCTATTCTCCTGAAACTGTTCCAAAAAATAGAAATGGAAGGAAAACTTCCAAACTCATTTTATGAGGCCAGCATCACCTTGATCCCAAAACCAGACAAGGATCCCAGCAAAAAAGAGAGCTATAGACCAATATCCTTGATGAACACAGATGCGAAAATACTCAACAAAATACTAGCCAATAGGATTCAACAGTACATTAAAAAGATTATACACCACGACCAAGTGGGATTTATTCCAGGGCTGCAAGGTTGGTTCAACATCCACAAATCAGTCAATGTGATACAACACATCAATAAAAGAAAGAACAAGAACCATATGATACTCTCAATAGATGCTGAAAAAGCATTTGACAAAGTACAGCATCCCTTCCTGATCAAAACTCTTCAAAGTGTAGGGATAGAGGGCACATACCTCAATATCATCAAAGCCATCTATGAAAAACCCACCGCAAATATCATTCTCAATGGAGAAAAACTGAAAGCTTTTCCGCTAAGGTCAGGAACACGGCAGGGATGTCCATTATCACCACTGCTATTCAACATAGTACTAGAGGTCCTAGCCTCAGCAATCAGACAACAAAAGGAAATTAAAGGCATCCAAATCGGCAAAGAAGAAGTCAAATTATCACTCTTCGCAGATGATATGATACTATATGTGGAAAACCCAAAAGACTCCACTCCAAAACTGCTAGAACTTATACAGAAATTCAGTAAAGTGTCAGGATATAAAATCAATGCACAGAAATCAGTTGCACTTCTCTACACAAACAGCAAGACAGAAGAAAGAGATATTAAGGATTCAATCCCATTTACAATTGCATCCAAAACCATAAGATACCTAGGAATAAACCTAACCAAAGAGACACAGAATCTATACTCAGAAAACTATAAAGTACTCATGAAAGAAATTGAGGAAGACACAAAGAAATGGAAAAATGTTCCATGCTCCTGGATTGGAAGAATAAATATTGTGAAAATGTCTATGCTACCTAAAGCAATCTACACATTTAATGCAATTCCTATCAAAGTACCATCCATCTTTTTCAAAGAAATGGAACAAATAATGCCAAAATTTATATGGAACCAGAAAAGACCTCGAATAGCCAAAGGGATATTGAAAAAGAAAGCCAAAGTTGGTGGCATCACAATTCCGGACTTCAAGCTCTATTACAAAGCTGTCATCATCAAGACAGCATGGTACTGGCACAAAAACAGATACATAGATCAATGGAACAGAATAGAGAGCCCAGAAATAGACCCTCAACTCTATGGTCAACTAAGCTTCGACAAAGCAGGAAAGAATGTCCAATGGAAAAAAGACAGCCTCTTCAATAAATGGTTCTGGGAAAATTGGACAGCCACATGCAGAAAAATGAAATTGGACCATTTCCTTACACCACACACAAAAATAGACTCAAAATGGATGAAGGACCTCAATGTGCGAAAGGAATCCATCAAAATCCTTGAGGAGAACACGGGCAGCAACCTCTTCGACCTCTGCCGCAGCAACATCTTCCTAGGCACAACGCAAAAGGCAAGGGAAGCAAGGGAAAAAATGAACTATTGGGATTTCATCAAGATCAAAAGCTTTTGCACAGCAAAGGAAACAGTTAACAAAATCAAAAGACAACTGACAGAATGGGAGAAGATATTTGCAAACGACATATCAGATAAAGGACTAGTGTCCAAAATCTATAAAGAACTTAGCAAACTCAACACCCAAAGAACAAATAATCCAATCAAGAAATGGGCAGAGGACATGAACAGACATTTCTGCAAAGAAGACATCCAGATGGCGAACAGACACATGAAAAAGTGCTCCCTATCACTCGGCATCAGGGAAATACAAATCAAAACCACAATGCGATATCACCTCACACCAGTCAGAATGGCTAAAATCAACAAGTCAGGAAATGACAGATGCTGGCGAGGATGTGGAGAAAGGGGAACCCTCCTACACTGTTGGTGGGAATGCAAGCTGGTGCAGCCACTCTGGAAAACAGCATGGAGGTTCCTCAAAATGTTGAAAATAGAACTGCCCTATGACCCAGCAATTGCACTATTGGGTATTTACCCTAAAGATACAAATGTAGTGATCCTAAGGGGCACATGCACCCGAATGTTTATAGTAGCAATGTCCACAATAGCCAAACTATGGAAAGAACCTAGATGTCCATCAACAGATGAATGGATCAAGAAGATGTGGTATATATACTCAATGGAATACTATGCAGCCATCAAAAGAAATGAAATCTTACCATTTGCAACAACATGGATGGAACTAGAGCGTATCATGCTTAGAGAAATAAGTCAAGCAGAGAAAGACAACTATCATATGATCTCCCTGATATGAGGAAGTGGTGATGCAACATGGAGGCTTAAGTGGGTAGGAGAAGAATAAATGAAACATATGGGATTGGGAGGGAGACAAACCATAAGTGACTCTTAATCTCACAAAAGAAACTGAGGGTTGGTGGGGGGAGGGGGTTTGGGAGAAGGGGGTGGGATTATGGACATTGGGGAGGGTATGTGCTTTGGTGAGTGCTGTGAAGTGTGTAAACCTGGTGATTCACAGACCTGTACCCCTGGGGATAAAAATATATGTTATAAAAAAATAAAAAATTAAAAAAATATATCTATTTGTTGACTTTTTTGGTCATACTTTCCTTAAGTCTTCAACATGGTTTTCTATAGTATTTTTTGTGTGTGTGTGCACATTTGTAATAGTCACTTTGCCGTCTTTGCTAAAGAAAACATCTGGACACAATCAAGAACCATTTCTATTGAGTTGGGCGGGGGGTGTTTCCCGTAATAATACTTGCTCTTTTCTGATTCTTTGCCTGTCTTGTTATTTTTCTCAAAAACTCTTCTGGTGAAAATATATTGTAGTGCAATTGCTGGGTCATAGGATAGCTCTATTTTTTATTTTTTGCGGAATCTCTACACTGTTTTCCAAACTGGATGCATCAACTTGCATTCCCAAAAACGACACAGTGATGTAGTGAAAAAAAGGCCATATGTACCTCAATGAACATAGCAGCAATGACCACAATCGCCAAACTGTAGAAAGAGCCAAGACGCCCTTCAAAAGACAAATGGATAAAGAGGATATGGCCCATATATAAAATGGAATATTACTCAGCCATCAGAAAGGATGAATACCCAACTTTTTTACCAACATGGATAGGACTGGAGGAGATTATGCTGAGTGAAATATGTCAAGCAGAGATCAGTTATCATATGGTTTCACTTACTTGTAGAACACAGGAATAACATGGAGGACATTAGGAGAAAGAAAGGAAAAGTGAATTGGTGGAAACTGGAGAGGGAGATGAAGCATAAGAGATGGTGGATTCTGAGACACAAATTGAGGGTTTGGGAAGGGGGTAGGTGGGGCATGGATTAACCAGGTGGTGGGTATTAAGGAGGGCACCTGTTGCATGGAGCACTGGTGTTGTGCATAAACAATGAATCTTGGAACACTGAAAAAAAAAAAAGGAAAAAAAAGAAAAATAGTCTTTAAAATGGCACGGTGGAGCAAATTAAAGCAAGTTTGCCAAAAGCTAAAAAAATAAAGTGAAATAAGTGAAACCATATGATGATATGATATGATATGATATAATATAATATGATAGTTGAAATGCAATGTTGAAGGGCATCTTAGCTCTTTCCACAGTTTGGTGATTGCGGCCCTTGCTGCTATGAACATTGGAGTACAGATGGCTCTTTTTTCACTACATCTGTATCTTTGGGGTAAATACCCAATAGTGCAATTGCAGTGTCATAGGGTAGCTCTATTTTTCATTTCTTAAGGAAGCTCCACACTGCTTTCCAAAGTGGCTAAACCAACTTTCATTCACACCAACAGCATAAGAGTGTCCCCCTTTCTCCACGCCCTGTCCAACACATGTTGTTTACTCTCTTGTTAATTTTGGCCATTCTTACTGGTGTAAGGTGGTATCTCAATGTGGTTTTGATTTGAATCTCCCTGATGGCTAGTGACAATGAACAGTTTTTCATGTGTCTGTTAGCCATTTGTATGTCTTCTTCGGAAAAGTGTCTGTTAATGTCTTCTGCTCATTTAATGTTTTTATTTTTATTTTATTTTATTTATTTGCTTATTTATCTGGTAGACAGCAAAGCAAGGTTTATTGAGCAATAGCAAGGTGATAGTAGTATAAAACTCCTGAAGAGGGAGGGAACCCAAGAGGGTTACCCTTGGGACTATAATGTTTTTAGACATGCACAGGTAAATGATGAAAAAGAATAAATATAAATGCCAGGAGAAAATGAGATGCCATTTGCATGGAAGCAGATTATTGGAATTTAGCAAGCTGAGATGTATCTGAAAAGCTTTCCTCCCAGATGCATGTATCTCTAGTAACAGGGAGTGGTCCCTTTTCTTTTATTTTGATATTTTACAAGGCTTCTTAAGGCATTCTACACTGAACAGATAGGTCTGTAGAACCTCTATGCTATGGTCAACTAATCTTCAACAAAGAAGGAAAAAATATACAGTGGAAAAAAGACAGTCTCTTCAATAAATGATGCTAACATTATAGTCTCAATGAGACAGTCCATTCACTTAGAATATGTAGCTTGACATATAGGCTGATCAACACATCTGATATTACAAGAATGCATGCATGTGGATGTGTGAGTCCAACAGGGCAAAATATGAGGTATTTCAAGCCACACTATTTTCAAGTGGAGCAGCAATAAATGGTTAATTATGATATATCCTTGACTCAGCTTGATATTTCCCTGGAAGAAATCTGTTCATTCACTGTGGTACTTTGTTCATGGCCATAAATTTGTAAATCCTGGCCTATAACAGTGGTTCTCACAGTTTAATCACACAACTAACATTATTAGCATCACTTGTGAGGAATACAGATTCTTGGTCCCTGCCCCAGATCTGCTGACTCTGAAACTGCTGCATGTGACCCCAAAGGGGTGAAAGAGCACATATCTCAGCATATCTACAGAGGAACAAGGAACTGAGGAAACAGTCAAGAAGCTTTAGAGAAAGGCAACATCTGTGCAATTTTGAATAAAGCTACATCATATCACTCACTAAACAAGAAACTAGACTGAAACATAAATCCCTGCCTCACTCCCTTTATTGACATGGTGACCTAAGATGAATAGCCACTTAGTCAATGAGGATGCTTCTGGTCACACTCTGTGGTTCACATGGGAGGCAGGCTGCTTCAAATGTGAAAAAGATGCCCAAAGAAAACCTCTTCTCCCAATGAAAAGAAAACAATATAAATGAACTTGAACCCCCAAAATGCACCTCCACAAGGTCTGTGGTGATAGGTTCTTTCAAAATCACCTAGCACACAGTTGTAGGGGACACCCAACCAGCACGTTATAAAAGGTCTAGGGGGCGCGGAGCAATGTCTTCCTTTCCTCAACAGACCTTTAGAGCAGTGTCCCAAGACTAGCCAGGCTGGGGCAAGCTGCCCTCCAGCCAACTGCATCACTGTGACAGCCCCAGCCCAAGCCTTTTCTGCTTTGACAGGTGACTCTTCTCCCTCTGTCCATGACTCTTGACTTTTCCCATGATTGCTACTCAATACTGCAAAAGTTCACACTCTTAGCACCTGAAAAGTCGGAGGCGGACGCCCGGCGGCCACCCCTACCTCAACTCTGCTCAGGGAATGCTCCACTGCGCCAGGGCCCCCGGGTGGGCCACCAAGTCTCAGTGTGTTTTCCGGGTGGCCATGACATGCCCCAGGCGAGAAAGGGCCCTGGGCCACGGCGAGCAGGGCGTTCCGCAGGGCTGCACAACGCCGGCCAATTCTCATGAGGTTCTGCCAAAACCGATCCAGGTTTGGGCAGAACGCTTGTGAGAATTGGCCAGAAAACACCCGGCCAACTCGCTTCGGGCTCCACACGTCTGCAGGACCGCCCCCTGGGCCTGGACCAGCATCGCGACTGCTCGCTTCCTAACCCCGCCAGAAAGCCCTCCCGGAAGCATGCTCCGAAAAGGCTGATGCCTCCTGCTCCTCAGCCTCCTGGGGTCCCCTCCCTGACACTGTCCCATGGGGCCCAGCCCGCCCCGAGGCCTGGGCTCCAACCATCACCTGCTAACCAAGCCTTCTGTTTCCAGGGTCCTGTCCCTCAGGACCTCCAACTGGGAATTCCTGAGTCGCGCGCCAAGCCTCCCCCTCCCACCCAGGCGGAAGGGTGCCTTTCGGCGCTTCAGAGAAGCCTCGGAGCGAGAGAAACCTCGTGCCCCCAGTAAGGTCAGCCCCAACCTTGGGCGCCCCAGCAGCCCGAACAGTCGGAGGCGGAGGCCTGGCAGCCACCCGTCCTTCAACTCTGCTCCAGGACGTTCCCCTGCGCCGGGGCCCAGGGTGGACCACATAAGTCTCAGCGCGTTTTCCAGGTGGCGGCAACATGCCCCAGGCGAGAAAGCGCCCTGGGCCACGGAGAGCAGGGCGGTCCGCAGGGCCGCCCAACGCCGGGGAATTCTCACGAGCGTTCTTCCCAAACCGATCCCGGTGTGGGCAGAACGCTCGTGAGAACTGGCCGGAAAACGCCCGGACAAGTCGCTTTGGGGGCTGCAATCTGCTGGGTTGCCCCCTGGGCCTGGCCCGGAATCGCGAGTGCTCGCGTCTGAACACCACCAGAAAGCTCTCTGGGAGGCAGGATCTGGCGAGGCCGATGCCCTCCTGCTCTTCATCCTCCATGGGACCCTCCCTGGCGCTGATGGCTGGGGCCGGGCCTGACCTAAGGCCCAGGCACAAACCCTCGCCTACTTACCCAGCCTTCGGTTTCCAGGGTCCTGTCCCTCGGGGCATTCTACTGGGGATCCCCGAGTCCCGCGCCATGCCTCCCCCTCACAATCCGGCGCAAATCGTGCATTTCGGCGCTTCGGTATGGCCTTAGAGTGAGAAAAACCTTCGTGACCCCACTGAGTTTGGCCCCATCCTTGGGAGCCCCAGCCGCCCGAAAAGTCTGAGGCAGACGTCCAGCCTCCACCCGTCCCTCAACTCTGCTCCAAGAACGCTCCCCTATGCCAGGTCCTCCGGGTGGGCTGGGCCGCAACTTCTCGGCACGTCTTCCGGGTGTCCATGACATGCAGCTTGCTAGAAATGGCCCGGGACCACGGGGAGCAGGGCGGTCCGCAGGGCTGCTCACGGCTGGCCAATTCGCACGAGCGTTTTGCCTAAACCGAAACCCGTTTGGGCAGAACGCTCGTGAGAATTGGCCAGAAAGCCTCTGGCGAACTCCCTTAGATTGCCGCACCTCTGCAGGGCCGCCCCCTGAGCCTGGCCTGGCATCGCGAGCGCTCGCGTCCGAATCACCACAGAAAGCCCTCTGGGAGGCAGGCTCCAGCGAGGCTGACGCCTCCTGCTCCTCAGCCTGGGGTGTGGGGGGGTCCGCTCCCTGGCACTCTCCCATGGGGCCGGGCCTGCCCAGAGGCCCAGCCACGAACCCTGGCATGCTTCCCCAGCCTTCCGTTTCCAGGGTTCTGTCCCTCGGGGCCTCCAACTGGGGAACCCTGAGTCGCGCGCCACTCCTCCCCCTCCCACCCCGGCACCAACAGTGCCTTTCGGCGCTTCAGACAAGCCTCCAAGTGAGAGAAACCTTCGTGCCCCCACTGAGGTCAACCTCATTCATGGGCGCCCCAGCTGCCCAGAAGGTCAGAAGTTGACTCCCAGCCACCACCCGTCCCTCAACTCTGCTCTGGGAACGCTCCTCTGAGCCGGGGCTCTGGGTGGGCCATGTCGTCACAGCGTCTTTTCCGGGTGGCTGCAACATGCCCCTAGCGAGAAAGGGCCCTGGGCCACGGGGAACAGGGCGGTCTGCAGGGCTGCTCAACGCCAGCCAATTCTCACGATTGTTCTGCCCCAAACGATCCCTGTTTGGGCAGAAACACGTGAGAATTGAACTGAAAACGCCAGGTGAACTCGCTTTGGGCACTGCACGTCTGCAATGCCGCCCCCTGCGCCTGGCCCCGTATCGTGAGCGCTCCCTTCCAAACCCCGCCAAAAAGCCCTCCTGGAGCCAGGCTCCGATGAGGCCAATGCCTCCTGCTCTTCAGCCTCCGGGGGTCCCTTCCCTGGCGGTGTCCGATGGGGCCAGGTCTGGCCCGATGCCCGGGCACGAACCCTTGCCTATTTCCCAGCCTTCTGTTTCCAGGGTCCTGTCCCTCGGAGCTTTCAACCGGGAATCTCTGAGTCCCGCTCCTCTACTTTCACTTCCAGCCTGGTGGAAATGATGTTTTTCAGAGCTGTGGAAAAGCCTCAGATCGAGAGGACCTTTCGTGACCTCACTGAGGCCAACCTATCCTCGCGTGCCCCAGCAGCCCAGACAGTCCGTGTTGGACGCCTGGACACACCCTCTCCTTCAAATCCTGGAATACTCTCTCCTGCGTGTTCGTATTGGTGCATTTTCCCCATGGACGCCACATGCCCCGATTTTGTAAGTGACCTGCGCCACTAGAGTCAGGGCAGTCCTTGGGTCGCCCAACTCTGGCCAATTCCCACAAGCGTCCTCTCCATATTGATCCCGATTTTGGAGCGGAACTAAATGGCTCTTTCTTGTAAACCACCCACACCCTCATAGGTCTCCCTGCCCAGAAACCCAGATTCTGCCACGCTTCAGGACCCATTTCCTGAAGTCATGCCAGAGGAAAGCCCTCTTGGCGCTGGCAGATCGGAACAGCCATTCCCCAAATCCATAACCCTAACCCTAAGTTGTGTTTTCAGGCTTCCTTCTACAGGGGCCTGTCCTGCAAACTCTCTGGCTTGGGAACACCATAGGAGTCTGCCTGCCACCTAGCAGGTAACCTCTGTTTGGAGCCAGTCAAAAATTGCATGTCCCCATGAGTACTGCCCCACATTCTGCTGCCCCCCTCCCCAGCATGATGTGCCATCTGACCATCATCCTTAACTCAGCTCCTTGGGGAGCCAACCTCCAGAGCAGCTGTTTGGGCATGCCACATCCCTACCTCAGGTTTCCTCAGGGACCCCTCTCAGCTCTAGGCAGACCTGGAACTCCCCTGCCTCCTGAAAAGCTCTGGGATCCCCTCTCCTTCTTCTCGATGGACATTGGCCCAAGGCTTCCTTGACAAAGAGGGAAGGTGACCTCCTGACTGTTTAACATCTCCTTTCCTCTTCTTCCTTATTTCTCTCCACTTACCTTTGTACCTGGGCTACCTGGAAGGAACATATCCATGGAACATGGACAGGCTCTGACATCTGAATCTTCCTGGCAGCTTTCTGAGGGCTCCTTATACAAACAGAATCTACTGTATCATAACACAATATGTTTGCTAATGATCACCAAGAGAACAAGAGAGCAAAAATCACTCCATTTTTATCTCCTTCTTCATGAAGTAGAACATGGTCTTCTTCTGTCCTTCCTTCACTTCAATTCCAATTCGTTTCCATGCAGTTTTCGTTCCTTTGCTTCAGGGGCAGGATTTCATGATTCCTCACCTGCACAGAACACCCAGAGCTCATCACAACAAGTGCCCTCTGTGATAGCCGTCACCCATTGAACCCTTCCCCTTCACACCCCTGCTCTCTAGCTACCTTCAGTTGGTGCTCTATGTTTGAGTCTCTTTCCTCACTGACCTTGCTCCCCTCACTATGTTCATGTTTTCTTTCTGAAATTCCATAGAAGTCAAATGATAGGCTATTGGTCATTTCTTACTGATATGGCTTAGCTAAATCCACTCTAGATCCTTGCAAATGGTAAGTTTTCATTCTTTTTGAACCTGGCTCCTATTCCATTGAGAATATGTGGGAGATTAGATATCTACATTGATATGTGTATATATGTGTGTGTGTGTATATATATATATATATATATATATATAATCATCAGTGAATGGACCTTGGGACCCCCTCCATCGTTTCACTATGGTTGATAACGCTGGTGTCCATATCACGGTGCTTGTACCCCACTGAATGTGCATTTATGTGCCCTTGAGGGAAATTATTAGGAGGGCAACTGCTGTTTTCTAGGGTTGTTCAGTTTTTAGCATTCAGAGGAACCACTTTGCTCTTTTCCAGAGTGGCTGCAACAACCTGCATGCCCACCGACAGTGCAGGATGGTTCTGCTGGAAGCAGAATATTCCCTGCCAGCAATTTCCTAAGGAGAAAACAGAAAACCTGGGGGATAACATGACTCACACAGCATCCGGCAAGTAGCCCAAGAAATATGCCCCAGGGTTCCTGACGCCATGTCCTGGGAAGCCATCAGAATGCCTCTATCCAGTTGAATTCCCAAAGACTCTCCTTCTGACTTGACCACCCATGAAACTGCAGAGAAAAGATGCAATGGCCAACTCTCTAGAGGGTCCACTGAGTGAAACTAGAAAGTCAAGCTTCCCTTTCAACCGACCAAGGACCTTAGGGTCCTTTTGAATGTTCCCTCTGCCCTCATCGGAACTCCTTAGATAAAAAAAGATGAATCTATTAGGATATGTCACTTTGGACAACGGAGAAGCCATCATCCAAGCCTCTATCAGACCACAAGCAGCCACCTCACTCTAGATGCCAGCCATTCCACCACAGCCTAGGACCCATGGAATCAACACTGTTAGAGGAAGGAACACATTCTAGGTTCCAAACACACACTGAGTCCATCTCATCTTCCCTTTTCGAATCCAGGGGATTGCCTAGGAAAGAGATGCTCCAAATGTCTCTGTGAGCCAGAAATAAGCAGAAAAAATGAGATCCCCTGTGAGGTGCTCCCTGCAGGGAAACTCAGGAACCCTAGCACCCACTCTCCATTGCTGACAGCTGTGTGTGACTTTTTGGCTCCACTGGAGATGAGAGAAAACCCAGGATGTCTGGGGTGAAAGAGAAGTTTTATCTCTCATCCTGGCATGGATGTAACCTTGCACCCAATGGGTCTGCTGTTTTCTCTGAATGCTGACGTCCTGGGACAAGCTGCATGGCGGATTCAGACTCTGATCTCCAAACTTCAGGTCTCATGGAGCCAGAGTGAAGAAGGGTTGTCAGGCAGATAAGTAGGCACCTCCCACCTAAAGCCTACACACCTGCTCCAATTCCTGGGTGAAGGAGAGATATATGCTTGTTAAGTGGTCTTTCACTTCCTTCTCAAGTCGGCTAATGCCCTTGTCCTCTTTGGAGAAGCAAATAGACTCTTCCAAACAAACACTCAACTCCTCAGTTCCAAAGGCACCATGGGTCGAGTTTGGTTCCCCTGGCTCCAGAACCCCACCAGGAGGACCCTCCTGAACCATCCTGAGAGCACATTCCCATCCAACCTGGGGCAACGGGGCACAGCACTGACTGAGTGGGGGCCTGGCTCCACCTGTTGTTACCACCACTCTTGAGCCTAGGGAAACAGAGATTCTTCAGCTCAACACTCCATCCTGTCAAAACAAGCTGCAGTGCCTCACATTTCAGTATCTCTCATCCAGCACCTCCCCACTGCCCTCAGAGCCAGCAGGCTGCACTGAATCCTCTTCTGGTGTGTTTCCCATGGCAGGTCGCCACTGCCTCCTGTGGTGGCAAGTAGCATTGCCACCCCTACCATGCTCTCTCACACCACAGCTCACCACGCCCTCCAGTGGTGTGAATTGGCACTGCCGAGCCTTCCACAGACTCCTAATGCAGCTCCCACACCCTCCACAGGTCTAAAGTCACATTGACACTGTCCCTCCAGATTGGGACCTCTAGGCCACACCCCATGAGTCTGCCTGCCACCGGAGGAAGCCGTGCCATTCGAAGCTATGTAGAAACCTAGGAATGGCACAACCCTAATGCCTCCCTGAGGACACAACCGACCTCAAACCCCCCCCCCCCCCCCCCCCCCCCCCCCGTCACAAACTCACAGCCTGACGTGCTTCCTGGCCTCTGCGCTCGACTCAGCCCTCAGGATTCTCTCCTCAGTGCCTGGAAACCCCCAAGCCCTAACCCAAACCCTAGTTTGTGTTTTCAGGCTTCTGTGCCCAAAGATATGGCCAACAAGCCCTCCAGATTGGGACCCCTTGGCCACACCTAAGGACTCTGCCTGCCATCCAGGAGGGAGGCCTACAGTCCAGAGCTGCCCACAGCCCTCAGACCGCGAGAGACCTGCATGCATTCCTGAGGCTACCCTCACTGCTGATGGCCCAAATGACAACAAAACCCAGACCTTGCCAATTGACCCCCATTCTCGACTCAACCCATAAGGGAACCCGCCTCAGCACCAGCAGATTTGTTCTGCCATGCCCCTAGGCCCTATCCTTATCCCCTACCATCAGAGACACACTGGGCCTGGAACCAAGAGACTGATGTGTGGCTACCACCTGTACGTCAACTCTCCCCTCAGAAAACTCCCTTGTGCTGGGGCCCTCTGGGGAGCCATGTGGTCATGGCCTATTTCCCAGATGGTGTTGACAGCGGGGTCTAGAACACGGCTGACAGTGTGGCCCAAATTGCCTCTCAATACGGGCCACTCAAATGAGCTTTCTGTGAAAATTCATTTTAATATGGGCAGAAAGCTCATGAAAATTGGCTGCAAGTCCCCCGGCAAACTCGCTTCATGCGCAGCTTGTCTGCAAGGCTGCACCCTGGGCCTGGCCCTGGATCACAAGTTGTCACGGTTTGAACCCCGACAGAAAGCCCTCTGTGAGGAGGGCACAGATGAGGCCAGCACCTCCTGCTACTCATCCTCCAGGGGAACTCTCCCTTGCGCTGGCAGATGGGGCCTGCTTTGCCCCTAATACTGGGCCCTAACCCTCACCTGGTATCTCATTCTTCCTTTTCCAGGGTCCTGTCCCTTGAGCCCTGCAATTGGGGAGACCTGAGTCCCACGCCATGAGACGACCTGTCACCAAGGCGGAAATGGTGCCTTTCAGAGCTGTGGAAAAGCCTCAGAGCGAGAGAAACCATGCTCCCACAGAGGCCAGCCCCAAACTTTCCACACCTCAGCGGGCAGAACAGTCAGAGGCTGATGCCTGGCCACAACCCCTCCCTCAACTCTGTTCTGGGAAAGCTCCCCTGTGCCAGGGCTCCCCGGGTGGGCCACGTTGTCTTGGAGCGTTTTCCAGGTGGCCGCGACATGCCCAGAGTGAGAAAACGCTCTAGGCCATGGGGGACAGGGCGGTCCAAAGGACCGCCCAATGCTGGTCAATTCTCACGAGCGGTCTGCCCAAATCAATCCCTATTTGGGCAGAATACTCATGAGAACTGGCCAGAAAACCCCCAGCGAACTCACACCTAGATTCCACCTGCCACCCAGGCAGAGACAGTGCCTTTTGGAGCCACTGAAAACCCTCAGAGTGAGAGGAACCTTCATGCAACCACTGAGGCCATCCCCACTCTTCGGCACCACAGCAGGCCAAAAAGTCAGAGGATGATGCCCTGATGCAACCCCTCCCTCAACCCTGCTCTGGGAAATCTCTCCTGCATCATGGGTCCCCAGGTGGGCTGCGTTGTGCCCACACGTTTTCCGGATGGCTGCGACATGCATCCAGGAAGAAAGTGCTTTTGGCCACGGGGTCAGTGCTGTCCAAAGGTCGCCCTACCCCAGGAAATTCTTGTGAGCTTTCTGCCCAAAATGATATTGATTCAGGCAGAAAGCTTGTGAGAATTGGCCAGATACTCTTTGCTAACTTCCTTCTGGCTGTACAGGCCTTCCAGAGAAGCGCCTGGGCCTGGCCTGAGGTCCCAAATGGTTGCAGTCTGATTCTTGCAGGAAAGTGCTCTAAAAGCCAGGCACATGAGTGGCCACACCCTCCCTCTACTCAGCCCTTTGGGAAGGTCGCCTCAACACTGACAGATTGGGCCTGCCATGCCCATATCCCCTGACCCTAACTTTATGTTGGGCTTCAGGCTTTCATCCCCAGAGGACTGACCCGGAATCCCACCAGATTGGCAAACCCAGAGCTACAACTCAAAACACTGTCTGCCCTCCAATGGAAACCATGAAATTTGGATCTGTGCAATATAGAAAGCTTTTGCACAGCAAAGGAAACAGTCAACAAATAAAAAAAAAAAAAACAGAATGAGAGAAGATATTTGGAAATACATATTAGATAAATGGCTAGTATCCAAAATCTAGGAAGGACTTACCAAACTCAACACCCACTGAACAAATAATCCAATCAAGATATATTCCAAATACATAAACAGACATTTCTCCAAAGAAGACATCCAAATGGCCAGCAGATGTATAAAAACTGTTCAACTTCCCTTGACATTAGGAAAATACAAATCAAAATCACGAGATACGACCTTATACCAGTCAGAATGGCTAAAATGAACAAGTCAGGAAATGACAGGTGTTGGTGAGGATGTGGAAAAAGGGGAACACTTTTATACTGTTGGTGGGAATGCAAGTTTGTGAAGCCACCCTGGAAGACAGTGTGGACATTCCTCAAGAAGTTGAAGATAGAGCTACTCTACAACCCTGCAACTGCACTACTGGATATTTACCCCAAAGATACAAATGTAGTGATCTGAAGGGGCACCTTCACCCCAATTTCTATAGCAGCAATGACCACAAGAGCCAAAGTATGCAAAGAACCCAGATGAATGGATAGGACAATAAATCGAATATGAGACAGGCATCAAAAAATGAGATCTTAACATTTGCAATGGCATGGATATAACGAGAGGTTATTATGCTAAGCAAAATAAGTCAGAGAAGGATAGTCATTTTTATCCTTCTCTGATTGACTTATTTCATGTATGATAGGCAGAATTTAAGAAATAAGACAAAGGATCATGGGGAAAGAGAGGGAAAAAGGAAGCAAGATGAAACCAGAGAGGGAGACAAAGCATAAGAGACACAAACTCAGGAAACAAACTGAGGATTTCTGAAGGTGGGGCGGGGGATGGGGGTTGATGAATGGGGTGGCTGAGTGATGGGCACTGGGGAGGGTATGTGCTGTGGTGAGCACTGTGTGTTGTGTAAAATGGAAAGATCTCAAACTTGTACACTTGAAACAAATAACACACTATACAATCATAATAAAATGAAATCTTGCCATTTGCGACAACATGGATGGAACTAGAGCGTATCATGCTTAGCGAAATAAGTCAAGCGGAGAAAGACAACTATCATATGATCTCCCTGATATAAGGAAGTGGTGATGCAACATGGGGGCTTAAGTGGGTAGAAGAATAAATGAAACAAGATGGGATTGGGAGGGAGACAAACCATAAGTGACTCTTAATCTCACAAAACAAACTGAGGGTTGCTGGGGGGAGGGGGTTGGGAGAAGGGGGGTGGGGTTATGGACATTGGGGAGGGTATGTGCTTTGGTGAGTGCTGTGAAGTATGTAAACCTGGCGATTCACAGACCTGTACCCCTGGGGATAAAAATATATGTTTATAAAAAATAAAAAATTTAAAAAAAAAGAAGTCAAAGAAAAACATTTATTATATAAATGTATACTAAGTAAAGATAAATAAAAAAATAATGTCACTGATGAGAAAGCAAGCAAGCAAGCAAACAAGCAACTAAGCAACCTGGAGTCACCACATTCTAATTTCAAGCTAGATTACACAGTTGTCATCAAAACAATATGGTACTGTCATAAAAACAGACACACAGGTTGAATGGAATACAACAGAAAGCTCAGAAACATAATCACAGTACTTTTCACAAAGTTTATTCATTCATATAATTAAGGTTTATTTAAACTTAGCTCTGATAGAATTATTAACTCTGAGTGGGAATTAATAATATTGATGTCTTATTCCAACAGTTGCTTCCAATAAATGCATTTATTTAAACATGCTGTTTTATATAAATATATATTATAAAATAAAGATGATTCAGAATCCACCCTTTGAGGAAAAATTAAATTCACTTTAATAAACCTACCACAGAAAAGGAAATATAGATATCCATCATCACAACTGAGAACATCACAAAAGAAGACAGTCAGCCACATACTGGTGTCTGATGGAAGAATGCAATACTACTTAAGTAGTTCTGCCGAAATGTTCAACCTGTTGAAAGCTATAGATCCAGGGACTCATTTACAAAAACACAGATGTCAGAGAAAAGTCCTAACAAAGAGTATGAAAAAATCATCAATGAAGACCACACTGCATATATTCTGACAGGAAAAATATTTTCCCAAAATATTAACTGTAAGACCAGAAAGAAGGCAAGAAGGCAAGAAGGGAAGTAGGGAAGGAAAGCAAAGCAAGGAAAGGGAAGGAAAGTAAAGGAAGAAAAGAAGAGAAAAGAAAAGAAAAGAAAAGAAAAGAAAAGAAAAATAAAAGGAAAAGAAAGAAAAGAAAAGAAAAGAAAAGAAAAAAGAAAAGGAGGAACTTCAGAAGCTAACCCACACATGTATGTTCTTAACCTATGAAACAGCAGCAGAAAATATACAGATGGAAAAGGACTGTCTCTTCAGTGAACATTACTAGGAGAACTGGACACTAATTGCAGAAGAAGGTGACTGGATCGCTTTCTTACACCACACATACAAATTATGAATGGATGAATGACTTGAATATAAGAAACGAATCCATAAACTTCTAAGAAGAAAACACAGGTACTAAGTTTCTCGATATTGATTTGAAGAGTCTTTTACATCATACACCAAAAGCAAAGGCAACAAAAGCAAAAATAAACAAGTGGGTGGACATCAAACTGTAATTTCTGCATGACAAAAGAAACCATCAAACCCTTAAAAGGCAACCTTCACAATGAGAAAATATATCTACACATCATATGTGTGAAGAGGCTAATATCCAAAATACACAAAATATTCCTTCAAATCCAAACAAAAACTGAATAAAAACTGAGGAGGATATATGAATAGATATTCCCAAAGATGGTATACAGGTGGCCAATAGACACAGAAAAAATTCAATGTCACTAACTGTTTTCATGGAAATAAAAGTCAAAACTGCCATCAACTATAACCTCACGTGGTTGGAATGGCCATCATATGAGAGAGAGACATCTGGTGCATTAAGGGTGTGTAGTCAAGGGGACCTTGTGCACTGTTGGTGGGAATAGAAATGGATGCAGCCTCTGTGACAAACACTATGGAGGTTCTGAAAAAAAATAATACAGCTACAGCATGACACAGTAACCACTCTACTGAGTATTTCTTTGAAGAACACAAAACACTCCCTCCAAAAGAGAGAGGCGCTACCATATTCACAGCAGATTATTCACAATAACCAGACATGGAAACATTGACCTTGGGAGCATTATGCTAAGTAACCCAGACATGGAAAGACAAACACCAGAGCCTGTCATGGATATTCCACATGGAAAAATATACTAAACGCATAGATAATGAGAACAGATTGGTGGTTGCCAGCTTCGGGATTGGTGGGGGGAAATGGGTGAAGGTAGTCAAAGGTGCCATGTTTGAGTGATAAAATCTGCAAGTCATGGAATGTTCTGTGCAGAATGGAGATGAAAACTAACCCTGCAGGATGGGATACAGGCTCCCCCACTACTTGAAAGTACAGTGTTCCTAGGAAACCTTTCACAGAAGAAATGGGGTAAATGGAAAGAATAATGACCATTCATTTCTACAGAGAAATAAGTGAGTATGCCCAGACACCAAAAGTTCCTTCTCTTTGGCTCTTCTTAGACCTTATGACACAGCATCCTAATGGATCTCCAAAATAAATGGAGAGAAAGCACAACAGATGCTCACAGACACAATACAAAGTGCCGGTGGCTGGACGCAGAGAGCAGTTCCCAGGAAGGAGCTGGTTAGGGTTCACACCATCTCTGTAGTGGTTCCCCACAAAACAGAAGCTAAACACAATGCCACTTCTTGACTTTTTTTCATAAGAGGGAAATTCTCTTCAGGTTTCATCCTGCTACTGGAGCTGGGTAATAACTTAGATCTTTTCAAAAATCCAAGTGTCTTACCATGAACTTTGAGAAAAGTGGAGATGTACTTGAAAGTTGCTGAGGGTGTAGATGTTCAGAGTTCTCCTGGACACAAAAATGAGCAAGTCCACTGTGAAAGGCACCTTCCTCAGCAGGTGGAACACAGACTACCTCCTAGCCCCAGAAAACTCCTTCATCTCACTAAGGACAACCCACAGGAGCTGGGAGTTACCTCAATTCTTCCTTTATTGGATTCCCAATATCAAACCTATCAGCAAACCCTGTGAACTCCATCCTCAATAAGTACCCAGAATAGCACTAACCTCTCCTTCCAAGGCCACCCGTCTGGTCCACACTGGAGCCCATCTTTTGCCTGAATTTTTGGAAAATCTTCATCATTGACCTCCCTTGCTTATCCTCAATGCTCTGTCATCTGTTCTCAACACTGTTGCCAGGATGGCCCAGTGAAACAGGGTCCCATGGGGTCTGGCCCTGCAATGGCTTTCTGCCACCCTTCTGTCACCTCTCTGAGGTGACATGCCTTAAGCCATCTCCTGTGGCTTGTTGTTGCTCCTGGACATACCTGGTATGTTCCTGCCCCAAGGGCTTTGCATTTGCTTTCCCTTCCTTTTAGAAGGCTTTTGATATGAGATCACACACCTTCTTTCTTTCTTTTTTTTTTAATTTTTTATTTTTTATAAACATATATTTTTATCCCCAGGGGTACAGGTCTGTGAATCACCAGGTTTACACACTTCACAGCACTCACCAAAACACATACCCTCCCCAATGTCCATAATCCCACCCCCTTCTCCCAAACCCCCTCCCCCCAGCAACCCTCAGTTTGTTTTGTGAGATTAAGAGTCACTTATGGTTTGTCTCCCTCCCAATCCCATCTTGTTTCATTTATTCTTCTCCTACCCACTTAAGCCCCAAGATACAAACATAGTGATCCAAAGGGGCACATGCACCCGAATGTTTATAGCAGCAATGTCCACAATAGCCAAACTATGGAAAGAACCTAGATGTCCATCAACGGATGAATGGATCAAGAAGATGTGGTATATATACACAATGGAATACTATGCATCCATCAACAGAAATGAAATCTTGCCATTTGCGACAATATGGATGGAACTAGAGCGTATCATGCTTAGCGAAACACCTTCTTTTTAACTTGACTCAAACATCACCTTCCTAGTGAAGTCCCAGCTGGACCCTATATGAATAGCAAGCACCACTGTCACCTCCCCTTCAGCACTCCAGCCCTGTCTCCTGTTTTATATTTCCAGAGCAGTTATCACAGTCACCAGGCCATCTCAGAAAGGGGGAAACAGAGGCCTCCTCAGATTGTTTCACCACAGACTCCCTCTGATCTCCTAGTCCAAAGCCCTGGTGGAAAAGATGACCAGAGCTCTTGCACAGCCAGGATGCCCAGGACAACGGCTCTCCTTACAGCACCCTGAAGACCATCATGAAAATGAGCCATAAGAGGAATGCATTTGCATATGAAACCTGAAACCAGACAACTTCCTCGATTCCAGGTGAGCACACATACTTCCTCTCCTTTCCTGATGTGCTCATCTGAGAAAGATGAGCAGAGAAGTATCCCAGGGTCCAAATCTCCTTCTGACCAAGGTTCTGGGAAACAGACATCTCTCCTCCCTGCACCAGCCACCTGTGATTTACATCTGGTATCCTTCTGTGTTGGGGCAGAATGGTGCACCTGTCCCACTCTCCTGGGATGTCATCACAAACCAGGCATTGCTGCACAGTTTTCAGGAAGGAACACAAAGCAGCAGCAGTAGCAATAGGCCTCCTTGGTTCAGTCTCAGTCTGGCACATGAGGTCCCATGTGGAATGAGAGCTTCAGTGAGACCGGTGTTATGTGGCCTTGAAACCTAATGGCAGGAGCTGAGATTTCAGTTCCAAATGAAAACTGGTCTCTTCCACACAACATGGGAAAGTGGAGGATTTCTCAGGGGTGTGGCTCTGGAAGAAGGGCTTCTGCCGGCTGAATTCACAGACACCAGGCAGAGGACACCTGTGGTGCCTTATCTGAGAAAGCAAGGGGCATACTGGACAAGAATCCAGAATGCTGCCTGTGGGCTGCTTTTCACCAAGCCCCCTGCTGAGACTAGGGTTTGAGAATCCAACAGAAAAAGTTTCCTATCACATCTGCAGCAGGAGGGCTGTCTGGGGAGCAAAGCCCTGTCCCTAGAGCAAGCTGGATTGTGCATAAAGAATTATGGCCCACTGCCACAGCCTCAGTCTCCCAGCTATGATCTGACTCCACTGCCAGGCTCACACCTGCTGACATGGTGACTCCTAAGACCCAGAGACTGCTTTCCACCCCAGCTCAATGATACTCACAGAGAAGCCAACTCCAGTCTCAGAAACATGTTCATCATTAGCTCTGGAATTCCCTGGGTTTGTCTACACTGGCCCACCCAGGTGTCCCTTCCAGATCATTCCTCTCATCCCCTTGGGTTTCAAGCCACCTTAAAGCTGCCCTTCAAAAGGCAGGAGCTGGTCCAATGAGGCAGACCAGCCGGGTCTCTGTGTGTGGGAAACTCAGACCACATCCTCCCTGAACACCAATGCTTCCAAATCCAGGCTTCAAACCCTCACTCGCTGGACATGGAAAACCATGTCAGCATGGACACTGCTCTTTCAAATTTCTTGCCTTCCATTCCTTCAAATCATAAACCAAGCTCCAGTCACCACTCTATTTTTCCCTTCAGAGAAGTAGAGAAAGTGATAGAATAAAGCACTCCATGTATACAGCACATTTCTATCCAAATAGAATTCCTTGTTCTTTCTCGTATGTGCAGTCCTACGTTGCCCATACTAATGAAAGTCACCACAAGTTCAGTATATATATATACTTTTAGTTATAATGACATGGTCACATAAAGTCTGGATCTCCTTAACCAGACAACATGGCTCTGGTTCAGATAAGGATGAGTGCAAAGGATGCAGGTGCCATCTAGGATTCATTCTGATTCATTCTGTTTTCTTCTTAAATTTCCCAGTTAAAGTCACAAGAGACTCACAAGGTCAGGTTTCAGAGTCCATGATGTGCTACCAAGTAAGAAGCCACACACACACACACACACACACACACACACACACACACTGCCTCCCCGCCCCTGCCCCCCACCAGGGAAGGCTAACAGGGGCTTTCTTTCAGGCTTGAATGAAATGAGCCACTCCCCAGGCTCCTAACAACCTACACTCCTCCTCCATTTCTCCCCCTCATAAAGGGCACTGCACCCTGTTACAGCTCTGAGGCTGTGGTTTACTATAAAAAACAATTCTTTTTTAAAAGATTTTATTTATTTATTTGACAAAGAAAGACACATCAAGGGAGGGAACACAAGCAGGGGAAGTGAGAGAGGGAGAAGTAGGATTCCTGCTGAGCAGGGAGCCCAATGCATGGCTTGATCCCAGGACCCAGGACCATGACCTGAGATGAAGGCAGATGCTGAATGACTGAGCAACCCAAGTGCCCCTCAAACATAATTTCTAGTATCAGAAAGTGATTCACAGGAGAGAAAAACATAAACTCCCACAAAGGATTCTTTAATTATTTCAGAAGACTCTTATTCCATTGTTTAATGAAATCAGGAAAGAAAAACACACAGACTGTCCTTCCACTAACAAGTCTGATTCACTTCAGTGAATGAAAGAAGAACAAGAAATAAAAGAGGAACAGATGTTCTGAAGATGCATCATTCCAACCATCGAAATTTTGAAACTTCACATGCACTCAAAGAACAAAGCCCAAACCAATGTCTCTGCCTGGCAACATGGAGAAGTCTGAACTGGAATGACAGGGACAGACTAGGAGATTGTGTGTGTTGGCTGAGGCGGGTGGCACAGAAGAAGGTGCTCTGCCTACTCTCCTGGGCTTCACCTGTCCTCAGCCAGGAACCTGCTCACAGCTCTGACTTGTCACAACTGTCACATGTGAGACACACAGCCACCACTGGAGGCAACCTGGCCACACCCTCCTGCAGAATGCACCCCGGTCTCCTCCAGGACCCCTGAATTTTACCCAGACCTGGAACTCCCCTGTCTGCCACAAAGTTATGGGATCCCCCCTCCTTCTTCCAAAATTACACTGGCCCAAGTCTTTTATAAGAAAGGGAAAATACTCTTTCCTGAATGCTTAACACCTCTTTTCCTCTTCTGCCATATTTATCTCCACTTACCTTTGTACCTGGGCAAACTGGAAGGAACATATCAATGGAACATGGACATGCTCTGGGATCTGAATCTTTCATTGCATCTTTCTGAGGACTCCTTATGCAACCGGAAACTAGTGTGTCCTACCACAATGTATTTGAAAATAATCATCTATGGAATAGGACAGTAAAAATCACTCCATTTTTACCTCACTCTTCATGAAGCAGAACATGGTCTTTTCTTCATTGACTTCAATTCCAATTTATTTCCATGCAGTGTTAATTCCTTGCTTCAAGGGTAGGATTTTGTGATTCCTCATCTGCATAGAACACCCAGAGCTCATCACAACAAGTGTCCTCCATAACAGCCATCACCCATTTAACCCTTTCCTCCACACCCCTGCTCTCAACAACCCTTGGTTTGTGCTCTAAGGTTGAGTCTGTTTTCTCATTTGCCTATCTTTCTCCCCTCACTGTGTTCATCTGTTTTCTTTCTGAAATTCCATAGGAGTAAAGTCAAGGGTATTTGTCTTTTCTTACTGATTTTGCTTAGCTAAATCCACTCTAGATCCATCCACTTCGTTGCGGATGGTAAGATTTCATTCATTTTGAAGCTGGGTCCTATTCTATTGTGTGGATAGATCAATAGATAGATTTATATCTAACTATATCTATCTATCTATCTATCTATCTAATCTATCTATCTATATGTATTTTAAGGACCTATTTAGCCAGAGCGACTCCATCTTGGTTAAAAGCTATTTTGTTGTTTGTGCAGTAAAACTTAGACTGACCCTGCCACCCTCACCCCCAGAAAAACCTACTTAAAAACAAGTCTGGGAAGCCAGCAGAATATGGTCAGCTAGTTCCTAATAACAGAGCCCAGAATACAAGCCCAGGTCGGCCAGTTTCTGATAACAGAGCCCAGAATAAAAGGATGAGTCAGGCCAGGTGGAGACATCCAATCAGTAAAACACACATACTTTTTCCCTAACCACCAAAGAATGTAAACCCCGCCATTTGGGCACCAACCTTGAGCACCAATTCTGACCAAAGTAATAGGTTAGGTAAAACAACTACTATAGGGTAAATTATAATTCAATTGAGCACCTGCATGTGACCTGACATGACTACAATCTCATTGGCCACCTATGTGTGGCCAGACTTTTGCTCTATTAAAGGTAATCTGTAAGATGGAGAAGGGTCGCCCTCTTCGGAGGCGGCCCTGACCGGTCAGTCAGTCAGTTCTTGAGCCTGTAGGCTGGGGGTGGTCGCTCTCTTCAGAGATGGCCCTGGCCAGTCAGTCTGAGTTCTAATGCTTAACATAAAATAGAACTTTACATAACTTTCACCTTGTCTCAGTCTTGTTCCCCTGGCTGATCAGTCTAACTTCTAATACTTATCATAAAATAAAGCTTTAATAACTTTCATTTTGTCTCAGTCTCATTTCATTTAATAATGGACCTAACATGTGTGTGTGTGTGTGTGTGTGTGTGTGTGTGTGTGTGTGTATCCCACATCTTATTTCTCCATTCATCAGTGAATGGACATGGGGACACCCTCTATTGTTTCACTATTGATGATAATGTTTCTATAAACATCATGGTGCTTGTACCCCATTGAATGTGCATTTTTGCACCTTTCTGGGGAAATACATAGTAGTGCAATGGCTAGATCCTAGGGTTCTTCAGTTTTTAGCTTTTGGAGGAACCACCATACTCTTTTTCAGAGTAGTTGCAATAGCCTGCATGCCCACCGACAGTACAGGAGGGTTCGACTTTAAGCAGAACATTCCCTGCTAGCCATTTCCTAAGGAGGAAATGGAAAACCTGTGGGATAACATGACTCACCCAGGATCAGGCAAGCAGCTACAGAAATTCACCCCAGGGTTCCTGAGGCCAAGCCCTGTGAAGCCACCAGAATGCCTCTATCCAGAATTCCCAAAGACTCTCCTGACTTCACCACCCATGAAACTGCAGAGAAAATATGGCATATACAGCAATCTAGATGGTCCACTGAGTGAAACTAGAAAGTTATGCTTCCCTTTTCAATCATCCAAGGTTCCTTGGAATCATTTTGAAATTTACCTCTGCCCTCATTGAAACTCTGGATGAAAAGACAAATCCATTCAGATACATCATCTTGGACAAAGGAGAAGCCATCATCTATGTCTCTAACTGACCACAAACAGCCACCTAACTCTAGATGCTGGCCATTCCACCACAACCTAGGTCCAACAGAATAAACACTATTAGATGAAGGAACACATTCTATGTTCAAAACACACACTGAGTCCATCTCATCTTCCCTTTTTAATGCAAGGATTGCCTAGGAAAGAGCTGTTCCAAATACCTTCATAAACCAGAAATGAACAGAGAAAATGGGAGCCCCTGCCATGAGCTCCCTGCAGAGAAACTCAGGAACTCTGGTACCCCCTCTACATTGCTTACAACTGCTTCAGTGTGACTTTGTGGCTCCACTGGAAACAAGAGAAAAGCCCAGGATGTTTGGGGTGAAAGAGAAGTTTTACCTCTCGTACTGGCATAAATGTGAACTTGCACCCAATGGGCCAGCTGTATTCTTTGAACATTGATGTCCTGGGGCAAGCTGCATGACTGACTCAGATGCTGATTTCCAAACTTCAGGTCTCGTGAAGCCAGAGCGAAGAAGGGTTGTCAGGTGCAGATAAGTAGGCACCTCCCACCTAAAGCCTGCACACCGGCTCCAATTCCTGGGAGAAGGGGAGACACATGCTTGTTTCTTCAGTGGTCATTCACTTCCTTCTTAAGCCGGTCAATGCTTGTCCTTTTTGGAGAAGCAAATAGACTCTTCAAAACAAACACTCAACTCCTCAGTTCAAAAGGCACCATGGGTCAGGTTTGGTTCCCCCTGGCTCCAGATCCCCCACTGGGAGACACCTTTTGCACCATCTTGACAGCCCATCCTGACACCACCAAACCTGGGAACACAGGGCAAATGCTGAGTGGGGGCCCGGCTCCAGGGATTGTTACCTCCACTCTTGAGCCTGGGGAAACAGAGACTATACAGCTAACCACTCTGTCCTGTAGAAGGAAGCTGTAGTGCCTCACCTTTCGGGTTCTGTCACCCAGCACCTCACCACTGCCCTCAATGCTGACAGGCTTCACTGATTCCTCTTCCAGCAGTTTTTCCATGGCAGCTTGCCACTGCCTCCAGTGGTGGCAAGCAGCATTGCTATGTCTTCCAGTGACTCTAGCACCACAGCTCTCCATTCCTTCCAATGGTATGAACTTGCACTTCTAGGCCTTCCAGCATCTGGCAATGCAGCTCACAATGCCTCCACTGGTCTCAAGCCACAGTGGCACAACTTCCACCATCCCTCAGACTGCAACTCAGCACTCCTCCAGTGGAGGAAATCCACACTGCCTCGACTTCCCATACCTTGCACTGTGCCTGTCCTCTGCATCCATTGTCAGGAAGTTCCAGCAGCACATCTTTCAGTGTCTCGCCCACTGAAGCTTATCACTCCCTCCCTTAGTGGCAAGCTGAAGTGCCCTGTCTTTCAGCATCTGTTGCACTGGAGCTCATCACTGTCTCCAGTGGTTGAAAGCTGAATAAAGAGAGTTGCTTGATGACATGGCAGTGAAGAATTCTGTCACTGGAAGCAGTGCTTAGCTGTATTGTGAGAGCAGCTGGGAGATGTGCCAGTCAGCTTGCAACCACTGTGGGCAGTGGTGAGCTGCATTGTGAGACCCTGGAAGAAACGGGAAAGTCATTTCCCACCACTGGAGATAGTGGTCAGCTAGAGTGTGAGTGATGCCAGAAGGTTTTGCAGTGCTCATTAATGCCATTAGAGGTGGTGGTGATCTGCAGTGTGAGACAATTAATGGCATGGCTTTGCAGAATGTGGCCACTAGAAGCAGTGTGGAGGTGCAGCGTGAGACCTTGGTAGAAGTGCAGTGACGGTCCCACCACTGGAGGGGGTAGTCAGTTGCAGTGCAAGGGATGCCTGATGGCTTTGCTGTGCTGCTTACAGCCACTAGTGGCAGTGCAAGGCCATGGATGGCATGGCTATGCACCTTGTCTCTACTGGAGGCAATGCTGAGCTGTGGTTCAAGGCACTAAGAGGAGTGCCAGTGAAGTATCCCACCACTGGAGGCAGTGGTCAGCTGCCATTTGGGGCATACCAGAAGGGTTTGCAGTGCTCCTTACTTCCATTAGAGGCAGTGGTGAGAAAAAATGGGAGACCATAGGTAGCATGACTGTGCAGCTTGTTGCTACTGGAGGCAAGACCCTGCAAGAGTGGCCACTCAGGTTCCTACCACTCGAGGCAGTGGTGAGCTGCAGTGCGAGTTCCTGGAAGAAGTCACCATGTCAGTTCCTGTCACTGGAGGCAGCAGTGAACTGCAATTCGAGATGCTGCAAGGAGTGGCAATCTAGTTACCTAGCACTGGAAGCAGTGGTGAGCTGCATAGTGAGACGCTGGAAGATGAGGTTGTGCCGATTCTTGCTACTGGAGGCAGGGGTCAGCTGCCTGTTGCAAGGGATGCCAGGATGCTTTGCAGTGTTGCTTATGGCCACCAGATGCAGTGTTGAGATTCAGTGCGAGTCCATGGCTGGCATTACTGCACACATTGTCTCTGCTGGAGGCAGTGGCTAAGCTGCAGGGTGGGATGCTGCAAGGAGTAGCAGTGCAGTTTCCTGCAATTAGAGGCAGTAGTGAGCTCCAGTGGGAGACACTGGAAGAAGTGGCAGTGTCAGTTCCTGCTACTGGAGGCAGAGGTCAGCTGTAGTGGGAGGGACACCTGAAGATTTTGCAGTGTTCCTTATGGCCACTAGAAGCAATGTTGAGATGCAGTGCAGGACCATGGATGGGTGGTCATGCAGTGTGTCACCCCTGAGGCATTGTTGAGCTACAGTGTGAGACCCTAAAAGAGTGGCAATGCAGTTTCCTATCACTGGAAGCAGTAGTGAGCTGCAGTTTAAGGTGCTGCAAGGCCTGGCAGTGCAGGTTTGGTTGGTGGTTTTCTTTTTTTTTTTTTTAACCACTGATGGCAGCGGTGAGCTGCAGGGCAAGACACTAGGAGAGGCAGTGTCCATTCCCACCACTGGAGGCAGTGGTCAGCAGCAGTGTGAGGGATGTCTGAAGGCTTTGCAGTGCTGCTTACAGTCACTAGAGGCAGTGTTTAGATGCAGTGTGAGACCATGAACGGCAGGGCTGTGCAGCTTGTTGCTACTGGAGACAAAGCTGAGCTGTACTTTGAGGCATTGGAAGGAGTGGCAGTCTAGTTTCCTAGCACTGGAAGCAGAGGTGAGCTCCAGGAAGAAGAAGAAGAAACTATGTCGTTCTTTCCTGGAAGAAGAAACTAGGGCTTTCTTTCCACTAGAGACAGTGGTCAGCTGCAGTGCGAGGGATGCCAGAATGCTTTGCAATACTGATTACCGCCACTGGAGGCAGTAGGCAGCTGCAGTGCCAACCACTGGAAGGAGCGGCAATGTTGATTCCCACCACTGGAAGTATGAGACCTCAGTCCAAATCTCATGAGAACTCAGGCAGTTCTCGTGAGATTTTTACTCAAATATCATGAGAACTCCTTCCAAATATCATAAAATGAGGACTTATTCCAAATCTGGAGAGATCTCAGTCCAAATCCTGAAAGATTTCAGTACAAATTTCATGCGATCTCCATCTAAATTAGATCAGGAGTCAAATGTATCCATAAGGTCTTATATTTAAGAACAGAATGTGTTAACTTAAATAAGATAACCACTTGAAGATAAGGAGTTAAAAAGAACAGAGCTAACCAAAGCGTATAAATGGTAGGCCCTTATATAATTTGAATAAACAATTTTAAAGAATAAGACAAAACAAAAAATCAAAGAGTGTTTGTCAATAAAATTGAGTAAGATTGTGTTTTATAAGACTAGGAAAAATAGAAAAAGAACAAACAATATTAATAACACACAGTGATAAAATTTTATGATCACTACAGATTCAAAACTAATAACAGGATAATGTAGAAAATTATATTCCAAGAAATTGAAAAGTACATACAAATGGAACATTTTTTGATGAACATGTTTTAAAATATAAAATATGATTTTGGATTGTATTCCCCACATTTTGACAGAATTTATGTGTTCAGAAACATTCTCCAAATGGAGAACACATAAAAAATTTAGATAAAATAAAATTAACTCCTGAATTTATGTGTAAACTAGCAGTAAATTAATTGAAATTCTGACATTATAAAGAATGAGTATAGGAATATTAATAAGCTTTGGAGTCACTTTCACCACTTAGAGAGTTTGCACTTGTCTGGTGTACTAGAGTTTGAAGTTTATGGGGTGAATATTTGAGGAAGACAGAGACAAAGCCTGGTGGTTCTCCAAAATGGTGAGCCATTCAATGTGAGATTCTTCATAAATTCAATACCTCTCTTAAAGAAAATAGCTTTAGAAGTTAAGAAATGAAAAAATATTTTTTATTCTACATAGTACAAACATAGATATTCCAGCTTAATTTTTCTCAACAGCATTCTAAACCACAAACCTACATGCATATATCAGTATAATGCACACAACATACATGGTGCCAAACAACAAACCCCAAATCTGCTCACCAGATAGGCAAAAATGGGTGAAATTCCTTTGCATAATAATTTAATTGAAAAGAAAAACTGAAAGAATTTTCATAGATAAAATAATAAGGAATCTGTTTTAACAGCCAATTTCTCCAAAACATAACACGAAACAAACCTTTGTGATGAAAAAAAGAACAGAATCAAAACAGATATTACACTATTGAAACTGTAGATAATGGGAATATCATATAGAAAAAAAATCTTTAATATGTCTAAATAAACATGTTAAAGTCAGACTCACAGTCTGAATAATCTTAACATAAAAATAACTCTACTGAAAAAAATGTAACATTTAGGGGTGCCTGTGTGGCTCAGTTGGTTGAGTGACTTTTGGTTTTGGCTTGGGTCATGATTTCAGAGTCATTGGATTGAGCCCCAAGTCAGGCTCCTAGCACAGTGGGGAGTCTGCTAGAGAGTCTCTCTCCATCTCCCTCTGCCCTCTGCCTCTCTCCCTGCTCATGCTCTCTCTCTCAAATAAATAAATAAATAAATAAACTGATCTTTATAAAAAATGTGACATTTAAAAGATTATAGTCCTTAGGTTGTGGAAGTGCAAAGAGAGACCTAAGATGAGAGAAGCTGAGATCTCTGAGTTTTATGCAAGTAGTAAACATGGATTTCTTCCCAATGGCTCTGTTGAACCAATGCAAACACAGTAGTTAATAAAGATTCCTTGATATGGGAAATACAAAAATATAAAATCTAGAACCCAGTAAATGTGGGGAGTCTAAAATGTTACCTCCATATAAAAAAGGAAACAAATGTGAACAAATGTGCACAGAAGGAGACAGAATGGAACATATATATCTTCAAGTTGGTGTTAAATAGTAAGAAAATCAATTTCCACTAAGAATTCATAACCAGGGGTACCCGAATGGTTCAGTTGGTTAAGGATCTGACTTTTGGTTTCTGCTTCAGTTGTAATCTGAGGGTCATGAGATTGACCCCCATGTTGGGCTCCATGCTCAGAGTGTAGTCTGCTTAAGATTCTCTCTCCCTCTGGTCCTTTGCTATCTCCCTCCCCCTCTATCTCTGTCTCTGTCTCAAATAAATAATTAAATAAATCATCAGAAAGAAAAAGAATTCATACAGAAGAGTGATGTCACTAGCATGGTGACATAGGTAATTTCTGACTTCACTTTCTCTCAAAAGAATGACTAACAACTATTCATGAATGAGATGCCACTGAGAGAATTCTAGAACACAGGAGTGAGGCTGAAGCACCCCCCTGAACCACAGAGAACAAGACAGACTTGTTAGAGGGGTAAGGGAAAGAGATACATACTGATTGTATTTCCCCTCCCCCAGGCTGGCACAGCACCAAGCACAGGGATTTCTTCTGAGCCTATATCTCCAGTGGGAAAAGAGAGCCCAGGGGTGGAGTCCAGCCCCTCCAGTGTTGCCGGCACTTTGTGAGGGCCTCTATTCTGGTCTGGTCTCACAGGAATTGCAGGGGAATCTGCAGATCAAAACTGGGACTCTGGGCGCCTGGGTGGCTCAGTGGGTTAAGTCTCTGCCTTTGGCTCAGGTCATGATCCCAGGGTCCTGGAATCGAGCTCCACATTGGGCTCTCTGCTTGGCAGGGAGCCTGCTTCCCTCTCTCTCTCTGCCTGCCTCTCTGCCTACCTGTGATCTCTGTCTGTCAAATAAATAAATAAAATAAAAAAAAAAAACTGGGACTCTGTGACAGAGAAGAGGGAGGGGCTTCCGACAACTTGCACTCAGGTATTGGCAGACTGAGTTCCTGCCTGCAGAGCCTAAACAGTAGTTCCAATCAGTGGCTTTGTTCCCCTGCAGAAACAGTCAGTAGTGCAGTGTGACCAGGGGTACAGGTCTGCCTGATTCAGGTCCTTGAATGAGCAGTTTGCTGGCCTGGAACCTAGTCTGCCCGTGCTCAGGTAGGAGACCTGAGTCACAGAGCCACCTGCTCTGGGGCATAGCTCCCAGTCCCTGGTAAATATGAGAGCTGAAAGCTGTTGAAATACCTGAAAGATGTGTAACCGGGCAAGTCTTGAGCCAAGAGGTGGATGGGCAGAGTAGATTGCCCTCAGAGCAAACTCTATGGCCCCTTTTGACTGGGGAAAGTGGGGCACAGTTCAGCTTGAGTTGAGACCACAAGCAAAGTACCTTAGCAGACTTGGGGTTGCTTCTCTTCCTGCACATGTGCAGAAAAACTAATCTGTAGACCACCTTATTGCTGAATATAGCCTTCAGCTTGCCTGCCTAGGGAACCTAACCAGAGTAGGTTAGGTAGAAGCTTTATAGCCCATTCATCAGTCCTGCTTACACTGACACGTAACATTGAGCACAGTCTGTGGCTTTCTCTTTTAACAGATCAAGACTCGTGGCTTCATCTGACCAGTGAACTCAGGACACACTCCTGCCTGATTCAGGTCCCTAAACGACAAACCATGTAGGCCCTCTTTTATCCTGCTACCCTGACAGACCCAGAAAGTTAAGTTATAGCCCCACCTATTGCTAAATACAGTATCCAGTCCTGATCTACAAATGCAGACAATTTTGGAGGCCATCCTGTAGCCATAGGTGGGCAGGCAAGCAAGCCAGCAGTCCAATTCAGCTATTATAATCCAATGGCACAATCATACCCAAACTGAGCTTGCCCCAAAATAGACCTTAATAGCAGGCCCCACCTGCTCAAGGATATTACCAGCAGACATGTCCAGACACCCCAAATGAGCTGCAAAGGTAAAGGACTATCTCTGCAGAAGCAAACCTGTAAATTCTGGAAGAGGAGCCCACTTTCTCAAATACCCAGATGCCAACATAAGGAATCAAGGATCACAAAAAAAAACAGGGAAACAGGACACCACCAAAATGGAACTAATAAAACTCTAATAACTGACCCCACAGAAATGGAGATCTATGATCTGTCAGACAAAAAGTTCAGAGTAAATTTAGTGAACTACAAGAACACAGAGAGACAACTAAATGACATGAAGGAAATAATACATGAACAAAACAAAAATTTCAACAAAGAAATAGAAACCATTAAAAAAAATCCCAGAAATTCTGGAGCTGAAAAAATATAATAACTGAGCTGAAGTATTCAACAGAGAGCCTCAAAAGCAGACTGAAACTGTGTCCTGGAAGAGAAGACATTTGAAAGCATCCAGATAGAGAAAAAGAATGAAAAAGTGTGAAGAAAGCCTAGGGACTTATAAGACACAATAACAAACAAACAAACAAAACAAAACAAAAACCCAACAATATCTGCATTATGGAAACTCCAGAAAGAGAAGGGTAATGGGATAGAAAGTATATTTAAAGCAATTGAACTTCCCAAACCTGGGGAGAGAAACAGGCCTCAAAATCCATGAAGCCCAAATAGGTGGAACCTGAATACGGCCACCCAGATACATGTTAGAACTAGATTTTCAAAAGCCAAATACAAAGAATTTTGAAGGAAAAGGAGAAAGGAGAGAAATTACATTTAAGGAAATCCCCATGAAATGATAGATGAATTTTTCCAACAGAAACTTTTCAAACTAGGAGAGAAAGGGGTGACATATTCAAAATGTGGACACAAAAAACCTGTCAATCAAGAACTCTAACACTCAGTGAAGCAGTCCTTTAGAAATGAAAAGGGATAAAAACTTTCTCAAACAAACCAAAGTGAGGGAATTCAACACTGTGAGAAATGTTAAGGGAGTTCTTTGCGTGGAAGAAAATGATGTTAATTAACTTCATAAAAACATCAGGAGATAGTGTAGAACTCCTTGGTAATGGTAAACAGGTAGTCAAAGTTAAAATCTACAAAATGAAAATGATGTTGTATAATTCACTTATAACTCCAGTTTAAAACTTAGAAAAAAATAGAAAAGCCATAACAACAATAATCTGTTATTAGCTATACAACATAAGAGACACATAAATTGTAGCATCAATAATCTAAAATGTGAGGGGAAAGAGAAGTAGAAGTATAAAGCTTACAGATTCTATTAAAATTTAGTCATTATTAGTTTATTATTTTATTTTATTGATATTTTATTTAGTTTTTAATGTTAAGCAACAATTGTCCATTTTATTAATTTTAATATATTTAACAAATGTTTTCAGATTGTTATAACTTACTGTTCCAGACACTGTTTGTATCCACTGAATTAGGAGTAGATGACCCATGTTCCAGTGACATTTCAGTCTGATAAATCCTGAATAGTAAATCATCTATTAGTATGTATAAGCTTAAATATCTCTTCTCATAAAAGAAGGGCAATATCATCTAGTCGGATGGACCTAATGAACTAACATATGTGAAAGGGTAATGTCTTGCCCTCCTCAAGAGAAGTAAGTTGTAACTGACAAATTTTTGAATGAGTACTACTTCTCTGGCTTCCCTACTCCAAGAACAAGTATTCTGATGTAATCAATATATATGGGATTCACTCCTTAACTTGCAACATTTTGAAGAGAACAAAGGACATGAAAATAAATGTGTCCCAGAATGACAAGTTGTTATTAGTGTAAAATAGAGTGCATAAATTCAGGATATTTTATGTAAGACTCAGGGTAAGCACAAAAAGAAAAATCTGTAGTAATTATACACACACACACACACACACACACCCATGATACAGATGTCAAGTATAGTGATACCTAAAGACATCAAAACAAAACAAAACAGAACACAAAAAGATAGTAGGTTAAGAAACAAAGAACAATGGATCTACAAAACAACCAAAAAAATAAATTAATAAAATAGCAATAAGTCCTTACCTATTAATTATCTTAAATATAAACAAATAATTCTCCATTCAAATACATAGAACAGCTGATGTTTAAACAAAAGATCTAACGACATGCCACCTAAAAGAGACTCATTTTAGCTTTAAAAACACACACAGACTGAGAGTGAAGGGATGGAAAAAATGTATTTCTAGCAAATGACAACAACCAAAAAAAAAAAAAAAAAGAAAAAAAGAAAGTATAGGTAGCTATACTTATATAAGACAAAATAGACTTTAGAATAAAATAATAAAGAGGTACAGAAGGTTACTATATAATGATAAAAGGATCAATACATCAAGAAGATGTGACAATTGCAAATATTTATGTACCCCAAATTGGAGCATCTAAATATATAAAGCAAACCATAACAGAACTAAAAAGGAAAAATAAACAACAATACAATAATAGCTGGGGACTTTAATACCCCACTCAACAATGGATACATCATCCAGACAGAATCAATAAAGAAACAGCAGATTGGAACAACACTGTAGAGTAAACGGACCCAAAAGACGTACAAAATACTCTGAGAATAGTAGAATACACATCTCCTCAACTACGCATGAAACATTTCCTAGGATAGACCTTAGGTTAGACCATGAAACAAGTTTTAAGAAATCCAAGAAAATTAAGATCTAGCAATTAACCTTTGTGACCACAGTGGCATTACACTAGAAGTCCTTTACAAGAGGGAAACTGGAAAATTCACAAATGCATGGAAATGAAAGAGTCTTCTGAATGACCAATGAATCAGAGAACCAAGAGTTAGTTCTTTGAAAAGATTACCAAAATTGATAAAACTTTATCTAAAATAACCTAGGGGGAAAAAGAGGAATCAAATCAATAAAATTGTAAATGAGAAACTGACATACAATAGATACCACAGAAATACAAAAGGTCTATAAAAGTCTGCTAGGAAGAACTGTACATCAACAAAATGGAAAATCTAGGAATAGAAAAATTCTTAGAAACATACAATCTACCAAGATGAATCAGGAAGCAATAGAAAATCTGAATGAACAATTGCTAGTAATAATCTCTCCAAAAAGAAAAACTCAAGACCAAATGACCTCACTGGTGAATTTTACCAAATATTTAAAGAAGATTTAATATTAATCTTGCTCATATTCTCAAAAAAAATAATTAAGGGTAGGAAAACTCTCAGACTCATTTTCTGAGACAAGCATTACTTTGATAACAAAGCCATAAAAGGATATCACCAGAAAACAAACCATAGGCCAATATCCCTCATGAATACAGATACAAAAGTCCTGCCTGAAATACTAGCAAACCAAACTTAGCAGCACGTGAAAGGATCATTCGCCATGACCAAGTGGGATTTAAACCTGGAATGCAAGGATGATTCAACATACATAAATCAATCAATATCCTATACCACATGTATAGAAAGGAAAAAATCATAAGATATTTCCAACACACACAAAAATGTATTTGACAAAATTCAACAGTCATTCATGATAAAAAACTCTCAATAATGTGGGTATAGAGGGCATATACCTTGACATAATGAGGCCGTATTTGACAAGCCCATAGTTAAGAGTACACCTGACACCAAAATTTTAAGGCTTTTCCTCTAAGATTAGGAACAAGACAAAGGTGCCCGTGCACACCACCTCTATTAAATATAGTACTAGACATAGCCAGAGCAATCAGAAATGAAAAAGAAATAAAATATAGCCAATTATGGAAAGAAATAGTAAAATTCTATTTGCAGATGACATGATTTTATGTACAGAAAATCCTGAAGACTCTACCAAAATATTACTAAACCTAATCAACAAATTCAGTAAAGTTGTAGGATACAGAACTAACATACAAAAATTAGTAGCATTTCTATACACTAACAATAAATTATCCTGAAAAGGAAAATTTTAAAATGATCCCCTTTATAATAGCATCCAAACCAATGAAATACTAAGGAATAAGTTTAGTTAAGGAGGTGAAAGATCTCTACCCTTCAAACTATAAGATGTTGATGAAAAAAAAAAAAAGACAGAAGATACAAATAAAGGGAAAGTTATTCTGTGTTCATAGATTGGAAGAAATAATATTGTTAAAACATCAATACTACCAAAATCCATCTATGGATTCAACACAATCACTATCAAGACTCCAATAGCATTTCTTTCAGAAGTAAAAAAAAACAAATCTTAAAATGTATATGGAATCATGAATTGACCCTGAATAAACAGCAATCCTGAGAAAAAACAGAGTGGGAGGCATTGTACTTTCTGATTTCAAGCTATATTACAAAGCTTTATCAATCAAAAGAATATGATATTGGCATCAAAAGAGACAACAAAATGAAATCTATGGAATGGAAAAACTGTGCAGATTATATATCTGATAACGGATTAATATCCAATATATGTAAAGAACTCATACAATGCATAGTAAAAAATACCAAATAATCAAACTAAAAAATTGGCAAAGGACCTAAATAGACATTTTTCCCAAAGAGTATCAATAAATCACCAACAAGGATGTGAAAAGTTGAAAAGTTGCTGGGTATCGCTAGTTATTAGGGAAATGCAAGTCAGAACTGTAATGAGATTCATTCAACACCCACGGGAGTGCCGTCACCTATTGACCAGAGCAATGAGACTGCTTATAATGAGGCTGTTAATGACAGTGTGGTGCTGGCATTACCACATCCTCACTGGACTTCTGATGTCTGCAACATCTGCCAAAATCAGAAGAGCCAAAGTTAAGTACCAGCCTCCTCTTCACCCTGTTAACAAGACCTGCTCTTCCCACACCATATTTAAGCCAAACGTTTAAACTAAGAGTTTGGAGGTGAACAGTTTTCCTTATGCGGGAGATGTCCTGTGTTTGCCTATGTTGCTTCAGCTCGTTCCTACAGATGAACCCAGTCCCTGGGAGCCATGTGAAAAAGGGACAGATGTTTGGTACAGCCCAGCTTTTCACACAGAAAGCTGTTTTATCTCAGTCATCTGCCTGAGCAGCCTGTGGACAGCAGGAGTCAAGGGCAGCCAAAGATTCCTCTCTTCACCGGTTCTCTTAGGTTACATGTGAAGTGCAGATCCACCAGGGCCTAGCACCCTGTTGGCGGCAGAGTCTGAAAGGGAATCAAGCCCTCCTGCCTGGGGACCAGAGCTCTAACAATACCCAGGGTGCACCCCTATCCCCCAAACAGCTCTCCAAAGCCCATTACCCTGGCATTTCAGAAATGATGCCTGTCTGTCTTTGGGCTTACGGAGAAGCCCCTGTGTGGTTGTAAAATAACCGGGTACGTGTGTAAGGGCTCCAGACAGTCCCAAGTGCTCTGATTTTTGATCTCACCAGCCTGTTTACATCACCAGACCTCACATCCCTCAGGAGCAGCTGTGTTGGATACGCTGCCTGTCAGCCCCTTTGCCCTTTCTTGGTGCTCCTTACAGCAGGTTGCTTAGCCGCAGAGCCTGGAGCTGATGGTTCTCAGGTCTGGGCCGAAGGGGTGTCCTGTAATTTCAGATGCTCTTGTTGCTTAAGCCCACAAGCTCTTCTCTGACTCCTGTGGGAACTCAGCAAACAACTTACCTCGGGTGTTAGAAATAGGATTACCCCAAACTGTCAGAAATTATGTTTTTTTTATATAATTTTTTATTTTTTATAAACATATATTTTTATCCCCAGGGGTACAGGTCTGTGAATCACCAGGTTTACACACTTCACAGCTCTCACCAAAGCACATACCCTCCCCAATGTCCATAATCCCACCCCCTTCTCCTAAACCCCCTCCCCCCAGCAACCCTAAGTTTGTTTTGTGAGATTAAGAGTCACTTATGGTTTGTCTCCCTCCCAATCCCATTTTCTTTCATTTATTCTTCTTGTACCCACTTAAGCCCCCATGTTGCATCACCACTTACTCATATCAGGGAGATCATATGATAGTTGTCTTTCTCCGCTTGACTTATTTCGATAAGCATGATACGCTCTAGTTCAATCCATGTTGTCGCAAATGGCAAGATTTCATTTCTTTTGATGGCTGCATAGTATTCCATTGTGTATATATACCACATCTTCTTGATCCATTCATCTGTTGATGGACATCTAGGTTCTTTCCATACTTTCGCTATTGTGGACATTGCTGCTATAAACATTCGGGTACACGTGCCCCTTTGGATCACTACGTTTGTATCTTTAGGGTAAATACCCAATAGTGCAATTGCTGGGTCATAGGGCAGTTCTATATGGCGAGAAATTATGTTTTGATTTCATTTTGCCCAGAACACTCCGTCATCTACGTGCTCTGCTTTCAGGGAAGCAAACTGGTGATGTGAAGCAGGTTGTCCGGAAGAGGGAGCCCAAACCTCAAAAGATGCAAAAAGATCACTGAATCGCTTAACAATGTGGAAGGGCGCAGAAGCCCAGAGAGAGGCCTCCCACCTGCACTTCTCTGAGGTTACTTAGTGCTGGAAGACATTGCGGCTGCCTGGAGGAGGCTCAAGGGCCTGCTGGCCTACGAAAGAGAGCGGCTGTACAGGAAAGAGAGGTCTGACCTCCAAACAAGCAGGAATGCAGGCGAATCTTCCATTAAAAGCAATGCAAATGCAATTTTAAACAACTTATGCTTAAGTGGGTTTTTCTTGTAGCTTTGGAGAAAGTTTATATTAATTATTGTTAGAATTTGGACTGAGTATCTTCTAATATTCTGATTTTGCGTTGTGTTATTATTTTTGTTCCTAGGATCCCAGGCGAGGAGTTTATATCTGGGGTCCACCTAAGAGGCAGGCACATAAAGCACCATTTAAAAGATAAATTATGATGACTAAATTGTCCAAAAAAGAAGAATCCATTTTTGGAGGAAATAATCTCATAATCTAATTTTTAGTTTTTATATATCCCTTCTTTGTATTACCAAATTACAGTACGCTATCTTTCTTATAAAATACATTTGTTCATTTTCTACTCTTTGTGACTGGAAAATACACTTGTACAAAATTCAAACAGAAATAATGTGAAAGCCTGATGATTCACAGAGCTGTACCTCTAGGGCAAATAGTGCTTTATATGTTAATAAAAAATTAATAAAAAAGAAATAATAACAATAAATGATAGATGATACATAATCAGTAAATGCATGTTCATTTTCAGCACCCCCCTATGGCGATGAACTGTATGTCATTGTTACCTCGCTTTCCAAACACATATGTACGCACTGTATCAGACTACTTGCAGCCTACTTTCAGTACTTAACACCACATGCCTGTTTTATGGATTAACATAATTCAGCTATTTTATTGATGCCTACAAGATATTCTGTGGTCTGGGTATATCACATTTATTTAATCAATTCCCTCTTTACAGACATGAGGTCAGCTGCTCCGGGAAGCAGGCATGTGTATAATGAACAGAGCTTTCTCTACATTCTCTGGGGGTTGAATTTTGCTTGGGGTGTGTGCAGGGTTTTGAGAGGAGGCAGTCAATGAAGAAGGCAATCAGCAGTGGAGAGATCTAGGGAGATTGAGCAGGGGTTATCCTGGAGACTGTTGTGGGAAGGGAAGAAGGAGGTGGGAGGATCTAAAAAAATCACAGAAAATATGTTGCTCCCCAGCAAAGTTGTATTCAGCACCACCAAGGTGGAAATTCTACTTGGGAGGTGTGGCCACTATGAAACTGGGCTGCCATCTACGTCTGTGTAGCTCCTCTTTGGAAAGTTTCAGTGATTCTGCAAAATGGGACATAATTCTTGGGGTTCTCCTTACCTTGTAAAAGCAAACTTGAGAACCTTATTTTTACAAATTTTACCTTATTTTATAGGTTTTTTAAAAAAATTTTGTTTTAATTAGCCCATTTCAGACCAGAGATAGCTAGCTAGAATGCACTGTAATTAAGAGAATATTCTCCACAGTAAGACTTACAAATATTTACTTAGAGTTGCTTTATCCTAGACACTAACTGGAGTTCTCTAATCTTTAGGTAAAGTCCCAGGCCACCTCAGCAGCCTACTAACTTCATTTGACCCACGTACCCAGTTTGTATGTATGTCCTGGCCATGAAGTCCTGCCTGATCCCAGAGCCTCTGCACTGTGACCATCATGTCCATGTTTAAAGTATTACAGAAAGTTACAGTGAGAGATCATTTAAAATATCTTCCAGTATTTGGAAAGAATCTAATTATAGTTGAACATCCTTCTGTTGATTTATTTTTCAGTTGTTCTGATATCCCAGAGAGGGAGGATGTTGGCACGCTCCCATTTCACAGTGGACGGCAGCCCATGGCACAGAGCAGATGAGTCAGAGAAACTGACACTGTGCCTGGCCAACAGTAGAGGTGCGAGGCTATGCCATGTGCCCTCACGTGCATTGGGCTCTGAACATTCACAGATGGTCGTGCGCACCACTACTGTCTGAACAAGCCGTCCCCAAGTCACTGGAGTAAACTCTTTAACACAAGGAAAGTGTGTTTTTTGCCTATAGTCAGACTGTAACCAGTTAGATTACCAAGTGACCTGATCTTCCTGGAACCTCTTTTCCAAGGGGCCACTCACGGTATCTGTTTCTTTATGTGAAGAAAAAATTTATATATATTAGTTTTCCTCGCTCCTCATTGGTATCTTACACTCTCCACTAACTTGTCCTGAGTGAAAATGCAGTGAGCGCAATAGCTCTCTGCTCCTGAGCCCTTCATGTCTGCCCCAAATATTGAAAGTGTTCTGTGATGTGTGACTTCTGCTCCATGGAGACCTCTCTTTTCATAATCTATTTATGTTATGAAGAATGGCTTCCACCTGGAAGGCTAACAGAGGATGGTACTGGACCTGTCGCTTTTAGGCAATCCAATAGAGTCTAAAGCTCCATGGACATTTAAGGACTGGTTCCTGGGGGGACCAGCCAAACTGTTTTGTATTTGGAGCTGGAAGATACCAGGAGTGGAGACGTGGCATGATTCCAGAAGACCTGAAGTTTGAAGTAGCCATCCTCAATGTCCTCATGGGAGCCATGCTCTAACAGCAGCACTGAGCAAGAGTTAGCATGTGTCACCAGATGAGACATTGTGTGCTAAAGGTAGTTGGCTGTGTCTATTTCGTGCATCAGGCAAAGCCTCAGTTTTGGTAAAATATGACAGTGAGTGATCATTACCCATGTTATTTGGTTCTATAAAGTCATCTGTCCTGTCACTGGGGTGAATGGAAATGCACCGATTAGGGGCTGACAAAGACAGTCTTAGGACAGCCTTTTCTTTTGTCTGGTGTGTCTTCTTCAGGCTGTAGAACGAGTGTATTTGTTGTGTGCCAATGGCCACTGCTCTTCAATGGAGAGAGTGGTGACAAGAAATATCATCAACACACACGGGCTCAGACCTGGGGTTCTGTCACAGAAGATCCCGTTGGTCATTTGACAATAGTTCTGAGAGTTAATTTTTAATTTTTTATTGTTACTTTTATTATGTTAGTATTTAAAAATAATTCTGAAATCACAGAAGGACAGCTGTTGTTGGACATACTGTCACTAGTTGATCTGCTTGTCCGATGCTTGTGAGTCATCTCAGAGGATGTTTGCCTGCTGCTCCAGATTTAGTCACTGTGTGGTTTCAGATTTGACTGTGCTGGGGGCTGCGTGTCGGCATATGTGCTGCCTGATAGGAATCTGAGTGGTGCTCACTGTGGCTACTGTGTCCTTGAGCCCGGCTGATTCAGGGCAGAGCTTGGGCAGCTGGGGAACAGTCAAGAGAAGGGATCCAAATTGGCACATGCATGGTTTTCTGGTCAATAGTTGCAGAGAATCACAGGAATTATTTTTCTCTGGTATCTCTGTCTGAAAGCGAATTTTGCAATTTTGCTTTTATTATTATTTTTATGTTTTCATTTTTATTTCTATTATTTAAATTGAAGTATAATTAACATATAGTTTATATCCATTTCACGTGTACAATATGATTCAATACATTTCTTAGTGCCCATCAGGATAAGTGTGATTTTTTTTTAAAGATTATTAATTTATTTATTTGACAGACAGAGATTACAAGTAGGCAGAAAGGCAGGCAGAGAGAGAGGGGAGAATCAGGCTCCCTGCTGAGCAGAGAGCCTGATGCAGACCCACTGAGCCACCCAGGTGCCCCAGGATAAGTGTGCTCTTAATTCCCTTTATATTACTCATTCCCCATGAATTTCCTCTCTGACAACCACCAGTTTTTTTCTGTATTTGGGTCTTTTTGTTTGTTTGTTTCATTTTTTCTTTATTCATTTAATTTATTTTGTTTCTTAAATCCCACACATGAATGAAATCATATTTGTCTTTCTCTAACTGACTTATTTCCCTTAGCATTATACCCTCTGTATCTATCCATGTTGTTGCAAATGGCAAGAGTCCATTCCTCTTTATGGCTGAGTAATATTGATTTTATATATCTCTATATATCTAGATATATATCTCACATCTTTTTCACTTGGGTTGCTTCCTCAGCTAAGCAAAGATACTGAGCTCTAACTCTTCTTTGGGTCTTCATTTCCTTATGAAATCTTCTGTGTCATGCAAAACTTTTTATTAAATAAATTTGCATGCTCTTCTCCTCTTAATCTGTCCTTGTTAGTTTAATTTTTAGACCTACCTGGAGACCCTAAGAGGATTGACAGAAACTTTCTTCCTGTACATCAGCTACTGTTCTATTATTATTAATTATACTTTCAACTGAGAATGTACTTTACATGATTTAAATTTTATTACTTCAGACTTGTTATGATTTGTAGTCCAGAATATGGTCTTTCATGTGCATTTGAGATAACTTGTGTTCTATTCTTAGAGGGCATGTTCTGTGAGCATCCATTGTTCCTTCTGATTCTAAGTGCTGTTCAGTTCACCTGTATCATATTTGATTTTCTGACCTTTTTTTTCTATCAATTCCCGAGTAAGGAATACTTAAATCTCTACCTAAAACTATGTTTTTACACCTTTTCTTTGAGATTTATGAGTTTTGCTTATGTATTTTTTTAATGGATAATAAATTAATTCATGTAATGTAAAATGATTTTAAAGTGAAAAATTCAGAGGAATATAGTTCATTCACAATGTTGTACAACTAATATCTCTGTCTAGTTCAAAAAAGTTTCTATCACCCAAAAAAGCAATCTCATACCTATTAAGCATTCTCCCATCTTTCTGTTCCTCAGGGCCTAAAGACCATCATTATGTTTTCTGTGTCTGTCTTTACTTATTCTGGATATTTCGTATAAATGGAAGTACACAATATGTAACTTTTGTGACTCATTTCTTTCATTTAGCTTGATTTCAAGGTTCATTGACATTGTAGCACTTGATTACTGTTCAATCTCTGCTTGTTACATATTTATTCTGATTTTCTATTTCTTCTTGAGTCAGTCTTGGTAGTGTGTGTTTCTAGCAATTTTTCTATTTCATCGAAGTCATCCAGTGTGTTGGTGGACAGCTGTTCACAGTATTCTCTTATAATCATATTTTACTTTTGTAAGTTCAGATGTAATGATCCCATTTTTATTTCTCATTTTAGTTATTTGAATTTTATCTCTTTTTCTTAGTCTAGCTAAAAGGTTTGTTAATTTTGTTGATCCTTTCAAAAGTCAAGTTCTGGTTTCATTAATCCTTTCTGTTTTCCATTCTGTATTTCATTAATTCCTGCTTATGGTGACTATTTGCATGAAGTATATTTTCCATACTTTCACTTTCAATATATTTGTATCTTTTAATATCAAGTGAATCTTGTAAAAAGTGCATATTTAATAATTAAAAAATACACTGAGCCAATCCTTAAATTTGATTAGTGAATTTAATCCATTTATATTTATATTAATAAAGGACTTACTCCTGTCATTTTGTTATTTACTTTCTCTATGTATTTTTCCTTTTCTGTACCTCATTTTCTATGATTGCTGTTTTTGGGGGATTTAATTGATTTTTCTTTTTGTAGTATATCATATTGATTTCCTTCTCATTTCATCTTCTATATATTTTTAGGTAATTTTTAGTGGTTACCACTGTAATTACAATTAACACTATAGACTTGAAATGATCTAATTTAAATTGATGCCAGTTTAGTTTCACCAGGTTAAAAAATCTCTGATCCTGTATATCAGAAAATCTCTGGTCTTCTCCTTTATGTTGTTGTTGTCTAAAATTACATTTTTATACATTGTACACTGATTTAGATAGATTTATCATCATTGTTTTATGCATTTGTCTTTTAAATATGTAGGAATTACAAAAGTTGGGTATTCATCCTTTGTAGCAACATGGAGGGGACTGGAAGAGATTATGCTGAGTGGCATAGGTCAAGCAGAGAGAGTCAATTATCATATGGTTTCACTTATTTGTGGAACATAACAAATATCATGGAGGACAAGAGGAGTTAGAGAGGAGATGGGAGTTGAGGGAAATTGGAGGAGGAGGTGAACCATGAGAGACTATGAACTCTGAAAAACAATCTGAGGGGTTGAAAGGGGTGGGGGGTGGGAGGCTGCAGGAACCAGGTGCTGGATATTAGAGAGGGCACGGATTGCATGGAGCACTGGGTGTGGTGCAACAACAATGAATACTGTTATGCTGAAAATAAATTTAAAAAAATTAAAAAAAATTTTTAAATGTAGGAATTAAAATGAGGAATTATAAACTAAAGTTGTAAACTAAAATTGTAAACTAAAAATACAATACTGCTAACTTTTATATTGGCCTACATATTTACCATTATCAGAGCTATTTATTTGTATGGCCTTGAGTTACCATCCAAGCTTCTCATTTCAGCTTGAAGTTGATGGTTGTTGTTCTTACTCACACCAGAGAAAAATGCCTTGAATGACCTTGTTTTTGTCTCTGTGCTTGACTGTGGGTCCTTCCTGTGTTCTACTTCCTGGAGAGGTGGTCTTTTTGCATCTCTTGCTGCTTTAGACCTCAGTCCTTGGCAGTAGTCACAGTCTTCACAAATATTTTTCATCCTTCCACATGGGTAGAGCATCTTTTACTTTCTCCACTTTGTTCCTTCATTTCCAGTGTGTACCTACTAACATCTGAGACTTACGATTTTGAGGCCTTTCCTCTGGATTATATAGAGTTCTGCATTATATGTCTCAGAGAAGACTAAGTGAGTCCTGTTTCTCCTTCAGGCATCTGTATTTTCCAGTTTTTGAGTTGGTTGCTTGCTGTGAAAATACCATTTCCGATGTGGTCAAGAAAAGTCACTGATATAGAGTTTGTTCAGGTTTCCTCTTTTAAGAATGGAACAATACCTTTCTAACTCTATGTCTCTGAGGTGAATGTTCTTTTCATTCTCTTGTTTGATTTTCACCATGTATGGTAACTAATCCCCATATTTTGTGCTTCAGTTGAGATGGTTCTATTTTTTGAAGATAGATATGTATTTCTGCTTCTTATTCCCTTTCTAAAAATTGTAGTATAGTTGAGACACAACAGTACATCAGTATCAAATGCACAACATAAAGATTCAACATATAGATGTTATGTTATGCTTATACTATATTATGCTTATTGCAAGTGTAGCTACCACCTGTCACCATATGATGCTATTACAATATCATTGACTATATTACTGATGCTTTATTTTTCATTCTCATGACGCATTCATTCCATAACTGGAAATCTTCACCCATTTTGCTCATCCTTCTACCTTCTTTCCTGTGGCAACCATTGGTCTGCTCTCTGTATTTATAGGATTGATTCTGCTTTCATTCATTTAAAAATTTTTTTTGGATCCCACATATAGTGACATATTTGTCTTCCTATTTGTATGCTATTTGTTTTTATCTATCTGATTTATTTCATCAAGTACAATATCTTCTATGTACTATTCTTCTTATATGGAATGCATTTGTGGGAGAAGAGGCAGAGTCATCTTATTCTATCACTTTATGTATTAATTTATTTAAAATTTCCTCCTTTTTTATTCATCAGAGAAAAAAGTTACCACAATTGAAACTGAGCCTGTCTCAATAACATTAGCATGTACAAACATATACCCAACAATGCTGCTAACTTATTATGGCAAATTCAGTAATCAAAATATCCAGGAAAAAGAGAAAGCTCAAACATTTTCTTTGTCATTATTTCCCTAATTACAGCTCAAGAACCTATGATTTCTCTCTTAAAACTCTAAGAACACATCAGGTAGGTCCAGGAAATATTTTAGCCCAAGGAAGCTTTTAATGTAGAATATTATTACTTTAGATATTAGAAGATACTTAGATACATGATTAATCTGAAAATTTATTATTTACAATAAGCCTCTATGCCTTCCAGAATTATTTTTTATAAACAACTATTACTTAGATTAAAAATATAAAAATATAGACATTTTTCTTTTCTTTCTTTTTTTTTTTTTAAGATTTTATTTATTTATTTGACAGAGAGAAATTACAAGTACACTGAGAGGCAGGCAGAGAGAGAGAGAAGGAAGCAGTCTCCCTGCTGAGCAGAGAGCCCGACGCGGGACTCGATCCCAGGACCCTGAGATCATGACCCGAGCCGAAGGCAGCGGCTTAGCCCACTGAGCCACCCAGGCGCCCCTTTTTTTTTCTTTTTTAAAATATCTTTTAAGTGTTCCAGAATTCATTGTTTATGCACTACACCCAGTGCTCCATGCAATACGTGCACTCCATAATACCCACCACTAGACTCACCCAACCTCCTACCCCCCCCACCCCTCCAAAGTCCTCAGATTGTTTTTTAGAGTCCACAGTCTCTCATGGTTCATCTTCCCCTCCAGTTTCCTCCAACTCCCTTCTCTCTCTATCTCCCTATGTCCTCCATGTTGTTATGCTCCACAAATAAGTGAAACCATATGATAATTGACTCTCTGCTTGACTTATTTCACTCAGCATAATTTCCTCCAGTCCCATCCATGTTGATACAAAAGAGTATTCATCCTTTTTGATGGAGGAATAATACTCCATTGTATATATGGACCACATCTTCCTATCCATTTGTCTGTTGAAGGGCATCTTTGTTCTTTCCACTGTTTGGTGACTGTGGCCATTGCTGCTATAAACATTGGGGTACAGATGGCCCTTCCATTCACTACATCTGCATCTTTGGGGTAAATACCCAATAGTGCAATTGCAGGGTTATAGAGTAGCTCTATTTTTAATTTTTTGAGAAACATCCACACTGTTTTCCAAAGTGGCTGCACCAACTTGCATTCCCACCAATAGTGTAACAGGGTTCCCCTTTCTCCACATCCTCTCCAACACACGTTGTTTACTGTCTTGTTAATTTTGGCCATTCTAACTGGTGTAAGGTGGTATCTCAATGCGGTTTTGACTTGAGGTGATGGCCAATGATGATGAACATTTTTTCATGTATCTGTTAGCCATTTGTATGTCTTCATTTGAGAAGTGTCTCTTCATGTCTTCTGCCCATTTTGTGACATGGTTTTCTCTGTTTTGTGTGTGTTGAGTTTGAGGAGTTCATTATGGATACTCAACATCAGACCTTTGTCTGTAGTGTCATTTGCAAATATCTTCTTCCATTATATGGGGTGCCTCTTTGTTTTGTTGACTCTTTTCTTTGCTGTGGAGAAGCTTTGATCTTAATGAAGTCCCAAAAATTCATTTTCACTTTTGTTTCCTTTGCCTTTGGAGACATATCTTGAACAAGGTTTCTGTGGCCAGTGTTGGAGAGGTTACTGCCTATGTTCTCCTCTAGGAATCTGATGGATCCCTGCCTCATGTTGAGGTCTTTTATCCATTTTGAGTTTATCCATGTGTAGAGTGTAAGAGAATGGTCGAGTTTCATTCTTCTACACATAGCTGTCTAATTTTCTCAGCACCATTTATTGAAGAGACTGTCTTTTTTCCACTGTATCTTTTTTCCTGCTTTGTCAAGGTTATTTGACTGTAGAGTTGAGGGTCCATATCTGAGCTCTCTACTCTGTTCCACTGGTCTAGTGTCTGTTTTAAAAAATAAAAATTAAAAAAATAAATATTACAGACTTTTGAGGATTTTTTTCTATTACTCCACCACTTTAAAAACAGATTTTAGCATTTTTGATGCAAATTTACTTAATCCATTGTGTAGGAACATTAATATATTCCTATTATTAGAAAAGATAGAGTCTGGTAGCAAGACTTAATAATTTACCACCAGAATAATTTACTATAAATCCTTTGTTTTATGTTATTAATAAATTATTAAAAAACGTCTTAACCTCTGGCAAAGCTTTTACTTTTTACATTTACTCAGAAAATTTGGAAGAAAGTTAGTCTAAGATAATATGGTGGATTAAAAGGGAAGAAGAAAGGATGAACAATTTACTATTGAACATTAAAGTTTTGGGAAAAGTGGGAAGTTTCTAATAATTTTTTTAAAAAAGATTTTTATTTATTTGTGAAAGAGAAAATGAGTGAGAGAGAGAGAGAAAAAAAGCACAAGCAGAGAGCCCGATGTGGAGCTCTATGCCAGGACACTGAGATCATAACCTGAGCTGAAGGCAGATGATTAACTGAGCAACCCAGGTGTCCCTCACTAGTAAATTTTAAAAATAATTTATGATGGAATGTCTTCCAGGAATTGTCCAAGAACTTATCTGAATTGTATTATGACCTGTTTGATAACAAAGCCTTTAGATTTGTCATATTTGTGCTTCTGCATTCATTACAAATATCTTGGGGAACACCTTTTTTTGTTGCTTAAAGATTTTATTTATTTATTTGACACAGAGAGAGAGAGAGAGAGACAGCGAGAGAGGGAACACAAAGAGGGAAGTGGGAGGGGGGAAGCAGGCTTCCTGCTGAGCAGGGAGCCCCATGCAGGGCTTCATCCCTGGACCCTGGGATCATGACCTGAAGGCAGATGCATAACGACTGAGCCACCCAGGTGCTCCAACACTTTTGTTTTTTATGACTTAGATTTTTCTTAACACATGGGTCCAATATGATTAAAATATTTCCAAATTAACTTGGATGCAATTTTGTGTTAAAATATTGGTAGAGACTAGAAAAAGCAAAATAAAATGGAACTATGGTAAACATCTGGTATATACCTCTGTGCTAGAAGGTAAACATAAACTAAAAATCCCATATTTTAAAACTTAAGAATTTAAATCCACAGGATCCACATTCATTGCCAGCTTCTAAGTACTAGCACATCTGTTGGATGATTCATGCAGTAAATGTAGTTTATCAAGAGAATTCTGAAATTACACAGAAGGTAGCTTCATGACCCCAAAAGAGTAAATCTTCAGGAAGCAGAATCTTTATGGACTTTTCTTAAGCACCACAAAAGAAAATCAGGTCATAAAACTTATCTCTCCCAATGCAGAGAGAGTTCATAATGCTCTGAATCCGATTCAGTAATGTGAAATTCACTGTTTTTCTTGTCTATGATGCAAAAATTTAGTGTTCTTGTGAAGTGTACATCTGATATTAAATTTTAAACATATAGGTTGCTTGCTATGTGTCTGAATGTCATTTACAAAATAGGTCTCCTCTTAGTTATGTTTATTACAGAAAAGTCTGAAAAATAAAGGTCAAACAATGAATGAATGAATAAGATCCCTTATATTTTTGCATTATATAGCAATGGTTATATATCACTATATTATATATTATCTTTCTATTTTATTAAATAACTTGGGCAAGGTCATTCATATTGTTAAGAATGTCAATAAACATGTACTTTAGTAATCTTTGAGAGAAAATTCAGTATCAATTAAACCTTCCAGTTGCATAGTACTTTCTTTGTTAGGAACATACCTAAGGAAACAACCATAGAGAGATCAAATTTTAAGCATTATTTATAAGAGTGAAATATGGTAAGTGGCCCTAAGTATCCAACAGTTGCAGGCTGATTTATGGCGTGTTTGGCAGACAGTCAAGGTGGATAGTCTGATCTCTCAGGAGCAGAGAAGGGCAGAGGGCAGGGGGAATCTGGAGCAGATAGTTAAGAAACACAATACCTTTCAGCATTTGATCTAAGAAAGCCAGCACAGATTAAAGGATAAAGGAAAATGTAGGTGAATACCATGGACTTCAAAGGAGATGATTTTGAGAGGTAGGGATGTAGCCAGAGCTATGAGAGGGAAGAGGGTCCTCTTTAGAGAGAGGTGTGTGGGTGAGGTTAAAAAAAAAACACACACACACACTATTGATACTGAAGAATGTGTTTGGCTCATGGAAAATGATAGCAGCAGCATGCCAGGATACAATAAGCTATTTTTCTCTATAAAGGGTGTTATGTGGGGTCCAGTTAATGGGCACTGGTTGTGCTTGCTGAGGAAATTGACTTGTCATGGCTTCCACAGTCCCCAGAGTGAGGGTCCAGGTTGTGGATGTTGTCACCATAATCAATCAGCAGAGGTGGAGAGGCTCTGCACTGTGGTGCCAGCTAGGCAAGAGAGATCACTTCACTGAGTACCAGGAGGGCTGGATTCAGAGCCATGGGGGCTCTGAGCTCCTGTGGCTGCAGTAACCACCGGATGCTATAACTGGAAAATTGTGGGTGAGTCAACACCAATGGGAGAGTAAGAAGAAAGAGATAAATCCTTCTTTTCCCACCTGCACCTCCGTATTGTCCCAAGAACTGGTGGTATGACTGGCATCTCTGAAATGATCCTCTATGATTGAGCACTGGCTGCATTTGCTGCTGCGAATTGGTGTGATGATCAGTGCTCCCTTCCCTCCCTTCTCTCTCCTTCCCGGCTTTCCCTCTCTCCTGTTTCCTTGAGATTTCAATCCCTAATACCATGTCAGTATGTCAGCTGATCCTCAAGGAACCAGAGATATTATGGTTTGTAAAGACAAGTCTTCAGAACAGATAACAGAATAAAAATAAAAAGCAAAGCACATAAATCACATGATGGGCTTATGAGGCACTTGAATATTTAACTGAACAGAAATAAAGGAGAATGAGACAGTGGGGAATACAGCTCCATGTACTAGATTGTTGAGAATGAAAGTACTCAAAATAATCTGAAGGAAAAGGGTTGAAGTAGAAACAATTCTAGGTTAGATGTCAAGACTAATTTTCTGTTACTAAGGTTGCTCTTAAAGAATCAGTGAGCTAGTCAACAAGCACTTACTGAATTCCTGCAGGCTTGGGAAGCATATTGGGCAGGATGGACTCTCCTTCAGATATTTCAAAATTAGGGGGAAAAAACCCTCAAATAAACATGAGAGAAGGTAATCCTTACAAAAAAGAAAACAAGCACAGAGTTTCACAGACCTCTTTCTAGTTTCTCATTCAATGACTGTGCAGTTTGGAAACACACACACACACACCCCAAAAAACAACAAGAGCCTCTTCCAGCCTTCAGACAGAACAAAAGAGAAGATGCCTAAAGTCTCTTGAGAATAACAGAGCTCATTATCAAGGCAAGAGACACACTGATTAGGGAAATGAGACTTGGAAATGAGAAAAGGAAGAATCACAGGTGGCAGATGTACAAAGAGAAAAATAGAATGGCCTACATTCAGGACAAATGATCAGAGAAGAGAGAGAAATAAGACATCTGCAAAGATCAAAAATAAAGCCAAGTTCATAATGAGCAAATTACAAGAGGAAATGTCATAAAATACAATGACAATCACTTACTGCCCACAAAGTACCCGTTCTGAACTATTTTAGGGAAGATATTAAAGTATTCATGTGGCTATAGATCATGGAGTTGTGCTTCTGAAGATTTGGTCTTAGTTACCACCAAGGAACTAAGACTACACCTACAGTCTTCTGTTGCTCTCAAGGTAGAAAATTTTTTATTACCTGAGTGCTCTCAGGTCCTTAAAGTGTCTGTGGAAAAAGCTTCACACTTAGTATTGGAACACCCAACAAAGAAAATTGGATTCCTTCCATAAAACTACAAAGATAGTCAAACTATTTTCTAAGACTCTTTTACTTTTTTATTTTTGTTTTTTTAAAGATTATTTATTTATTTATTTATTTGACAGAGAGAGAAATCACAAGTAGGAAGAAGTAGGCAGAGAGGCAGGCAGAGAGAGAGAGAGAAGCAGGTTCCCCGCTGAGCAGAGAGTCTGACGTGGGGCTCAAGCCCAGGACCCTGGAATCATGACCCGAGAGGAAGGCAGAGGCTTATATCACTGAGCCACCTGGGCACCCCTCTAAGACTCTTCTAAATAAGAAATTCAACCATTCTCTCTTTCTAAATAACTTGATGTGTTTATAAATAGAAGTTGATCAAGCTGAGGAGAAAGATGAGGAACCTAAAGAATTGTCATAGAGACCAAGATTAGTCCTAGACATGCAGAGAAAATTGGGAATATTAACTCTCTCCTTGCACAGTATCCTTTTCTTCTCCTTGGTGAGTGTGATAGACCGAACATTTGTGTCTCCCCAGAATTCATATGTTGAAACCTAATCCCCAATGCGATGGTATTTAGAGGTGGGCCCTCTCAGAAGTGATTTGGTCATGAGGATGGAGCCCTCATGAATGGGATTAGTGTCCTTATAAGAGATCTGAGAGAGAATGCCATCACCCTTTTTGCCATGGGAGAACAACAACAAGATGACCCTCCAAACCAGGAAGTAGGATCTTACCAGATACAGAATCTGCACCTTGATCTTAGGTTTCCTGGTTTCTAGAATTATGAAAATAAATTTCTATTGTTTATAAGCCACCTAATCTGTGGCATTCTGTTACAGCAACCCAGATGGACTAAGAGAACACGATCCTTTTTTCCAGTCTTTTCCTGTCCCATGTGCTGAGTGCCTCCCCTTCTCTACCATGAACCTTCTTAGCACAAGAGGGCTTTTAGATCTTATTTCATATGGCCTTTCTTGAAACCATCCTATTTCACCTGGCACCTTCTTTCCCTCTTTGTAGAGAGGAGCCCTGATCAATAACCTTTAATTAAGATTTTCTCTAATATAAAAGAAGATTCTAGAAAGAAACTTTGTTCCACTTTTTAATTTATATATTCCTAATTGATCCTGGCGAAATAAATATCTTGAATTCTTAATTATTTGAATATAGCCTATAGGATCATTTTAGTGGATTATTTTATATTTAATTGGCCCCTACTCTTGAATCTCTGAAAAATTTTCAACACTTTTCATTCTGCCATTTTGTGTATCTTCAGGAATTATTAAAGCAATTTGAGCCTAAGAAAAGAAATAACTAAGAGTTGAGGTCATTATAGAGCTACAATTCTCGGTCTTTCCAGGTTATGAATCTTTTTGAGATCAGATGAAAGTCACAGAATGTAGCACATAAAAGTGAACTTCACTTATCCACACACACTCACCTACAATTGCACACAAAATTCACCAGGTTTTCCAATCTCTTGAATCTGATCCACAAGTTTGTGATGGAATCCCTAAAAAGGACCACACATCTTGAGAGGCAGAACTCAGAGCAAAAAAAATTACTGATGTTTGTGTGTCTGCATGATTTTCTCTTATGCTCTTGAGATTATACTCTCTGTTTCCAATGGAAACATTGGAACATATGCAACAATACTTGAGAGGATTTATGTCAACACTTAGAAGAGCTTGCGAGAATAATATCTGAAACTATTTCATGAGGCAACCATCTGTGTAATAAAGGCAGTGACAACACCTAGTGAGACCCGCAGAGCCTAAACATAAGGACTCGTGGAGGTGCCAATTGGGGCACCTCACACTGATAGCTTCCATGGAAAAATGGAGTGCAGCTGCAGCACTGAAGCAAGTCATGGGATAAGCCCAAGGGGGACTGTGGACAGAAATCACAGATGCTGGGCTGCCCGGGTGACACCCTTATTTGAGAGTCTGACTCTGGTTTCAGCTCAGGTCATGTTGGTATACTTAATGGTGTCCTAAGTTTCTCTGAGGTGCTGTTCATTATTTTGCATTCAATTTCTGCTCTATTTCTCAGATTATAGAATATCTATCTATCTATCTATCTATCTATCTTCTATCTTTAAGATTCCTGATTATTTCTTCTACCAGTTCAAATCTACTGCTGAGCCCAACCAATGAATTTATAATTTTATTTATGATACTTTTCAACACCAGAATTTTCTTTTTTTTTCTAAATAATTTTTGCCTCTGGATTAGCATTCTCTATTGGTGAGATGTGGTCTTCATACTGTGATTTCCTTCTTTAAGTATGATTTATACCCATTTTTTAATGTATTTTTTCATGGCTATTTTGAAAATTTTGTTTATTAAATCTGGCATTTGGTCCTACTCAAAGGCAATTTCTGTTGCCTGTTTTTTTGCCCAAATATGTGTTCCTATCCCTATTTCTTTGCACTTCTTATATTTGTTGTCACTGTTGAAAACTGGACATTTTGGATAATATATTGTAGCAACTGTGGGTACTGATTTCCCTCCCTGTTTCCAGGTTTGTTGTTCTTAACTCGTCTATTTGTTGTGTGCCTTGGTTGGCTGTTCTTCTGAAGTCTCCTTCTTCCATGGTGTGAAATAGCAGGTATCCTCAGACGGTGTGGCCGGGACTTGTAGACAGTTGCCCTGGGATGGTGTAGTTTTGTCTCTCCATCATCTCTCTGTTAAGTTGTCTTCTGCATTTTCATATTACTCCTCTGCCCACTCATACCCACCATACCCATGGTCCTGTTAATTACCTCATGATTTCTCTACTGTTTTCCCCAGTGTGCTGGGCATCACCTCTTCAACAGTCTGATCCAATTACATTTGGGCAGAGGTAGATTTTTAGGCTAGTCTTTAGCATCTGTTTGAACCATAGGAGGTCTCTCAATGGCCTCTTTCCCTGGGTCTCTGGTGAATGAGCTGGTCAATGGCTCAGCTTATCAGTCTTAACTAAGAGAGACTATTGTCTTGGGCTCCTACACCCTTTGTGGAGAATTCTGGAGCTCACTTTTCTTATGGACTTCTGCTCACCCTGGACAAACTCTCTGAACCACATTGGGAACCAGGTGAGACAGCAGACTCTGGTCATTTCAGCTTGCCTCTCAGAAGTGTGAAAGCTGGTCCCCAGGTGAGCTGTAGTGAGGGTGGCTAGAGCCCCAGGATTCTCAGTCTGCCATGCTTTCACTGGAGCCTCCATTTTGTGGGAAGTGGCTGTGTCAGAGGAGGGAGGTCATGGCCTCTTGGCTATACTTAGCAGGAATATAACCCTTTAAACTTGGGGTTGAAGAAAATGAGAAATGCGGGTGGCCTATCCCTGTTGATGAGATACACTAAGCCTTGATTGAGAGCTGAGGGAAAAGGGGCCCCATCTTCTTGGCCAAGCCCATCTGCAGAAGACCTTCTGCTAAGCCCATCCGGTGATTCTGGTGATGAGGGAAAGAATAGCTTGTGGTTCAAATGCCATAATATTCATACACAGTTTTAGAAAGTTTTATTTCTATTTATTTATTTATTTATTTATTTATTGTTTTTTTTTAATTGATTCATTTAAATTTTATTGTATGAATAAATTATCTATTGCCCTATAGGGTAATAAGTTGTTTATGTCCACTTTGTTGTTAATACAAACATTGCTGCAAGAAAGATTTTTATGTCTCTTTGGGCTCATGGGTAAGAATCTCTGTAGGGTATAATCCTAGAGGTGGAATGGCTGGATAGTAGAGGATGCACTTATTTAAATTTATTAAGTTAAATTGTATCTTCACATACACTGGTACTGTACTTTTCCCCCTTACCTTGTCATCCGTTATTATTAAGAGCGCCCCCCCATCTGATGGTGTAATATGGTTTTGGTTTAACTAATTTACATTTTCCTGATATCTATATATCTATCTATATATATATATATATATATATATATATATATACATATTTTAACCGATTTCCATTATATGTATTTCAAATACCTTTTCCTGTACTTTGGCTTTTCTCTTAACACTATGCTGTTTTCTGTCACAGAGAAGCTTTAAATATTCTGAAAGCCTAATTTATCAACCCTTTTCTTTATGAGTTTTTACTTTTTTAAAAAAAATTTAAATTTATTTTCAGTGTACCGGTATTCATTGTTGTTGTTATTTTTAATTAATTTTTTTTCAGTGTAACAGTATTCATTGTTTTTGCACCACACCCAGTGCTCCATGAAATCCATGCCCTCTCTAATACCCACCACCTGGTCCCCCCAACCTCCCACCTGCCACCCCTTCAAAACCCTCAGATTGTTTTTCAGAGTCCATAGTCTCTCATGGTTCACCTCCCCTTCCAATTTCCCCCAACTCCCTTCTCCTCTCCATCTCCCCTTATCCTCCATGTTATTTGTTATGCTCCACAAATAAGTGAAACTATATGATAATTGACTCCCTTTGCTTAACTTATTTCACTCAGCATAATCTCTTCCAGTCCCATCCATGTTGCTACAAAAGTTGGGTATTCATCCTTTCTGATGGAGGCATAATACTCCATAGTGTATATGGACCACATCTTCCCTATCCTTTTGTCCATTGAAGGGCATCTTGGTTCTTTCCACAGTTTGGTGACCGTGGCCATTGCTGCTATAAACATTGGGGTACAGATGGCCCTTCTTTTCACTCCATCTGTATCTTTGGGGTAAATACCTAAGAATGCAATTGCAGGGTCATAGGGCAGCTCTATTTTTAATTTCTTGAGAAATCTCCACACTGTTCTCCAAAGAGGCTGCACCAACTTGCATTCCCACCAACAGTGGAAGAGGGTTCCCCTTTCTCCATATCCTCTCCAACACATGTTGTTTCCTGTCTTGCTAATTTTGGCCATTCTAACTGGTGTAAGGTGGTATCTCAATGTGGTTTTAATTTGAATCTCCCTGAGGGCTAGTGATGATGAACATTTTTTCATGTGTCTGATAGCCATTTGTATGTCTTCATTGGAGAAGTGTCTGTTCATATCTTCTGCCCATTTTTTAGTAGAAAGTTTTCTTGAATCAAGGTTTCTTCATTTGCTACCACCTTGAGGACAATTTCTAGATACCTTCACTTTTAAAATCTTTTTTTCCACCAGCTTTGCTGGCTTCACTGGGGAGTGGGTCCTTGGAGGTTCTCACAGTCATCCTGGAAGTGGAACTCCATATGGTGTATTTATTACTAACCTTTTTCTTATGTTTATCTTGAGTTATTTAAAAAAATAAAATTGGGAACATCCTAATAGCGTTCAGTATTCTGCTTTTTTCTTTTAATATTGTATACATGTTCTTTTCCTAAGTCACATTACATTTTTTGGAAATCATGATTTTTAATGACTGCCTTGATATTTCCACTCTATGGAGGTACCAAAACTCCCCTGGGGCCCCCCAAACTGTTATTGCTGTTACAGTTTTCTGTGCTTTCTGTGCTCCACCATGTTATGCTTTGTTCAGGGGGTTGTCCTTCTAAAGCACGTATCTGATCACATTATTTTTTCCTCCGAGACCCTTTGCCTGGGTGCTGTTTACTTGGGCAAGCTCTCAGATGTGCTGATGCACTACTCAAGCTGCCAGCCTCCAAGGTGTTTGACCATGATGCCAGAGGCAGCTGCTGTCCTGAGCGTGGCATTTGAGATCCCTCACATCCTACCCTAACCAACCACTCAGCCTCTACCACTAGCTAATCCCCCATTTCTTGCTGATGCAGGCACTTGCCCACCCCTGTAACTACCTGGCACATTCTTGCCTCTATCTCCCTTCTGTCTGAGAATTACTGCGACAGACCTTTCCTTGTGGCTTCAAGCCAAAACTCCTTTTCTGCCCCCATGCAAGCTCTTTGTGATAAGCGTTTTCTAGGGAGATGTGTCCTGTCATAATAATCACTTTAGATGACTTTATTCCTTTTGACAGTGCTTAAGGCATCCTGTCATTCTATCTTATTCCCTCCTTCTTCTCTTGGTTACAGACCTCCACAGGACTCAGCGCCTCACTAAGGAAGTGCTGGCATGCCTTTCACTGTTAAAATGAATGATGGGGAGAAACAGTCACGGGGCTGCATTTTCTTTCCTAGGTAATCACTGTGGCCTTTTAAGTGCAGCATCCTCTATTGCTCATGATTTAAAATATGCAGACTATTTTATTCTTCAAGCAGGTGCCAGTTATTACTAGTAGTCATTTAAATTTTCTTGAAAATAAAATTAATGTGGGGGTGCTAACAGGTTTTGGGCAGTGAATGTCCTCTTCAAAGAACAGCAAGAGTTCTGACTGGTTTTGGTGTGGATGTGGCAACTTCCTGTCATCAAGTTCAAAAGAGTCTTATTCCATAGACAAAAAAGCCTTTAGAGACACAGAATTTAAGATAACTTTACATTCATTAAACAACTACGGATAGGATTATAACCCATTAGTTACAGACCAAAATTGGAGTCAGGCTCTAAGCCAGGCTCAAATTTATCTGCTTTCTTCAGGATCACCTCAGGGAATATTTTGAGTGGGCTGTGATTGGTGTTAGTGGGGAAGGCAGGCGTATCAAGATGAGGGAGCTAATTAAACACCTTGTGACAGCAGTGTTTAGTGAAATTGAGTTAAAATCTCCCCAGGAAATGTTTCTTCATTAACTTGACCTTAAACCACTTTTTCTAGGCTCTTCTCAGGACATCTTAAAAGCCTGTGTCATTTTCTCCCTACAAAACCTGTCTAAGAGGATACTGAAACAGCACAGACTTTTAAGACAGAGGCATCTTCTGTTTGCTCTTTGGGCAAAAGATTTTCAAGTACTAAGAGCCTCACAAACAACCTGATGCCCGACAACTTCCTAAAGATGCCAAAGCATAAGGAAGGTTACATACTTTGAGAATATCTAGTAATGATGTACCAGTCTGCTTGGGCTGCTTTAACTGATACCTTAGACAGGATGGTGATGAGAACAAGCATTAATTTCTAATCATTTCAGAGCCTGGGAAGTCCAAGATCAAGGTGCTTATGGATTCAGGTCCTGATGATGAACTGGCTTTCAGCTGGTCACCTTCTTGCTGTGTCCTGACATGGTGGAGAGAGAGCTTTGCTCTTTTCTTATAAGGCCACTAATTCCATCCTGGGAGCTCCACCCTTATGATCTCATCTAAACTTAATTATCTCCTGAAGACCAGCCCACTGAAGGGCATAACCCTGGAGATTAGGACTCAATATATGAATTTGGGGAGTACACAAACTCAGTACATAACAGGTGAGCTTCCACATTTTCTACTGGAGTTGTACATAATGACAGAGCCCTCTTCCCCAGCATCCATAGGCATGTGTCTTCTTGCACACTGGGGAAATCCTTGATCACCTCCCTCTAAAAATCCACTTCCTGTCACCTGGAGATAGGTGGCAGGTAGCAATCTGAGTCTCTCTCTCTCTTATTTTTTTCTCTTTTTTTTGGGATATAATTCACATGTCATATAATTAATCCATTTCAAGTGTACAATTCAGTGGAAGAATTCCTTTGCAAGTTTTGTGGGAAGGCTACTCTTAAATGAAACAGAACTGTGATGAAAGAGATATATGGTAATCTTTCACACATAATGGGAGTTGATTAGTGGTTGTGACACCACTAGCTCAAACACAGGAACTCTTACTCCGTGAGCTAGGTGTCCAGGTTATTTGGTGGGAAAGGCTTCATAGATAATTCTGAATGAGTGTTGACCATTGTTCCTCACTGGCTTGAATACAGGTCTTGCCCATTTCCATCCTTCTATTGTTTGGGTGGTTTCTTGTCTTCAGCTTGTTTCCAAGTGGGGTTATTTGCAACGGAACAGAGGGGGATAATTTTACTTGAGCATTTGGTAGAAGAGAGGTGAGACAGAGGTTATAAAAGAAAGGGAGGAATGTGGGGAAAGAAGAGTGGAGGCTTAGCTGGGTCAGCACTAAGTTGCTAACAGCAAAGCTGCTGTGATTAGTTTGGAGTCTTCGTGACTTCAAAATAACTTGCCCTGTCCATCTTGTCAAGGATTTTGTGTGGGGATTGGGGCTAGGTTTCTCCCCACACTCTGTGTGTTCTTGCTGCCTGTTGCCAGGATCCACAGACAGACAGCTGTGATGATGGCATATGATAGATTGGGTGTGGGCTCATGGCAGGAGCTGCAAATGATTCAAGACTTTCACCCAAGAGTTTGGACTAAGATTATCCAGGTTATGCTGCAATCAGTCACAGAGTAGAAAAACTGCCTCAATCTGCCAAGGGCAATCAGGGAGGGCTGTCTCAGAACCCTGTCCATTGATCTTGTGGTGAGTAGAATGGCAAGGGGGTCTGTTCATGGCCATGATGGGGTGATAGGATACTATTCAGGCTGAGTCTCCTAATGGAAGGTTTGAGTGTGTCATCTGGACTTTCTCTCTTTTCCAGCAGAAACAAGTGTGATAAATCGGCTTAGAAGAGCATTTGAAGGTCGTTTGTCAGTTTGTTTGTTTTAGAATAACCATCTCTTGGACAATAGTAAGGGTACATCATTATGCTTGAAATACTATAGCCAGTTTGAGTTATAAAGAAAAGTAAAACAGATTTTCTTGAATTAGGAAATTTTTTAAAAAACATTTTAATTTAAAACTTTTATTATTATTATTATTTTAATTTTTAATTTTTTAAAATAAACATATAATGTATATTTAGCCCCAAGGGTACAGGTCTGTGAATGGCCAGGTTTACACACTTCACAGCACTCACCATAGCACATACCTTCCCCAATGTCCTTCCCCACCACCCTCTCCCTACCCCCTATCCCCGGCCCCCCTCAGTTTGTTTTGTGACATTGAGAGTCTTTTATGGTTTGTCTCCCTCCTGATCCTATCTTGTTTCATTTATTCTTTTCCTACCTCTCAAACCCCCACATTGCATCTCCACTTCCTCATATCAGGGAGATCATGATAGTCATCTTTCTCTATTCAATCAGATTTAAAAAAAAAAACACTTCATTCCAATGACTTTTCCCCCATCTCTCCTGTTGAGGGAACCCAAACTGCACATTCTGTTGTGCAAATCAAAATGACTGATTTTCCCATTGGTCACATACCTTCAAGTATCTGATGAGGGTCTCCAAATAGTCTCATGTGTTTCAGGGAGTTGATCAAACTTGATTACATAGGACTCATAATTTTAGCTGATGCCTTTGAAATTGATATCAAATATAAAAAGTGTTACATTCCCCAGAAGTCCTCAAAAGCTGGTCCTCGGAGCGGGGAGTAATTTGGGAATGAGGAATATGCTTCTCATTATCCTTGTCATTATGTATTTTAACAATCCACATGTGAAGAGTTTTGTACTGAGCCTGTGAAATGAAAAAGGTTAAGTTGTTAATAATATTAATAAGTTCTGTGGAGTTACAATGCTATTATAAACACATTTATTGATAAAACTAGCATGTTCAGAGTTGGGATCCCCATTAGTGGGCTCCTTCTTACGAAGACAGGTGTTTTCTGTTCTGTGCTAAATAGACATGTTGTCTTTAGGACTCATCAGTATCCTTTCTGTCTTTATCAGAACAGGGGACTTCAGGAAGCTGAACCCCACCCCTCCATTGTGACAGTGGCATGGACCAGAAGAACTGCAGGGGAGATGTGGGGACACACTGCCTGAGTTCAGCTCTGAGAGTGAGCAGAGTCACAGCCAAGCAGCAGGGGAGAGCCAGCAGGTCTCTCGGGTTCTAGACACTGTATTATTGTGTTCAACAAAATCCCATTAGGCGTTCTCAGATTCGCTATTACATTTTTTAAAGTGACAAAACAGACCTCTGATTTTAAGAAGGGTGGACCATGAGTGACATGTAACATAGAGAATGCCCACATGCCCTTTAGGTGTCATACACTTTATGTAGTTTAACCATTGGGGTTGAGGTAAAGGTGTCAATGGTGAAGATTTAGGAAGGATCTAGAAGCAGATGCTCTCTCCACCAGTTTGCATGTTCTGGGGACCCCCTAAGAAGCTAATGTATGCACATGATGCATCAGCATCAGGCCAGTGGAGGAGGGGGTTGTAGAAGCTACCTCGGAAGATGGAAAAGCATCCTTTTTATGAGATCAGTATAACCGGAAGCTTAAAATATGTTGTCAGGCTCACTTAGGTTGTGAGATTTAGATGTTTGAAATAGGAGAATTATAAGTTTACTTGATGTCCTAATTTCAGGATGTGCTGAGGAAATAAGCATGATATGCACAGATTTTTGTTGTGTGTGTGGGGGGAGTATAGTTTGCTGACCCCAGGATACTGGAAGTAAACCAGAATTCCAAATCTCACAGGTGTTTGCTTTTGGCTGATATTAAGAATAGTACTTCCAACCTCTTTTGTGGGGGTTGTTCCTGCCTTTTGATTATTGTAAATAGCGTTGCCATTATCTCTATATGAAAGTTTTTATTTACACACCTGTGTTCAGCCATTTGGGGTATGTGCCTTAGGAATAGAACTGCAGTAATTCTACATGCAAATTTTTGAGGAACCACCAAACTGTTTTCCACACCAACTGAACATTTTCACATTCCCACTAGCAGTGGATGATGGTGCTGATTTCTTGGCATCTTTGCCAACAGTTGTGACTTTCCATTGTTTTGATTATAGCCATCCTAGTGGGTGTGTAGTAGTATCTCATTGTGGTTTTGATTTGTACTTCCCTAATGAATAATGATGTGGAAGCTCTTTCTGTGTGCTTGTTGCCATCTGTAAGTCTTCTTTGGAACAGTATCTGTGCAAGTTCTTGGCTCCTTTTATGATTGTCCTTTTGTCCTTGAGCAGTACATAGCTTGCTTTTCCATTCTTGTCCTTTAAAAGTGGCATTGTGAAGCATGTCCTCGTTTGTCATGGACTTTTTTTTCACACAATGTTATGTCTGCGGATTCTTCATGCATGCTAACTGCTGCCTTGTTGCTCACTTTGCATTCACACTTTTTTTTTTTTTTATGCTTCTGATGGGAACTTCCTAGTTTCCAGTGTTTGCCTATTCCAAAATATGCTGCAGTAAAAATTCTAATGTGTCTCTTGGTGAGCATTTCTATTTGTGTCTGTTGGTGTTGGTGGCTATTGAAGGATTCACTGATAACAGTTTATACCATGAGCAATTGGTCTGAGTGATCTGGAGCCTTGGACACAGCTGGGATCCGTAGTTTATAATTTCTAACATAGAATCTCCTTAAATGAGAAGTTCTTGACCCTCCTTAGCAAACAACCACCTCTCGTTACATCAGAAAGTACGTTGACATGCAGTAGTCTGCCCCTCCAGGGAGAGGGGTTTCTAAGGATAGAAACCATGTCTTGCCTTCATTGGTTTTTCTGTCCCAGATGGGATTTTGCCTCCTCTGGAGTTAATAGATGCTGTGGAGACTTAATGGACCAGATGGTTATGGAATACCAATAAAATGAATGATCTCCCTTGGTAAATATTGTAAGATTTGCTAAGATCTTTCCTTTTTGCTTGTCCCTAGAACTGTTTGCTCTGCACTTTCTTAGATTACTGCATGGAGTGCTCTTACTGGTAACAGATCAGGACCTTCAACTCCAGCTGCACACGGAGGTCCAGAGTAAAGCTGCTCTGTACTGACCCTTCAGTGAGTGTCTTTCTGCCTGTGCCAGACATGTATTTCTAGAGTTCTTTAAAAATGCTTTAGATTATTTTATGAGTTATTTCATCAACTCTAAAGTAGATAAAGCTCTAGAGCTAATTGATGGACTTGCCTTCACTTCCTTCAGTGTAACTAAGAATGTCAATATTATTCGCTTTGCTTATTAGAGTAGAAGATAAAAACACTTCTGGATTTAAAGTTTGAAGGGACAGGGTGTATGATGCCTTTATGATTATCTTTTATCTTTATTGCCACTAATTAAGAGACTGAATGAGATTTCTTCAGAAGAAAAAAAATATTCAAATAACAATGTACTTTGGCTAGGAAAACTTTCCGTAAAATTCTTACCTGGCTTTATGAGTTTGTTATTTTTGGAAGTTCTATTCCTGTAACTTTAAAACCCCTTTCCTACCAATTATGACCATATGATATAGATGATATATTTATTTGGTCCATTTATAAGCCCTTTTCTGTCCTGGTTTAGTTGTGTTTGTTCTAGATCATTTAGTAAATTAATGCCTGTGCTGCCTGCATAGTGAAAGATTGGGGATTTTCAGAAATGGACAGACCTGGTTCTCTTCTTTATCACTGGAGTGTCCACAGACAACTGCCTTAGTCTACCCATGTCTTAGCCTCTGCATATTTAAAATAGAAATAATAGTATTTGCCTTGGAGGGTTGGTATGAGTTAAAACCCATTAACAGAAGAAGTACAAAGATTTACTACACAGTAATCAAGAAAGAATTGCCTTTCCTTGCAAAAGTGGGTCACACACACAGGGAAGAAACAAGGTGCCTGATAAGAGGAAACACTAGGGACGCCCGGCTGTTTCAATCAGAAAAGCATGCAACTCTTGACACCAGTGTGTGGATTTAAACCCCCCATGTTAGGTGTAGAGATTACTAAAGCAATAAAAGGAACTTAAAAAAAAAATAATAAAAAAACCTTAGAAAAACATTTTTAGGTTTGAAGGGAATCCTGGCTTTCATCAGGTATCATGTGAACATGGCTGGGTGATCAGTGTCTTCATGCATGAAGGCTTAATCTTGGCTCCCATCACTTCTGTTTCTGGAACATATGCACCTGGGGGTGGACACTCTGAGCAGGGGAGAGAATGTGGGGAGAGAGCAGAAGGGAACTTAGAAGGGTAAATGTCATTCAAATGTTTCTATAAAAATAGAAGGCACTTTACTTTTCTTTTTCCTAAGATTTTATTTATTTACCTGTCAGAGAGAAAGAAAGAGAGAGAGAGAGTGCAGGCATACAGAGTGGCAGGCATAGGCAGAGGGGGAAGCAGGCTCCCTGCTGAGCAAGAAGCCTCAATGTGGGATTCGATCCCAGGACACTGGGATCATGACAAGTCGAAGGCAGCCACTTAATGGACAGAGCCACTATGGAGTATTACGCCTCCATAAGAAAGGATGAATACCCAACTTTTGTAGCAACATGGATGGGACTGGAAGAGATTATGCTGAGTGAAATAAGTCAAGCAGAGAGAGTCAATTATTATATGATTTCACTTATTTTTGGAGCATAACAACATGGAGGGAGATGGAGAGGAGAAGGGAGCTGAGAGAAATTGGAAGGGGAGGTGAACCATGAGAGACTATGGGCTCTGAAAAACAACCTGAAGGTTTTGAAGGGGTGGGGGGTGGGAGGTTGGGGGAACCATGTGGTGGGTATTGAAGATGGTACGGATTGCATGGAGCACTGAGTGTGGTGCAAAGACAATGAATACTGCTATGCTGAAAAGAAATAAAAAAGAAATGATAATAATAATTAAAAAAATGGACTGAGCCACCCAGGCATCCCAGAAATCACTTTACTTTGCAAGGTGCCCCTGGTGACTGGGTTTTCTCATCTTTGGGGGATAAAGACAGGCACCAGGAATAGTAGTTTTTCAGGAGACAGAGGCTCCTGTTTTTGTTTTTGTTTTTCCCTTTTATCTCACTTGTGCAGAAAGTCTGTGTCCCTCAGAGGTATAGAGAGTAAAAAGACCTCCTAAAAATCAACCAGGCCAGAGTTGCTCCAAGTTTTGGAGTTAGAGAAGTGCTTGGCAATGTGGCACCTGTAGGCAGAACATCTCCTGGGAGCCAGGAGACCTACCATTGGTCTCCTGGAGACCATGCAGCTCCCTAGGCTTTGTTCTGGGAACAAGGGTCAGGGTGAATCTGCTCTCCAGTGAGCTACAGGCAGAGTATTCATGCCTCACCAGATTGCCTTTATTTGTACTAACAAGGAGATCCTGGGAATCCTTTCCAAAGCCCAAACAAGGGAAAGCAGGCCCCTTTTGTTAGGATCAGGAATGACTATTCAGGAGTGGATTTTAACATTATAATGAAGCTGACAGAACTGTTGGTCACTTCTGGCACTTTCTGATTCATCTGGGTGAGGAGTCTTCCTCAAATGCATTTCTGTTCTTCCAGGCAACGTTTATATCTAAACAGAACTTTCTACTAGAAATTTCCTAGTTCAGGCGTTCAGGCCAGTGACAGAACCGGGGTTCTTGGTCTATTGATTTGGTCTATTCATCATATCTTTTCATTGATCCTTATTCCATGGTTTTACAAATAGAATGCCCCCAAAACAACATGTACATAGAAGAATATGCACCATCAAAAGCTGATTCCAAGCTGTCATCCTGTTGTATTTCAGGAAGGCATTTTAGAATTTTCAATGTGCTGGTACCTGCTGCCTTGTTCTTTGGTGAGGGGTTGGGGCCATGGTTTCTGTTGATTCCTGAATCCACTGTTCATTCTGAGCCACTACTCTGTGTATGAGCTAGAGAACTGACAGGAATTTCAAGAAGCAGTAAGATGCTGGACAAAACTCATTCAAGGGGCGCCATGTTTCTACCTAGAAACTCTTAGACCCAGTGAGACCCACCTCATAGCTTCATTCTTTTTGTTTGTTTGTTTGTTTTTCATGAGGATGTCTCTGTGCTCTCTTCTTTCCATCTTTATAAGTAATTCTACCCTGAAATTGGGAAGACATTTCAGTTATGGTTCTGGCCACACATTGGGTGATTTGGACATTGCTTCAAGCCCTGTGTCCTGACCACTTTACTAGAATGCACTTGGGGATCATTCCCTGAGGAGTGGCTCATGGTTGTTTGACAACTGGAAAAGATTATGTGTACAGTTCTTATTTTCTTGGGATAGATTTTCATGTGGGCTATATGATACCAGGGTCTTGGTTCCCTGGAAGTCATTCCCTCCAAATTCTCCAATGGTGCAAGCACAATTTACTTCATTCTATTCCAGGTAAAATATTTTTCTGAATAATGGAGAGTTAAATACTATTGCTGATCCACTAGCTTAGTATAGTAAATCATACAAAGGTGGTCATATTATTATAGTTGTTGTTTGTTCTATACATTCAACTATTATTGATTTAGTGCCTACCATACATCAGGCATAATTCTTGACACCAGTCATATGGTAGTGAACAAAATGACCCAAGTTACCTGCCCTCATATAGCTTTATAATAGGCAGTATCATATTATTCTGTGGAAGTATAAACACAAATCAGAGAGCTTCTGTGGCTTATGTCGTTACCATTAGGTGATCATCAGTGTTTGGATTTAAACCCAAGACTTATCTTAAAGCTAAGATTTCATTTATTTGTTTCAAAATGTGTAAATGAATCAGACTATGGGCAGAAATAATCACCTTCTGTGGGAGAATATTTGTATAAATATCATTTGAATTAAAAAAAAGAAAGGAAGAACAAAATATTACTCAAATGTTAGATTTGTTCCTGACTTTGGTCTTAACTAAAACAAATAAAAACTTTGGCACTGATTATCCTTTCTTTCACTATGGTGTGAATACTGGAAAAACAAATGGAAAACTATTTTAGAGGATCTGCCAAATAATGGAAGTGATGGGGACCAGCAAGCTCATGTCAGCCTGGGGGTGTCATACATTTTACAGAGAATCTCACTCACCAGCCAGTAATGAGCTGCTGAACCTTGCAGGAAGCAGATGTCATAGAAAGACCCTGCAGAGGAATTCAAAATACCATCATATTTGCCTAATATGATAGAATTTTCTGAGGGCCATAAAAATAAAATTAATAGGAGAAAAATTATCTCCCCACCCCAGGCATTTGCTAGAAACCAGAAAATATTTTTTGGACACAACAGTTGAAATAGGTCACTAGTTGCTTAATAGGGACACGATGTTGTGAATACCCATGCTCTCTGTCCTTCACAGCCCCCTGCTTTTCTAGAACAGAGATGGACTAGGATTAATTGATAATTAGGTTAGGGTTTTTTCTGTCTTGGTAATGAATGTCCTGTCTCCTTGCCAGGCTGTTTGATACAATATCCTGTTCCCACATCTGAGGACATGGAATAACACAGGAAAGCTTTCTGACAAGAAAAAAAAGAAAAAAAAAAGTCATAATAGCCATAAGCTTATAATATTAAAAGGGATGAGGTTTTATTTAATGATTTCTGCTTTGGACAGTATAATGCTTTAGTATTCAAGGGAAGGGGGTTCTAGTTTTCAAGGTGAAAATAGAAAAACAAAGGGATAAGGAGAAGATCATATACTTTCCTTTGGCAGCTGGCAAAAATCAATTCTACTTCAACAGTGCTTTAAAAACGTTCCTGTTTTGAAAATAAGATTTCATAGTGACAATCTGAAAAATCTACTAAAGAAGACAAAAGTGTAATTTTTAAAAACATTTCACTTTCCATCATAAAATCCCATTTCTGCTTGACAGTAAATAATCTCATCAATTCCCGATTTCTCAGTTTATTGAGGAAATTTTGCAAGTTCTTTGTGCAACTGTTGTGTGAGGGGCTTATGGACATGTGGAGCTGGTGAAGGGTGGAAAGGAGTCACTAGTCCATGCCTTTGGTACCAAAATACCATGTCTCAACATTGTGATACCATTTTTCCACATTGACCCATGGCACAAAGGTGTCCAGATCACCTTGGGCTGGTCAGTGTGGGTGTTCTCTCAGGTCCCTCTAATTCTTCTGGAATTGGCATCTATTTCAGAATATTGTTTGTCTTATAAGTCACTGTTCTGTAATGCCAAGAGCATTGTTATTTTGGCCTGTCTGCCTTCCACCTTCCCCAAATGGCAGTTTGGTGTCCCTCCCTCCCTTCTCCACTCCTTCTCTCCCTTCCTTCCTGGTTTTGTTTATTTATTGATTTGAGAGAGAGAGAGAGCAAGAGAGCACAAGCATGAGTGGGAGGAGGAGCAGAGGCAGAGGGAGAGTGAGAATCTCAAGCAGACTCCAGGCTGAGCAAGGAGCCTGACGTGGGGCTCAATCCCATGAGCCTGAGATTATGACCCTAGATGAAACCAAGAGTCAAATGTTCAACAAACTAAAAAATTCAGGCACCCCTCTTATATTTCATTTGAGGGGTGGGCATGAATGGAGAAGGGAATAAGTATTCACTTGGAGCTCATTACTTTTCCAATATCCTCTAGGCAGAACGTTTAAAAACGTTCCTGTTTTGAAAATAAGGTCTAAAGCCATGTTAAGATTTCATGGTGACAATCTGAAAAATCTACTAAAGAAGACAAAAGTGTAATTTTTTTCCCTTGGGCCATTTTATTGACCCATGGGAACCTCCATTAAATGCTCCCAGAAGCTGCCTCACAGGGGAGAGGTTAACTGAGGTGATCCTGGAGGAAACGTGGGCTTCTGAGGTGCTCAGTGCATGGCTATTACCTCTTTCCTTCTCATACAGTTATCTGTCAGGGGATCAGGAGCCAAAGCTCATGTGGAATCTTGGGGTTAGGATGATCCTGATGTCTTCTCCATTCATAAACTGTATCTTTTTGTCTTTCTGCAGCAAAGATTCATGACAAGTTTCAAGTTATTAGAAAAAAAGTTGCTAGGAAAATGCAGGATCATTAATGTGACAACAGTGCTAATTCAGTTTCATTCTGCCCATATCCTACTAAACTTTTATTCTTCTCTTCTCTTCTCCTGTGCATGGTTTGTCCCAGGTGCTGAGTGACAACTATATAATGTCCAGAACTAAATGATATCTCAGTGAAGCTAGAAGCCATTTCATTAGTACAGAGTACTTCCAAAGAATGAAACAGTGGATGAATGTTCTTTCTGGAAATATTTTTGCTTAAACTAATGTATTGGAGGAAAATCTTTGTCACCTTGAATAAATGTTAATTTGGTTGTTTGTGCTAATGCCACAGTCCTCCATACATATGGTTCAGCCTTTGGAAGGGCTCAGCAAAGAAGTAGGTGAATGAAGTATGGAAATGGTAAAATTGATCAAAATTCATTCTTTTTTTTTTTTTTTCAGGTAGCCGTATTTTATTTATTTATTTATTTATTTTTAATTTTTTTCAGCATAACAGAATTCATTGTTTTTGCACCATACCCAGTACTCCATGCAATACGTGCCCTCCTTAATACCCACGACCTAGCTCCCCCAACTTCCCACTCCCTGCCCCTTCAAAACCCTCAGATTGTTTTTCAGAGTCCATAGTCTCTCACGATTCACCTCCCCTCCAATTTCCCTCAACTCCCATCTCCTCTCCATCTCCCTATGTCCTCCATGTTATTTGTTATGCTCCACAAATAGGTGAAACCATATGATAATTGACTCTTTCTGCTTGACTTATTTCACTCAGCATAATCTCTTCGAGTCCCATCCATGTTGCTACAAAAGTTGGGTATTCATCCTCTCTGATTGAGGCATAATACTCCATCATGTATATGGACCCCATCTTTCTTATCCATTCATCCGTTGAAGGGCATCTTGGTTCTTTCCATAGTTTGGCAACCGTGGCCATTGCTGCTATAAACATTGGGGTACAGATGGCTCTTCTTTTCACTCCATCTGTATCTTTGGGGTAAATACCCAGGAGTGCAATTGCAGGGTCATAGGGAAGCTCTATTTTTAATTTCTTGAGGAATCTCCACACTGTTCTCCAAAGAGGCTGCACCAACTTGCATTCCCACCAACAGTGGAAGAGGGTTCCCCTTTCTCCACATCCCCTCCAACACATGTTGTTTCCTGTCTTGCTAATTTTGGCCATTCTAACTGGTGTAAGGTGATATTTCAATGTGGTTTTAATTTGGATCTCCCTCAGGGCTAGTGATGATGAACATTTTTTCATGTGTCTGATAGCCATTTGTATGTCTTGATGGGAGAAGTGTCTGTTCATATCTTCTGTGCATTTTTTTGATATGATTATCTGTTTTGTGCATGTGAGTTTGAGGAGTTCATTATAGATCCTGGATATAAACCTTTTGTCTGTACTGTCATTTGCAAATATCTTCTCCCATTCCGTGGGTTGTCTCTTTGTTTTCTTGACTGTTTCCTTTGCTGTGCAGAAGCTTTTGATTTTGATGAAGTCCCAAAAGTTTATTTTTGCTTTTGTTTCCTTTGCCTTTGGAGACATATCTTGAAAGAAGTTGCTGTGGCTGATATTGAAGAGATTACTGCCTATGTTCTCCTCTAGGATTCTGATGGATTCCTGTCTCATGTTGAGGTCTTTTATCTATTTCGAGTTTATCTTTGTGTATGGTGTAAGAGAATGGTCTAGTTTCATACTTCTACATATAGCTGTCCAATATTCCCAGCACCATTTATTGAAGAGACTGTCTTTTTTCCACTGTATATTTGTTCCTGTTTTGTTGAAGATTAATTGAACATATAATGAGGGTCCATATCTGGGCTCTCTACTCTGTTCCACTGGTCTATGTGTCTGTTTTCATGCCAGTACCATGCTGTCTTGGTGATCACAGCTTTTAGTAAAGCTTGAAATCAGGTAACGTGATGCCACCAGTTTTACTCATGAATGAAATTGAAAAAGACACAAAAAGATGGGAGACCAGTCCATGCTCTTTGATCAGAAGAATAAACATTGGTATTAAAATGTATATACTGGGTAAAGGATCTTTACTCAAGGAACTACAGAACACTCATGAAAGAAATTGAAGAAGACACAAAAAGATGGAAGACCATTCCATGATCTTGGATCAGAAGAATAAACATTGTTAAAATGTCTATACTGCCTAGAGCAATATATACTTTTAATGCCATTTCGATCAAATTTCCACCAGTATTCTTCAAAAAGCTGGAACAAATAATCCTAAAATTTGTATGGAATCAGAAGACACCCTGAATCACTAAGGAAATGTTGAAAAACAAAAATAAAGCTGGGGGCATCACGTTACCTGATTTCAAGCTTTACTAAAAGCTGTGATCACCAAGACAGCATGGTACTGGCATGAAAACAGACACATAGACCAGTGGAACAGAGTAGAGAGCCCAGATATGGACCCTCAACTCTATGGTCAATTAATCTTCAACAAAACAGGAACAAATATACAGTGGAAAAAAGTCTATTCAATAAATGGTGCTGGGAAAACTGGACAGCTATATGTAGAAGAATAAAACTTGACCATTCTCTTACACCGTACACAAAGATAAACTCAAAATGGATAAAAGACCTCAACGTGAGACAGGAATCCATCAGAATCCTAGAGGAGAACATAGGCAGTAATCTCTTCGATATCAGCCACTGCAACTTCTTTCAAGATATGTCTCCAAAGGCAAAGGAAACAAAAGTGAAAATAAACTTTTGGGACTTCATCAAAATCAAAAGCTTCTGCACAGCAAAGGAAACAGTCAAGAAAACAAAGAGACAACCCACGGAATGGGAGAAGATATTTGCAAATGACAGTACAGACAAAAGGTTGATATCCAGGATTTATAATGAACTCATCAAACTCCACACACACAAAACAGATAATCATATCAAAAAATGGACAGAAGATATGAACAGACACTTCTCCCATCAAGACATACAAATGGCTATCAGACACATGAAAAAATGTTCATCATCACTAGCCCTGAGGGAGATTCAAATTAAAACCACATTGAAATATCACCTTACACCAGTTAGAATGGCCAAAATTAGCAAGACAGGAAACAACATGTGTTGGAGGGGATGTGGAGAAAGGGGAACCCTCTTCCACTGTTGGTGGGAATGCAAGTTGGTGCAGCCTCTTTGGAGAACAGTGTGGAGATTCCTCAAGAAATTAAAAATAGAGCTTCCCTATGACCCTGCAATTGCACTCCTGGGTATTTACCCCAAAGATACAGATGGAGTGAAAAGAAGAGCCATCTGTACCCCAATGTTTATAGCAGCAATGGCCACGGTTGCCAAACTATGGAAAGAACCAAGATGCCCTTCAACGGACGAATGGATAAGGAAGATATGGTCCATATACACGATGGTGTATTATGCCTCAGTCAGAAAGGATGAATACCCAACTTTTGTATCATTGGACGGGACTCGAAGAGATTATGCTGAGTGAAATAAGTCAAGCTGAGAGAGTCATTTATCATATGGTTTCACCTATTTGTGGAGCATAACAAATATCATGGAGGACAAGGGGTGTTAGAGAGGAGAAGGGAGTTGGGGTAAAATGGAAGGGGAGGTGAATCATGAGAGACTATGGATTCTGAAAAACAATCTGAGGGGTTTGAAGTGGTGGGGGTGTGGGAGGTTGAGGTACCAGGTGGTGGGTATTATAGAAAGCATGGATTGCATGGAACACTGGATGTGGTGAAAAAATAATGAATACTGTTTTTCTGAAAATAAATAAATTGAAAAAATTTAAAAATATGTATATAATCCCTATAGCAATCTATACTTTTAATGCTATTCCAATAAAAATTCCACGAGTGTTTTTCAAAGAGCTGGAGCAAATAATCTTAAAATTTGTATGGAATCAGAAGAGACCCCGAATTGCTAAGGAAATGTTGAAAATAAAAATTCACTCTTACTCTAGATATGATTTCTCTTGCTTTAGGGCTGTGGGGCAGTCATGGAGCCGCCCACAGATATCTCAGAAAGGCTGCCAGGAAGGCTGGTGGTGCACATTCTAGATGGAGAAGAAGCCACCTTCCCTCTATCACATTTTAGAGAATGACTATATTCTCACAACTGCATGGAAACTGCTTCCAATCTGTGTTTTTTTATTTAATGGATTGATGAGATGTTGACATTTCATTTGTAAGATGATGACAGTCATCTTAGAATAAATTCTTTTACTTAAGGATTTTTCCCATGTGGTTAAGGCTTTGGCTGAGTGTGAAGCAGAGGAGTAAGCATGGGATAGCTCATATGCTTCACGGAACTGCTTCTTGACCTGCCAGGTTAGGAAGACGGATACCTAAGGGATAGGATATGGTTTGTGATAAATTCCACACAAGTGCCAGGCAAAACCTCCTTCTTTCTTAGTCTGCACACAGAGTTTGCTCTAAGCATCCCACCTGTGGGTCATGAGCAAACTTTACTGCCCTTTAAAAAAATATGGCAGGTGCATTCCCCCTCACACTTTCCAGATGGAGATGCTTATTGAAAGAGATAGTTTCTATCTCCATTCCTAACACCCCTACCCTAACTACATACACACAGTGCAGGATAAGGTTTTTTTTGGATTGCGTTAAAGTGCCAGAAAGTGAGGGTGGGGAGAAAAGCGAATACTTGTACACTGTTGGAGGGAGTGTAAAGCCATTGTGGAAAACAGTATGAAGGTTCCTAGAATCTTCAAAAACAGAATTACCATATGGTCCAGCCAAGTACTGAAGGAAACAAAAATCTGGGAAAATGAAGCAGAATAATTTAACAGTGATTAGAGAATGTTTGTATTTCTCAACATTCACATAGTTAATGTTCTGAGCTTTTTCTTTGTGTCCCAAATGGTTGTTGTCATAAGCCATTTTATTCAATCCTTAAAAAAAAAAAAAAAAAGACTATGTTCATCAGCACTTCTTCCTATCTGACTACTAATTTTATGCTGTCAGAAGGAAAGGTCTCTGAATAGTGTTACAAGCCTCTCTGAAATTGGGGTGATATGTTTCTGCCTAGATGAGGGATCAAGTCCCATGACCCCCACAAAGGCAGATGACTGTGCCTATGTACAGTCCTCAGTGGAGACCATCAGATAGCCAAGAAACGTCTTGGGGATTATTCCTGTTTTGTTTTGTTTTGTTTTGTTTTTCCCCAGTAGGTAGAATGTTTATAGAATACATACACAAAAAATTAACTGAGAATATGGATCACCCCTAGAAATTGTTGGACAGTCGCCAAGTTCTATGTTCATCCTAAATTGTCAATAAAACTGACTTGCATGTAGGATTGCTAAGAATATGAAAAGATCACATAAAGAAGAGGGTGCCCGGGCGCTTGGGTGGCTCAGTGGGTTAAGCCGCTGCCTTCGGCTCAGGTCATGATCTCAGGGTCCTGGGATTGAGTCCCGCATCAGGCTCTCTGCTGTACAGTCCTCAGTGGAGACCATCAGATAGCCATAAGATTATTGGTGTCTGCTTCCTCCTCTCTCTCTCTCTCTCTCTCTCTGCCTGCCTCTCTGCCTACTTGTGATCTCTCTCTGTCAAATAAATAAATAAAATATTAAAAAAAAAAAGAAGAGGGTACCCATGACTTGGGTGAATGTGATTACAGTGGAACCAAGCATTGACTAAGGAGACAGTTGTGGGATGAATGAGTCATCTGGGTGCAAAATGGTGGCATTCAGTTGGTCCAGGTGTGTTGGATGAGTATAGAGGGCACAGGGCAAGACACGTGGGAACTTCTTCCTCTGCATTGCCAGGACTTGTTGCTCACTTCTACCTTTACCCCCATCACACATCTGCCACTTCTGCTCTACTTGAATTCAATCTCCAAAATGAATGGCCCCCAAATTGGACTTTTCACCTGTGTTCAAGTCTGAATTTAGAGCAGGCTGTTATTTCAACTCAAGCTGATTAACAAATGTCTTGTCGACTTACATGTTAAAGAGTGGTTATAGGAGTGTACCATCTATTTAAGATTTCAAAGAAGAAGAAATTTTGCTTTTAAAAATTATTCTAGAACATTGCAGTATTTGGGAAAAAATATATGTTTGTTTCTTTTTCCAATTTATTAGTCATGCTACACGGGTAGAATTTTAGAATTTTCAAATAAAAAATAAGATTATTGGTGTCTTTTAACTGCTCAGGGATCTGCTCTGAGTGCTGTGGATTGATGCAAAATGACATAAGACAGTGCACTTGTGTCCAGGACTAAGGACATCCCTTTAAAGGAAGCTAATATTGTGCATTTGCTTGAAGCATCTCAGTTCACAGTGAGGTATGTCTGGAACACAAAGGACTAAGGATTGTTGATTATTAGAGCAATTAGCCTTTTTTCCCAATCACTGGTGAAGCCTGGTGCTCTCTGTGTCTCCTCGCCCTGCGGTCGGCTTCCTTTACAGAGTGGAGGGAAACCCGGCAAGCCAGTCATGGTCTTTGCTGAAAGCAAGATGGGGCTCTAGAGCAGCAGCCTATCTCCTTAAACAGAGCCTGCTCCCTCAAAAACAAACAGGAGGAAGTATTCAAAACATTTTCCCTTTGGAGACATATCTTGAAAGAAGTTGCAGTGGCTGATATCGAAGAGATTACTGCCTATGTTCTCCTCTAGGATTCTGATGGATTCCTGTCTCACATTGAGGTCTTTTATCCATTTTGAGTTTATCTTTGTGTACGGTGTAAGAGAATGGTCGAGTTTCATTCTTCTACATATAGCTGTCCAATTTTCCCAACACCATTTATTGAAGAGACTGTCTTATTTCCACTGTATATTTTTTCCTGTTTTTTTGAAGATTACTTAACCATAGAGTTGAGGGTCCATATCTGGGCTCTCTACTCTGTTCCACTGGTCTATGTGTCTGTTTTTATGCCAGTACCATGCTGTCTTGGTGATCACAGCTTTGTAGTAAAGCTTGAACTCAGGTAGCGTGATGCCCCCAGTTTTATTTTTGTTTTTCAACATTTCCTTAGTGATTCCAGGTGTCTTCTGATTCCATACAAATTTTAGAATTATTTGCTCCAGCTCTTTGAAGAATATCAGTGGAATTTTGATTGGAATGGCATTAAAAGTATAGATTGCTCTAGGCAGTATAGACATTTTAACAATGTTTATTCTTCTGATCCAAGAGCATGGAATGGTCTTCCATCTTTTTGTGTCTTCTTCAATTTCTTTCATGAGTGTTCTGTAGTTCCTTGAGTACAGATCCTTTACCTCTTTGGTTAGATTTATTCCCAGGTATTTTATGGTTCTTGGTGCTATAGTAAAGGGAAATGATTCTCTAATTTCCCTTTCTGTATTTTCATTGTTAGTGTATAAGAAAGCCACTGATTTCTGTACATTGACTTTGTATCCTGCCACGCTGCTGAATTGCTGTATAAGTTCTAGTAGTTTTGGGGTGGAGTCTTTTGGGCTTTCCATATAAAGAATCATGTCATCTGCGAAGAGAGAGAGTTTGACTTCTTCATTGCCAATTTGGATACCTTTTATTTCTCTTTGTTGTCTGATTGCTGTTGCTAGGACTTCTAATACTATGTTGAACAAGAGTGGTGAAAGTGGGCATCCTTGTAAAATTCCTGATCTCAAAGGGAAGGCTGCAAGCTTTTTCCCATTGAGGATGATATTTGCTGTGGGTCTTTCATAGATAGATTTGATGAAGTTCAGGAATGTTCCCTCTATCTTGATACTTTGAAGCGTTTTAATCAGGAATGGACGCTGGATTTTGTCAACTGCTTTTTCTGCATCAATTGAGAGGACCATGTGGTTCTTCTCTCTTCTCATATTAATTTGTTCTATCACATTGATTGATTTGCGAATGTTGAACCATCCTTGTAGCGCAGGGATAAATCCCACCTGGTCATGGTGGATAATCTTTTTAATGTGCTATTGGATCCTGTTTGCTAGGATCTTGTTGAGAATCTTAGCATCCATATTCATCAGTGATATTGGTCTGAAATTTTCCTTTTTGGTAGGGTCTTTGCCTGGTTTGGGGATCAGGGTAATGCTGGCTTCATAGAAAGAGTCTGGAAGTTTTCCATCAGCTTCAATTTTTTGAAACAGCTTCAGGAGTATAGGTGTTATTTCTTCTTTGAAAGTTTGGTAGAATTCCCCAGGGAATCCGTCAGGTCATGGGCTCTTGTTTTTTGGGAGGTTTTTGATCACTGCTTCAATCTCGTTACTAGATATCAGTCTATTCAGGTTGTCGATTTCTTCCTGGTTCAATTTTGGGATTTTATAGTTTTCCAGGAATGCATCCATTTCATCTAGGTTGCTTAGCTCATTAGCATATAAATGTTGATAATAACTTGTGATTATTGTTTCTACTTCCTTAGTGTTAGTTGTGATCTCTCCCTTTTCATTCATAATTTTATGAATTTGGGCTCTCTTTTCTTTTGGATTAGTGTGGCCAATGGTTTATCGATCTGATTGATTCTTTCAAAAAATCAGCTTTTAGTTTCATTGATAAGTTCTACTGTATGTCTGGTTTCTACCTCATTGATCTCAGCTCTAATCTTGATTATTTCCCTTCTTATGTGTGGAGTTGGTTTGACTTGTTGTTGATTCTCCAGTTATTTAATGTGTAGAGACAGCTGCTGTGTTCTGGATTTTTTAATTTTTTGAAAGAGGCTTGGATGGCTATGTATTTCCCCCTTAGAACCGCCTTTGCTGTATCCATCTTCTTTCAAGATATGTCTCCAAAGGCAAAGGAAACAAAAGCGAAAATAAACTTTTGGGACTTCATCAAAATCAAAAGCTTCTGCACAGCAAAGGAAACAGTCAAGAAAGCAAAGGGTCAACCCATGGAATGGGAGAAGATATTTGCAAATGACAGTACAGACAAAAGGTTGATATCCAGGATTTATAATGAACTTCTCAAACTCAACACACACAAAACAGATAATCATATCTAAAAATGGGCATAAGATATGAGCAGACACTTCTCCCATCAAGACATCCAAATGGCTATCAGACACATGAAAAAATGTTCATCATAAAAAAAAAAAATGTTCATCATCACTAGCCATCAGGGAGATTCAAATTAAAACCACATTGAAATATCACCTTACACCAGTTAGAATGGCCAAAATTAGCAAGATAGGAAACAACATGTGTTGGAGGGGATGTGGAGAAAGGGGAACCCTCTTCCACTGTTGGTGGGAATGCAAGTTGGTGCAGCCTCTTTGGAGAACAGTGTGGAGATTCCTCAAGAAATTAAAAATAGAACTTCCCTAGGACCCTGCAATTGCACTCCTGGGTATTTACCCCAAAGATACAGATGGAGTGAAAAGAAGGGCCATCTGTACCCCCAATGTTTATAGCAGCAATGGCCACAGTTGCCAAACTGTGGAAAGAACCAAGATGCCCTTCAACAGATAAATGGATAAGGAAGATGTGGTCCATATTATGGATCACATTATGGAGTATTATGCCTCCATCAGAGAGGATGGATACCCAACTTTTGTAGCAACATGGACGGGACTGGAAGAGATTATGCTGAGTGAAATAAGTCAAGCAGAAAGGGTCAATTATCATATGGTTTCACTTATTTGCGAAGCATAACAAATAGTATGAAGGACATGGGGAGTTAGAGAGGAGAAGGGAGTTGGGGGAAATTGGAAGGGGAGGTGAACCATGAGAGACTATAGACTCTGAAAAACAATCTGAGGGTTTTGAAGGGGCGGGAGGTGGGAGGTTGGGGGAACCAGGTGGTGGGTATTATAGAGGGCATGCATTGCATAAAGCACTGGGTGTGGTGCAAAAATAATGAATACTGTTATGCTGAAAATAAATAAATTAATTAATTAAAACATTTTCCCAATGTTTCTCGAGCTTGCCTTTAATGATATTGTCTACTTGTTTCCAACGATGAATCAAAACACAGTAGTTTGTTTCCATATTATTACAGTGAAGATATTGAATATTCTTTATCTCTCCCTACACCTGGGGTGACATTAACAAGACTTGAATACTAGAATTTATTGAGCCATTTTTATTCCTACTAATAGCCCAGCAATTCCAATTGCTGGTGACTTTCAATATTAAACTTATGTTACTTTCAAGTCAGGGTTGGAGCATCACATAATGGGAGGAGAAGAGAAAATTAGGGCAGAGAAGGAATAGTAAAAGAAGTCAGGGTGAAATGGAACAGCTTTACAAATGAGACTATTTGAACTAAATATAATAAGGTTCATTTGTACCCATGGTTCATAATAGTCACAGAATTTTCAAGGACATTTCTTTTGCTAAAGGTTTTGTTGCCCAAATAAGCACTGTTCACATTTTACTTGGTTTTAATGCAGCATTTATTAGATTTATTAGGATGCTTTCATATTTTCTAAACCCACTTTTAAAAATGGTTTTTGATCTTGTACACACACTATATAGTGTGGTTGGGTATGTGTATGTATGACTGTAGGTATGTGTGTTCATGTGTAGGTATGTATATGCATGCATGGGTATCTGTGTATAAATTGGTGTGTATATGTGTAAATGTGTGCATGTATATAAATGGGGGTGTAGAAGTATAAGTGGGTGTGTCTGTGTGCATATGTGTGTATGTGTTTATGCATGTGTATGCTCCTTATTTCTGCTTGTGTATATTTGCATGCACATTCATGCATATGTGAATGTATTTGTGTAAGTAAGTGTGTTTGTGCCTGTGTGTGTCTGTAACTCTTTGTGACAAATGTGACAGCTATTACAGAGGAAAAGTTTTCATGTTTGTGTTTTCAGAACACTATAATGTCAACTTCCTGCACCATGCCGACTGGCAGAAATTAAGTTGCAAAATACATGCTCTGAGTTATACATTGGACTAACAACATTCCATTTGTTGACAGCTCTTATTGAATTAAATGTCATTTTTTTCTTGTTCTATCGGTTAAGTGGCTTCAGAAAGGTACATTTTCATTCTAGAAACCATACTAATTTGAACAGCATTATAGTTCAGGTTTGGAAAATATAGTAAATAGCTTTGTACTTAAAAGCTTGGTTGATATACTAAATTTATGTTTTCATTTACCTTTGTTGTTGTTGTTGTTGTTATTGTTGTAGGCTTTATGTTAGAGATAAAATTTTTTTATGCCATAGCTGCTGAAACTAGAACCAGGAAAAGTGCCCTGGACTGAGGTTGTGAGCTAGAAGACAAGAGATTGTCTTCAATGTTGTGATGCCTGCTGATGAACATTAGAGGAATAGATTATATTTCTAGCTCCACAACTAATTACTTTGGGTGGCTGAGACATTCTAATTTATAACCCAGAATGAATGAGTTGCAACTTAATTTTCCATAATTAATTGATTATAAAATAATACATTGTGGGATGGAAAACAGTATGAGGCGAGGGGCAGTATGTAGTTTTGTGAGCCCCATGTATGATGGGGAGGGGGTCTCTTCTTTCAGATCCAGACTGACTATGTCCCTTGGTAGAAGGTTTATGGAGTACAAGAAAAATTGAGCAAATACCGTTGGATTTATTTATTCATGTTCTGGTCTTTCTAAGAATTAACTTTTGCAGTGTTAAAACTGTATGTGTGTTTTCTCCCTCATTGATTTCTGCTCTTAATTCTATTAATTTTTTCTTCTTTCTTCTTCTGCTTAGGTGTTCTCCTTTGTGCTTACAAAGATGGATCAGTGTAATCTACTGTGTTAACAGTCTAAAAAAAAAAAAACAACAAGACGATTATATAAACTGATGCAGAACAACCATTTCACAATAATCAACAGCTGGTCCATCAACAACTAGGAATACAAGGTAATATCTTCAAGCTGATTAACAAGATCTACAAAAAGACCTGTAGATAACATCATACTTAATGGTAAAAGGCTGAATATTTTCCCCATCTGATCAGGAACAGGGTGATGTCTGCCCTTACTACTTCCTGGGAGGACTCCAGGTGAGACTGAATTCCACTGTTGTGTTACTCAGAACACGAGAATTGTGTTTAATTTGCAGCAATGTCAATCCTGTGGCTACAAGAAATATTTTTTAAGGGGTTATGGCAAACCCCTCTGGTTCTCAGGCTGTCATCTGAGAATTAAAAGACCTGAAATTGTTCTTTTCTCTTTATAAAAATTTAATTACACTAAAAATTATTTATCAACACTGCTGTACTAGTCAAGGGCAACAGCCACTTGGGCTCCCAAAGTATATGTGTCACTTGGTGCTTTTTCATCAACACAGATAATTAGTGTGGCTTGGTTAAATTTTATGCTCTGCATGCCATGGATTACTAACACCTTGTCTTCCATGAGGCAGGAGCTCAGCACTGCACTGAGCCTGAAGGCATGAGCAAGCTAACTCACCAATCCCCTCTGTATGGGTACCTCTTCTGGAACGACTCTAGCTATCAAGTTGAGTGCTATCAGGAGAAAGAAACCACAGTTTTTAACTTGTGAAACTATAATGAAGTATTAAGTTGGTATAGGAGAGTAATTCTAGAGGTGGAAGAAGAACCTTAAATAGTACTTTAGGGCTTATTGGAGAGGACCCAAGGAAGTACAAACTTGGAAGGGAATCTGGACTTTGTTGAATAAGGTGCCATTCTCCAAAGAATACATACAAATGGCTAACAGACACATGAAAAAATGTTTATCATCATTAGGCATCAGGGATATTCAAATCAAAACCACAGAGATACCAACTTACAGCAGTTAGAATGGCCAAAATTAACAAAACAGGAAATAACGTGTTTTGGAAATAACGTGTTTTGGAGAGGATGTGGAGAAAGGGGAACCCTCTTACACTGTTGGTGGGAATGCAAGTTGGTGCAGCCACTTTGGAAAATAGTGCAGTAATTCCTTAAGATATTAAAAATAGAGCTTCCCTATGACCCTGCAATTGCACTATTGGGTATTTACGCCAAAGATACAGACAGAGTGAAAAGAAGGACCATATGTACCTCAATGTTCATAGCAGCAATGGCCACAGTCGCCAAACTGTGGAAAGAGCCAAGCTGCCCTTCAACAGATGAATGGATAAGGCAGATGTGATCCATATATACAATGGAGTATTATGTCTCCATCAGAAAAGACAAATATCCAAGTTTTGTATCAACATGGATGGGACTGGAGGAGATTATGCTAAGTGAAATAAGTCAAGCAGAGAAAGACAATTATCATATGGTTTTGCTTATTTGTGGATCATAAGAAATAACACGGAGGACATTGGGAGATGGAAAAGAGAAGTGAGTTGGGGGAAATCAAAGGGAGAGAAAAACCATGAGAGACTTTGGACTCTGAGAAACAAGCTGAGGGTGTTAGAGGGAGAGAGGTGGGTGGTTGGGTGAGCCTAGTGGTGGGTATTAAGGAGGGCACGTATTATATGGAGCACTGGGTGTGGTGCATAAACAATGAATCTTGGAACACTGAAAAAAATACAAAAAAAAAAGTGTGTAGTTCCAGACCCCTAGATGGCAGAAGGGTTTGTGGGATCACTTCAGCTAGAGCTGGCCTCTAACGATGGGGAAAACAGCAATAATTCTGGAGTACCGGTGAGCTGAAGCTTGTAGGCAGACATAACCAGGGAGATGGGGCACAACTGTAGGCACTGTTAGATTTGGGCTGGTGAAAGAGCATACAATAATTGGGAGGGAAAACCCCTTCCCTTGCAATATCTCTTTAGAGCACTCCAGAGCGCTCTACTGCCAAAGCTTACCATCATTCCAACTGGGAAGGGAAGTATTTATTTATTTAGTTATATATTTTATTTATGTTTTTAATAGAGAAAAAGAGCACACGAGCAGGGTGACCCCCCACTGAGCAGGGAGCCTGATGCGGGGCTGGATCCCAGGACACTGAGATCATGACCCAAGTCAAAGGCAGCCACCCAGGTACCCCACGACTGTCATTGTGATGAATTTTATTTGTTTCTTCTTCTTTTTTGTTTCTTCTTCTCCTTTTTTTTTTTTTTCCCCTCTGTCAGTCTCCTAAGGGTTTGTCAAACTTGTTAGTGTTTTCTAAGAACCAATTTTTGGTTTCATTGATTATTTTTCCTATTTTTTTTTTCTCTATTTTACTTATTTCTGCTCTAAACTTTATTATTTAATTCCATCTGCTAGTATTTTACAAAAATTAACATATAATGTATTATTTGTTTCAGGGTACAGGTCTGTGATTCATCAGTCTTATGCAATTCACAGCACTCACCATAGCACATACCCTCCCCAATGTCCATCCCCCGGCCACCAATTATTCCCACACCCCCCTTCACTCCAGCAACTCTTAGTTTGTTTCCTGAGACCAAGAGTCTCTTAAGGTTTGTCTCCCTCTCTGGTTTCGTTTTGTTTCATTTTTCCCTACCTTCGCCTATGATCTTCTGTCTGATTTCTCAAATTCCTCAAATCAATGAGAGCATATGATAATTGTCCCTCTCTCATTGACTTACTTTGTTTAGCATAATACCCTCTAGTTCCATCCACATCACTACAAATAGTAATATTTCATTTTTGATGGCTGTATAATATCTCATTGTGTGTGTGTATGTATATATAGATAGTATATCTATCTATATATATATACTATATAGATTTTTATATTACAGTTTTTCCCCATTGAGGATGTGTGTATATATATATATATACATATATATATATATATATATGTATATATATATAAACTCTCATGTATATATATGTATACATCTCATATATATAAGATGTATATATATAATATAATATTATTATGTATATGTATATATAACATGTTCTTTACCCATTCATCTGTTGATGGACATCTAGGCTTTTTCCATAGTTTGGCTATAGTGGACATTGCTGCTATAAACACTCGGGTGCATGTGCCCCTTCGGATCACTACATTTGTATCTTTAGAGTAAATAGCCATTAATGCAATTTCTGGGTCTTAAGGTAGCTCTATTTTCAGTTTTTTTGAGGAACTTCCATGCTGTTTTCCAGAGTGGCTGCCCCAGCTTGCATTCCCACCATTGGTGTAGGAGGGTTTCCTTTTCTCTGCGTCCTCATCAACATCTGCCATTTCCTGACTTCTTAATTTTAGCAAGTGTATGGTTGTGTTTCCCTGATACTGAGTGATGTTGAGCACTTTTTCATGTTTCTGTTGGCCATATGGATGTCTTCTTTGATGAAATGTCTGTTCATGTCTTCTGCCCATTTCTTAATTGGATTACTTGTTCTGTGAGTGTTGAGTTAAGTTCTCTATAGATTTTGGACACTAGCCCTTTATCTAATACGCCATTTGCAAATATCTTCTCCTATTCTGTCAGTTACCTTTTGGTTTTATTTACTGTTTACTTTGCTTTGCAAAAGCTTTTGATCTTGATGAAGTCCCGATAGTTCATTTTTGCCCTCGCTTCCCTTGCCTTTGGCAATGTTTCTAGGAAAAAATTGCTGTGACTGAGGTCAGAGAGGTTGCTGTCTGTGTTTTCCTGAAGGATTTTGATGGATTCCTTCTCACATTGAAGTCTTTCATTCATTTTGAGTCTATTTTTGTGGGTAGTGTAAGGAAATGGCCCAGTTTCATTATTCTGCATGTGGTGTCCAATTTTCCCAATAACATTTGTTGAAGACACTGTCTTTTTTCCATTGGAGATTCTTTCCTGGTTTGTCAAAGATTAGTTGACCTTAGAGTTGAAGATCCATTTATGGGCTCCCTATTCTGTTCCATTGATCGATCTGTCTGTTTTTGTGCCAGTACCATGCTGTCTTGAGGATTACAGCTTTGCAATAGAGCCTGAAGTGTAGAATTGTGATGCCACTATCTTTGCTTTTCTTTTTCAATATTCCTCTGGCTATTTGGGGTCTTTTCTGGTTCCCTATAAATTTTAGGATTATTTGTTCCCATTTCTTTGAAAAAGGTTGATGGTATTTTGGTAGCGACTGCATTAAATGTGTAGATTTCTGTAGGTACCATAGACATTTTCACAATATTTTTTCTTCCAATGGATTTGGAATGCATGTGTGGAGCGTTTTCTATTTCTTTGTCTCCTCCTCAATTTCTTTCATGAGTACTTTATACTTTTCTGGGTACAGATTCTTCGCCTCTTTGGTAAGATTTATTCCTAGGTATTCTTATGGTTTTGGGTGCAATTGTAAATGAGATAAACTCCTTAATTTCTCTTTCTTCTGTCTTGTTGTTGTTTAGAAATGCAACTGATTTCTGTGCATTTATTTTATATCCTGACACCTTGCTGAATTCCTGTATGAGTTTTAATAGTTTTGGGGTGGAGATTTTTGGGTTTTCCACATAAAGTATCATATCTGTGAAGAGTGAGAGGTTAACCTCTTTGTGGATTCCGATGTATTTTATTTGTTGTTGTTGTTGTTGTTGTCTGATTGCTGAGGCTAGGACTTCTAGTACTATGTTGAATAGCAGTGGTGATAGTAGACATCCCTGCCATGTTCCTGACCTTAGGGGAAAAGCTCTCAGTTTTCCCCCATTGAGGATGATATTTGCTGTGGGTTTTTCATAGATGGCTTTTATGATATTGAGGTATGTACCTTCTGTCCCTACAATGTGAAGAGCTTTGATGAAGAAAAGATGCTGTTCTTTGTCAAATGCTTTTTCTGCATCTATTGAGAGTATCATATGGTTCTTCTTCTTTCTTTTATTAATGTATTGTATTACATTGACTGATTTGTGGATGTTGAACCAGACTTGCAGCCCAGGAATAAATACCACTTGTTTGTGGTGAGTAATCCTTTTAATGTACTGTTGGAATCTACCGGCTAGTATTTTTGTGAGAATTTTTGCATCCATGTTCACTAGGGATATTGGTCTGTAATTCTCTTTTTTGATGGAGTCTTTGTCTGGTTTTAGGATCAAGGTAGTTCTGGCCTCATAAAATGAGTTTGGATGTTCTCCTTCCATTTCTAATTTTTTTGGAACAATTTCAGGAGAATAGACATTAATTCTTCTTTACATGTTTCATAGAATTCCTTGGGAAGACTTCTGGCACTGGGCTCTTGTTTGTTGGGAGGTATTTGATTATTGCTTCAATCTACTTATTGGCTATAGGTCTGTTCATGTTTTCTATTTCTTCCTGGATCAGTCTGGGTAGTTTATATGTCTCTAGAATGCATCCATTTCTTCCAGATATATAATTTTCTGGCATGAAGTTGCTCATACTATGTTCTTATAATTGTTTATATTTCTTTGGTATTGGTTGCAATCTCTCCTCTTTCATTCATAAGTATTAAATTGGGTCCTTTCTCTCTTCTTTTTGATAGGTCTGGCCAGGGGGTTGTCAGTCTTATTAATTCTTCCAAAGAACAAGTTCCTAGTTTTATTGGTTTGTTCTACTATTCTTTTGGTTTCTATTTCATTGGCTTCTGCTCTGATCTTTTTTATGTCTCTTCTCCTGCTGGATTTAGGCTTTATTTGCTGTTATTTCTCCAGCTCTTTCAGGTGTAGGGTTAGGTTGTGTATTTGAGACATTTCTTGTTTCTTGAGAAAGCCTTGTATTGCTATATACTTTCCTCTTAGGACCACCTTTGCTGTGTCCCACAGATTTTGAACAGTTGTGTTTCCATGTTCATTTGTTTCCACAATTTTTTAAAATACTTCTTTATTTTTTAAAAGATTTTATTTTATTTTATTATTTTAAATTTTTAATTTTTAAAATTAATTTATTTATTTTCAGCATAACAGTATTCATTATTTTTGCACCACACCCAGTGCTCCATGCAATCCATGCCCTCTATAATACCCACCATCTGGTACCCCAACCTCCCACCCGCCCCCGCCACTTCAAACCCCTCAGATTGTTTTTCAGAGTTCATAGTCTCTCATGGTTCACCTCCCCTTCAATTTCCCCCAACTCCCTTCTCCTCTCTAACTCCCCATGTCCTCCATGCTATTTGTTATGCTCCACAAACAAGTGATACCATATGATAATTGACTCTCTCTGCTTGACTTATTTCACTCAGCATAATCTCTTCCAGTCCCATCCATGTTGCTACAAAAGTTGGGTATTCATCCTTTCTGATGGAGGCATAATACTCCATAGTGTATATGGACCACATTTTCCTTATCCATTCATCCGTTGAAGGACATCTTGGTTCTTTCCACTGTTTGGTGACCGTGGTCATTGCTGCTATAAACATTGGTGTACAGATGGCCCTTCTTTTCACTCCATCTGTATCTTTGGGGTAAATACCTAAGAGTGCAATTGCAGGGTCATAGGGAAGCTCTATTTTTAATTTCTTGAGGAATCTCCACGGAATGGGAGAAGATATTTGCAAATGGCAGTACAGACAAAAGGTTGATATCCAGGATCTATAATGAACTTCTCAAACTCAATACACACAAAACAGACAATCATATGAAAAAATGGGCAGAGACACACATTTATTGTGTGTCTCTGATTTGATATTAACAGAGATTTCTCCCATGAAGACATACAAATGGCTATCAGACACATGAAAAGATGTTCATTATCACTAGCCCTCAGGGAGATTCAAATTAAAACCACATTGAGATATCACCTTACACCAGTTAGAATGGCCAAAATTAAAGATTTTATTTATTTATTTGACTGAGAGAGATAGATCACCAGTAGGCAGAGAAGCAGGCAGGGGGTGGGGTGGGAAGCAGGCTCCCAGCTGAGCAGAGAGCCTGATGCGGGGCTTGATCCCAGGACCCTGGGATCATGACCTAAGCCAAAAGCAGAGGCATAACACACTGAGCCATCCAGGTGCCCCTGATACTTTTTAAATTTACTGGTTGACCCATTCATTCTTTAGTAGGATGCTCTTTAGCCTCCATGTATTTGGATTCTTTCTAATTTCCCTCTTGTGATTGAGTTCAAGTTTCAAAGCATTGTAGTCTGAAATTATGCAGGGAATGATCCCAATGTTTTGGTAGTTGTTAAGACCTGATTTGTGACCCAGGATGTGATCTATTCTGGAGAATGTTCCATGTGCACTAGAGAAGGATGTGTATTCTGTTGCTTTGGGATGGAATGTTCTGAATATATCTGTGATGCCCATCTGGTCCAGTGTGTCATTTAAAGCCTTTATTTCCTTGTTGATATTTTGTGTAGATGATCTGTCCATTGCAGTTTGGGGGGTGTTAACATCCCCTACTAGTATTGTATTATTGTGAATGTGTTTCTTTGATTATTTGATTATCTGTGAATGTATTTCTTTGTTGTTAATTGGCTTATATAATTGGCTGCTCCCATGTTAGGGATATAGATATTTAGAATTGTTAGAACTTCTTCTTGGACAGACTCTTTAAGTATGATATAGTGTCCTTCCTCATCTCTTGTAGTCTTTGGTTTAAAATCTAATTTGTCTGACATGAAAGATTGTCACCCCAGCTTTCTTTTGATGTCCACTGACATGGGAAATGGTTTTTGACCCCTTCACTTTAAATCTGGAAGTGTCTTTGGGTAAAAAATGAGTTTCTTGCAGATAGCATATTGATGGGTCTTGTTTTTTATCCATTCTGATACCCTGTGTCTTTTGATTAGGCATTTAGCCATTTACATTCAGGGTAACTATTGAAAAATGTGAATTTAGTGCCCTTGTATTGCCTGTAAAGTGACTGTTACTGTGTATGGTCTCTGTTCCTTTCTGGTATGTGTTTCTTTTAGGCTCTCTCTTTGTTTTGAGGATCCCTTTGAATATTTCCTGTAGGGCTGGTTTGATGTTTGCAAATTCTTTTAGTTTTTATTTGTCCTGGAAGCTCTTTCTCTCTTCTGTTTTCAATGAAATCCTAACTCAGTATAGTATTCTTGGCTGCATATTTTTCTCATGTAGTGCTCTGAATATATCATGCCAGTATTTCTGGACCTGCCAGTTCTCTGTGAATAGGTCTGCTGCCAGTCTAATATTTCTACCATTTTGGCTACAGACCTCACATACTTAGCTGCTTTCAAGATTTTCTGTCTTTGAGACTTGTAAATTTTTCTATTAGATGAGAGGGTATTGATCTATTTTTATTGATTTTGAGGGGGGTTCTCTGTGCCTCTTGGATTTTGTTGCCTGATTCCTTCCCTCAAATAGGGAAGTTCTCCACTATAATTTGCTACAATATACCTTCTGCCCCCTCTCTCTTTCTTCTTCTTCTGGGATCCCAATTATTCTACTTTTATTTCATCTTATGGGATCATTTATATCTTGAATTCTCCCCTCATGATCCAGTAGTTGTTTGTCTCTCTTTTGCTCAGCTTCTTTATTCTCCATCATTTGTTCTTCTATATCACTAATTCTCTCTTCTGCCTCATTTATCCTAGCAGTAAAAGCCTCCATATTTTATTGTACCTCATTAATAGATTGTTTAATTTCAACTTGTCTTGATTTCAGCTTTTTAATTTCTCCAGAAAGGGATTCTCTAGTGTCTTCTGTGTTTTTTTCAAGCCCAGATATTATCTTTATAGTTGCCATTGTGAATTCTAGTTCCAACATCTTACTAATGTTGTATCGATTAGGTCCCTGGCAGTTGGTATTGTCTCTTGTTCTTTTTTTTCAGGTGAGTTTTTCTGTTTTGTCATTTTGTCCAGAGAAGAATAGATGAATGAGAGAAAGCAATTCTAAAAGGGTAAAAACAATCCAGGAAAAATATGAACTAAATGAATCAGAAGAGACCTGCCACTGTTGGGAAAAATATGATCAGGGTGGTGAATAGAACAAAGCCATACATTAGATTTTGGATGTATTTTGGTCTGTTAAGTTTTATATATATATATAAAACTTTTGTGTGTATATATATATATATATATATATATAAAAGTTTTTCTTTCTTTAAAATTTTGGGAGGCAGTTATATATATATTTGTGTATATCTATATATGTATATAGATATGTATATGTATATATGTATATATGTATATACATATATAGACATACACAAAAAAGGGTAAATACAATGAAGGGATGGAATATGACTGTAAATATAAAATTTAAAAAGATTTTTAAAAATGAATTGATAAGAAGTTGGTTGAAAAGAGGAAGAAAAAAAATTTTTAAAAGGGAGAGAAAGGGATCATGCATGGTACTAGAACAAAGTGATACACTAGATTTAGGGTATATTTTTGTCTGTTAGAAGAAACCTTATCCCAAAAGAAAGAAAAACATATACATATATATATATATTTATCCTTTTTATTTTTTATTTTTTATAATTATTTTTAAATATTTTAAAATATTTTTATATATTATATATTTAATATATATTTATATATTTTATAGATTTTATAATGATTAAATTTATTAAATATATTATATATAAATATATTATATATTTATTAAAATATTTTTATATTTTTATATTTTAATTTTATATTTATATTTTTATATTTTATTATTATTTTTATATTTTTAATTTTATATATATATATATATTTATATTTATTTATTTATTTATTTTTTAGTTTTTGGCATTTATTGTGTGTCTCAAACAGCCATTGAGACTCCCTTAATTCAATCTGTCCTTGGCAACCCTGTGGCTCTAGGTTCACAGGGCTTGGGGTGGGACAGCAAGGCCTTTTCACTTCCAGATCTTTGAAGGGAATTCTCCTTATGTACCTCATGGGCCCGCCTCACAGAGGCAGCACCCTCAGAGAAAAGCCATCAATCCCTCCCATCTCCCTGGTCTCTGGCCCCACTGTGAGCTCACCCAGCCTGTGACCGAGTGTTTCTCTCTGGCGCAGGGCCCTGTTTGGAGTCTCCAAACCCATCAGATTCCTGTTGCACCACTCCTGCACTACTCATCCCAGAGAAAGAAGGAAGAGTTTTTTCCAGATCTGCCACTTGGGAGGTTCCTGCTCAAAGAGCAGTGGCCCGACTGTGCCGGGATTGTGGTTTATGGCAACCCCAGCTGAGAGCCCAATGCTCAGTTCCATCTCTGCTGCCAGCTTCCCTGCTCCAAACTTGGGAGCTCTGTCACACTCATATACCCCCAGTCTTCTGTGACCCCCATGGGCCCTGAGACCACATTGTCCCCGCGAGAATTCCACTCCCTGCTTAGTCATTGGAGTGACATCACTCTGCAGAGCACACTTCTAAAATTTCTGATTTCATGCTCCATTGCTCCACTGCTTGCTGGTACCCAGCTGACAGAGACTCCCTCACCACTACATGGTCTCTCCTCTCGTATATCGCCTCAGAGTCCCTTCACCGCACGTCCTATCTTCCAGTAAGTGGTCACTTTTCTGTTCCTAGAGTTGCTGCTCTTCCTCTCTTCAATCTCCTGTTGACTTTGTAGGTGTTCAGAATGATTTGATAACTACCTAGCTGAGTCTTGAGAGCAAAACAAATTTGGGTCCCCTACTCCTCCACCATATTGCTTCTCCCCTCCACCCACTAACTCTGAGTTTAGCTTGCTTTCCTGTATCTAATTCCTTATGTTGTGAAGTTGTGTTATTGATTGGAGACCTTATTTCTTTTTTAATACAGGCATTTACACCTATAGATTTCCTTCTGAACACTTCTTCCATCACAGCCCTTAACTTTTGGTAAGTTGTGTTTTCATTTTCATTGATTTATAAATGTTTTCTAATTATCCTTGTGATTGCTTCTCTAGGAGTGTGTTCCTGAATTTCCACATATTGATGGCTTTTCCTGTTTTCCTTCTGTTATGTATTTTAACCTTCATCCTGTTGTGGTTGGAGGAGATACTTTGTATGATAGTTGCCTTTTAAAATCTATTGAGACTTGTTTTATGGTTTAACATGTGATTTGTCTGATGGAATGTCCCATGTAGACTTAAAAGGGAACCTCTCTTCTGCTGCTGTTGGGTAGACTATTCTGTATATCTTTTTAAAATCTAGTTGATTTATTGTGTTGCTTATGTCTTTTACTTTCTTAATTTTTCTTATGTCTGACTGATCAGTCCATTATTGAAACCATTATGGTAAAACTTCTGATATTCCTCTCTTTCATGTTATTATTATTATTTTTTTGCTTCATTTTTGAGTTTTCCTTATCAGAGGTTTTGTTATCAGGTGCATAAATGTTTATAACTTTTATTTTCCTTAAACTATTCTACCTTTCATAAATGTATAATTTACTCCTTTGCCTCTTTTAAACTTTTAAGAATGGAAATCTATTTTGTTTGAAATTAGTAGATCCACTGAACCTCTATTTTGGCCACTATTTTTGACTTAGAAATAATGTGAGTCTCTGGTAAACAGCATATGGTTGGATCATGTATTCATTCTGTCAGTCTCTTATTTTTTGATTGAAGAGTATAATCTATTTACACTTAATCACTCATAAGGAGAGAATTATCTCTGCCATTTTCTGACAAACAAATGTTTTCCACGTGCTTGTAGTCTTTTTATTCCTCATTTTTCTCCATTACTGTCTTCTTTTTAGTTAATTGTGTGTGTGTGTGTGTGTGTGTGTGTGTGTGTGTGTGTGTTGAAATACTTTGATTCTCTTCTCAATTCCTTATATGTATACTGTATATATAATTTATTGGTAGTTACTAGGAGTGTTAGATTTAATATCCTAAAGGTTTTAATAATATAATTTGAATTGATACAAACTTCCTTCCATAGCATACAAAACTCCTCCCCTATACAGCTCCACCCTCGCTTTCTGTTACTATTTTCATAGATTACATCTATATACATTGTGTACTGCATAATATAAGTCAGTGATTATTTTACGTATATTTGTCTTTTTTACGCTGAAGAAAATAGAAAGTTGGCTTATATTATAATAATAATTGATTTTCCAATGCCCATGTCTTACCTTTAACGTTTTTCTTTATATGGCTCCCAGTTACTATTTTCCTTTCTTTTCAACTTGAGGGGCTATTTTTAGCATGTCTTGCAGGGAAGGTGTAGTGGTAATGAACTCCCTTAGCATTTTAAAATCTGAGAGTGCCATTTCTTCATAATTTTTGAAAGACAATTTTGCTGATATAAAGTTGTCTGTTGACAGTTATGTTTGTCTTTGTTTTTTCTTCCTTTAAGCATATTGGGTAAAACAAACCACCTAATTCTGGCCTCCAAGATTTCTTTTTTTTTTTTTTTCTTATGGTAGTGCTTATTTATTTATTTAATTTCTTTTCAGTGTAGCAGAATTTATTGTTTATGGACCACACCCAGTGCTCCATGCAATACATGCCCTCTTTAATACCCACCACTAGGCTCCCCCAACCTCCCATTACCCACCCCTTCAAAATCCTTAGATTGTCTTTCAGAGTCCATAAATCTCTCATGGTTTATCTCCCCCACCAGTTTTCCTCAACTCCCTTCTCCTCTCCATTTTCCCATGTCCTCCATGTTATTTCTTATGCTCCACAAATGAGAAATTAACTGATAATCTTGTTGGGGATCTTTTGTGTGTGATGAGCCACTTCTTCCTTGTAGCTTTTAAGATCATTTCTTTGGCTTTATCTTTCAACATTTTGTTTACAATGTGTTGTTGGGTGAGTGTCTTTATTTTATTCAACTTAGAGTTTGTGGAACTTCTTGAATGTGTAGATTAACTTATTATAATTTCAATCCTTTAAAATTGGGAGGTCTTTTGACAATATTTCTTCAAATTATTTTCTGTCCCCCCCTTTAAAATATATTTATTTAATTATTTATTAGAGTGATAAAAATAGAGAAAAAGAGAGAAAGAGTGCAAGCATGGGGGGAAGGCAGAGGAAGAGAGAGAAGCAAACTTTCTGCTAAACAGGGAGCCCAGTAAGGGGCTTGATCCCAGGACCTCAAGAGCAGGACCCAAGCTGAAGGCAGACACTTAATCAACCCAGGCAACACTCTACTTCTTTCTATCCCTCTTATCCTGATTGCATTCCCACAATGCCTATGTTGGTCCACTAGATAGTGTTTTAGAGATCCTTTAGACTCTGTTCAATTTTTTTTTCATTCATTCTTTCTTTCTGTTCATCAGACTTGATAAATTCAATTCTTTAAGCCTGCCAACTCTTTCTTCTGCATGCACAAATCTGTTTTGGATCTCTTTGATGTATTTTTCATTTCAGCTTTAGACTTTTTTGGTTCTTTCTTTTCTTAAAGATCTTATTTATTTTTTTGACAAAGATAGAGATCACAACAAGGCAGGGAGGCAGGCAGAGAAAGAGGAGGAAGCAGGCTCTCAGCTTTGCTTCTCTGAATCAGCTATACTTTCCTGTTTCTTTGTATGCCTTGCTATTTTTTTTATTGAAAATTGGAATTTTGAATCTTATCATGTGGAAACTGGAAATAAGATTCCCCCCTTTAACCAAGGTTTGGTGCTTTTTGTATGTTATAAGGTACCTCTGTGCTGAGGTGTTTTTTCTGAGCTGCATCTTTCCTTGGCTTAGTGTGTGGCCTTCTAAATTCTCCCTTATACACAGTTGTTTTAATATAAAAAACAACAGATGTGACTTAAATCTCACAGAAGTCAGTTAAGCTGTGGAAATTGGAGTATTGGTGGCCAGCCTCCCTGTCCCTATCTCATCAATCAGAACAATAACTCCTAATGAGAATCTAAGTCCTTAATATTTGGATGAAAGATTATCATTGGCAACCCTGGTCCCATAAGGTCCTCAGAAACATGGGTCATATTTTTTACAACTGCCTGATATGGGGCTGGGTAGCTGCCACTATCTTCATGCCTTAAATAAATCAAGTTAACCAAAATTTCCCAAGCAAGTTATCCCCTGGACATTTCAAGCTATCAAAGAAACTACAGAGTTCCAAAGTGTTTTCTTCAGATGGTTTCTGCTAGTACAATTGTCCATCTGGAGAGATGGATGCTTGGGGCTTCTAGCACCAAAGTCTTCACTCCCATGAGGACTGATCTTAACAGCGAAGTGTAATTACTTATTTAACATTACTGGTTTCCATGCATTGGGTATTCTAATTTTCTAATTGGATATTTCTAATTTTTAAGTTTTTCATTAAACTTAAAGTGTTATGACCTGTTCTATTGACTAGCTGGGAAATATGACTTTAAAAAACCTAGACATTTTGATTAATCAGAAAATTACATTGTGCTCATACCCTAGTCAATCAGGAATCCATATGTCACTCTAGTAGCACATTGCAGGGTAACTGAAATAACTTTTCTCTGCCATTACTGATTATTGCAGAGTGTGAAATTATTATAAAATTATAAAGGCCCTTAAGGAGAGCAATTTACCTGTTCTTGGCATTCATATTTAGGAGAAGAAACAGTGCCTTCTGGAAACAAATCAGCTCAAGCAACTTCACATTTTTGGAGAGTATCATCATGGCAAAAGAAAAAAAAAAGGTGATTATAGATAGGTTTCAGTGTGAAAAAATTATAAATTTACTTTTTATAGTTCTGGGTTTGGTGATACAATTGTACCTAAGGGCATGACTTAACAAAGAGAGATTGAGAAAGGAAATGCCATTGACTTCTGAAGCTGTGCAATTTGTGGGATATAGTTTTATAATAAAGACCCTAGACATTTATGAAACTTCTGAAAGAAGCTTCCTGAATATATATGTGTGTTTTTAAAATTTTTCCTGGATTAGGATTATAAAATGGGACCTAGAAACATTAAAAGGGGATATGAGGATATATGCCAAATAAATGAGGACTGTCTGAATGCCTAATTATATATTAGTCCATTTATTAGGAATATAGGTCTCCAGGAAACTAGGCATCTGGAAACCTATCCCCTGAGAGCAAACAATCCTGAGTTTGAAATTCAAATCTCTCAGACTGGAAGGTGGCTATCCTAAAGAAATTTAGCATCTTATCACTAAACTTGAAAAGCTGGATTAATAGCACAGCCCAGCTACTTATCAACTGCCTTATTTCTCTCTTTCCCAGGCCTTGGTAAACTCACCCATGGAATTGGGGAGTTAGACTAGATATCCCTAAAGTCCATCCTAAATGCCCCTCCTCTGGTCTCACACATTTCAGTCATTGAGTGAAACGTCCTGCTTCCACAGGTGTTCCATATAAAGTCTCCTTCTACAGCTGTGGCTAAGCTAGCTCCCTGGAGAGGGCTCCAGGCAGAGTAGAAGAGTCTGGATTCATTACATATGCCTCTTTGAACACCAGTGCTAGTCTTCTTGACCTCTCCAACTAATTTTTCTAGCAAGTTAGATCTCACTTCCATATGTCATTGCACCTCCTCCAGGTCTCATATTTTTAGCAAATCTTCATCCCATTAAGTTCTGAGACCATGTTTCAGAATTCTCATCTTCTGTTCTTGTTCCTCTAAAGCTACAGCTGTTCATGAATGTTCCTATTATAATGTGTCCACCCTCATTAAATAGTCTGATTATTGATCAGTATGATGGGACTTGCTGTATTCCTCCAATGGTTAGAAATGTTTTTCATCCTTAATATTTCTATGATTATTTAAATTAAGGTGCATATTTCATCTAGTGTTTTCTCCTTTAGTTCTCTTTAAAATATTGATGCTGTCACTTATAATTAATAATTATTTGGGAGGGATGAAAAAATTTGATAAATTCCTTTGATATTTTCACTACATTTCTAATAATGTGCTAAAAGGTAAATTATATAAATTACAGCTCTATTCCCATAGTCAGTCCTAAGGGAGTGGCTTTTATTCTGGAGTTATACTGGAATTTTAATTTTTTAATAAACTCAAGCAAATGGTTCTCTCTTGTGGTGCCTAAATTCACAGTTATATAATTATTATTTTAGTTATTATGGTTCCAGGAAACTGCTATTTGATGCTGATTCTCCACTTCGGTTCAGCTGCTAATGGGTCAGGAGCTCTGTGATTCCAGAAGTTCCATCAGCTCTTGATAACCAGACTCTCATTTTCTTGGTATTGTGATTGCTACCATGTTTATCATGTTCTCAGCCTCTGCTGCAGAATGGCATGTGTGTGAATTTTTATGCATTTCTAACTTTGAGTTTTGCTTAACATACCAGCATGTTTAGATATTTTTTTTTTAAAGAAGACATATTAATATCTATTCCCTGTCATCTTCTTTTCTCTCTCCCTTGCTTTTCCCACCTCAATGTTCAAACATTATTTTATTGGAGACATTAAACAATTTCTTATATATTTCTTATAATTTCTTGTTTCTTAATGTGAAATTGGATTGAAGAAGTTTTCACTGTAGTTTAGAAACAAAAATCAGAACCAAAACTTTTTTTTAAGTGTCCTGTTTTTTTTTTAAATTTATTTTTTATTTTCAGCATAACAATATTCATTATTTTTGCACCACATCCAGTGCTCCATGCAATGCACGGCCTCCATAATTCCCATAACCTGGCTCCCCCAACCTCCCACCCCATGCCCCTTCAAAACCCTCAGGTTGTTTTTCAGAGTCCATAGTCTCTCATGGTTCATCTTCCCCTCCAATTTCCCTCAGCTCCCTTCTCCTCTCCATCTCCCCATGTCCTCTGTAATTTGTTATGCTCCACAAATAAGTGAAACCATATGATAATTGGCTCTCTCTGCTTGACTTATTTCACTCAGCATAATCTCTTCCAGTCCCATCCATGTTGCTACAAAAGTTGGGTATTCATCCTTTTTTTTTTTAAGATTTTATTTTATTATTATTATTTTTTAATTTTTTAAATTTATTTTCAGCATAACAGTATTCATTCTTTTTGTGCCACACCCAGTGCTCCATGCAATCCATGCCCTTTCCAATACCCACCACCTACTCCATATTGTATATGGACCACATCTTCCTTATCCATTTGTCCGTTGAAGGGCATCTTGGTTCTTTCCAGTTTGATGACTGTGGCCATTGCTGCTATAAACATTGGGGTACAGATGGCCCTTCTTTTCACTCCATCTGTATCTTTGGGGTAAATCCCAGTAGTGCAATGGCAGGGTTATAGGGAAGCTCTATTTTTAATTTCTTGAGGAACATCCACAGTGTTCCCCAAAGTGGCTGCACCAACTTGCATTTCCACCAACAATGTAAGAGGGTTCCCCCTTAGCTGACTACATTTTACTGTTTCTGGACTTGCCTTTAAGTAAGTTTCTCTGGGGGGCAGGGTCAATTTAAGTTTACTGCACAAACAACAAAATGGCTATTTAACCGAGATGGAGTTGCTCTGGCTAGATAGGTCCTTACAGTTTTCAGGATTCTTTCAGAGGAGGGAATTATTGCATATGCAGCCATAGGTTTGTCGTGTTTGTGAAAGGAGATGAGTTCATGATCTTTCTAAAGTTCTAAAAATAATTTTTTAAATAAAATGAAACAAAAGGGGGGCAAAGATTGCAAAATGGGGAAGTGGGGACCAGTGTCTTTAAAAAAAAAAAAAGAGGGTGATCAGAGAAGTTTTTACTATCATGGTGCCTTTTTAGCAGAGGAGCTGGAAGTGAGGGCAGGGCCATGTAAATGTCTAGGAGAAGCATGTGAGGACAGAGCCAAAGTAAATAAGGTGAAAAGCTGTGACAGGTTTAAAGAAGAGCTCAGAGACAAACTGGACAACACAGAGAAGGTAGAGATCAAGGAAGGGGGATTGCTGGTAAGAATGGAGAGCCTGGTTAACCATGGTAAACACTTTAGACTTGACTGCATGAATCAGGAAGTTCTTCTGGTGTTTTGAGCAGAGGGGTGGCACTGTCTGCCTTGTTTTAGAAGTCTCACTCCTTCTGGTTTTTAAGAATAAACTGTAGAAGCACAAGGTATAAGCAGCAGAGGTCATCTAAGTTGGGAAACAAACAAAAAAAAAAAACAGGAAAAGGTGATAAGTTTGGGGTAAGAGCAGGAGAGGGATTTAGACATTGCTAGACACCAGTTAAAATTCTGAAATAGGGCCAGTGGGATTGGTTGATATGAGAGATATGGGATGTGAGTTGGAAATTAAGGATGACACCAAGAATTTTTGCTTAAGCTACTAGGGGAATGGAGTTGCCATTTGCTGGGAGAAGAAAGACTGGAGGTGGGAAAAGATTCAAAGACCAAGGATAAGAGACAAGGAAAGGTCAGATGACTTCTAGACACTTGGTGTGAGCCAACCCATATGGAGTTAGACATATGAGAAGGAGTTCAGGGGAATAGGTCCAGGCTGGAAATAGAAACCCGTGAGTAACCAGCATACCAATGGCATCTAAAGTCTTGAGAGAATATTAACTCCAAGGAGCTAGAGAAAAGCAGAATGAGAAAATAGGGATAAATTAACAAAGAAGACATAGATACAGTGGCTCCTGAGGTAGGAGAGTTACCAGAGAATAGAGTGCCTAGAAGGCAAATGAAGACATCATTCCAATGAGGAGGTTTTAGTTTCCATCAATGTCAATTGTTGCTCTAGTGTTTGTTAAGATAAAGATTTTCAATTAAACTTTGGATGTAGAAAGTGGTCAGTGATTTATTTTTTATTTTTTTATTTTTTTAAAAGATTTTATTTATTCATTTGACAGAGATCACAGAGAACCAGGCAGAGAGAGAGGAGGAAGCAGGCTCCCTGCTGAGCAGAGAGCCCAATGCGGGACTCGATCCCAGGACGCTGGGATCATGACCTGAGCTGAAGGCAGAGGCTTTAATGCACTTTAAGCCACCCAGGTGCCCCATTTTTTTAAAAAGATTTTATTTATTTATTTATTTGACAGACAGAGATCACAGAGAAGCAGGCAGAGAGAGAGGAGGAATGATTTCTAAGGCAGGTATTTTGGTAGTGGGGTAGCCTGCTTGAGTGAGTTCTAGATAGAATTGGAAGAGAATAGCTAACAGGTACATGCAGATACAAACAAACTTGCAACAGTCCTCTAGATGCATATAGATGGCCATCAGATGCCAAAAAAAAAAAAAAAAAGATGCATACAAGCAGTAACCATTAGGAAAATGCAAATCAAAATGACAGTGAGATATCTCCTCACACCTGTTAGAATGGCTACCATCAAAAACAGAAGTAACAATTGTTGGTGAGGATGTGGAGAAAAGGGAATACTAATGCATAGTTGGTGGGACTGTAAATTAGTGCAGCCAGTATGGAGAATAGTATGGATGTAAGCCATGGTTGGAATAATTCTATTATTATTATTTTAGAGAGGAAGGGGAGGGAAAAGAGAGAGGTAGAGAGAGAATCTTAAATAGGTTCAATCCTACAGCCCTAAGATCTTGACCTGTGCCAAAATCAAGAGTTGGACGCTTAACTGACTGAGCCACCCAGGTGCCCCATTGTAGGAATAATTTTAAAAACAGCCCTTCAAGATTCAGGTCCTCTTATTATTCAATCAAACACTAATCTAGGTACTACCTTGAAGAAATTTTTGCAGATGTAATTAAAACTCTGAGTCACTTGACCTTAAGACATAGAGATTATACAGGTGGGCCAGACCCAATCAGGTGAGCTCTTTACACAGGCTTTGTCTGGTAAAAGAAGAAAAGGTTAGAGAGATTTGAGGCACAGGGGGATTTGACATATCATTGTTGGCTTGAAGATAGAGGAAGACACAACAGAAAAAATGGGGGTGGGCTTACGATCCTGAGTGAGGGCCCAGGATGACAGCAGGGCCACGTGAGATCAAGTTGTGTCTCAGATTCACCAATATACCCACAAAGTTGTTATGATCTCATAGCAATGGATATGATTAATGAGGTCTTCTCCTCAAACATGCTAGGTTAACTTTGAACATGATTCAATTACAAAATTATTTATTGCTTAATGTAACTCTATCTATAAATTGTTATTTGTTTAGAAATGGCAATCTTTTAAAGCATTTTTTATAAAGGCAATAAAAATCTCCACTTTCAGTTTTACTTTTTTTTTTTTCTTCACGCACTATGGTCTCCAACAATTTTTTTTTTTTTTCTGAAAGAGGAAAGCCAGTCTTTTACAAAAATAATACTGGAGAAAATGGATATCCAGAGGCTCAAAAAATCTCAACCTAAACTTCAGACCCTTCACACTAATTAACTCAAAATGGATCACAAACTTATCTATAAAACATAACATTATAAAACGATCAAAACAAATCCTAGGAGAAAACCTCTTAGATGTAGGGACACACAATGAACTCTTAGTTCTTTTTTGTGAACATCTTTTAATGAAATTTTACCTTTAATAGTACATTCATTCATACCTTTAGTTATTCTGAGTAAAAAGGAAAAGCATTCATTTTGCCCTTCCAAGTTTGTAGACAAATCACACAGATTGATCCTTCTTTATAAAGGCACAGGAGGTCAATAGTAGAGCTATCCAGTGTTTTCCCAAGAAAACTTTATACTCTTGAGTATACTCTTTATACTCGTAAAAGTTTTGGAGAACCAGAGGATTGGGAATGAGCTGGGGATGCTGGCAGTGGTTGGTGTGGAGCAGGGAGGTGATTCTCCAAACTCAAGTTCAGGTCGACCTGGCAGAAATCCCTGGAGAAAGAAAAAAGTTACTTGGGCATCATATCTGCTTATTAACCCTAGTGTGTTATATTATGTAGAATAATGAAAACAGTATTTTCCAGCAAAAACTGGAATAGGTAATACAAATTTAAGGATGCTAAAACACACACGTATATACACTGTGTAACATATACAGATATACATGTGTGTGTATACATCTGTGCATTTTTCTTCTAGCTTTATTGAGGTATGATGGACAAATAAAGATTGTATGGATTAAGGTTGTACAATGTGATGTTTTCACTTACCAACATATTGTGAAATGATTTCACAATCATCTCACAAGTGAAACCAGGAAATCATAACACAGTTAAGCTAATTAATATACCCATCACCTTATGTCTTTGCCCTTTTCTTGTGGTGAGAACACTTGAGATCTACTCTCCTAGCAAATTTCAATATATAATACATTATTATTAACTATAATCACCACTGTGTGCATCAAATCTCTAAAATTTACTCATCTAATAACTTAAAGTTGGTGCCTCTGTTTATTTGTAATTTAAATTGTTAGGCAATAAGCATGCAGGCATATTTTCCTCTCTCTCCCATACTTTTCAAATAATATCTTTAAACACTTTCAATAATTCAAAATAATTTTCAAAGAGGGAAAATGTATGCAGTGTGATTGTTCACTACCCTGTTTTATATGAATTTATTAATAAACCAATGGTTCTCTGGACTTTTCAGCGCATCAAATGTTAAAGTAAACGAGAGATAATTATTTCTTGTTTTTAGAATAGTAGATTTGCAATATATGTAGCTGTTGCAAGTTGCATATTTAAATTATCTTAAATATATTCTTTGGTAATAGCTTTTTAAATGATTTTTTTGTCATCATAGAAATACTACCTTAAGGTAAAATTGCTTTTTAAACTGTCTTCTGTAAACACTCAAGTTTTGTGATTAATTTCAAAAACGACCAGGATATTTGTATTTGAAATATAAAATAAAAGACTTAGATTCAATAATTTGGAGTTTTCTTTGCATCATTAAATTTCAATTGTTAATGCTATTTTATCTTACAGATTCTTATCAAAACATATTGGCTACTTGGAAACCTTTTTAAAGATGTGCTTACACTATTGTGATTCAATCTTCAGGTAGATTGGAAAGCTCTATGACATGTGTCCATGAATAAGCCAACTTTTACTGATTCGTTTCAACAGGCACCAGACTAAGTACAGGCAATGTGGTCAGACATTCCTCCCTGGGCCTGCAAGGAGCTTTCAATGCACTTGTGAGAAGCCTGCCATGGTAGGCAGTGGCTGTCACAGAAGGGAGTGCAGGGGGTCTGGAAAATGCAGCATGTAGGACCTAACTCAGCTGGGGGAGGAGGGAAGTGCTGTGGAGTGAGTGGTGTTTGGAGGAATGGCTGAAGAATGGGGGTTGTTCTCCTTGGGGAGGGAGAGTCAGCTGGTTGCCCTGAGATCCTTCCGAAGTCCACATCCTCTAGCCAGAGACCACCAGGAACACTCCTGTGAACAAGTTTTATCCAGAACAAGTGGGCTCATTATTCATTGCAACAAGGGAGGACATACACCATGGGGAACCAGGAGGTATCTGGGGAGGAGGTGTTATAAAAAATCTGCTGTTGGATTGGGTTTTCGTTGGATAATTTGAGGGAAGGACGAAAAGTGGGGGGTTACTTCAGGTTGGATTTAGATTGGATGCTGAATCTAATCACATTTTATTGGATGCTGAAGGCAGAAGCAATTCTATGATATCAATAAGTCTTATCTATAGGAGGGAAGATTATAGTCGGAAGAAACCATTACCAGTAAAGAGGTAGATGTCACTCATATTAACAAAGAGAATGGTGTGCCTGGTATTTTGGGGGTGATCTTTGTTTCTATACTTAGAAAACAATTATGAGTTACCTTCATTTTGTTCCCATTTATCATGATCTTAGAGTAACTTTGTCTAGCATTGGTATTCCATGATACCCCTTGGCATTTATGGCCAAGAAGAGAGTAACATGGCTCTGGTGTGAATCAGGGCTACTTCTGGATATTAGCAGGGCTAGATCACCCCACCGTCCCATCAGTAAAGGGAACACGGGTAAGCTTTTACCTTCTATTGGGAGACATAATTCTTGAATTCTAGAAATCAGTGAAATGTACAGGTCTTCTAGCCAAACCTGTTCAATGTATGGGGAGAAAGAGATTAATGGGTAAGTGCATCCTGACTTGGGTGTATTCTCTAAGATTGGCTTAACTCTTCCACTCGAAATTTTATATTTATTTTGACATAGTAAAAATTCATAAATGTTAAAACCACCAAGATGATTTTTCAGTTCTTGCACTCTCTCTTAAGCACTGTCTCAGTCTGGGCCCTCTGATTCCTTTTGCTTACGATTTCAACCTCTGACTTTTCACCATCCCACTGTTATTCCCTAGAAAACTAGTGGACTGGTATCAGAGTGGAATGATATAAAACAAAGAGGACATTCACAAAACATTTATTATATAACAACATTTATTACAAAAATATATAAGATGTATACAAATGTATAAATTATCATAAAATAAATGACATTTATATAATAAAAAGACATTTATTATATAAAGCTTGCTTGTAATTTGAATACAAAGGGTTTTTTAAAAAATTAATTATAGGGACACCTGGGTGGCTCATTTGGTTAAGCAGCTGCCTTCAGCTCAGGTTGTGATCCCAGCGTCCTGGGATCGAGTCCCGAGTCCGGCTCCTTGCTCAGCAGGGAGCCTGCTTCTCCCTCTGCCTCTGCCTGCCATTCTGTCTGCCTGTGCTCGCTCTCTCCCCCCCCTCTCTGATAAATAAATAAAATCTTTTAAAAAATTAATTATATATTAAGAGTAATTTAAAAAAAGAGTAATTATCAATGAAACAAGATGGGATTGGGAGGGAGACAAACCATAAGTGACTCTTAATCTCACAAAACAAACTGAGGGTTGCTGGGGGGAGGGGGGTTGGGAGAAGGGGGGTGGTGTTATGGACATTGGGGAGGGTATGTGCTTCGGTGAGTGCTGTGAAGTGTGTAAACCTGGCGATTCACAGACCTGTACCCCTGGAGATAAAAATATATGTTTATAAAAAATAAAAAATTTAAAAAAGAAATTCCCTAAAACAATTTAAAAAAAAGAGTAATTATAAATGCTGAACCCCGGAATTTCTTTGTACACATAAAGCCTATAGTAACAGGAAATAAATAAAATCTGTAAATTAAAAAAATATATATTTTATTTATTTATTTGACAGAGAGAGATATCACAAGCAGGCGGAGAAGCAGGCAGAGAGCGAGGAGGAAGTAGGCTCCCGGATGAGCAGAGAGCCTATCGAGGGGCTCCATCCCAGCACCCTGAGATCATGACCTGAGCTGAAGGCAGATGCTTAATGACTGAGCCACCCAGGCACCCCTACAAAGGGTTTTAATAAGAACTTGTTCACTGATAAATTATCCATATGTTGAGTACAGACAAAAATGTCACCCCAATAAAAAGAACACAGACATGATAGCCCTTGAGAGCGGCAGAATGAAGTTAAAAGTAGAGTACTTCTCCGAGATGGCAGAGGTCGGTTTTTTTTTTTTTTTTCACATCTATAATTTATAGTATTTTCACCGTCCCTTTGTTTGTCAATACATCCATCATATATCATATCTTATCATTTCATGCCCTGAGATGTCTCGTTTGGTACCTGTCTCTCGGGGAGTTGCACGACATTCATACTTCCTGTGGGTCTGTCCCCTGATGTCTGGCTTCACCTTGACAAGTATATAGAACTCTCCCAGTGTGGTGGGGATCAGAGAGTCTGAGAAATAATGACATCCTTTCTGCAGAAGACAAGCAGGTAACATAGCGCGTCGTGGACGAACGGGTTAGACTCTCAGTTCGGTCCGTTTTCTACATCTAGTGATACATTCAGGTGATTGATTCTGGCATCGAAGTTGAAATACTTCTCTTTCTCCACTTGTGCTTCTCACATCATCCTCTACGGGGAGAGCTGACCCGCGCAGATGCTGCCTTAACCAGAACTGGGTCATTGGCTGACCTCGCTGCATCTTCACTTGCAGCCCTTACCTTGGAGTGTTTTCTGGGCTGTCTGTGCTTAAGTGCACTCATAGCAGCTGCTTGGCCTGTTAGCTAGAGGTCTGTCTTAATAAGCCAGCTTGTGAGCACCATCAGTGGCTGTGTGCCTGAGGAATAGCCAATCTGTTTAATTTGGTCCAATGTATTTATCCCCCTTGCTTCCTAGTCAAATCACTGTGTCCTTATGCTTGACTGCAGGAATCCATTCTTCTCTGTCCCCAGAACTATTCACATGATCCAAAGCAAATAACATCTCCCAGTGGATTTTCCATTTTTTTACATTGGGAAATAAAACTACTACCTTCAAAATTTTACCTTGAAAGCAATAGGATACTTGCAAAAAATGTAATGGAAATGCAAACCATTGCATTCTTAACAATAAGCCATTCTCCTGAGTATGGTGTGTGTGATCTCTGCTAAATGCTGTCCAGGGTCCCCACAGCTTCTGCACCCTCCCCACACCTTGCATAGGTCTGATGGTCCAGGAAGGGCATGAGGTTCCTTCACTGCACACTAACTGAATCTGGGCTCCCTTTCCTTTCCCCTCAACACAACACTCACCACAGGCTTGGGGTCCTATTTGTGCACAGCAGTGCTGTGTTTGCAGGTGAGTTGGGGCAGAATGGTTCACTCACCTCTGTGTCACCCATGCCCTGCCTATGAGAGGATGATCAAGGTTGCCAAGTTTGGAGAAACAGCTCTTCTGGAGTTCCACGGTCCTCATTCTTTCTGGACCGGCCATATACATGGTTTGGCTGATGGAGCCCAGAACCCAAGGTTGTTTTGGATTCTGGATCAGCTTCTTAGAAAAGACTGGGAATCTTGTTCATGTCAGTGGTCTCTACATTTCTATCATTCTTTGAGCCCATAAAAATCTTTCAGAGTATGTAGCCTTTTATGTGTGTGTGTTTATTTGTAAGTTAACTACATGCATTGTAAGTCTATAATTTATATCCATGGCAAAGCTTATATAAATATAGGGATTTTTTTAAAAAATGAGATGAAAAAGTTTCCAAATGGACGTTCTAATGTGTTCCTTCTGCAGCCCTGTGTACTGTCCTGTCCAATCCCCTGGTGAGCCCCTCCACAAAAAGGTCTCTGTTGGGGTCCATTATCAAAGGAATGAGACTGAGACAAAGTGAAAGTTATGCAAAGCTTTATTCTATGCCAAGCACTAGAAGTCAGACTGACCAGCCAGGGCCTCCTCCGAAGAGAGTGACCCCGTCCCGATCTCACAGTCTGGTTTTATAGAGCATAACCGCAGACTTCAAGGTATGTGGCTTCTATTGTTAAGGCATTTACTCCTGGAATCAATAACTGGAATCGATACCAGGAACTAATGAGATGTTTATTCCTGGAATGAAGTCCGTGGATGTAAACAACAATATAGCAACCTAGGCAATATGGAGTCGCTCTAGCTAAGCAGGCCTTAATAGTTAAACAGGTTTTAAAATTAAATCAGCCCTAACCATATCACTTTTAATGGATTCCCCAAGCCTCTCAGATGAGCAAAGCAGGAATGGTATCTCCTCCAATCCTCAAAATCTGTGAGGACTACTTGGAATTTCAGGCGGATTCAAGATGTGGAGAAAGGTACACTTCTCACAAAGGAGTCCACCCAGAGGGAAAGGTGGAACACACTCCGTTGTACTTATTTTCATGAAAGTTAATAGAATTAAATTCCCATTTGTCATTCTTTTCTTTTTAAAGAAATATTACAAACTGTCATTGGGGTGCCTGGGTGGGTCAGTCATCAAGTGTCTGCCTTCAGCTCTGGCTGGATCCCACAACCAAGCCCCACATCCGGCTCCCTGCTGGGCAGGAAGCCTGCTTCTCCCTCTCCAGCTCCCCTGCTTGTGTTCCCTCTCTCATGATCTCTCACTGTCAAATATAATATTTAAGAAACAAACAAATGAAAAACCAGACTGTGATCCAGAGAGGTTTCTATTCTCTGAAATTTTCATTATCTAAATGACAAGATGACTTTTTCTTCCTTTTTTTCTCTCTGAAATAGTGATATGTACCATTATCTGGTGGTGGTGGAAATAATTTCCTGTAGGTATATCATCTGTCTGACTTAGGAAAGGGATCCTTTCATACTGCTCAAGTCATGTAGCAGAGGAAGAATTGGATTAAAGTCAGATGTGGAAACTGAGTACCCATGTGGCTTGGGGACATTCTCCATGCCATGGAATCCCCATTTGTTAACTAGGTGGCTGGGATAAAGCAGAGACCAACACCATTGTGTGTGTGTGTGTGTGTGTGTGTGTGTGTGTGTGTGTGTGTGTTAGTAATGGTTCTTTGTCTCCCCTTTTATCTCCTCTTCTTCCTTTCTTTACCTACTTCTTCATCTGAAGTCTCCAGTAAGTGTCTGACAATGAGGGAGGGTTCTCGGGGGAGGTGGTGGTAGAGGGCAGTGTCTTCCCTGTGTAAACTGAGGGAAGATAGGACACACAGCAGGCTTTGGTCAAGTTCTGTTTCCTACTTATATTATGGGCACATTTTGTAAATGGTGACCCAGCTATGGCCAAGAGACCTTAAATTTGCCTGTCCTTCATCTGCTCTCTGCAAATCCTTCCAGCCAACAACCTGCAGTAGCCCTCCCAGTTTTAATAGCCTATGAATTGTGTACTTATTTGTGGGGCAAAAGTGTCTCAGCTTCCTACCTGAGACCTCCCACCTTTTCTTCTACTGAGAAAAGTTCAAGGCAATGGAATCACTTCCCAGAAAATGTTTGTGTCGGTTCCTCACTTGCCCTTATTCCAAGTGGGATAAGAATGGCTACTGACACTAACAAGACACATGTCCTATTTATCGCTTCTATAAAAATAGTCTGTCCCAAAAATCTTAAAAAAAAAAAATACTAATTCATCTGATCCACAGAACCAACTAACACACACACATAAATTGCTGAGAGCAAAGAGCTGTGTCATTTCATTTCTTGTTATCAGGATGAGACGAGGCAGTGAGGTTTTCCTTCAAAAGACGGTAGTGCTTCAAAAATTCCTGTCTATTTTGTTAGAATTTATTTTATACTTCTTACAAGAATTTAATTTTATTCTAAAACCATGGTTTAGAAGTAGCTTACACTTAAAAAAGAAAGTATCTTTTTTATGATTGTGGGATATCATGGATGCAGGCATCTATAGGGAAATGATGAGCTGTCTTGGTTATTAAATACTACTGATTGAACATCATAGTCTATCCAGGGCCACTTTCATAGTTCCTGTGATTCAGTAACATGAGAAAGTATCAAGGGAGCAAATTTCAAAATGTTAATAACATTAATAGCTGTGAGTCCATAAAATATTTTACTGCCTATGCTTTTTCTTAATTAAAAAATGTATATATACCCACAGAACTGACACCAGCTCTTCCTCTCTTCTGAGACAAAAGACTGTGGCATCATCACCTCAATGGGTGACCTGAGAGATTTAGGCATACACTTGAGATCTGTTATCTAGATCTTATCAAGTCAGGGCAACAGGACTCTTAAGACCAATGAGAAATATGCAGTCTCAAGTAAGTGCCCAGTTTGGAAAATATTAGGTAGATGGTGAGATCTTTGTTATTATAATGAAATACTGGTTAAATGTATACTTTTTAAATTTAACAGATGTTAAAATGCCAATTTCCAAGTAATTTAATTGAGGTAATATATACTTCAAGCAGCAACTAAATGGAATATTTTCTAAGATTTCAAAATTATTTAAGCAGTGTGCCCTTTTTTAGCTGATATAAAGCAGAGCCTGACTTCCCAAGTCGTAGAAACTGAATGTGCCTTAAGATTTTGTAAAATATGAAACTTTCTGAATACTCCAGAAGTTTAAGCTACCATAGCTGAACATTAGCTCTTGATTTTTTTTCATATTCTGGACATATACGTGGTATCATCTAAGGATACTATCATATTTTAAAAGGAACAAAAAGAAAAATATAAATTTATGTTGTTAACAGTAAATATAAACAAAGGCAATAACAGAAATATTGTCAAACTGTCTCATTTCTAAAACAGCTTCATGTGTTTGACAGTGTGAGTTCTTTGATTTAAAAATAAAGCAAGCCTCACAAACCTACCACAAGCTGCTCTGGGCCAAAGAGCATGCTGTCTGGACAGCTGAGTCAGTGGCCTCTCTGCTGGTTCACTCCATCCCACATTCCAATGGCTTCTTCCAACGTGAAGAAGTCACTTTGGGTGGAGGGACTTGTCCCTAACAAAATAAAGAACGTGACCCCTGAGGCCATTTCACTAAACTGTAGCTAAAACTGGACAAATAAGAGTTCTTCCCTCATTAGACAATGGCAAAGTTTTGTTTTCAGTTTCGGATTCTTTAAACTGTGCGTGGGAGCTCAAGCTAATGAAAATCTGTGAAGGAAAGCATTTTTCAGGTTTACGTGGGGGAATCTAAGTCTTTTTCATAATTAAAAAGTACACAGGCCTTTTCTCTGAGGAGCACAGCTGCACTGCCAGTTTGCTAAGTGGCTTCAGATCCATGCAGGGCCTGTCACTGGGTGGCTACTTGGGCTCCTAAGGATGGAGGTGAGGCCTCTGTTCAAGATATCTCTTTGGTGTCTGCAGGGCACTGGGAGGCCTCTGTGTGAGCTCTGCAGAGTTGTGTGTGGGTATTCAGATTGGTTTCTGAGGTGTGTCTGAGAGAAGTCTATGTGGATCTCTGTCACAGATCTCTGTGAAGTCTCTTGGTATTGTCCACTGTGAGAGTTTCTTCATAAAGTATGTGTGGGAGGCCTTTGAAGATCATCCCTGGACAGGGTGTTCATGAGGGCTCTTGATGTTGGCCCCTGTCAAAGGTCTCTGTGTAGGATCTGTGTGGGCTTTGTGTGGGTCTCTGTGGGAGGTCTCAGTATGGGTCTCTGTATGAGTCTCTGTGGGAGGTCTTGGTGTGGGTCTCTGTCAGGGATCTCTGCACAAGGTCTCTTGGCATAGGGCTTTCCCTTTCTTGCCTTCTTGTGCCATCTGGCAGGAGAAGGGCAAGGGGACTTGCTCCTTCCTATTTCTGGCTTTTCCACCAGCCTCCTGTCCATGGCACTTCTAACAACAGGAGCATGGGGTGCACGTCCGACTACTCAACTCCCAGAACTGATGCTACTGGGAGGACCTAGCAGCCAGGTTCAGGACTCTGATCTGGGCCACCCTCTCCTGAGCTTTCAAGGGCCTGGGGCGCTGTCTGTCCTTGTACCAGCTCCCCCGGGTCCTGATTACACTGTCACTGCTGGCCCACCATGAGGACTGAGAGGCAGGACCTGGCTCCTGGGAGAAGCTGTGGCAGAGCAGGACTGCACCCACTTTGTCCCTCACCTGAGATACATTCCCACCTGAGATACATTCCCACATGTATCCTGACAACATGACGACAGGGCCATGCCTGCTTCCATGGGACTTTCTAGCATGTGAGTGATGTGTAAGGGGCCCTGGAGGACAATGTTGGGCTGGGAGCAGGGCATGTGAGGGGGGGGCTCTTCCTGGACACGTCCCTTCCGGCCGGGGGTGGGACAAGCCCCATCTTGTTCTCCATCTTGTACTCCTGCCCTTCTGGGATCCAGGGTAACCATGACCAGGAGCCAGGCCAGTCCCTTGGCCTCCGAGAACCCACCAGTCCCCTGGGAGCCATCCTTGGGCCACAAGTGTATATAAAGGTCACAGACCACAGGTCTGTCCCAGGGCCCTCAGTCCTACAAGCTTATCAAATTGTGCAGAGGTTAACTTCTCTGCCTAAAGGCCTTGCTGCCTCTGGGAACCTGGCCTTCCATGTGGGAGCTCAGGTGGCTTCTGTACAACCCCAACCCCAACCCCTCCACCACTCTACCCCTGGACTTGGCAGCCGGAGTGAGGTGGAAATCCTGTGGGGATAGTCCCAGGGCCTCTAACTTCTCCCCTCTGGGCCTGTAGGTGACAGTGGGACACCAAGGGTCCTCAGTCACACCAGGCATGGGGTACCCTGTCACTTGGCCTCCTTCCTGGCCTCCCACCCTAAGCACAGGGTCCCCCTGCCCACAGCCACACCCCTTCCATCCCCCAGAAGGGGAAGGTGGTGCTTGTGAGCAGGCACTTTCAGTGACCTGGGACTGGGCAGGCTGGTGCCTGGGGGTCTCTGTGGCACCCCACACACCCTCAGCGCCAGGAGCGAGCTCGCCCCTTGCTGCTTCAAGTGTTAAGAGGGACTGCATGGAGCTAAGGTGGGATTCTCTGGAAAGAGAAGGGGTGGCCGTCCTCTTCTGCCCACAGGAGACGGGGGTGGGGGCAGGATTTCTCACCTCTGCCCTCAGGGCCAGCCTGCATCTCCCAACTATGGGCCCCACTCTGACCTAGGACTCCATCTTCCTGGAGCCTGAGCAGGATTTCTGCCTCAGCAGACCCTCCCTACAGCCACACAAATTTCAGGTGGAGGAAAAGCAGGAGAGGATGGGCAGAGCAAGGTCCCACTCTGGGTCTTGTTCACCTTGTCATGGACATGGAAAGTGTGTGAGGAAAGGTTCGGGGGTGGACCCCAAGGTCACACTGACCCTCCAAGGCCCCATTCCTTCTGGAAGCCAAAGCAGGCCCTCAGGTAGAGAAAACCTTCATCCCCCAGCCACCTCCCCACCCACCACCAAGCAGGGCACACAAAAAGTCCAGCACCACTCATGAGGAAAAAAAAACAAACATATTTTTGGGAAGCAATAAAAATTGTGGCACAGAGAAGTCATTAGCACACAGAGGATGTGCTAATCTGAGAAAAAATGGGCTTTCTTTGCATATACTTGATTTTTTCTTGAAGGAAATCTTTCTGACCAGGAAAGATGTGTGAAGCGTTCTCTGCCTGATAGGTTGAGACATATTTTTGAAGACTGCATGTAGAATAAGGGTGAATTCGACCTGAGACACCTGCCACCAACAGCTGGTGCTGGCCGGGTCTCCCTGGGGGCCTCAGGTCCCTGGGGAGGCTTTCCCATTTGCCATTCCTGTCTCTGGTCAGCTGGCTCTTGCTAGGGCAGCTATGACCCTTGGGGGTACCTTGCTGATTGGAGGCTATCCTTCCCATCACTCTCTTCTGGTCTGTGGAGGCAAAAGTCCTGTGGGGGCAAGAATGCCTATGTACTGGGGCCTGCAACTCCTTGTGCTGATATATCTCTGAGGCCCGAATTCCTTGGTGGAGTCCCAATTTTTCCACCAGGATTTGTCCCACAGCTGTCGCGACCATCTGAGTTTCGGCAGCCCTGTTGTCCATAACCAATCTGCTTTGGACTGGCACCCAGCTCTGGGCAGGAGCAAATGCAGGCTTGCCTTTTTGAAGGGGGCCTTCTAGTCCTTTGCTTTTTTTATTGGGATTAAGGCACTGAAGAAAATTTTTCATCCTTTGTCTAAAGTGGCTTTCCGGAAAAACATGTCCCTTTTCTGGTGGCATGAGCTGGAGGTATTTGCTCCCAAGGCTCTCTCCTGATCCTCTGACCTGGGGAGGGTGGCCTGTCTCGCTAGCTTGGGAAGCCCTGATTGCCAACGGTTCTGCACACCTGTCTTTGTTCTCTTCTGGTTTGGGTCTCTTCTGGTCCTTCCCCTCATCAGTGGTCTCACTGTTGCTCTGGCTGTCACTTGGTTCCTCAACCTTTGGTCCACAGGGCTCTTGCTGCCCCTCACTGCTCAATCCACTTGAGCTAAGGTTATGTGACACTGGGGAAGCTGGTGTCTCTCCACTGGTACATTCCATTTGGGAACAGGAGGGTGACTCTTGAGTGGTCAAGCTGTCTGCAGCAAGGACAGCATTAGTGTGAGAGTCTGGCAGGAGCACATTGGTGCCCCTGTCTTCAACAAGCACACAAGTGGTAAAGTCTGGAAGGAAGATGTCACTGGGAGAATCTTGAGGAAGTACACCAGTGGTATGGCCTTCAGGCTGGTTCTCTGACTCTATCTTCTCTTGGAGCTCAATCTTACTAACCTTTGTTTTAAGGCTTACCTCCTCTGGATCTTGAGCAACCAACACTGTAGTTGGTGAGGGGCTTTTCCTAGCATCTGGATATCCTGATCTCCTCAGATCCACATAAATGGCTGGTTTGTTGGCCAGCCCACTGGGACTTAAGACAACTTTCCAAGCAGGGGCCTTCTTGGCCTCCATCACCTCTGTGGCCCCTTCAGACCTTAGAGTTTGGGACCTAAGCTTCATCTTCAGTGTTGCTACCATGTCTGGTGAGGCCTGACCCCCACTCTCCTTTCTTAGTTCATTCCTGGCCATTGCTAAACTTGGACTTGGCTCCAGATTGTCTTCCCTGGCCCCCATAACAGTCTTGCTGTGCAGGGTTCTGTTTGGGAGGCTGAGAATGGAGGCTTGAGAAAGTGATCTGCCCTCCTGTTTTGATAAAGACGTCTCTGAGGACTGATGGCCATCACCAGGTGAAGTCCCTCCCAGGGCCTGCTGGATTTGCTCACATATGGGTGAGGGAACAGGCAGGGGACTCCTTGAAGTGGGATCAGACTTTTCAGTTATACCCTTCTCTCCTGGATGGGGCTGAGGTGGTTTCCCCAAGAACTTATTAAATTTGGCTTTTGAGGGGGCCCCAGGTACAAAGGTGGATGAGCATGGAAAGGATGACTGGGGAAAGGGCAAGTGTTGGGCTTCATGTAGTTTGAGATCTATGGGCTCAACAGTTTGGAGAGGTAGGTCCCACTTACGCCTCACTCGAAAACTTATGATGTGTGTTTCCAGCTTCTGCTGAGTGTTAGGACAAAGGAAGGACAGCTCATGAGAGGTGTTTATGCAGGGCTTCCGATCCTTCAAGGGTGCTAGATTTCTGATAGCCATGTGGGGTTGGGACTTGGGAAAAGCATGGCTGGCCATAAACCAGGATCGACGCACAGTCACAGGGATCAGACCTTTACTGATCTGTCCCAACTTCCTGTGCAAATGAACATTTAGAGTTTTTTCTAGATATTTCTTATCTGGGCCCTTGGCTAAGTATTTTCCTGGATCACCCTCCATGGTCCTCATCAAGGGTTTTCCAAACTCCTTCTCAGAGTTGGTTCCCAGAACCTTCACTGGGTACCTAGCTGAGATCCTGGAGAGACCTGTTGGCATCCTCTTCAGACATTGCCATAGACCCTTACCAAAGTTCTTCTCTAGTTGGAATCTTGCTTGATACTTCCTGTGGTATCTGGACCTGGTCCTCAATGTAGCTTGGCTGCTTTTGCCTTTAAACACAAAGGGCCTTGAGAGCCGCTGCTCTCTCTGTGCCTGACTCACCCCCAGGAATTCATCCTGAGGCCACCTCAGTTCCAGAGACAGCTGAACCTTGTGGGGCAAGCTGTTTTGCTGTTTATCCCTGCTGAGCTTCTTCTGAAGCTGTGGCTTCTGGATATTAAAGATGACAAAGTCCCCTTGAAAGGTGGAACCTGATCTGTCGGCCCGGGAGGCCTGGTGGTCCTCCAGAAGCTTGGGAGGGACTTGGCTAAAGAATTTTGGAGAACTTTTCTCCATAGTGGGTGAAGTCTTCCTTATTCCTTGTTGCTTTGGCAACAAGGGCCACTCCAGATGTTGCATTTTAGTTGGGATGAAGAATTGTGTCTTTTTCTGGGATGTAGCACAAGATACCCCACTGTTCCTCCTCTGGGATAGGAGAGAATGTGGTCTTATTGGGACAGAGGGTGCAAGGGGGACCTGGGGCTGGGGCAAGGTTAGCTTTGAGGGTTGGGTTTGGATCCCACGGTGGAGCAATGGTGGGGCATGGGAAAACTGTGAAGATATTTGATCCTGTTTTAAAACTGGCAAGCAATTAGAGGTCCCATTGAATAAAACAGAGGGAGACTGTAGTGGAGAAGAGTGAGTAGAGAATAAGGCAGTGGCCACCAGTGACTCACTGTGTAGAGAGGGGAGACCCCAGAAGAGCTGGTTGTGTTTCCATTGCAAGTGGTCTTCCAAGACCTTGGGAGATGAGAATGACTGAGATTGGGCCAGTGGCTCTGCTTTGTTTTTCATGTTCCAGAAGGTTGGTGGGGTGGTGGGGTTTTTCTCAGCACCCAGCAGCTTCCACAGAGTCCCCCAGAAGCTCACGTGGTTGTCTGGGCACCACTGTTTGAAAACTGACCCAACCTTTTTTTTCTCCTTCCAACACTTCAGTTCTACCCTTTTGCTGATTAGTAGTTCAAGGAGCTTCTGGACATCCGGATTGACAAACGAAGTGTTATGAGTCTCTATCTGCCTGTTGGTAAGGCCACCCCAGAACGAGGCATCTGATGGGTGGCAGGACACGTGTTCTTGCTGGCACTTGTGCTGTAATGTGCCAGGCAAGAACAAGGACTTGGTACTTTCCCACCACCAGGAAAAGGATAAAATGGGGTAGCTGGCATGGCCAAGACCTGAGATGGCTGGAATGAGAGAGGCCCAGTAGGAATTACCTGGAAGAAAGTTCTTTCTCACTGTGTCTGGTAGGATTTTTTTTAAGTTAGTTTGCTCTTCTTGAGGTCTCACTGGCAGGGTGGAGGCCAGAGGCCGAGGGGGCCCTGTCATCGGAGCACGAGCAGGTGATGAATCCATGGCAGGAGCAGAGTCTTCCACAGGCTCCCTGCATGGCTGATTGGCTCCAGCTGGCACCCCTTGGCGCACCTGCCCAGGGGCTGCTTGCCGTAAGGACTGGTGAAAGCCCGCCTGGTCAGAGAGCCTTTCCAGGTGGCTGTGGGAGACAGGAGGTGTGAGCTGTCCCTGCAGCAGCCTGGGGCTGGGAGGGGACCCCAGGGCCCTCCATGCCCCACACCCACATCACAATGCTTCAGCTGTTTCTCAGCCTGGGGCTTTGGTCACAATCTGTCCCATGGCTCCTCCCAGCCTCCCCAAACAGCCCCAGAGGCCGTTCCCTGCAGCCCTGGGGGTCAGACCATAGACTCAGGGAGGCCCACCCTGGGTAGAAGGGGACAGATTCTTTACCTTTGCAGAAGGGAGACTAAACTGTGGACCTCTTCCAGATCGTGCAGGCAATTTCTGCAAGCTGGAAACAGGAGACTGGGTTACAGGGGAAGGTGGGGGCCCAGGGGTCTTACAGGAGACTGGATACCATGTCCCTTTAGGGAAGACATTTGGGGGGTTGGACTTGGAAGTCCCAAACAGCACTGTCCAAGGCCACATGCCCACACAGGGTTCATTTTGGGGATTTACAGGGTTCATTTTGGGGATTTCTTTGTCTTTTCCAAAGTGTTTTCTCACTCATGACCTTGCTGGGGGAGGAAGGACTGCATGACTTCACAGAGGAATCTGAGCTGAGGAATCTGAGGAATCTGAGCTGAGTTGAACAGTTTGTCCACAGTGGGAGCAGGAGGTCCTGCCCCCAGTCCAGGCCCTGGGGCCCCTACCGGGCAACACCCATTTCCAGCCCCTCAGGGCTTTGTTCTGGGGCAAAATCTGGGAAGCCTCTGGGTTGTGCTCTCCCTCCCAGGAGCCCCCAACCCACCACCCAGGGCTCTGTTTCCTGGGGCTCTGGCCCTGGTGTCCTGGAGATGGTGGGGCTGGGACTCAGATCAGGGGAACAGTGTAACTGGGGCATGCAGGGGAGTGGCGGATGCTCACCTTTCAGAGTCTGGCTCTTCTGGCTTCTTTTGCCCCTTCTCCATGGCTCTGCTCGGTACTGAGATAAGAGAATACGGGGAGGCTGGGACCCCCGCCCCAGCAGCAGGTGCTCATTGCTCATGAGTAGTGTGACTTCCTACATTTAACTAAGGGGGGTGGACTGTGATTTTCTTTAGTTTTACTCATTTCCTTTTCAAAATGGATACAAATATTTCCAGTTTTCCTTCTTTGAAGAATGTACAGAAGGATAGTCTATGTAAGAAGTTTGCCACTGTTCCTCTGCTCAAGAAACACACACAATACCAGACCTGGTGGCACAGCTGGACTTTTTCACATAGGACCCCACTTTCCAAGGCCAGAGCCCCGCTCTAGCTGCTGCTTGGGACCTCTTGGGCTCAGTACTGCCCTCAATCAGCCTTGAAGGGGGAACATTCACCTGAAATACCTGTCCTGGGACGGCGGCTGCTTACCTGGTGCTCAGGGGCCTGACCTCCACTAGAGAGGCAGCTTTTAGCCTCTGGTCCTCGGCCATCAGTCACTGTGTTTGGGACGCTGTCCTGGACCCCTCCACCACACCTGGACTCTGGCCTGAGATCTTCGGGGAGAAATCCTCATGTCCCTCTAACCCCTGCCGAGTCTGGCTTGTCCTGGATGGATGGTGGTCTACTCTCTCCTGAGAATACCCGATCTATTCTTTCCCATTTCAGGAGTCTCTCCAGTGACTCAGAAAAGTGGAAAGAATAATAGAAAAGAAGATAGAATCACACTCTGCTGGGTCTGGGCTGAGGGTTCCTTACCTTCCTGCTCTTCTTTTGTTTGTTGCCTTGTGGTGAGGATGGATCAGGCTGGAAGTAGGAAAGAATGAAGGCAAAGAGCCCCAGCCCACATACCAAGGCAAAGATGGTATTAACTACCCAGATAGTGGGGCTGGAGCTCAGCCAATTATCAATAAAGAATTCCTGAGGGAAAAGATAATTCCCCATCTCTTTCCTCATCAAACATTAGTGTCTGCTCGCACTGTTGCCCTCGGGCAACCGAGCCCTAAGAGTGACCAATCGCACTGCTGCCCTCAGGCAACTGAGCCTGGGTGTGGAGGTGCAGACACAAGCCCCACGCCCACATCACAGAGCTATTGTCTGGTCACAAAGGGCTCCTGAGGGAGGGGGAGGGGACAGAAGAGAAGCAGCCCCTCCCCCATCCTGCGGCTCCATCCCCCCACCCTCCCAGGCCTCCAAGTTCCTCCCTTCAGCAGACATCAATCTCTTCTCTGTATTTATGAATCTGAGGGTTTTGTTTGTTTGTTTTTCAATTCTACATACAAGTGATACCATATGGTATTTGTCTTTCTCTTATTTTATTTAACACAGTATTCTCAAGATTCTCCATGTTACCACGACCATCACCATTTCATTATTTTTTTATGCTGAATAGTATTGATGTGTGTAATGTCTTTATCCATTCACCCCAGTATACATGATTCATTTAAGATTGATGTTTTCTTATTGACTTTCTGTGTGGATGACTTTTCCATTGTTGTAAACTGTTGAAGTTCTATACTGTGGGGAACCACATGTTTAATGGTTTTGATGTCACGACCTTTTTAAAATATAAATCTGTTAACTAATTATTGTAGTTTTAGTTAAATATACTATTTTTGTCTTCACTCTAGCTTTATAAGTGATTTACCCACTACCTCTGCTGTACATACACTATGTTGCGTTTGTCTTTAAGATTATTTTGTATTTTCTTGTTAATTATGTCATTTCTTTTTAGTTTAAATAAGTCCCTTCAACATCTCTTATAAGGCCAGTTTAGTGGTAATAAAATCCTTTACTTTATTTAGATAATTCTTTATCTCTATTAACTCCGAATGACAACCTTGCTGGGTAGAGCATTCTTGTTTGCGTGTTTTTCTTTTTGCACCCTGGAAAAAAAGGCAGGTTGCAGTCAGCCAGCATTTTTTTTTTCTTGTTTTTAAAAACTTATTTTGTGAGGGCCTGTATGAGGGCCTGGTTAGCCAGAGGAACTTACTTGCAAACCCCAGATATAGGGATGGGCCAGGCTGGATGGAGACATCCAATCAGTGGGGCTTGCATATATTTACTGTGGTGAATTGAAATTCAATTGGTCACCCATATTGCCCACTGAGCATGACTGTGCAGTTTTCCCTGTGTGTTGCAATCTCATTGGCTGCCTGTGTGTGGACCGGGCTCAACCACCTCTACAAAGGTTAGTCTGTGAGGCTGGGTTTAGGGGGAGTAGTAGTAGTCATTGGGGTAGTCATTGGGGTAGTTGTTGGGGTAGTCATTGGCCTCGTCAGGGTCATCATCCAGGGAGCGTCGTCGTCCGGGGAGTGGCCTTGTCTGGGGAGCGGCCTTGTCGGGGTCATCATTGTCGCCTCTTTGTAAGAGATGGCCCCTACCGGTCAGTTTGGTTTCCGATGCTTGCCATGAAATAAAGCTTTGCTTGACTTTTGCTTTGCATCAGTCTTGTTCCTTTGATCACAGACCCTAACAGTTTGTTTGGAAGAGGGATGAAAGTGAGAGAAACTGAAGCAGACTGAGCAGGGAGCCCAAGGTGGGGCTCGATCATGAGCCTGAGCAGAAACCTGAGATCATGACCTGAGCAGAAACCAAAAGTTAGACACTTAACCAATTGTGCTACTGAGGTGCCTCCCTCAGCACTCTGAATACGTCACACTGCTCTCTTCTGGCCTGTGAAATGTGTGCTGAGTAATCTGCTGGTAGCCTACTGGGTACACTTCCCTACACATAATAAATGGCTGTTCTGCTGCTGCTTTTTATAATTATTTTTTGACACTCAAATTATAATGTGACTTGGTGTTGGGGTCTTTGAGGTGTTTTTTACTTGTTTGTTTGTTCTTCTGATTTGAATATCCAAGTGTGGTATTTTCTTCCCCAGATTAGGAAAGTTTTCACCCATGATTTTTTCAAATAAGTTTTCTTCACCTTTCTGTTTCTCCTCTCCCTTTAGGACCTCTTTAATTTGAGTGTTATCCTGCTTGATGTCACATTAAGTTTATTAACTTATCTTTAACATTTTGAATTCATTTTTCTTTTTGTTGTTCTGTTGGGCAGCTTTGTGTTCCACCTCAGAGACTCTATCTGAGGTTAGATTGTTTCATCCAGTCTCATGCTGAACACCTTTAGTGTAGTTTTCGGTTTAATTATTGTATTCTTCATCTGTCACTTCTGGTTGATTCTTTCGCACACTTCCTGTTGCTGGTGAAGTTCTCCCTGTGCTCCTTCATTCTTCCTCCGAGTTCCATGGGCATCTTTATGACTATCAAATTGAGTTCATTACATGTAGAGTACTTATCTCCATATCATTAACGTTTTTCTGAAGTTTTGTCTTCTCTCATTTGGAACGTAATTCTATTTTCTCATTTTGCTTGACTTCCTGTGTTTCTATATATTTGGCAAAATGACTACTTCTTCCAGTGATGAAAAGTTGCCATGTGTGGGAGATGAACTTTCTTGCTTACCCTTGTCCTGGTTCTTAGTTGTCTCCTAACCTTTGTGATTGTCTAAACAGTATGATTTATTTCTGATCTGTCCCTAAGACCTGTCAGTGTTCCAAGGAGATGAATCTAATCTAACACTTCATCTTAGGCTGATTGGAAGTCAGACTCTCAGGCAGAAGCTTTTAAAGTGTGCAAATATATAAAGTCTTGTGGGGTGACAATTTCAATCCCAGTTGGACTCCAGATTTGGAGATCTGGAGGTGTCTCTGGTGACAGTTTCAAAAATCAGGGCTCCAGATAAGTGTATAAGCTCCTTTCTGGGATGTTTGGTAGAGCTGTATTGAGGCAAAGGGTTGAGCAAGGATGGTTTCTCTCTGCTTACATTCCCTGGGGGCACCTCTGTGGCCTCTAGATGTCTGGCAGACATGAAGCTTGTCCCTCAGGTTGAAGCTCCAGGGTAAGTAAAAAGGCTTTTTTCACAGGAAGACAGGAGTTGTGTTTTGGCCTGCTGTCTATTCAGTGTCCTGCGGGTACTGGTCTGCCAAGAAATGTCTTTGCATTTGTTATAGTTCCCTGGAGCTCAGGAATGCCAGCCCCCTTGACCACCAAAGCTAAACAAATAAGGGGCATCATCTGTGCAGTTTTCATATGCCTACTGGCTTTAGCAGGGAAGCTGGTACAAGCAGGGGGCAAGGCACGCCCTCTGGCTTCAGAATGAGAACAGGAAAATGCCTTGACTGCATGCACTCATCAATTTCAGCTGTGCTGCGAAAGAGTGCCCTATCCCAGGCCCGAGGTTGGGGGCAGGGGAATGCCATGACTGTTCACACGAGTCTGCCCTTGCAGGAGTGAAGAATTGCTGCTACCACCCACTCTCTCTAGCCTCAGCATGGTGGTGGGACCATGCTGTGACTACGAGCCCTCACCCTTCTTGTGAGGCAACAGGAAGGTGCTGTGTCACAGTGTGCATACCTTGGCTAACATGGTAGGCAGAGAACACACAAATGGTGTCTTCCAGTGCCTTTGTCTCCAGAGAGACCTCTGACTCTCCCCTGCCCCTCAGGCAGATGTCCTCAGATAAACAAATGAATTTTCTTGCCATACAGTCTAGGCACTTTAAAAGGGGGAGGTGAACTGTAAGGGCCTGGTTGGCCAGGGGGAGCCATTTTGTTGCAGTGAACTTAGCTTGACCCTGCCCCTCCCAGAGGAACTTATTTGCAAAGCCTAGATACAAGGGCAGGTCAGGCCAGATGAAGACATCCAATCAGTGGGGCGTGCATATATCCACTGAGGTGAGCTTAAATCCCACTGGCCACCTGTGTGTGGGCGGGGCTCAACCACCCCTATAAAGATTAGTCTGTGAGGCTGAGGCTGGGGAGGAGTAGAAGAGCTGTCCGAACTGTCGAAGATCCGTCAGAGGAGTAGAAGAGTCGTTGGAGGAGTAGAAGAGCCGTCAGAGCTCTTGTAAGAGCTGTAAGAGCCATCAGAGCTGTCAAGCCTTCAGAGCTCTTGTCAGAGCTGTCAGAGCCATCAGAACCATGAGAGCTGCCAGCGGCCCTGCCGCCCCGAGCCACGGCCTCAGGGAGCAGCTTCGCAGAAGCAGCCCCTGTCCAGGGAGTGGCCCTGTCTGGGGAGCAGCTTCGTCCAGAGCGGCCACATTGGGAGCGGCCTTGCCGGGGTCATCGTCATCACCTTTCCGTAAGAGACACTCTTGACCGGTCAGTTTGATTCTTAATGCTTGGCACGAAATAAAGCTTTGCTTGACCTTCACTTTGTATCAGTCTCGTTCCTTTGATCACAGACCCCAACATAACCATAAAAGTCTATGGACTGTGAAAAATAACCTGAGGGTCTTGAAGTTGCGGAGGTTGGGAGGTTGGGGGAACAAGGTGGTGGGTATTAGGGAGGGCACATATTGCATGGAAAACTGGGTGTGGTGCAAAAACAATGAATACTGTTACATTGAAAAGAAATTAAAAAAATAATTTTTCCACATCAAAAAAAAAAAAAAAGTGGTGCTTTTGAACAGGATCCCAAGATGAGTGAAACCAAACATGAGCTCTTTAGAAGGAGAACCTCAGTTTCCTATAGTACTTTGGATCCTTCATCTCCCTTGGTTTTCTAAGCTAGGCATCTCTGGGGAACTCATCTCTCTGGTGCAGATCCCAAGGGTTGGACTGCCTGATATGAGGCACCAACTCCTCACTTTTCCAGAGGAAGCACCAGACTGGTAAGACCCCTCTCTATTGTGTGCTGGGCTCTGGGGCTTGAGTTTTTTGTGAAGACCACATCTCTGCCTCTCTAACCTGTCTCAATGACATTCTTTTATCCATTGATTGTCATCCAGATTTCATATCTTTTTCACAGGGGAATGATCCATATGTAGCTGTAGATTTGATGTGTTTATGTTTATGGGAGATCAGGACCTTCCTTTGTCGCCATCTTGAATCCCTTTCCAGAATATATTTTGATAGTGTTTTATCAGATAAGATAGTCCCTTTCCATACTCCTTTCTCAGCATCTAACAGGTGTATTATGTAATGAATTTTTCCTTAAGTAATTGCTCAAATCTATGAAATGGAATTAGTTTTACTCTTCCTGACCTGTTCTGACCTTTAAACTCTCTGAGTCCTAAACCCATGCTGCATTTCTTTTTAAGATCCTCGGAGGTGTACCCATTTTAAAAACCTTTATTTATTCTATTATTATTATTATTATTATTACCATTGACATTTACTTTTATGTCTCAGCACAGGCACTGATTGATGGGGGTGTTGTATGAACATCCTCCCTGCTTGTTAACTACACTTTATAAGTAATGTAAATATTCTCTTTTTGATAATTTACTGTATTCTCTCCTGAGGACAAAGTTGGGAGTGAGTCTAATGCTGTAAGGCCAAAGAGCATGATTAATAGTATGGATAGTAAACAAGCCAAGTCATGGGCCTTGTGTGCATAATGGGTTCAGTAGGTGAGGGACAAGTGACATGAAGGGAGAGAACTGAAGTGACAGGAAGAAATAATCTATTTTTATCTTCTCTAATGGCACCAGCCTGGATCAAAAAATTTTAGAGCACACAGAACCAGTGATTCAGAACTCATATTGTAATTATACATCCATTATTTTCATGTGAGCTCTTGGATCATGATTTATCAGAGATTTTTTTGAGACATTTTTATGGATAAATGTTTTTGACACATATCAGTCTAATAAATGACTTTAGAGACATAGGGAGCTGGAAAGAGCATTGTTGTAAATTAGCTACTTTTTGTGAACCCAGCAGAGAACTGATGTCACAGGAAGAAGAAGCAACATGAAAACTGGAGTGTGACAGGCACTCACTGGGAGAAGTAAGAACACAGCATTATACAGGGCAGACACAGACTGAAGAAGTTATAAGCTCAAAGATGAAACCAGGAAATTTTAACAAATTGAGCAAAGACACAAACAAGCACATGGTGGATCAAAATTCAAAGAATATAATAAATTTCCATGAGTCCATATGAAAAAATAAATAACAGAAAAATTATTCATGATATAGATACAGATACTCCTACCACCAAGAGATAGAGTTTAATTCCCTTCCCCTTGAGTGTGCACTGAATTTAGTTATTGGCTTCTAGCTGATAGAGATTTGAGGGGAAAAAGTGTAACTTTTCAGCAGATAAATCTGGTAGGTGCCATCTAATCCCCATGATCAAGCTAACATCCCCAGTGATTAGTCAAGCTTCTGTCATGTATGTCCTGATATGATGCATAAAAAGGGGACTCACATTTGTGCTGTATTTCCCCCAAAACATAACCCCAGCCTAACTAATAGAAAATATCAGAAAAATCCAAAATGAGAGAACTTGAAATGTGAAAAGGAAAAAAGGGCTGTGGGAATATCACAGGTTGAGGATGACTAAGTAGATACATAACTAAATTCAATGTGTTATCCTTATTTGGATTCTGGGAGAGACAAAGGACACTAGTGGAAGGCACTGGTTAAATAAGAATAAAATCTGTAGTTAACAAATAACAAATAAAATCTGTAGTTAATAAATCTGATGTTCACTGCACAGTATTACAGACATAACATGGTTGTATAACATGTCGACAGCAAGGGAAGCAACTTCCAGAAGTCATCACTATTAGCCTTAAAATAAAAATCAGGGCAAATTGGAAATCAGTAGCTTTTCTTGGGCTCCTCAGAGAACCAAGGCTACAAGACTAGTTGCCACCCTGAAATTTAGAGAGGCAGACATATCCAGAGAGACAGGAGCTGAGCCTGTGACTGCCTCCTGAGGACTGTAGCAAGCACACTGAAGCCACAGACATGTGGGGAGACTTACATGATACTTTTCACAAATAGCTGGAGGCTGGGTGTGATTCATTGGGAAAATCCTGGGGGCCACCATTTTGGGACCTTCTCCATCAGGACCCCCATAGGTTCTCATGGTGAGGATGGAGAAAGGTGCCCTCGTGGCTTTGGAGGGGGGTGAAGGAGAGGAGGAGGTAGTTGGGGCATAGGAATTATTTGGAAATATGTCCAGATCTTTCTATAGAACAGAAGTGTGTTCTCCAGGAGAAAGAACCTGGCCTGAATGCAATTCTGAAATCTTATACCATTGTACCATGTAAAAAGTAGAGACAAAAAGCATATAGAATTAAAATTATGCTTAGTAATTAAGTTTCAGTATTTTCTCTTCTTTATAAGTGACCTGGATATCTAACGAAAACTATTAACTCAGGTTAGCATAAGTTTAAGGTTTTAAGTTACGTAAAGAACTTGGAAACTATTTTTTTTTTAATATTTTATTTATTTATTTGTCAGAGAGAGAGCGAGCGAGAGCGAGCACAGGCAGACAAAGTGGAAGGCAGAGTCAGAGGGAGAAGCAGGCTCCCTGCGGAGCAAGGAGCCTGATGTGGGACTCGATCCCAGGACGCTGGGATCATGACCTGAGCCGAAGGCAGCTGCTTAACCAACTGAGCCACCCAGGCGTCCCTGGAAACTATTTTTTATACTACAAATCGTAAGTACTGTTTAAATAAGGTTGATCAGAAGAAGGTTCAATTTGGTTAAGGAAAAATTCACATTTTTGATAGTCTGAAACAGCTGTAGCCACAGGTGGGTTTATTTAATCAGGAAACCTTTGTAAGTTTGGGAAGAATATACCCAAATGGAATAGAAATGTATGATGCTCGGAATGCCACTGTTTCAACCAACAATATCAAACTAGTCCTAATTGCTAAAGACCTACCCAAATTATGGAAACTTGAATTTTGAAAATCCTTGAGTCAGTTTGTATAAGAATATTTTTAAAGCATATGAAAGTATTAAAAGCTTAATTTCCCAAATTTCTGGGAATTTTAGAACTGTTCAATCTGTACATGTTTATTTATCATTACAGCAATTAAAATAGAAGTCCTTTTAAGGAATTTATGGTGTAATTTTGTAATACCATCCAAAGGTAGGAAACTATTACATATGTGTAGACACAAAAACATCCAGACAGACATAAATAAAGAGCTTTAATTCTAAAACTTCTGCATGCATCAGACAAAAGCCCATAAATGAGAACACAGAAATGCCTATTTCTGGTTGTGCAGAAGAGCTAGTTATCACCATTACAACCAATATTTGTGGAGACTATCTTTGGGCTAATGTGTAGTTTTATGAAGGCTGTGGGCTAAATTTAGGGTGAAAGACCAAAGAGAGACCCAGTGGCTGGTTTGGGTATCTCCAAAACCCATCCAATTGGTGAAGCCTCCTGCCTCATCCTTCCAAGAAGCTTCTCAGCCTCAGGTGTTAGCAGCTGCAGTGTGTTGGGTCCATTAAGCTTCTGTCTCTACAGAAGGTCGAGCAGAGGACAGTGTGTGGTGGTAGAGGAGGAGTCTCCTTGGAAAGTGGCTGTCTTAGTGTATTTGTCAGTCAGGGAGTTTCCTTGGCTTTGGTGGGTCAGCTTTGATTTTGGAAGTAGCTAATTATTTATGTGGAGCCTTCTAATATTGACTTGGGCTCTATTTTTAGTGGGTCTTTTTGCAACTGTCATTGAACACCCTTTATTTCTATTAAAAGGTGCTGAGCGGCCTTGACAGGAGCAAAGGTAGGTCAAGTTATCAGTGAGAGCCATTCAGGACAAAGGTAGCTAGGCATGAGTCATGGGCCTGGAGGGGGGCCATCGGGAGAGCCAACAATACTGATGTTCTGACTGGAAAGTTATTCTCTTTCCAGAAGGTTTATGGTGGCCATGGGCATCTCCAGTGGGCCAGAAATACTTCGTCTAGATTTAACACAGGTGAGTCATGCAGATCTTAAATATGACAGACTATATATATTTATCCAAACGTAGAAAGCTCTTAATGATTCTTTTAAGCTTAAAACTTTTCATGATTCATGCCAGATTAATTCTTCTCAAGGATTTTAAAAATCTGTTTTTATGTGTGATTTTCCTTTTCTTAAAATGCAAAGTAATTCATCCCAGTTAAGAGAATAAATAGGCACAATGTATGTCTCCCTATCTCCTTTTTCTCCCTAGTCTCCTAATCTAGATGAAAACTGTCTGGCAAGGTCTCTAGTTTACCAGCTAAGAATACTTACAGCACTTAAAAGTAAAAAGGGTTTTGCCTCTTGGAACTACTAGAAACCACTCTCTCTGTCTGCAGCCCCCTGCCCATAGCTGGTTACCTGGCACAGCCCATCTCGTCTCTCATGTCTACATAGATGACCCTCCACAGAAGACCCCCACTTCAATCCTTCATCCAAGGTAGCCCCCCCATTTTTCCTTCTTGGTTTTTCTAAATAAAATTATTTTTCTTTATTTGCTGCCTTAGTAATAAAGGGAATGAAGATTAAAACATAGAGAGATCCCATTTCCCAACCACGAAGTTGGACACAATTAAAAAGAGCAACACTGTCAACTCTACACAGTAACATGGACCTCCAGAGCCTTTTGACTGCTCATGAGGACACAGCCACCTCAGAAAACAGTTTGTTGAAGCTTCGTAGATGTGAAGATGTGTCAAATTTTGGACACAGCCATTCTTACTGTATACACTCTAAATAAATTTCAGCCCCGTCTCCAAGATCCTGAGAAGATGCATAGCTGTTTTCACTGTAATATGAAAAAAGGGAGAAGACCCAATCTGATCAACTAGAATGGATACATTTGCTTAATATAATTTTATAATGAGATATAATAAAGCAATGACCATAGACCACAATGAAAGTTTATGAGAGTTAATATTATCAACATGATACTGAGCCAAAAAGCAAGTCAAAGTATATGATTCCCTCTATTTGAAGTTCAAAGTATGCAACTCAAAGTGATAGCTTCTTCAGCCATATATTCCCATCAAGTAAACTATGATGAGGAACAATGGGGATAACCAACAGTATGGGAGTAGAGATGGACCAATAAACGTCTGCAAAGACATGGCTGAGTTTTCTTTCTTAGGTGGAGGAGTTATGTATGGGTGTTCTTTTACTTTCATCCTTACATCTTCTATAACTTACACCCTTCATTTCGTAAGCTTTAAAAATAAAGCAAAACAATAAAGTCAACCAAAAACTAGGGAAAAGGAACGTAAGTAATAACAACACCAAAAAGAAAGCCCTATCTGCCAGAAAGTATTACACAGGGCACAGGAAACATTCCAGGGGCTGCTTCGTGTACCAGATTCAAAGCTTTACTTCATAACATCTTAAGGATTTAGTGAGATTTTTAGCTTTTGAAATAGTGTTTCTCTGCTGCCTCCCTTTTACCCTGTTGACAACAAGTCAGTGCCAATACAAGTACTTCTGATGGTTCCTAACCTAAAATGCAAACATAAAATTCTATTTCTTCCTTGATACATGCCCTGTGACTCTTTTTCTGGAGTTGATCTGTGGTTGCCTCCATACATATGGATCTTGTGCCATGATGTAACTAGTCTGGGACCCTGGGATGTTGTGGCAAAGCCTCTTAGAATCTGTGACCTGAAAAACAGATGGGAGAATGGAGTCCACAGGAGCTTAAAGGCAGCGGTGCATCAGAACAAACATGTGTGGCTTCAGGCCAGTGGCTCTCTGGGTTAACAACTTTGAGGCATATGGACAGTAGCCAGAAAAGGTTTTGTTTTGCTTGGTTTAGTTTGGTTTTAAGATTTAAAAATTTTTTTTAATTTTTTTTTAGTGTAACAGTATTCATTGTTTTTGCACCACACTCAGTGCTCCATGCAATCCATGCCCTCTCTAATACCACCACCTGGTTCCCCAACCTCCCACCCCCCCCGCCCCTTCAAAACCCTCAGATTGTTTTTGAGGAGAGGGAGGAGAAGTGAGTTGAGGGAAATTGGAAGGGGAGGTGAACCATGAGAGTCCATAGTATTACACAGGGCACAGGAAACATTCCATAGTCTCTCATGGTTCACCTCCCCTTCCAATTTCCCCCAACTCCCTTCTCCTCTCCATCTCCCCTTGTCCTCCATGTTATTTGTTATGCTCCACAAATAAGTGAAACCGTATGATAATTGACTCTTTCTGCTTGACTTATTTCACTCAGCATAATCTCTTCCAGTCCCATCCATGTTGATACAAAAGTTGGGTATTCATCCTTCCTGATGGAGGCATCATACTCCATAGTGTATATGGACCACATCTTCCTTACCCATTCATCCATTGAAGGGCATCTTGGTTCTTCCCACAGTTTGGTGACCATGGCCATTGCAGCTATGAACATTGGGGTACAGATGGCCCTTCTTTTCACTCCATCTGTATCTTTGGGATAAATACCCAGTAGTGCAATTGCAGGGTCATGGGGAAGCTCTATTTTTGATTTCTTGAGGAATCTCCACACTGTTCTCCAAAGTGGCTGCACCAACTTGCATTCCCACCAACAGTGGAAGAGGGTTCCCCTTTCTCCACATCCCCTCCAACACATGTTGTTTCCTGCCTTGCTAATTTTGGCCATTCTAACTGGTGTATGGTGGTATCTCAATGTGGTTTTCATTGGAACCTCCCTGATGGCTAGTGATGATGAACATTTTTTCATGTGTCTGATAGCCTTTTGTATGTATTCATTGGAGAAGTGTCTGTTCATATCTTCTGTCCATTTTTTGATATGATTGACTGTTTTGTGTGTGTTGAGTTTGAGAAGTTCTTTATAGATCCTGGATATCAACCTTTTGTCTGTACTGTCATTTGCAAATATCTTCTCCCATTCCGTGGGTTGCCTCTTTGTTTTGTTGACTGTTTCCTTTGCTGTGCAGAATAGACCACATACTGGGTCACAAATCAGGACTCAACTGATACCAAAAGACTGATATTATTCCCTGCATATTCTCAGATCACAATGCTTTGAAACTAGAGCTCAATCACAAGGAAAAGTTCAGAAAGAACTCAAACACCTGAAAGCTAAAGACAGCCTTGCTTAAGAATGCTTGGATCAACCAGGTGATCAATGAAGAACTGAAACAATTCATGAAAACCAATGAGAATGAAGACACTTTGGTCCAAAACCTATGGGATACAGCAAAGGCGGTCCTAAGGGGGAAATACATAGCCATGTAAGCCTCCCTCAAAAAAATTGAAAAATCCAGAACACAGCAGCTGTCTCTACACCTTAAAGAACTGGAGAATCAACAAGTCAAACCAACTCCACACATAAGAAGGGAAATAATCAAGATTAGAGTAGAGATCAATGAGGTAGAAACCAGAGATACAGTAGAACGTATCAATGAAACTAGAAGATGGTTTTTTGAAAGAATCAATAAGATCGATAAACCATTGGCTACACTAATCCAAAAGAAAAGAGAGAAAGCCCAAATTCAAAAATTATGAATGAAAAGGGAGAGATCACAACTAACACTAAGGAAGTAGAAACAATCATCAGAAGTTATTATCAACAGTTATATGCCAATAAGCTAAGCAACCTAGATGAAATGGATGCACTCCTGGAAAACTATAAACTCCCAAAATTGAACGAGGAAGAAATTGACAACCTGAATAGAACAATACCTAGTAATGAGATTGAAGCAGTGATCAAAAACCTCCCAAAAAACAGGAGCACAGGACCTGATGGATTCCCTGGGGGAATTCTACCAAACTTTCAAAGAAGAAATAACACCAATTCTCCTGAAGCTGTTTCAAGAAATTGAAGCAGAAGGAAAGCTTCCAGACTCTTTCTATGAAGCCAGCATTACCCTGATCCCCAATCCAGGCAAAGACCCTACCAAAAAGGAGAATTTCAGACCAATATCACTGATGAATATGGATGCTAAGATTCTCAACAAGATCCTAGCAAACAGGATCCAATAGCACATTAAAAAGATTATCCACCATGACCAGGTTGGATTTATCCCTGGGCTACAAGGGTGGTTTAACATTCGCAAATCAATCAATGTGATAGAACAAATTAATAAGAGAAGAGAGAAGAACCACATGGTCCTCTCAATTGATGCAGAAAAAGCAGTTGACAAAATCCAGCGTCCATTCCTGATTAAAACGCTTCAAAGTATCAAGATAGAGGGAACATTCCTGAACTTCATCAAATCTATCTATGAAAGACCCACAGCAAATATCATCCTCAATGGAAAAAAGCTTGCAGCCTTCCCATTGAGATCAGGAACACGACAAGGATGCCCACTCTCTCCACTCTTTTCAACATAGTATTAGAAGACCTAGCAACAGCAATCAGACAACAAAGAGAAATAAAAGGTATCCAAATTGGCAATGAAGAAGTCAAACTCTCTCTCTTCGCAGATGACATGATTCTTTATATGGAAAGCCCAAAAGTCTCCACCCCAAAACTACTAGAACTCATACATCAATTCAGTAATGTGGCAGGATACAAAGTCAATGTACAGAAATCAGTGGCTTTCTTATACACTAACAATGAAATTACAGAAAGGGAAATTAGAGAATTGATTCCATTCACTATAGCACCAAGAACCATAAGATACCTGGGAATAAACCTAGCCAAAGAGGTAAAGGATCTGTACTCAAGGAACTACAGAATACTCATGAAAGAAATTGAAGAAGATACAAAAAGATGGAAGATCATTCCATGCTCTTGGATCGGAAGAATAAACATTGTTAAAATGTCTATACTGCCTAGAGCAATCTATACTTTTAATGACATTCCAATCAAAATTCCACCAGTAATTTTTCAAATAGCTGGAGCAAATAATTCTAAAATTTGTATGGAATCAGAAGAGACCTTGAATTGCTACGGAAATGTTGAAAACAAAATAAAACTGGGGGCATCACGTTACCTGATTTCAAGCTTTACTACAAAGCTGTGATCACCAAGACAGCATGGTACTGGCATAAAAACAGACACATAGACCAGTGGAACAGAGTAGAGAGCCCAGATATGGACCCTCAACTCTATGGTTAAGTAATCTTCAAAAAAACAGGAAAAAATATACAGTGGAAATAAGACAGTCTCTTCAATAAATGGTGCTGGGGCAGCTATATGTAGAAGAATGAAACTCGGCCATTCTCTTATACCATTCACAAAGATAAACTCAAAATGGATAAAAGACCTCAACGTGAGACAGGAAACCAACAGAATCCTAGAGGAGAACATAGGCAGTAACTTCTTTGATATCAGCCACAGCAACTTCTTTCAACATATGTCTCCAAATACAAAGGAAACAAAAGAGAAAATGAACTTTTGGGACTTCATCAAGGTTTTTTTTTTTATTTGAAAGAGAGAGAGAGCATGAGCCGGAGTGGCAGAGGGAGAAGGAGAGAGAACCTTCAAGCAGACCCCTCTGAGCACAGAGACTGACTCGGGGCACAATCCCACGACCCTGCGATTATGACCTGAGCCGAAACCAAGAGTCAGATGCTTAACCAAATGAGCCACCCATGTGCCCCTAGAAAAAGTACTTTTAAGGAGCTAAAATACACATTACTGAACAGAAAATTAGAATATATAATTGTGTCCATAGAATTTTAAATAGAATTTTTATACATATAGTAGAAATGCAGTAAAACAATTCTCTATATGTGTTTGTACAATATGCTCCTTTTTCATAACCCAACTGTGGGGATTGTAGATATTCACGTTGAATAGCCAGAATGATAGTACCTTACAGGGCATTGATACTCCCCTCCTCACGGCCCTTTCCAGGGGTTCCTCTCTGAAGTGTTACCCAAAACCTTCTCCTTTGATCCAGTAGTATTTCCCTGGCCTGGCCCTCACCAAGCTCCTCCTGATTGTCATCCTCCATCGTCTCGGCTTCTATAAGGGTCAGGCCATGGAGTGTTAAGAGCAAACAGGACAGCTGAATAAAGGGCATGAGTAAAAGAAAACAGTTAGATGACTCCACTCTAGAAATCCAGGGGAAATGGGGCTTTCTCTGCCAATAACATGGGGAGGACTAAAGTACGTAGAAGAAGGGAAAGATGATTAAAGTTGTCTGCAGTTGGAGAGGACAGCAAATGCCTCGGAGGCCCCAGAACCTCCCTCAGGACTGAATTGTGAGACAGCAAGACAGCAGGTCAGGCTGAGCCTGGTAGGTCATTTTGTGTAGACCCCTTCCCACCTCACCCCTTTTCTCTTGGTTATTAATTTTCTCAGTTCACATTTTTATTTGATAGAAAATTTGCTCTTGCATAAGAAATGAAAAACAGACAACTCAAAATGTTTTCAGAAACATGAAGAAATAGGAAGAGAGACACTCACCCTCACTGAGGGAGGAAGGGAAAATTTGTTTCAATCTTTCCCTTCTCCTGAGAACTTCTCATTTGGGCTCCTTCAAGTCCTGATCCATCAGAACGGCCCCTGTGCCCACACCCCTTCACACAGGCTCTGCCCTTCTCGTCCTTGAGCCCAAGGATGGGACCAGCCCTCATCCTCATGCTCTCCACTTCAGCTCTTCTATGATCTGGGCACTGGCGAGACTCTGACAATAGCACATTTCTCAAGAGAAACCAGGGAAGGCTGTTCCTGGACCCACTTGATTGTAGAGAACATGTGTGTTCTGAGTGGTATCAAACCCACTGTAAAACAAAACAAAACAAAAATACATGAGTCATAAATGTCCCATCCAAACTCCTTCCACTTCTTTCAGAAAATCTTTCATAATGATGTAAAAAGAAACAATTTTAAAAACCTGGTTTACTGGAGTGTTTTTGTTTTGCTAGATGCATGACCTCACTGTTCATACTACAAAGACAGAATTCTTCCCTTTGAAACTGGCCTCTCAGTCAGCACCCTGATGTATCCTGATGATGTCCTGGTAACCAAACATCATTCTTGAAAACAGTGGGGACTTTTTCCTCTACTGGTCCAGTAGTTTGGGGGTGGAGACAGGGCATTTGGTTTTCTAAGAAAAGATGCCGTGCTTTGAGAAGCACTGCTTTATAAGATTGCCCTGTTTATTTCCATCCTTGTTATTATGATGCTCGTCACATGGAGTCATTAGATTCATTCCTGATAACATAACTGAAGAGAGATAAGTTAGAAGAAATCTCACTTCCTCTAATTGCTCAATCTTAAGTTGTGTCCTGTGCTACACGACTGCTGGTCAAGAGAATATAAATGAATCCCTTACCTCTAACCGTCCATCCGTCAAGAATTACGAATGTGCAGTTTGAATGAATGAGAGATCCTTGTGCAGCCCTTCAATAATTAAGATGCCAGGTGTTGCCTTGAGTCTGATGTCCTCGTGGCAGAATCCAAGCTCACCCACACCCCCAGAGGTTGGTGGAGTGACAGCTGCTGCTGACAGTACTTCTCATTAGCCCTTACCTGTAGTGTGCTTGGATCATGATGCAATACTTAAAGTCCTCTCACCCGCTCCTGGTCTGATTGAACTCCACTTAATTTGAATATGTGGTTTATCCAAAAGTCATACTGACTTAAAGGATAGGACTTTTTCCTGTAGGTTCAGAGATGAGGATCCCTTGAGAGACCTGATCACTCCCAGGACTGGAGACTGGCACTCCCTGGCCCCAGGTGCTTTCTGGCTATGTGCCAGAGACAACAGTGCATTACTAAATGGCATGTCAGTGGGGCAGCTCACAACATGGCCGCTGGCTTCTTCCAGAGCCAGTACTCAAGAGAGGGAGAGCCAGGGGGATGCTGACGTCATGTTGTCACCTACCTTGGCAGTGCTGTGAGTGCTGTGTGTGTGCTTCTGCTGTGTATTTGTTAGAAGCAGGTCATTCAGCCTAGCCCATGTCTAAGATGTGGGGGGATTACAGGGGTGGGGATACAAGCAGGTAGGGTCATTGAGGTCACTTTCAAGGCCACCTTACACAAGGACATATTTGAAATGCTCCCTAAATTCACAACATGAGCTAGTCTCCTCCATGTATTCTTTGTAAAGTCTCTTTAGTTAGTTTTAACATTAAACCAACATATACTGTGACTGACCTTAATTATTGGCACATTATAATAATTTGGGTAATACAGTTGAAAATTTTTGATTACTTTAAACTTAACAGTTGGTCCCCTGGTTTTCCTATAGAAAAGTTTTAAAGATTTATTTATTTTAGAGAGAGAAAGACCCCACACACATGAGTTGGGGGAAGGGCAGAGAGAGAGATAGAGAAGCAGAGTCCATTCCCACACAGAGCCCAGCGAGGGGCTCCATCTCATGACCCTGAGATCATGACCTAAGCCAAAATCAAGAGCCCAGTGCTCAACTGACTGGGACAGGTACCCCTAGAATTTGCTTATATAGAAGATTTTAAAAAAAAGGTTTAAAGGCCATTTTTTTTACTTACATTTATACTTTTTATATCTTAAAATCAGAGAAGAGCATTGTTTGTTTTACTTTAGGGTGATGAAGGTATCATCAGAAACTTTCTTATAGGATATATTTGCTCATAAAACATTTATTTCACATGGTATAGAAGAAGCTCGAGGTGCTTTCTGGGAAGACAGGTCTGTTCCTTCTTCCTGGGCTTGGGTCACTCAAAATACATCCACCACTGGGAAAATCGCAGGCCTAGGGTCAGACGTCCCCCATCAGGGCTCCCATGAATTCAACCCTAGTAGCAGTGAGCACAGAGAAGAGATGGCGTAGGGACAGCTTCCTGCCCATGAACACACATGTGCCCTAGAGCATCTCCTGGGCTGCACGAAACCTCATTTTCCACTTTCAGCAGAGTAGGGACTTAGGTTAGACAGTCTTACTACAACCCTAAGAACACATGTGATTAAAGACAAATTCGCATTCATAAAAAATGAAAATATTTTGAACTTCAAGAACACCATTAATAAGTGAAAAACAAGTCCCAGATAGCAAGAAAAAATTTTGAAAACATCTGTGTGATAAATTACTTGCATCCCAAATAGATTCTAATAGCTTGTGGCTCAATTATCAGAAGACAAAAAAGCAATAAAATATAAGCTAAAATGTTGAATAGATGTTTCATCAGTGCACATGTATATAGAATGGCCAATGAGCCCAGGGCAGAATTCTCAATATTTTACCCATCAGAGAAATGCAAATAAAAGCCACAGTGAAATGCCACTTCATAATAGCAAGGATGACTACAGCAAAAGAGACAAGGATGCCTGGGTGGCTCAGTGGCTAAAGCGTCTGCCTTTGGCTCGGGTCATGATTCCGGGTCCTGGGATCCAGCCCCACATTCGGCTTTCTGCTCAGAGAGGAGTCTGCTTCTCCCTCTTCCTTCTGCTCCCCAGCTTGTCCTCTCTTTCTCTCTGTCAAATAAATAAATAAAATCTTTCTAAAAAATAAAGTGAAAAAAAAATAAGTGAAAAAATAAAGTCAAGAATAGTGTTGGAGAGGCTGAAAAGAAATTGGAACCCTCATTCATTGCTCATGGGAACACAAAAAGATGCAGCCACCATGGAAAAAAATCTGTCACTTACTTTAAAATGAAGATGTAAATTTACTAGATCACCCAGCAATTACTTTCCTGAATATCCATCCAAGATAAATGAAAATATGTGTCTGTACAGAGACATGAACATGAATGTTCATGGCAGCATGATTCAGAAGAGCCAAAAAGTAGAAATAATCCAAGCACCCATCCATCCTGACTGAGATGAACCTCAAAACATATCAGGCTAAGTACATTTTTAAAAAGCACAGATTGTGAAATTCCATTTATATGAAATGTCCATAAAAGGCAAGCCTGCAGAGATAGGAAGTGCATTAGCTCTCACTTAGGCTTGGAGGGGGAATGAAGTCAATGGCACGGGAGCACGAGCCTCTCTGGTGATGGAGATGCTCTCAAACAGAACGGTGGTCATAATGATGGCACTTTAGAGTGACTAGGCATTACTGACTTGTAAGCTAAAATTGGGTGCCTTCAGGATGTAAATACATCTACCAGCTCTGGATGCTGCGTTAGCGAAGTACATATGAATGTGGTAAAAAAATGAGGTAGTAAGGGTCAGCACTGCTGTGATGAGGGGCGTCTACATGCTTGATATATGGGGGCTAGTCAATGAATTGCTGTTGCCTTAATTTTGGACTCGGCCATTATTTCAGAGTATTACCTATAACACAAGACTGTGATCTTAAAAGCCAGTCCTGGATGTATATTCAAAAAATGGAGGGGACATCCAGCTCTTGATTTCTGCTCAGGTTAGGATTGCAGGTCATGGGATCCAGCCCTGCCTTAGACTCTGTGCCCAGTGGGGAGTCTGCTTGGGATTCTCTCTTCCTTTCCCTCCACACCCCTCCCCACCACGCTTCCTCTCTCCCTCTCACTTTCAAATAAATAAATGAATCTTTTTATAAAAATAGAGGGCTAACCCACATTTTTTGCCATATTCTTGTGCTACTTGAATAAAAAATATGAAATTTGTATATCATCACCAACCGATGGAATTATGCCTATGACTTAGCTAAATCTTATCAATATTTGAGATTATTTTCCCTCAATTCCAATCCATAAAGTAAAAGCTCAGTAATTTCTGTTATAAGTTTTCACTTCACAGTGAAACCAAATTATCTAATAGTATTTGCATCAACCGAATCTTAGGAAGCCATTTATATTTTCAAAACTTTGGTGGTTTTCTTTTATAATGCTCTTGTGAAATAAAAAATAAATAAATAAAAACCCCTTTTAGCTTGCAGTCTATAATTAAAGATACAACAAAGAAAAGAAATAAAAACTCAAACCCCAACAGCAGAATGAATTTTACAGACTAATTAGAAACTTTGAGAGCCTCAATTTTTAATTAACACTTTCCATTTGCAAATTAGCTGTAAAAAGTGGTTGTATTTTGCTGCCCTTCTTTCTGTAAGAAGTATACTTTAAATAATGAATATAAAAAAAGGGAAAAAATGCAAATATTTTGCTTTCTTTTATGTATTCTTGTGCATCTCCTCCATGCTTCCTGCCTGCTTCTTTTCATTGTTCATGACTAATCCTCTGCTAGAATGGGAGTCACATAAGGAGAAAACACCAGTGACACCAAAGTTCTGAAAACAATTGTAACAGGAACAGTAATGCTAAATAGCAGAATTCCATTCCATGGTGGAGTTCCTTAGCTTCCTGTGAGAAAAAGACAGGCATCGTCATGTGCTTCAGATTTCAGAATAAGCCATGAGAGTGTTGGGTGCCAAGAAGAACATTCTCAAGTTGATGAAAATCTTCTTTCTGACTTATTTAGATAAACCCTGGAATCATCTGTGATTTCAGGAGGCAAGAAAATATCTTCTGAATATGGAAAATTAAGAAATTTAATGTGCAGGAAACTACAGTACACAGTGGGAAGCAATGGGCAGAGTTCAGGTCAATGCATCTGTTGAGGAGCAGGAGGGAGCAGAGGAGAGTAAACATGGGGGTTGGGAGAGGAGGTGTCTATGTCCTGCCGAGACCGAAGGAGCACTCATTAAATTTGGTCTCGAGTTCCCCCAGGAGAGGAGGAGGAGCCCCTTGGTCTAACAGTGACCTGAGACCCCCACCCTCTATCCTTCCCCACCCCCTCTGGTTTATTGCTGGGAACATTCCAAGGAGCTGGTAATGATGTGGCAGTTTACCGTCTCTTCTGGGTGGTGGCATTGTGCCCCCCCGCGCCCCACCCAGATATTTATTGTTCTAGCGGTCTCGGTTCCCTTTCTGGGAGAAACTTTTCACCCACTTCATCTGTGAATTTTTTTAAATAAAGATTTTATTTATTTATTTGACAAAAAGAGATCACAAGTAGGCAGAGAGGCAGGCAGAGATAGGGGAAGCAGGGTCCCTGCTGAGCGGAGAGCCCAATGCAGGGCTAGATCCCAGGATGCTGGGATCGCGCCCTGAGCGGAAGGCAGAGGCTTTAACCACTGAACCACCCAGGTGCCCCTCCTCCATGAATTTTTGGCAACCCCTTCCATCCGGCGGCCCCCCCCCCCCCCGCCACGATCTTCACAGAAGGTGCCACACTGTAAAGTGACACTGACCCCAGGCAGGATGACCTAGGGGAAGAGTTCTTCCTGAGGAAGTTAAAATGGGACTAAAGTGCTTCCCTTCCCCGCTCCCATGTGATTCATCTCTTGGACAAAAAGCAACCTGAGATGGCCACATCCCTGAAGGAACAAAAGCGCCACGCCACCCAGACGTGTAGTAATGAAGCACACTGGCAGAAGGAGGCAGAGAAAAGAGATAATCCGCTTTTTCATTGTTTCAGGACATCACAGTTGGATCTCAGTACCTTTTAAGAACAGATTATTACTTGACATGTTTCTAATACTGAGATTATTGTTGTAGCAAATGTCCTTCAGGCCCCCTCCCCTCTTTTTGTCAATAGGATGTGTTCCCTTCAAGTTTAAAAACAAACCCTTCTCTTCATCTAAGTATTCAAGCCAACTTCATGTTGAAGCACACGATTTACTGCTTTTGGGCTGCTATTACTCGCCTCCATACATTGCAGGACAAAGCTCTCAGACAGTGATTTTCTTAGACAAATGCCACCCTTCTCAATGACAGATAACAGCAACAACAAAATCACTGGACATTAAATCTTTTCTTTTCTTACAGGTTGAATGACACATTGCCTCCTTGTCCTTGCCAGCCTGCATTTGACAAATGAATAAGAAATAACTTTTATTCTTTAACGATGAAGACCTTTGGAATTTTTGTGTCATTGCATAAACTAACCTCTCCTCTGGCAGGACTGTGTGTATACTTTTTTCCACAGATCATGTAACACTTTATTGTCCCAAAGTATTTACATGTCTGACTCCCATCTTAGACAGGGAGGTGCCGTTATCCACTGGTGTGCACCACAAAACCAAGTCAGCCATATGAGTAGAGTCTGGATAAATGAGGTTCAATGAAATGAGTTGGTTCCAGAGGGTTTTTTCTTCTAACATTTTCAAAATTCCCTAAGAATCTGATGTCAACTACATGTCCCAAGCACTGAACATCAATTTCTTCTTCATGGAACACTCAAATGGTCTTTGTTCTCATGTGACCCAATTGGCCCTCCTATTCTCCATGCATTTTTTTTTTCAGGCTCTGTATTTTATTTTTCTTCACACAGTTGGAAACTTTCATATTTCAGAAAGTCTTATGTCACAGGATGGAATTCATCTCTTTCTCCTTTGTTTTGTTCTAAGGGCCATAAACCACTCCCCTTAACTCTTCCTCTCCCATTTTTGTCCTTTGTAATCCCAGCCAAATCATTCCCACTCTTTTTGTCTGGAATCACTCAGAAAGTATGTATGGCTGGGTTTCCTCCCGCCGGTGCAATCTCTTGGGAAGGACTCTCTCCTGCTCTGGATTTTGGTCTCGACCTTTACTAAAAACATTTAGAACAGACACACTGCATAATGCACACACTTTATCCTGGGTCAGTTTCCTGCAGTCCTTAAGGATGTTACCTTATACAGGTTAGAATGGCCAAAATTAGCAAGACAGGAAACAACATGTGTTGGAGGGGATGTGGAGAAAGGGGAACACCAACAGTTGGTGGGAATGCAAGCTGGTGCAGCCACTTTGGAGAACAGTGTGGAGATTCCTTAAGAAATTAAAAATAGAACTTCCCTATGACCCTGCAATTGCACCATTGGGTATTTACCCCAAAGATACAGATGGAGTGGAAAGAAGGGCCATCTGTACCCCAATGTTTATAGCAGCAGTGGCCACAGTCACCAAACTGTAGAAAGAGCCAAGATGCCCTTTAACGGATGGATGGATAAGGAAGATGTGGTCCGTATACATTATGGAGTATGATGCCTCTATCAGAAAGGATGAATATGCAACTTTTTATCAACATGGATGGGATTGGAAGAGATTATGCTGAGTGAAATAAGTCAAGCAGAGAGAATCAATTATCATATGGTTTCACTTATTTGTGGAGCATAACAAATAACATGGAGGACAAGGTGAGATGGAGAGGAGAAGGGAGTTGAGGGAAATTGGAAGGGGAGGTGAACCATGAGAGACTATGGACTCTGAAGAACAATCTGAGGGGTTTGAAAGGGCAGGGGGTGGGAGGTTGGAGGAACGAGGTGGTGGGTATTAGAGAGGACACGGATTGCATGGAGCACTGGGTGTGGTGCAAAAACAATGAGTTCTGTTATGCTGAAAAGAAATAAAAAGAAAAAAAAAGAATATTTTCTTTATGCACATGCCAAAGTCCTTCCCCTCTGAGTCAAGGTTCCCTTGCTAACACTCTTCGAGTTTCCCTCTGATCAGCCCTTGGCCTTACCTCTCCACCACGGCAGATTCTCTGCATCTTTTTATGTTTTCCCATTTGGCTTTCATATACCCTTCCTCTTCTGAGAACACTTTTCTTCCACAATATCTCAGTTAAAATTGTTAGGATTCGAAGCTTATCTCTTACCTGTTTTGCGGTGGTGATGGTTGTCTCCTTATTTGTCCTTTTCTAAGCCTGGCTCTGTTAACTTTTGCTTTATGCATTTTGAGACTGTGTTAGGTGCAGACACGTTCACAGCTGGATCTTCCTGGTGAATCGGACATTTTGTCATTAGGTAGTAACCTCCTTTATTCATAGGAAGGTTTTTGTGCATTAAGTCTTCTTTGGCTTCTCTGGGGGAGGAGGCTGTGGAGTGAGAAAGGCCAAAAAGAAATAAATCTGGGTTTCATCTCCTCAATTCTGCCCTAACTCACATTCGTGGGTGTCATTGCTAAAGCTGATGCATGTTCCCTATGCAAGTCGTCATGTGTTCTCTGGTTCACATTTTACTTTGTTGTATTCCATTTTTAATTTATTTTATTTTACTTTTACTTGTATTTTTATGGTCCATATTTTAAATGATCTGACTATTCTAAAAAGCATTTAGTTTGTGTTCTCATTGTTAAACATGTGGCCAAATGTGCTGACGTGCCCTTCTCCATGCAGCAACGCCACACACAGAGAGAGAGAACTGCTTAGCCTTTCAGCTGTGGGACCCAGCTCCACTGGCACTGTCCCTTTATTCACACACACATGAATATACTTTCACCATCATTGTGCAGTATCTTTCTAACTTGATGTGACATCACCACATACATAGGGCGAGAAAACCCAGAACAGCAGGGTGATTGTCCTTTGAAAGGATGAATTGAAGCCCACTGCTTGGAAAAGTCCTTCTTCCTTCAAACTGTGGATCTTCCCTGAACATTTTCAGATGCTCCAGTTTAATAACGATTTTGCAATTAATAAATCTGCATCTGCCCATATGTGAAAATCACAAGCAAATGAATACTTAATTAGAATCAAACTAAAAAAAAAAAAAAAACACTTAGGACATTTCCAAGTTTTTTACAATTCAAATTTAGCCCAACTAAAGCTATTTAAAAGTTATAGGCAGAAACAGTTTTTTTTTTTAAGATTTTTTTTTTTAAATTTCACAGAGAGAGAGAGAGGGAGAGAGAGAGAGAGAGAGAGAGAGCACAAGCAGGGAGAACAGAGAGGGAGTGAGAAGCGGACTCCCCACTGAGCCAGGAGACCGACGTGGGACTAGATCCCAGGACCCCGGGACCATGACCCGATCCTAAGGCAGATGCCCAACCATCCGAGCCACCCAGGCGCCCCATAGGTAGAAACAGTTTTAAGGCAAATTTCCCCTTTATTTATTTTTTAAAATTCAATTTATTTAAATTCAAAAATGAGAACAGTTTGCCAATTTCTTCCACCACCCACCCCCGATGAATATTTATTTAGTTTTTAATATTTTTTTTGTCTTTTAATACATGGAACTGGTTTTATGAGAATATAGAATATATGGCTTTGTATGGCTGTTTTAAAAGAAATTGCACACACTTATACAATGTAATGTTGATTGGTTTTATCCATATACATCTCAGGAAGAATTATAGGGAAATTATATTGACATTTTCAGTAACTACTATGCAAGCTTAAGAACTATTCTTGGAAGAGAAGCGAAGAATGGTGGTGAATTAATTAGGATGTGCATTCCACTGCAAGAAAGAGTAGCTCCAAAACAATTAATTTTTTTTTCATTATTAGAAACTTATTTTCCCTTCACATAAAAGGACAAGGGAGGGTGGTACACGGTGGGGCTGGAGTCTCATGATATGATTATAAGAGTCTTTCCGACAATTGTTCTAGCAGCTCAAAACCAAAACCACTCATTTTTGCTACAATTCTCATATATGTCCTCGACCCACAACTACTGTAAAGCAGGACCCTAGTAGTAGTAGTAGTTACCTTAAACTGCTATGTTTCACTCCATTGGGTGCCGCACCGACTGCACCCATTCTCACATCTTCTCTCAACCTGCATCAAAGCTGAATGCACACATACTTTGTTCATGCATCAAACATCACTGACACTGCTCTCACGGAAGGAAGGTTGCAGCAGCCACCATCTTCAGGAGTCCCGCCTAGGTGCTGCATTGATAGTCATGTGGCTCTGGACAAGATGGAAACAGCTCTGGTTGGGATAAAAGAACAGAGCTCTGAGTCTGGAAGCAGATCAGTGCAGTATATGACATTTGTGGCTGCATTTTTTTTTTAAGAGAGGAAGGGAAAAAGAGGAAGCGGGGAGGGACAGAGGGGTAAAGGTAGAGAGAATCTTAAGCAGGCTCCTTGCCCAGCTCAGGGCTGGGCACAGGGCTCACTCTCATGAGCCTGAGATCATAACCTGACCTGAAATCAAGAGACGGATGCTTCACCAACTCAGCCACCTGGGTGCCCCATGGCTGCTGCATTTTGGTATGTATACTGCATGTCCAGGGAATTGAGCAAAGACAGATAAAAGGAAGTTGACCCTCAAAATTGCTTTTATACCCCTAACTATAAGAAGTTTCTTAAAACTGATTTTGTATCAGAAAACAGACACCACTGTAAAGTGACATTAACATTAGTAAGAGCACAATGGAGTAAGATACAACCTATGGTATTGGAATCCTTAAATGATCAGCTGCTTATCTCACAAAATGTTGAGAGATTATGGTTATTTTTAAACTGGCTTTACTGAAGCTACAAGTGTTGCACTGGGCCTCATAATAAGGTCTGCCATAAGACGGACGTCTTCATAACTGGTGGATCTGAGGAGGAAGAGGCAAGAGGGCTGGAAGTCTGCTTCAGGGAACGTCTAGTCAGATCAGTGCTGTGAAAGGGAAGAGTGGGATACAGGTTTCCTGTATGCCACAGAGACTAAGAGAGGGAGAAATAGACTTTCTATGTGGATGGAAGTGCAGCAAATTGTAGAAGTAGCTGGAGTCTAGAAAATAGTAGTAAACATGGTGTGAGAATCTGAATGAGACTGGCTGCTATGATTCCCAGGAAAGCCCCAGAAACCCCTCAAGGGGGCCATACAGCCTTATGTACATAACAGCATCTGTATGTTCAGCACTGTGGCATTATCACTCCAGAAGTCAACCAAAGCAAAAGGAAAATTCAATGCTGGGAGCTTGAGACAAAAATTGTAATTTACCTGACAGAAAGGAAGGATTGGTCTAAATCACGACTTTTCATTGGGCCAAATCAGGCTCGAGGAGCTCGCTCAGAAAACCCCAGCAGGAGAAACAAGCCCCGATGCTATCTTATATGGGCAGGCTCTGGACAAGTTTTTTGTTTGTTTTGTTTGTTTGTTTTTTACTAAGAGTTTGCTTGAAGTCTAATTTACTTTAGTGGGTTGAAGAGTGAGCCTCAAAATTCCTATCCTCTCAGAACCTCAGAATGTGACTTTATTGTCAGTAGGGTCTGGGCAACATAGTAGTACAGTAGAAAATCAAGATGAGATCCTGTTAGATTAGCATGGGTTCTAAATCAGATGAGATTGTCCTTGTAGGTAGGCAGGAAAGGACACACAGAAATGCAAAGGAGAATGCCACATGGAGACAGGGGCAGAGATGGGAGCGATGTATCACCAGTTCAAGAAATGTTAAGGGTTGCTGGCATCTCCCAGAAACCAGGAAAGAGTGTGGATCAAATGATCGCCTCAGAGCCTCCAGAAGGAACAGCCTGCCCTAACCCTGTCAAAACCTTAACATTTATGTTCAGGCACCAAGTTTGTGACCGTTTATTATGGCAGCGCCCGAGGAAAGTGGCTTCAGAACTGGGAAGGAAGAATGGATGTTAAGGGGGATTCTGCTGACAACTTGGGAAGAAACACGGCAGAGGAAGTTTCTCATCATGAACATTGAGTTGTTGATGACCAGAATCTTGGCAGAAATACAAATGTTAAAGATGCTTCTGGTGAGGTCTTAAAAGGAAAGGAGGAACATGTTATCTGAAATTGGAGAAAAGGTCATCTTTGTTGCAAAGTGGCAGAAAACTCGACTGAACTGTGCTCTTTTGTTCAGTGGAAAACAGAATTTACGAGTGGCAAATATGGAGAGGTTTAGCTGAGATTTAGTTGAGGAGGTCCTGAGGAAAACTGAAGAGATTTCCAAGCAGGGCTCCATGCAGCTTGTAGCAATATGTGAAGAAGGAGATAAATTGAGGAGGGGTTGCTCAGCAAAGAGAGACTAGCTCTTGACTGGGAGGTCCCAAGCCAATCCCAGCTGGGAGTGGGAAAACAAGGCCATCCATGGCTGATGAAGGATGCTCAGGAGAGAGGGCCAAGCATGAGACTGGGCAACCTTCTGCTGAAGAGATGAGCCGGGACCTCATGGATCCACTCAAACATCTCAGCAGAGCCAGGAACAGAGATGGGGTTTGGCTGGAGGGGTCTAACGGCATGGGTGCCCCATGATGTACACCACAGACCAGCATGGTTTCACAGAATGTTGTATCAGCAGAAACACTACCAGCTTCTCCTGAAGGAACAGAAAGAGGAATAAATGAAAGGAGGCTGTCCAAAACCTGCGAGATTCTAGAAGCAGGAAGTGGGCTTCCAGAGCTACCTGTGGGAAAACACGGGCTGTCCTTCAGGAACAAGGAAGAATGACTCCAAAGACACACATGTGGACATGGAGACAGAGGTCAGAGAGGCTCAGGGCCAGGCCAGCAGGACCACCCCAAAGGCCCTGGGGACAGGGCACTAAGCCTCAGAAGATCTTCCAAGCCTTAATGGAACTTGCTCTGCTGAGTTTGGACTCACTTGGTGACCCTCTATTTCTTTCAGTTTCCCTCTCTATGGAAATGGGAATGTCTATCCCGTACCTGCCTCACCATGCTATTCTGGAAGAAGATAGCTATTTTCTCTTTTCACAGGTCCATGGATGGAGTCTTTCTGAGTGTGGCCTCAGAGTCATACTTGTGCCTCATGTAGATGATTTCAAGGATGAGATTTGGAACTTACAGGTGATGCTGGAATGGGTTAGGACTTTGGGGGACATTGGGATAGGACGAAGGCATTTTGCAGGCGGGACAGGGGAACAAATGTTCACTACCTGGTAGGCAATGTCACTCTCTGTTGTTCAGAGTTTTATGAAAATTTTTTGGTCTATTTCCCCATGGGAACTTCTAAATTGGCTTGACTAAAGGAACTCACCACTCACTAAAACAAAAATGGGAGATCAAAACCTGTTGGTGTTTTAACTGGGTTCGCTTTGAATGCATATATTAACTTGGGAATAACATTTCCATTACACTGAGTATATCTACACAAAATCTGTTGTTTAAGACAGATTTTCCTGGTCAAATTATTATTGATCCCTTTTCCCTTCTACCTATATTCCTTGAAAGACTCTCTGTGCATCTGTCAAGTCTGTTCTTTTTATTTTTTTAAGATTTTTATTTATTTGACAGAGAGAGATCACAAGTAGAGAGAGAGAGAGAGGAGGAGGAGGAGGAAGGAGGCTCCCTGCCTAGCAGAGAGCCTGATGCGGGACTCGATTACAGGACCCTGAGATCATTACCTGAGCTGAACGCGGAGTCTTAACCCACTGAGCCACCCAGGCAGCCCTGTCAAGCCTATTCTTTTGTCATCCTAGTTCTAGGTACTTCAAAAGATATAATGTAGAATTACTGACTTGGCTCAAAAACTGTCTATAATTTCACAGTGAAGATAAGAAGTCTGCATTTATAATTCAGATCTGAGACATTAAGTAGTAAGAATCCAATGAAAACAGAAAATCTTCAGGATCTAAAGAGCCTAGAAGCAAAGCACTCCCTTTTTGTATTTTCTGTACTATTTATTAGATTAATGCACCAACGGACAGTGGAAAGTGGGAAGAATAGGGACTTTGAACAGGCAGATCTGAGTTTATCACCCAGGAGTAGAGCTTCCAAATCTTGGAAGTAGCTTTCTTGCTTGCATAGTGGAAATACTGTCTTCTTTTTAGAGCTCTTAACGGAGATGAAAAGAAATAGTCTTCATAAAATATTTATTAAGTAATGCATGCCTTTTAAATTGTACTGTCGCTTCTAATACACTTTGGGCCTAAAGTTCAGTAAGTCCCTCACAGTGGACAGTCCAGGAAGGAAATATATTTATTGAAATATACTTTGAGAGCTGTGCATCTTAACTTAGGTCATGTTTGTTACAGATGGAAATTGTACATCCTTTTTAAAAGTTATTAAATATCACTTGAAATTTCAAAGCATTAGATATCATTACTATAAAGAAATTGAATAAACAGAATGAAGAAGACTTACCTTGTGTCGAATAGAAGTTTTCCTCACGTAGGCTTTGTACATTACTTCAAAAAGTTCTTGTCATATCTTTTAATTTTTTGTTATTGATCTTTTTATGTAAATGAGGTTGTTTCTTTCATGTTTCTTCTCAATGGTGGTTGATTACAGATGTATCTTTTTATAGTGCACTTCAGTCTAGAATAGAATTTTGCAAAACAGGCAAAAGTGACACAATTATAAGTGCAGATTTTTTTCTGCAACTCAGCCCAAGTTAATGTGGACGATTAATCCATAGCTTCTTATCAGAAGTCCATTAAGGGTGTAGATGTCTGGAATATAATTATGCTGAAGCTCTGCAGATAATTGTAGAACTATTGCTCTGCCTTTATTCTTCTTCTTTTATCTCCTTAAGTTTTTATGGATTTAACCATAAGTCCATGGCTCTCCAAAAGATAACTTATTGCTGACAGTGCTGGGGCAGGGTGTGGTAATTCCTTAATGAATTTTTCCTGAGGACCACAGGCGTCTTGAGACTTGATTTGCTATGTATGTATGCTGTATGCCTTCAGCGCAGCTTTTCTAAATGTTAGTTTCTGGTGGGAAAAGCCAGATTAAAACTGTAGTGATAAAATTCATGTACCATAAAATTCACCCATTTAAAGTGCACAGTGTTCTTCAAGTACAGTTACAGGGTGCGAAACCACCACGATACTCTAATTTGAAAACATTCTCATTCCTTTCCCAAGGAAATTTACACTTATGGGCAGGTATGCCATATCCTTTATGCTTCCCCCCCGTCCCGTGCTCACTATTACTAATTAGTAATGTTATTAGCACCCTTTCTGTCTCTAGACATTTTCCTCTTCTGGAAACTCGGTGCAAATGGAATCGTATGTTCATATGGTCTTTTTTTTTTTTTTTTTAAGATTTTGTTTATTTATTTGACAGATCACAAGTAGACAGAGAGGCAGGCAGAGAGAGAGGAGGAAGCAGGCTCCCTGCTGAGCAGAGAGCCCCATGTGGGGCTCGATCCCAGGACCCTGGGATCATGACCTGAGCTGAAGGCAGAGGCTTTAACCCACTGAGCCACCCAGGCACCCCATATGGTCTTTTTTTTGACTGGATTCTCTCGCTCGGCATAGTATTTTCCAGGGCCCACCCACGTGGTAGGATACATCAGTACTTCTTACACCGAATATTTCACTGGATGATATACCGTATTTTCTGTATGCCTTCAGCAGTTGATGGACACTGGGTTGCTGATGTGAACATTCGCATGCAGGTTTTCCTGTGGACCTCTGTTCTCACTCCTCTTGGGGACACATTTACTAGTTGGGCTGCTGCATCCTGTGATAAATCTGTGTTTAACATCCTGAGGAACAAACTGTTTTCTGAAACAGATGCATCACTTTATATTTCTGCCACAATATATGAGGGATCTCCTCTCTTCATATCTTCACCAACACCTGCTTCTGTCTTTTTATTTTAGCTGTCCTAGTGTGTCTCCAGTGGTATCTCATTATGGTTTTGGTTTGCATTTCCCTAATGACTAATGATTTTGCACATTTTTGTGTTTGTGCGCCGGTTACCATTTGTACGTTTTCACTGGAGAGAGGTCTATACACATCCTTTGCCCATTTTCCATTGGTTTAGTTATCTTATTATTGACTTGTATGAGATCTTTACATATTCTAGAGAGAAGTCTCTTATCAGATCTATGCTTTGTAAATATTTTCTCCCATTCTGTGGTTTGTCTCTACTTTATTTAATAGTACTAGTTATTTGATAGCAGCACAAAGGTTTTTAATTTTGATGAAGCCCAATTTACCTATTTTTTTTTACTTCTTTTGTGTGTCATATCTAAGAAGTCATTGCCTGCCTCAATCATGAAGATATATTTTTATGTTTTCTTCTAAGATAAAGATATTAAATTGAATGTGTTCTCTAAGACATCTAAGACACACCACACTGAGTGTCCTTGGATATTAGTTGACGATGGAGAGTGGGTCCTCCAGGAGGAGGGAGCCATCCCTGGGACAGGGAGCTGCATCCATGGGGTGAGAAGCCCTGTCAGTGGCAGGAACAGTGGTGGAGGTGAGGAAGCAGATAGGAAAGGAAAGGATTCTGCCAGGCACAGGTCAGAACCACCAGTGGTCATGACCTCAATTTTTATGAGGAGGAATTTTAAGACTATGCTTGTTGACTCAACATTTGTTGAGCAGTCCAGAAACCTAATTAGAAAAATGTGCTGTGGCCCACCTGGTGGGGTTCCCTTCAATAGGCAGCTGAGGCAAGGGGATGAGAACTCCTGGGGTGGGTGACAGAAAGCGTCCTCTCCAGGGAAACCCAGAGTGTGAGACCCCGGAGTGCAGGTGTGAAGTGTCGCCACACCCTTTCCTGCTCACTGTGGACACAGCTAGGAGTCCTCACTGTGCTCCAAGAGACTGTCCCTGACCCAGATGCTCAGGCAAGTGAGGGTGGGGGCAGATGGTCCCCTGGGCACCCCCTTAGTTCCTTCAGCTAGCACAGGGGCTTGCCTGAACAAAGTTGAATCCCCATTCCCACTTCTCAGTGCTGTCACATTCAGACTTTGGTAGTGTTAATTACAAGTATGTCCAATATAGAAAGCTGTGCTAACATGGTAAAGAGATGAACTTGAAGCACTTTGGAAGTAAAAGGACTAAGACTTTAACTCCTCATTTGCCGGAATTGGGGTTTTGAAGGGCATGTGTTTCTGCCTAAATCATTTTGTACTTCCCAAATATTTTCCTATAACCATGAAGAATTTTTAAAATGAGAAACAAAGTTTTAAAAATTATAGAAGAGGAAATTCCATACTACTTCAGTGTTCTTGATATTTTAGCAAAAAGCCAAATCAGATGGATGGGACCAGGTCCCCACCTGGGACTGAATGGGGTGCACATTTCAGTGTTTGCCATATAACAGTTCACTGGTCCCAGACTCCACCATGGCCAAGGTACCAGCATCGAGCATTCACAGGACTGAAACTTGGACTCCCTCTTCAGATTCCAGATCCCACTTGGTAGGTTTTCCTGAGTCAACATTCATGTCCTGATCTGAGTATGTCTTTCTTGTCGGAGGGGAGAGACTGCCAGGGGTGGAACCGCCCTGTCACCAGCCCCGCGCAGGGGCCAGGCCAGCAGGCAGTTCTGGTCCAGCAACGGCGAGGGTTCTGGTGTCACACGAGAGCACAGAGGGTAAGGGAACTAGTCTGTGGGGACACAGCCCGCCTCCTGCGCGCTTGCTGCGGCGGAAACTCTCGCACCTGCGGCAGGTTCAAGTGAGGAGCAGGAGAGATGTCGTGTTCCCCTTTGCCCAAGGTTTATGGTCTTTCTTGAAGTAAATCAAAGACATTTTTTCTGTACTTCATAGCAAGAAAAATATGTGAGTATAGAAAAGATATTGGCATTATTGATCACCTTCTCGTTATTTATGATATTTGCTTTTCACCGAGCAGTTGTTTGTTAATCAATGTCTATGACACATTAAGTAGATAAACTGTTTTTGGCTTATTTTCACTAGACTTTAATAGAAATAATTCGAGATGTGAGCAGCTCATATTACATTTTTAATATCCTCTTTTTTTTTTCTTGACTCAGTCCAATTCTTTTTTTTTTTAAAGATTTTATTTATTTATTTGACAGAGAGAAATCACAAGTAGATGGAGAGGCAGGCAGAGAGAGAGAGGGAAGCAGGCTCTCTGCTGAGCAGAGAGCCCGATGCGGGACTCGATCCCAGGACTCTGAGATCATGACCTGAGCTGAAGGCAGCGGCTTAACCCACTGAGCCACCCAGGCGCCCCAGACTCAGTCCAATTTTTAATTTTTTTTTTCTTTTAAGCAGACTCCACACCCAGTGGAGCTGAAGATGGGATTTGAACTCACCACCCTAAGGTCAAGACCTGAGCTGAGATCAAGGGTCAGACACAACCAACTGAGTTACCCTGCTGCTCCCCAATTTTGGATTCTTTAACTAGTTCAGAGAACTCTTTATGCTATTTTCAAAATTCATTAATAAATGGCTGCTAATCACTTTTTCCACCAACTATAACCTCCATCAGTTGGGTCCTCTGAACAGTATAGTATCAAGTGAGGTTCTCATAAAGCATCCAATGAATAATTGTATGAATGAATGGATTGATGATTCTAAGGCACTATAGTGTTGAAACCAACTTTTCAAAAATGTTATTATTAATTAAAAAAATTATTTTCTTTACATTTCAGTATGACTTTTGTGCAATCTGCTTTTTCATGTATAGCCATGTACATGCATATAACTTGCTACCCTGAATATGTAACTTTCCCAAGCTGTTACCCATGGTGCATTGAACTTACTCTAGTAAAATAATACAAACAGAAAACTCAATAAATTTGGGAGTTCTTTCCACATTTTAAAATTTCTATGTATTTATAAGAAAATGAAAGCAGCTATGCTTTTGTGGTTCACAAGTCATAGAAATGTAATAATAATTTACTTATAAAACCAGAAGTTCAGGCTGAAAAGACCCTAAGGGGTGTGGTAGGGCAATGGCGTTGAAATCACGATCAGGAGGAGTTGGCTATGACACTCTCAAACTCTCCTCCTACCTGTGCCCAGGACAGAAGTTCTGAAATGTGAGAGAAGCATGGGAGGCCAAGGAGATAAGGCACAAGAGACCCATTTTAATAAGGAACAGTCCAAATTAAGCATAACCTCAGAAATATTTGTGAATGAGGGAGAATTTTCTTAGTTATTAAAAAAAAATTCATAGCTACAGGGATACCTGGGTGGCTCAGTTGGTAGAGAATCTGACTCTTGATTTTGGCTCAGGTCATAGTCTCAGTGTCCTGGGATGGAGCCCTGCCTGGGCCTCGCTCAGTGCTCAGCATGGAGTCTGCTTAATGATACTGTCTCTCCCTCTCCCTCTGCCCCTCCTTCCACTTGTGAACACACTTTCTCTCTCTCTAATAATAGAAATCTGTAAAAAGAAATCATAGCTACAAATCACTGGAAAAATGTGGAAACTTAATATTGGAATCAAAATGCAGATTGTGTTTTGATTTAAAATTTAGCTTTTCTTGAAAATAATTAGGATAGAAATGTATATTCCTGGGTGAGAGAGAGAGTTATGGCAGACCTTCACTAATCACAACTAGGAAAACTAGAATAAACCATGAAAAGTTACATGTTTGAAGGCACAAGATGCAGGTAGAAACAGCAGTACTGAATGAGCTAAAACTTCAAGGACAGCAAACTTTGGGAAAGAACAAATAACAAGCAATTGTCATTTCCCTGTTGTCAGCAAAGGCTGGGCTGCAGAAGGAAAATAAAACTAACCAAAATTTTAGTAGGCACATGAGCTGGAATCATAAAATTGGAGAGGATAGAGGACCCCAGAAAGCGTTTGCTGATTGCTACACCAGACAGTAAAAGACATATTCCAAAATCTCCTGAAAGGCAGTAAAATGTACATGAACCTCACAATCCTTAGGAAGCAGGCACTTCCCCAAGTCCCCTGGCCTGAGGAAGGTGAGGAGGACGTTCTGGAGAGAGTGATGATTTGATACTGAGGAGTACAGTGGTGTTTTATTCTAACGTATTCTGTGCTTTTACCAGAGAGCGTCTGCTGGGGGACAGAAAAATTGGGAGAGATTTTAACACTTAACAAAATGCATGTAGAATTCAACCGTGCTGTTTTGTGACTCAGCAGCTCACCGTGTCTTTTTTCTGAGCAGCAGCCCAGTACACAGGTGTCCAGCGTGTATATTCTTTCAACTACTCAAGGACTTCTTGGCTGTTCACATTCTTTGTCAACTGTGAATGGCAATTATAAAGGTTGACATAAAACATTTATTGTTTTCATTTTAGTAGTGCTCATTGTGGTATCTCATCATGTTTTTAATTTGAACTTCCCGAAAGACCAATACTACGGTGCTTTCTGCTATATCCATTGATATTTTTACTCTGGGCTAGTTAGTGTGCTGCTGGGAGTGAAATTTGGGTGATGGTAAAATTCTTTGATTTTCTAATTAAACCTCAGTTACAGGCAGTCACACTTTTTTAAGGATTTTTTTTTCTTTTTTAAGAGATTGAACCTTGCTCTTAAGAATACAGATGTCACTCTTATTCCTACCCTTCTTCCAGAAATAGAGCTTTCTTTTTCCCTCCTTCACATTGAATAGGTTTCCATTATGCACCCACATCCTGTGGATTTGCCACTGTGCCCTCTGCAGGTTGGGGCTCTTATCCACTTGGAAAGATATGGGGGAAAGTAGATTTTCAGTGGTGGTCTCCATTTCCTTTTCCCAGGACCCAGACTATGATTTAATTGATCTTTCTTCTGTAGGTTAAGGCTTTTGTGTTTTAGGGAAAGTAAGGGGGCGGGTCTGGGTGGGACGTTGGCCGAGGCTGCTTCTCCTCAGCCATTACCTTTCTTAGCATTCTCCCCATCTTCCCTGTAGTTGTTAGCTGGGGTTCCTAGAGGAAAAACCTGCACGAGGGTGAAATCCCTCCTTTAGAGCAGTGGTCCCCAGGGGCCTCACACTCTCAGTAAAGTCCATGCTTCAACAACTTGTTAAAAATTTTCTTGTTTGATATTTCTATTTGTTTATATGACATTTGGCCACTTCTGTCCCAGGGAAGCAAATGCTCTGGGGCTGTTCTTCCTGAAGGCACCTGTCTCTGTAGCTGTGACTTCGGTTCTTTCATGGTCTCATAGAAATTAGTCAACTTTCAGCTTTATAGCTTTTTTCTTATTTTAAGGATGGGAGTGATGCTCTTTCTACCTCTCTCTATATCTATTCTAAACTCAGGTGGAATTCCACTCGTCAAATGTCGAAGCTGTTGGCTGATAGACTAAAGACTGAACTGAAAATCTTTAGAGGACAAAAGTGGGTCTCTTAAACTCACCTTCTGTGTTTTAATTTTAGATATTGTACCTTTTTTTTAAAAAAAAAAGATTTTATTTATTTATTTATCAAAGAGAGAGTGAGAGCAAGCACAAGTAGACAGAGTGGAAGGCAGAGTCAGAGGGAGAAGCAGGCTCCCTGCGGAGCAAGGAGTCCAATGTGGGACTCCATCCCAGGATGCTGGGATCATGACCTGAGCCGAAGGCAGCTGCTTAACCAACTGAGCCACCCAGGCGTCCCAGATATTGTATTTTTTAATTCTAAAATATCTACTTTAAGGCTATGTTGTTGGAAGACCTATGAATCTTTCAGTTAGAAGCTATTGAGGGCCCCAACTGGAAAGGAGGGATGAAGGAGAGGGAAACTAAATCTTACCTAAACTGAAATTTAGTGATTAGGTGGACGTTACCAACCACTTACTGCTTTTGTCTAATGGGTGAGATAGACAAGTGGTGGAAGATACCTTCTGGACCCTCAAAGGTTCTTTTGTCCAAAATATTTTGCATACAGTTAAAAATTATAAGACATAGAAGGAGGTAATACAGTATGGCTAAAACCAAAAAGAAATAAACAAACAAGATAATAAAACTCTAAAAACAAGTCTGACAGATAATCCAGAAAATAACCTTAGCAGATCTTATAATAATTGTGATTAATATGTTGAAGAAAAAAGAGAAAGATAGACATAAAAATGAATGAGAATTTTTACCAGAGAATTAAACATTATATAAAAACAAAAGCCATAGCTTATAACTGAAAAATCTGTATGTGAAATTAGGAACAGAATGGGTAGGTTTAAGAACAGATTGGATAGAATAAGATTACTGTACTGGTCAATAGAAAATGTCCACAGTATAACACAGAGAAAATCAAGAATAGAAAAAGAACAGGAGAGACATGTGGGACTTACCCAAAGTTCCCAGTATGTGTGCAATTAGAGTCCAAATTGAAGGGAATTAAAATGGGACAGAAAAAATACTCAATGAGATATTTTATCTGTAAACATTTCTTGGGTTTTAAAAAAATATAGCAATGATATCAGCAAAATGGCAAAGTAGAAAATCCCAAGGACCGATTTCTACATATAACACACACACACACACACACACACATACACACATACACACACACACACACACGCACACACCAGAAGCTGTATGAATCAATTCATAAGAGCTCTGAAAACAATAAAAGTTTATAGAAACCAAGCAATAGTCATCCTAACCCCATCCCCTGCCTGACCTGGTAATAGTCTCGGTTTTAAGCTGGTAGCAACCTGGTTCCCAGTTTTCCCCTCAAATGAGAGGAACAGACTTTTTTCCCCAAGTTATTGTGTACATCTGCTGTAATCTGAAAATTCCCAAAAGAATGATGTAAGGCATTCATTCCCATCTTACATAACTTGGAACACAAGCAGGAAAAGTAATGGGAACTGTTTGTAAAAGCTAGGAGAGCTATACTCACAAATGCCTGGAGCAAGAGATTACAAGTGGAGATATAGAATAGACCATCTAAGGCCCAGAGAAGCTGGGGATGTGACTCTTTTGGAAATTAGGATATTCCAAAGCAACCACATATAAGGGGAGAAATTAGAAAACCATGTGCATGCCCAGAAAAGATGTATGCTCAGAAAATATCTGAGAGTACCTTAAAACTTTCAGTAGGGTGAAAAATAAAATGGAAAAATAAACAGAGAATCAGTGATGTGTGGGACAGTCCCAAGCAAGCCAGAGTAAGAATTATGGGAGTCCTAGGAAAAGACAAGGGAGAGAAAGGGATAGAAAGAGCATTTGAAGAAATGATGTAAACATTTTTCCAAATTGGATTAAAGACATAAATTATGTAAATCTAAGAGGTTCAACAAACTCCATGTTGAGTAAACCCAAAGATAGTCACACTGAAACACACTAATGAAGTTATCAAAAAATAAAGGCAAAGAGAGAATCTTGAAAGCAGCAAGAGAGAAAGGAGTCATCACATGCAAGGGATCCTCAGGAATTTTGCCAGGCGATTTCACATCAGAAACCTGGGAGGTCTGAAGGCTGTGGGATGACATGTTTAGAGAGCTGAAAGAAGAATGCTGTCAACTGAGAATTCTATAACCAGCAAAACTGTCCTTCATTTTTGAGGGAAAAATTAAAGAAATTAGACACTTCTGGATAAACAAAATCTGATAAAATTCCTGACCACAGACCTCACCACAGAAAATAGTATATCCTTCAGATGGAAATAAAACAACTTTAGACAGCAAGTAGAACCCATAGGAAGATATAGAGATCTCTGGTAAAGGTAAATACATGAGAAAATGCAAAAGTCACTTTGCTGAAAATCAAGGAAACCTGAAATGCCAAAACATCCTAGAAAAGAAGAACAAAACTGGTGGACTCCCATTTCCTGATTTTGAAATGTATTCTACACCTGCAGTAATCACAGGAACATGGTATTGGAATAAAGATGGAAATACAAATGAATGGACTAGTGAGCCCAGAAATAAACTCATACATGTATTGTGAAATTATTTTTAGCAAGGTGCCAAAACCATTCAATGGGGAAGAAAACAGTCTTCTGAGCAAATGGTCCTGGGAAAACTGGATACCTACATGGTAAAGGATGAATTTGGGTTCTGACCTAATCCCATATACAGGCATTAGCTTGGAGTGTATCAGAGGTCTACATGTAAAGGCTAACATTATAAGTCATAAAGGAAAACATGGGGAAAAGTCTTCATGACATTGGATTTGGTACTTCATGGAGGAGGACACCAAAGGCATGGGCAAGAAGAGAAAATAAATTCGATTTCATCAAATTTAAAAACTTTGTGCATCAAAGACATTAGCAAGAGTGGGAAAAATAGCATAGAATGGGAGAAAATATTTTCAAATGATATATTTGATAAGAGGTTAATATCCAGAATATACAAATACTACAACTCAAGAATAAAAAAACTAAGAGCCCCAATTAAAAAAAAAATGGGCAAGGACTTGAACAGACACTTCACCAGTGAAGATACACAACTAGGCACAAATTACTCATTATTGGAGAAATGCCAGGCAAAGCCCAATGTGATGCCACTTCACACTCAGTGGGGCTGCTATTCTCAAAAACGCTGAACAACAAGCTTCGGTAAGGACATGAAGGACCAGAAGTCCGTGTGCACTCTCAAACAGCACAGCTGCTGTGTGAAATTGTTAGTTCCTCAAAAAGCCAGATGATAGGATCTAGCATTTCCACTTCTAGGTATTCACCACCCCCTCCCCAAACGGAGAGCAATGACACAGACAGACACTTGCACACCAACATTCACGGCAGTATGACTGTTCACGGTAGCCAAGAGCTGAAAACAACACACATGCCCATCAACAGAGGAATGCATGAACAAATATGGCGTCTGCATACAATGGAGTATTATTCAGTCTTAAAAAAGAATGAAATCTTGATACACGCTCTGTATGTGAACTTCAAAAATACTACGCTAATTGTGATGAACCAGACACAAAAGAACAAATATTACATGAATCTGCTTATGGGACGTAACGAGAATAACTAAGTGCATAGAGACAGAAAGCAGGAAAAAGGTTACCTGGGGCTGAGGGAAGGGGGAAATGGCGAGTTGCTGCTTAATGGGTGTCAAGTGTCCTGAATGAAGAGAAAGTTCTGGAAATGGGTTGTGGTGATTAACATTATAAAAGTTAATGTTTCTGAATTAAATTAAATTAAATTAAATTAAAAATGGTTGAAAGCATGCCTGGATGGCTCAGTCAGTTAAGTGTCCAACTCTTCAGTTCAGTTAAGGTCTTGATCTCAGGGCTGTGTGTTTAAGTCTTGTGTTGGGCTCTATGCTGGGTGTGACTTCTACTTTAAAAGAAAAAGAAGGTTAAAATGGTCAAATGACATGTGTTATGTATATTTGGCCATAATAAAAAATACATGATTTAGAAATAATATATAGGATTTATATCTCTACTAAGGTCAAGTGAAATTAATATCTATTATTTTATTTAACTGAATGATTAGTCTTTCACAATAGACTGAATGATGCTGGTGTTCATAATATTTCTTGAAATTAGCATTCTTATTTTATGATTACTAAAGCTGTAAGAATTTTTTTTCTCAAATGAATCCAGGAATTTTTTTTCTCTGATTAAGCCAAATGATAATCATTTTTTAAAGTTCGAAATGTCTATCATGAAAACATGATGATAAGTACATCCAAAACTTTTATCCATTTCTTAGTAAATATTATGATTGAAGTAATCAACAAACCCCTAAACTTATAAGTAAAATTATAAAAATTATAAGTAAACATATTTTTGAAGAATCATATAGCTTGGAAATACTGAAAACAGCAATAATAAAATATCAAAAAATACACTTGGTAAAAAGAATATGCACAAAAATATTGACAGCAGGTAAAACTTGACATGGTAAGAAGTTTAATTTAGTAAAATATGGACAGGTAACAAAACTATTTTTGACAAAGTTGTAATCTTTAAGATCTTGGACAGTTGCATTTAGTTAACAACTATGTGCAAAACAAAGTACACATTGACATAAGATAGACTTAGTAAACTTCGATCAGTAAATCAAGTTTTTTTTTTTTCTGAAGTATTAATTAAGGAATTGGAACCACTAAAAATATATTTAGTGAATAAAAGTTTAGAAATTGGAAAGATTTTATCTAAAACATCAAGGAAGACAGTATTAATTAGGTGAATATTTTAGTAAGACTCAATTTTGAGATAATTTTGATTGAAGTTTTGTATGTTTGTCTTAAATATGGAAGCAGCAAGGTCAGCACATGAATTGCATCAAAATGGCAGTAACAAAACTTTGGAGCCAAGGCATCTTGTAATATCAGGTTTTCTGGTATTTGCCTTAAATTTTGGAAGGCTTTCATGCTTCTCTGAGAAGCAAAGACAGACAATACACTTGCTTTTGAACCCTATTCATAGCTCTGAGGACAAGAAAAGCATTTTTGTTTCAGGAAAAAAAAATGCAGTTTATCAATTTTCTTTCCTTTAGCAATCTTTTCAATTCTCAAAAGAGCTGCATTATTATCTGTCCTCAATAAATTACTGTGGGATGATCTCAACTGAATTTCTATGTATTTCTTTAAGTTTGAAAAACTCTATGAGAATAATTTGCTATTATAGAAATGACTTGATGAGCTATATCTTAAAGTGTAATTCTGTATCTCACAAATTATATGATCTCAATAAATTATTACAACTTCTCGATCCTCTGAGCCTTCATCTGCTTCACAGACGGAGCAACGCTTCCCTCACATTTTAATGTGAAGATTAAATAGAACATGATTTGTAAGTTGCTTGGCACATCAAATATTACTTCATAAATCAGTATCTGTCTCCCCCCCCCAACAGGCATGAGGCCTGAAAGCCTCCAAGTCTTTATTTTTTTTTTTTATTTTCAGCATAACAGTATTCATTATTTTTGTACCACACCCAGTGCTCCATGCAATCTGTGCCCTCTATAATACCCACCACCTGGTACCCCAACCCCACCCCCACCCCACCACTTCAAACCCCTCAGATTGTTTTACAGAGTCCATAGTCTCTCATGGTTCACCAGTATTCCTTCCAATAAGGAAAATTGTAGACCAAAGCCAGGTCATTTGTTCTTTACCTAGATAAACCTCTGTTCAGTTTCACATTCAAATATCTTTATATTCATTTTCCAAATTCAATATTTAACGGATCTCATTGTTTAGTTACATTGTATCTTAAATGCCTGACTCTTACTCAGGTGGGCTGCTGGAAGGCAAGGGGGCAAGTCAGACTGTGAGTTCAAGGGGCGTTTGGGAGTTTGTCGTTAGGACTGTGAGTCAAGGAGGGAGGCAAGGCTTATGCCAGCAGAATGGGTTGTCCTGTCGGCACGGAGGATCCTTGTTAAATTGGGGAAGTGTGGGAATCCAACACAACTTGAAGAGCTCGGGTATCTTACTGTCTCCTTTGATTGCCACAGAGTCATGTAACAAACTATTAGCAGATATGTCCAATCCAAGGTTACTAGCTAAAGCAGAATTTTACCTCAGAGAGTTTTCTCATATTTATATTTTACATATATGGGTGTATATATATATACATATATGTATATATATATGTGTGTGTGTGGTTTGTTTATGTATGTGTTTTCTAAATTCCTAAGCATAAAATAGAACACATAAAGGAATATGGGCAGTGGGAAATAAAATTTTCACACTTCTTAGGAAAGGAGTTTTCTGAAAGGAATTGTGTGGATTGGCGGCTATTTTTGTTGAGTGGCAAGACGCTGGATGCTGTCTAAGAGTAGCTTCAACAACATCAGGTAACAACAAAAATGTGATATTAATGAGCGAACCATCATGATCAGTAATTCCTTTTTCACAGTTCCAAAACGTGTTCAGTGGAAGCACATTCCAGAGGAGGGTATTATCACAACACATTAGAGGTCAAAAATGACAAGTTAAGGGTGATAAAATTCAGGAGGAAGAGCAAGGAAAATTAAGTCTGCAGACTGGAGTGTGGTTTTTCAGCTGTGTCGTCTTAGGTCAGTTTCAAATATACTGGCTGACTTGCCTCATTTGACTAAGAAGGGAATTAGAGCACATTCAGTTTGCAAACTCAAATGATTTTAAGTTTCAGGCAGGTTAAAATAAATAATCGTTAGTTCTTTGATAGCCAAGATGCGTTTTCACAATGATAGAAAAAGCCAATTTCCACACCTATGTCAGGACTTGGAAATGGCTGGCAGGGTCTTGCCTGGTGCTTGCACAGACGAAATGAAGTCAAAATGTGTGTGCATGTGTGTGTGTGTGTGCGTGCATGTACATGCAAACTTGCATAGCTAATTAAAATATATTCCAGGACATTGAATTTTATGATGGAATATTCTTTAGGGTGAATTTGAGGTTTAAAATTCCATGATTTTGTAACTTTTCTTTAACTAAATCATCTTTACCAAAGGAGTTTGAAGTTGACTCCTCCTGCTTCTGGTTCACAACTCTTATAGTTTTACCTCTTAAATAAAAAAATATATGTTTATAAAAATTAAAATATTATATAAAATGCAAAAAAAATAAAAATAAAAATAATAAAAATAAAAGTAGTCAATGCTTCTACTTCCAATTTAAAAAAAAAAAAAGAATGCACAGAAATTGAAGAAGTTTTGAAATAGCTGTTCCCCTCCTGTGCCCCCAAATTCAGGATCAGTGTGAACATTATTGCATCTGATTTTATTTCATTCTCTAAGAATTGTTTTTTAATCAATTTTGAAGGATATAATTCACATATCATAAAATCCTCCCACATAAAGTGCACATTTAATTTTTTAGTGGATTAGCAGAGTTGTGCATTTCCACCAGTTATATAATTTTAGAGTGCTTCCCCCCCTAAAAATTCCATATAAATGAGCAGCTTTTCCCTGTCTCCCAGCACTCACACTATCCAGCCTCTGGCAAACACTAATCCACTTTCTGTTTCCACAGATTTGCCTATTCTGGAAATTTCGTGTGAATGGAACCCTATGAGATGTAGGGTCTTGTTTCTGGTTTTGCTGTGGTCTGTATCTTTCACTAGTGTCTTGCTTCAGGTCCATCTATACTGTGGAATGTGTCACTACTTCATTCCTTTTTATTGTGGAACGAGATTCCTCCGTATGGGGGCACCATATTGTGCCCGTTCAACATTCATCAGTTTATGGGCATCTGGGACATTTCCACATTTTAGCCATGTGGATAGTGCTGCTTTGAGTGTGGAAAGATCATTGTGCAGAGATTTCTTGAGTTTCTACTATGTACAAGCACGACAAGCTAAACAGTGAGAATATGAAAAGTCATAACCCTGTCCTCCTGTGCCCACAGACTCCTGTCTAACAGCTAACAGGCAAGTGGAAAAGGAACCCCTCCCCCACACAAAACCTGTGACGCACAGAGGAGCTTCAAAAGAAACAGACCAGATTTGAAAGACAGTCATTGAAGGAGCCCACTTTAATGAGATCCTAGAGGGAGCCAAGTCATGCAGTGGCTGAGGGAAGAACATCGTGGGTGGTGTGTGTGAATGACAATTGAAAGACGCATCGCTGGAAAGAGCCCGATTTCTCTGGAAACTGAAAGATGATGCCCCTGACAACAGCTGAAAGCAGCACAGGTAAATGGAGACAAAGCTGCGGAGATGTTTTCACCCGAGGAATTCATCTGTGTCACATTCTCAATTAAACGAAATGAAAAATCCTGGAGGGGTTCTTGACAGGGAACGAGACCACCTTGCTTACATTTGTCCTTGGAAAACCTGTTTGGGGGATCTGAGCAAAGAACTGGACAGACAGGTTAGTAGGAATCTATTACAATTTCTGAGTGAGAGATGAGAGGGGCTTGGATTCCGGATGAGCCAGTGGATACGGAAAGTGCAGACATTTGAGATTTGCTTTGGGTCTGGGGAAAGAGGGTCACAGCAGTGGCCTCCAATGGCCTCTCATCTATCCACACTCTTCTGTGGCCCCTCTCTGACTCTGGACTTGGCCAGCTGACATGTTGTGAACAACAAGACGGTGTCAAATGGGATGCAAACAAGGACTTGGAATGTGCTTTCTCCATGGTGTTTGCCCTTTCTTGCTGCCCTCAAACCGCCATGGGAAAAATGCCAAAGCTGGCCTCCCACATGATTTTGCCATATGTAGCAGATACAGGCTGTCATAGCTTGGGCACCACCAGACACTAGCCAACCCCCCAGCTAATGCTGTCACTGGAGTGCATTCTGCAAGACCAAGAGAAGAGCCATGCAGTTGCATCTGCCCAAACTGCTGACCTGTGGAACTGTGAGCTAACGAAGTGTTTATTTTCTTAAGCTACGAAGTTTTGGGGTCGTTTTTTACACAGCTGGGTAACTGATAGTGAGATAGAATTAGCCGATGGTATAGATACATCTGGGGAAACAATGAGCCAAATATGTTACAGAGGTTTCTGCTCGAGTGGCTGGGTTGATGGTTTAACGTCTGGAAGTGGGAGTGGGAACAGGACTAGGGGCATCAAAGGTGTGGATTTAGACACGTTAATTCTTACATAGTTACAACCTGAAGATATAAATTAGGGAAGTTGCAGGATAAAGTTGGCAGGATAAAGTCTGAAAAATAAGCTTATTTTGCATACTTATGTTTTTCTAAGCCTATATTTAAAAATGCATTTTAGAAGAAAATTTTCATTTTTTTTAATGGGCTACCTATTTGTTTCTTGTGAACAGCAGTGCCTGATTTGAAAAATGCCAAACAGTCCAATCCCTTGACTTTACAAAGGATTACCAACACTGGAGAAGTGGAATAACTCATGTGAGGTCACAGAGCTTGTTACAGAAGTTCCTGACCCACAAGCCCGAGTCTCTGGACCCCTTTGCCCCTTCTTCATGGCACATGCTCCCCTTACGTTAGCCTCTGCATCAGACACTCATATTACTCCCAGAGAAGTCAGGTAACATTAGTAAGACAGTGTAGACGGTACCTATGACAAACACAAGATGGCGGATGCCCAGCCTCTGCATTGGGCACATGATGAGAGGGACCCTAGTGATTGGACTGATGGAGAATCTCATACCTCATGCTACAGAGGCACCTGCTCCCACTTTTAACCATCTGCTGCCAAATTGAGTAGATCTTAATTTTTTTAAATAAGAAAACTGATCATCTACTTTTCTAAATCCTATCAGTTAACATGCAGTGCGATACTCATTTTCAGTGTACACTTTAGTGACTTAACATTTCCACCCAACACCCAGGGCTCATCACAGCAGGTGCACTCCATACTCCCCATCACCTATTTCCTCCATCCCTCCACCCACCTCCCCTTGGTGTTGGGAAAACTGGGTGGCTGCCTGCAAGAGGATGGAACGGGCCCACTGTCTTACAGCGCATGCAAAAATAAGTTCGGAATGGATGAAAGACCTGAATGTGAGACCTGAAACTAAAAATCCCAGAAGAGAACACTGGTGGTAACCTCTTTGATATTGGCTGGAGCAACTTCTTTCTGAATGTGTTTCCTGAGGGAAGGGAACAAATGGAAAAATAAACCACAGGACCTCATCAAGATAAAAAGCTTCTGTTCAGTGAAAGGAACAATCAACAGACTAAAGGACCATCTGTGGAACAGCAGTAGGTATTTGCAAGTGACACACCTCAGAAAGGGCTAGTATCCATAAGGAACGTACAAAACTCAGTATCCCAAAAGTAAATAATTTAATTAGAAATGGGCAGAAGGCATGAATAGATATCCTTCCAAAGAACACGCACAGTTGGCCAATAGACATGTGAAAGATGCCCAGTATCCCTCACCCTCAGGGAAATGCAGATGAAAACCACGATGAGGTATCCCCTCACACCTGTCAGAATGGCTGAAATTAACACAAGAAACAACAGGTGTTGGTGAGAATGTGGAGAAAGTGGAACCTTCTTGCACCGCTGGTGGGAAGGCAAACTCATGCAGCAGCTCTGAAGAACAGTCTGGGTGCTCCTCAAAGGGTTAGAAAGAGAACCACCCCACATCCCAGCAACTGCAGTACTAGGCATTTACCCAAAGAAGACACAAATACTAATTGAAAGAAATATATGCACCCCGATATTAATAGCAGCATTATCCACAATAGCCAGATTATGGAAGCTGGTAATTTGTATTTTTATTAAAAAAATTCATTTTTAAATACAGATAGAAAATTCATTGTGAAGAACAAGAACAAAACAAAACAAGAAGTGGATCCAGTCTCTGGGATGCCAACGTCAAGCTCAGGAGTGACATAGGCCTAAGAATATCTTGTTCCAGTAGAGAAAGGAAGGCACTGGCCCATGGTGCATAAGGATCTGTCTATGTGAAGACCCCCCAGAGGCCATGTCAGTCCCTGCAGGTGACTCTGGAGGACCTGAGCTGCTACTGTGTCCTGAGGATACTCCACATTCTAAAGCCCAGAGGTCCTGATAATCACCCATTATATTTAGGAGTCTGTATTCTTAGAATCCCTAAATTGGAGACGTGAAGTTCTTAGACATTAATGATTCATCAAGAAGTAAATATCTGTCTTTTCCCCCAAACAAACATGTTATCTAATTAAAGTGTGCGAATTAAGTGTCCTGCAAGGTTCAAGACAAATGTATGTATGCTCTAGATTTCTGAAGTCTAATTACCATATATTCTTTTGTGCTGTCAAGTCAGCAAGAAAAGACATTGACATTTTAGGTTCACTAGAGCATTACTGAGCATTTCGTGATGCCTGTGGATAAAGGTGTCCCAGCAGCGACTTCTGAGGCTGTGGATTAGGGTACTGTGTATATTAGTCAAGTCAGGTTACCTTGCCATTTCCCTGTGTGCAAGACATTGAACACGCTGTCAGAACAGCTCCGTTCTCCTCCTGAAATTCAATGGAGTCAGTGAGTAGATTTGTTGCACTCGACTTTATGGCTAACTCAGCCAAAAGTATGTCTTCCTCATATTAAAAGTTCCTCAGCAGGTCCATCATGTTCATCACAGTGTCCTTAGTGATGGAAAAGGGTTGAAGCATCCGATATTAGAGAACTTGAAGTGTAAAACAATCCACGAATACCCTGTGACCGCAGAAAGGGTTAGAGCAGCTGCAGTAATGGAAATAAGTTCAAAAACCATTACATTAATAAAAAGTATGAAACAGAATAAAATTCATAACAAAACACAATGCTATTTTGCGCACTGAAACACACACAGCTGTGGGTATGATGTAGGGAAGTGTGTCAGTGTGTGCAAGGAACACCGGGAGCATCTACACTTTACGAATAATTAACACTGAAGTGACCACAGTGGGACTTGGGGGTGGTAAGGAAAAATAACAAAGTGAAACAAAGGAGGTTCCTACACAGGCCACTGGGGTTCCTCCTGCCAAGAAGTGGGGGAGTGGTTGTCTCCACTGTGGTGCCCTGACGACTAACACCCTGGGGTTCCATATTATGTAGATAGTAAGATCCTGCTGGATCCTCAAACAGGTCCCTCCTGACTCCTTTGAAAGTCCTTGTTCTCTGAGATTCCCATCACTTACGTCTGCAAGCTGGGGAACCCGGCCTCTGACTTTGCTTCGTGGCTCAGCTCAGAACCTCCTCGCTGACCTCTGACCTGCTTCACCACATCTCAGAAGGAAAGCACTTGATGAGGGGTCAGACTTAACACCCTAGAAGGCATCACTTAGTCATGGGCAGTGAGGTGTGTTACTGAGACTGTTGTATCCATGTCAGGCTCACCGCATAAGAGAACAGACAGCTGTGTGTTTTAATGAGTCAGTGGCAGCTCTGCTGAGAAATGGAGCCAGCACTGGACTTCTCATCAGTGGGGTGGATCTGTCCATTATGTCCATTGCCAAAGTGGATTGGACCTAGGAGCTCTGGGAGACCCAAGGAAGCAACAACAAAAGTCTCAGTCATTTATGAAAGGAATCTTATAGAAAGAGGGAAAGGTCCCATGTAGAAGATGGTAAGGTTCTGGGATGTCCTCAGAACCCAAGCAAATGGACAAGAGGTCAGGTCTGAATGGGTGAAATGAAGTCTGGAATGAACAGTCCTAGACAACAAAAGACCTGAGAAAGTAGGCAGTGAGCCTTGAAGACTCAGAAGAAGGGCAGAAGGTCAAGGTGGCCCACACAGGAAGTGAGGGCTGGCATCTGGAAGATGAAGCTACAAGGATTGAGGACCTGGGCAGAACATAGGAAGCTGAAGGTCAGGGTCAGCATCAGGGACAGACCCAGCATGACTACCACAAGGACAGGAGGCAAGGGACAGGGAGTCTCCTCCAGCCTGGGGCTATGAAGCAAGTTCACAGGCAGGTCATGGGGGGAAACTCCCCAGAATAAAGAGGACCTGGAGTTCCAAGGGATGGCCTGAAGGGCATAGTCATCCATGGATTACTGAATCATGGGCATAGCCATAGCTACAAAGACATAACCAGGGGCTGAGTCTAGTTCTTTTAACCAGGAACTGAATTTTGGTTGGGGGAAAATCAGAGAAAACCTCTGTCTTCTCCCAGAAGAGCCATATCTAGTTGACTGACAAGCTCTGAGGCTACTAACCCCCATTGTCTTCCAGATCACATCCCTGCTTCCAGCCTATGACGTCCCTCTTCTTTAGATTACATTCCTTGAACATGGGTCACTTCTACATTTTTTTTTTTTTAGAATTACTCAATCCATAGTTTAAAAACAACACCAGCATCTTATTTGCTCCAAGAGGAAAAAAAAAAAGTACTATAAATGTCTAGCATTTTTCTGTCGGATCCATTCAGAATCATATTGGATATAAAAGAGCCTTTGGAAACCATAAAACTTAGAGCAATTGCACTTTTCATTTACTTGTTTCCAAAGATTGTTCACTGAACCACACCTGGGAGTGACATTTAGTCCATCGGCCATCAGCATGTGTATTTTAGGATGTGCTCTTTCTTGGGACATGAGAAGGTCGAAGTGGAAGCATGCCATCCGTCTTCACTGTGTCTGCTGGAAAGCCAAGTGCCACCAAAGTTCACGTGATCAAAGGGAACAGCAGAGTGAGAACTCTGGTACTTGCTGGCACTTAAACATCGAGTGAGAATTTTTCAAAAGGAAAAAAAAAATGGTGTGCAGTTTTTCAAATCTCATCATGTTATGATTTTAAAAAACCAGGATTTTATATATGAATGGGATTTTTTTCTTGACTCAACTTCACAGGTAAATAAATTTACTTTTTTTGTAGGGGGTGGAGTCCTGATTTGACTCTTGATGATTCTTTCAAAACAAATTCTAAAAACTAAATACGTGCTTCCTCATCTCCCTGGGTCTTTGCATGTGCTGTTCCCTCTCCCTGAAGTGCCCTTCCCTCCATGTCTGCAGCTGCTCTCAGCACCAAGCCCTGGCCCGTCCCTCTGCGGGGCATCGTCCGAGCCCCTGGCCTTCATCACAACTGTCGCCGAGTACAGAGTGATTTCATCTTGCAGCGACTTGCCGTCTCCTTCACTTGGCCATAAGCCTCACTGGGCGATGACCATAGTTTGCTCCTTACTGTACTCACACAGGTTCAGTAACTTTTTGCTGAAAGAACGAGTGTGTGCAATGCCCATGTCTGTGTGCATGTGTGTACGCGTGTGCCATGCGTGTTTACACATACTTATGTGTAATATGCGTGTACGGGTTTGTGTTGTGTACACGTCTATGTGTGCAGTGTGTGTGTGTGTGTGTGTGTGTGTGTTTGTGCATGCGTGTGCACAGGTGTTCTGTCCCGAGTAATTCACAGGAAATCAGCGCATTGCAGGAAACATGGAGGGGCACGTCCCCTGTAAGAAAGAACCAAAGGGGACCCAAGAGAGGCTGTCAAATCCCTCCGAGGACTTACCTAGTAGGCCTGGGAAGTCCAGCCCTAGGTTGCCTTCAAGGGCCCACCTCTGGGAGAGGTTTAGAGTGAAAAGCTCAGCCTGCAGGAAGACATCATTGGAGAACTGATGTTAAGTGGACAATTGTGGTTGGACCGAGATGTATATTCTAGGCTCAGAGCAATGACTGTATAGAGAGGTTTGGTTTTTCCTAAAGATGAGTGAAGAGGAGAGCTTGTGAATTTGACTCTCAGGGTCAGGAGGTCAGTGATTGTCCAGGAAGCAGAGCCAGGCTGGCGATGGGAGCACCATGGGAAGGTCTTGGTCATGCTTCCTTACAGGGAATCTCGAGACGGTCATGTTTGTACCCAGTTCCAAACTTTGCTCACCACTTCACAAGTCCCCTTAGATAGCCATCCCCATTCTGATCACAACCTATGTTACAATCACTCATCCTTCGGTCCATGGTGCTTTGGGAAGTGGAGGGGCCTCCACAGGGCTGCAGAACTGCTGGTGTGAGGGAGCAAGGGTTCTGGATTTCCTGGTTGCAAAATAAAGCAAAAAGACACCAAAGGGTGAGCTGAGAGTGAGGAAGAACGACATCTAGAAAGCAGGTGAAGAGAGAAGCTGATGGAAAAGAGGCCTCAATTTTCCCAAGACCAGGAGGACTTTGATCTTAGAGGAGTAACGGTGGAGGGTGGACCTTGGTAAGGGATGGAGTGTTGGGGCTCGGGGAAGGACAAGAGGATGGAGTTATTTGTGGCAAGACACGGACCTTGTTGCTAAGTATGCCTGGCCTTGGTGGGGAGGAGGATGGACAGGAGAGTCTCCAGAGGTTTCTGAGCTCGGTGTGATCCAATTCATGGTTCAGAATGACAACGGAGCTGTCTGTTCATAGTCATACCTGCCTATGAAGGCAAGTGGAAAATTAAATGAGGATGAGACCAGTTGGAAAGATCAGAACATCAGCCGATTAGAAAGAAAAAAAAATCTACTTTTCTATAACCTACTAAAAATTCATTGTGTATCTTATTGAAAAAAGGAGGAATAGCACCTTAGTAGATATGCCAGGAGGGGAAGAGGTGACTCCCACACACCAAGAATTACCAAGGGTCACTGCTGGCAGGCAGGTCACGCTCATGGGAAGACGGCCCGTGGATACCCCACCCGTGGATACCCCACTGATCACACAGGACGGGATCAGTCAGGAAACGTGAAAAGATTTTTGTAGTGTGTTCAGCAAATGTGTCCTTAAACTATCAGAGGAGGAACAAATAAATTAAAGAAAATATGAATGCACCGACCATAATCTATTTTCTCTAGCAGATGCATCCTCGTACTTGGCAAGTACCGAATCTGTAAACTGTAAAACCGATTTTATGATGTGAGAGATCTTCCTGATAATAGCTCAGCCAGAATTAAATGTTGGATCAGCAAACTTCTAGGGCTCTTATTGGAGTTTGGTCATATGACAGATTATATATAATTTGCATTGCATAAGATTCATAAATTTAGGAAACAGATTTTGTCCTGAAAGTGAATTAATTGCTTTAATATTTTCCAACTTTACTACAATCTTTAGTACATAACATAATTGATTTCATCTCATCTTTCCACTTGGCTTAAATATAAAGAAAACTGAGTAACTGTGAAATGCCAATTCTTCTGATAGATTTTCAGATATATGGTCATAGAACTCCTGATACTCAGAGATTTTTAATTATTTTTATTTGGCCTTTGCTTTTAGCCATACTTTTACTGATAGATGTGATCTCTAATAGGTAGAGTTGAGGAAAGACTTTGCCATGTTTCTCTTAAGCCCCAAAGCCTTGTCTAGAGAAAATACAGAAAACCAATCCGGAATGGGTCAGGAGGTCTTTGTAAGGCAGGGCCCGCAACTCTGCTCCTCACAGAGACAAGGGGCATCTAACACCCTCCAACACTCAGCTAGGAACGGGCATGGCCAGACTCGAATTCAGGTCCGTCTGGCCTTAGCATGCACGTGCTGACCCACCGGCTATACTGCCGCTCCACAAAACAGGGCCGTCCAGCATGTGGCACTTTGTCTTTCATTTATCAGAAAGCGTTTCTTTTGCACCTACAGTATGAACTGTGTTGAATATGAGAAATAGAAAGATGAAAAAAGTGGAAGTGTTTGTTGTAATGGATTTGACATCTCTATATTACGATGCTAAAGTGAAGATTACTCTACACATAAACATTTCTTTAGGGTGTCTTTTTTCAGCATTTACTTGACAGCCAAAGGTATGAGTGCAAAAGGCATTGAGAGCTGTTAAATAAGGTGTCTTTTTTTTTTTTAATGGAAGTCAGATTCAGATTAGAGAATATTAGAAAGCAGTTACTTCTTTACACACATTTCTGACCATTCCTAAGTCTGCATAAAAAGCTTAGAAAAGCTGGTTGCTCAAAATGGTTTAAGTGAACAACTCTAAATGAACAATCCATCTGCCCAAATAGGGACAATATTCTAAGGGCCCCTGGCTGGCTTGGAGGGAAGAAATGTGGCTCTTGATCTTGGGGTTGGGACCTCAAGTCCCATGTGGAGTGTAGAGGTGATTTAAATAAAACTTTTTCAAAAAGTTACTTCATTATAAAAAAAACTACAATATTCTAAACATGGGTTGATATTTCGATTGAGCCATCAAATTCATAATGTGCAAAAATGGCTAAACCATGAGGAAAACCTATAAAGTTGTGTAAGTCTGCAGTTGCGGACCTCACTGATTTCAGAGCCTCAACAGGCTCCAGCTTCGTCCCTCTGTCCCCTGCTTGTTCTGACATTGTCTTCATGGTCCCTTGTGGTCCCTCGTGGTCCCTTGCGGTAAAATGAGCAGACAGTGACAAGCCCGCAGCCACACGCTAGACCAAACATGGGGGAAAGAGCATCGTTTCACGCACCCATTAAACAAGCTCCTGGTCGCTCCTCTGGCCCGACTTCTTCAACCTGCACCTGCTTACGGTCAGTTCACCAGGACTGGTGGCTATGATGGCCACTCAAGTGTCTCTGAAACGAACCCTGCAGCTACAAATGGGGCCAACTCTTCAGCACCCTCATAGGGATTGGGACACAGGAGCAATGCCTACCATAACCACCATGACAAATCAAACAAAATATAGTTACAACTTCAGAGAATTTCAGAACAACAACCGATAAAGTACTGATGAATTTTGCATAGTTTCTCCTCTTTAATTCAGGGGTATTGATTTGGAAGACTTTGAGTATAATTTAAGTGACCCTGAATGCTTGCAATGAAATTACATCTGCTCACTAAACAATTTTCAAGCATTTCGTTATTAAAAAGTACTTATATTTTCTACTGTTGAATCCTCTGTGTTGTCTCTTTGAAAGAATCTTCCATTTTATGAAGTAATACAAAGGTAATTTTTGATATGTTTCAGTTCAACTTGGGTTTTTTGGATGGAAAGGATTCCTAAGATTAAAAAAAAAAAAAAAGTGTGATCACCATAGGCTGAAGGTTGTATATCATCCTCGGTGATTATTTTCTGGGGAGCTCTTATTCGTTTTGTGAATTCAAGCACGGCTCTACATATCCTTTCTTGGAAGGGGTGCAAAGACTTCACAGCCAAACGCACAATAAAGAGTAAAGCAATGGGGGAGGGGCGCCTGGGTGGTGCAATTGGGTAAACGTCCAACTCTTTGGTCCCACTCAAGTCAGGATCTCAGGTTCATGAGTTCAAGTCCCATGTCAGGTTCTGTGTTCAGCAAGGAGTCCACTTACAAAGCTCTCCCCCTCTCTCTAAAATACATAAATAAATCTGTAAAAAATAAGAATAAAGCAGCGGGGCCCATTCTTCCACCAGGAAGTTCACTAATTTCCTATTTAAACTAATTGCACATGAACAACAATGGCAGAGCACATAACCAATTTATTGAGTTACTTTATCAATGAACCTTTCAGAATATAAAATGTTAGATAAATATTGCTAAAGTCATTATTGGAGGCTGAGGTTTTCAAAAGACAACTTCAAACTTGGAATCAGCCCTTTACCTCATTTGCAAAATCATATCCCAAACAAAGACTTTTCCTGAAAGACTGACAATTTAACAAAACAGATTTAATGGAAATCTGTTTAGAAATACTGAACTGAAACCATTCCACACTTCTATATGATGCACTTGAGTGTTTGAAATTGGTTTTTTTGGTAAATGGTATTTGTTAAATTAAATGGATTTAATCATAGTTTGGCTAATAGATCTAGTAGTGGAAGCAAGGACTATTCACAAAGATACTTGCTGCCAGCTTTTCTTAAAACCTTTACCAACTGATGTGCTGTAGTAGATCTCTGATGAGAGAGAAAGACCATGCCCAAGAATTGGAAAGATTCAGTGAAGACCAGGAGAGTTTTGCTGAACAAAGTAAGGTGGTGATTCAGTGATGCATCCAATTTATGGAGTAGAAATAGAGTTTAGAGATGTCAAAGCCGTGCATGTTCTGAGGGAGATCCAGCAGCACAGAGAGACTCGCTGATTTGTCCAAGGTCATACAGGCTGAGAACGGTCCTCAGTATTACTTCTCTGCCATGACATCGAACAAAGGCTGGATTTCAAGCCCCCATCCATGTCCTCTCTCTTCCCAGAGTCCCTTCTGAGTCCCTAAAATGTAAGCATTTTATTTACATTCGGATCTCTGGTGCATGCATTAAATACAAAGGATCGGGGCAACTGGGTGGCTCAGTGGGTTAAAGTCTCTGCCTTCGGCTTAGTTCATGGTCTCAGGGTCCTGGGATCGAGCCCCGTATCAGGCTCTCTGCTCAGCTTCCTCCTCTCTCTCTGCCTGCTCTCTGCCTACTTGTGACCTCTGTCTGCCAAATAAATAGATAAAATATTTATAAACAAAAAGAAAAACAAAGGATCTCCCGTGACAGCCTACTTGAGGTCCTAGGACTCATTCCTTAATAATCAGTGCTCCACAACTTCTTACTGGTTTTAACAGATTTCAACACATTTTAAGATACTTAAGGATGTACTCTAAGATTACATAATTGGAGCCGTCCCAATCACATATTTTCTGAGCACAAAATTGTCTGCAAGAGAAAAATGCTGAAGTCAGAAAACAGTGCTGTGTTCCAGTTCAACAGATTTAGGGAGCCACGTTCCTCTAAGAAATATTTTTATGGAGAGATGAGAGTGTTCTCTCTTTCTCTTTTTATTACTTTCATGTTATTGAATATATGGCACCAGAAATATGCATACTTATATTTAGAGAAATTCACTTTAGAAATTCTGTCTCCAGTCACACTCTATCTAAATCTCAGAGTCATAACGTCTCTTCCCATGCAGCATATGTATTTGGTAAATGTGAAGATTTCTCAACTTGGTGTGTCTGAGAGGACTCCATGGGTTGCATTCACGAAAGGTTTTTATTTAAAGGAAAAGAACAGGAGGCACCAAGAGAAAGACAGGAAGGGAAAGCATGTGGGTACGAGCTCCCGAGCTCCCGAGCTCCCCAGGGCTCTTAGTCACATATACAGACTTGTTTCTGGATGAAACCACCACAACGGCACGATGAGACTTGGCTTTGAGAGCTCAAAGCTGAAGTTCTCCACGGGCTGTTACGCCCCTTTGGTCGTGAAGTTAAGTTGGGCATCTACCCAGTTACGCCAGACGAAGACCGTATTTATTTAGTACAGTATAATTTAAAACACTAAGAAACATTGAAAATTAGTGTCTTATGTCTCTGTAAAATACTTAGCAAGAGTATTTTGAACTCTGCCTGCCTTCTTCCCATCACGTGAGTGGCGATAGCGAGTGACCCTCTTTTCTGGGCTGTGGAGAATTACCACGCAACTTCATTTGGATCAGCTTCCAACATTTTCTCTTGGATCCTTTTCAATGTGCTGAACTATTTCTGAGAATTACTTCAATGGGAGTTTGTTTCCTTAGTCAGAGCAAAAGGCAAAGGGCTGAGATGACAGGACTCCTTGCAAGCCCTATGCAGGACCCAGGAAGCCCACCACTTCTGCGAGGGGATCCGAGCGCAGGATGTCCGGAGGCCTCTCCCCATATTGACCACCTCACGGATTCAGGGGTGTCTGTGCCCAAGAATTTCCAGCAACTAATCTAAATGCCATCCTTTTACATTCAGTTAATGGTTCTATGCTTTTTTTTCTGTAATGATGAGAAGTTGTATGTTATGAATGGGAGGACTATTATTTTCTTAATCATTGGTATATAGCCAGCCTCACCGGTGTTTTTATTCTATTAACAAAGATCTTAACAATTTCTTCTTTTTGTTTCTAGTTTCCTCCTTTTATTGTTTCTATAAAAAGAGGCTGGTGGCTGATCCCCACTTAGGTCAAATAAATACCAGTGGCTGCAGATTGATTTTAAAGAGAGAATGGAGGTCCCAGCTGTGGCCACTCGGGGAGCAACTGGGGGGGAGGGGGAGCTCCCATCAGGTGGCCAGCTACATCCTGATGTTCAGTGACAGCGGGAGAAATTAGAAGCAATATTGGCAAGAAGGAAGCATCTGGGTATGTTCCTTTATTTAAAGGCCCACATGTATTTTAACCTATATTGAGTAGAGAAACCAAACCTACCAATTTACTTTGAAAATATTTTGCAGAAGATGGCAAGGTCTGTATTGTATTTTACATGCATTCCACATGCATAATTGAGGGAGAAAAGCATCCTCTGAATGAGAACAAGGTGTGGGTATCTAAGAAATCAATAAGTCATTGTAATCTATTTTTATGTTGTTCAGCTACATAGCCTTTGGCATGGCCTCTGCATTTCTTTACATTCGTAAAATCTATTTATTTTTCTTGCTTCCTGATTTAATCTGGAAATTCCAACAGACACTGGACACTTAAATGTGTAGTAAAAGGAAAAGCATGTGGGGGACACAGCAGTGCCCTGGCAGTAGCTCGTGCCCACAGAGCCTCTGTTACTCAGCTGTAGTCAACTCTCGATACTATTCTGTTTTTGCAAATGACTTTATTTATTGTAAGATTTTATTTATTTGACAGAGAGAGAGTACAAGCAGGGTGCGTGGGAGAGGGAGAAGAGGCTATCCATAGATGTTTCCCCTTAGCTGCCATTAGAGCAGTTAATGAAAGCTCTAGTCATGAATGCTGTGTTCAAAGGAGAAACCCTTGTATTGAACAAGAGTGTGTATGTGTGGTTTTCTTCTTGATCACCCTGAAATCTCACTGTCTGTTGCACTCTGGGCAACTGCATTATCTCAGGCACTTACTCCTATGACATGCGTCTGGCAAATAACCCAAGTTCAGCATCATTCACACTGTTATTCAAACAAGACAGAACTACTGTGAGTGCTAAGAAGAAACACAAAGGAGTGAGTGCTGTGGGTAATTGTGTTTCTGCTGTTGGTTTGTCTGAGGACCCACTGGCCTGGTGAGACCAAATGCCCAGGAGCAGGGTCAGGATAAAAGATGCCCAGAAACCCAACCTAACAGTGCCTTGTAAACTTTCTGGAGCTGGACCAAGGGGTTCTGTGACGACATTCTATTAACCGAAGCAGTGGACTGATGACCACTGAGAATCGCTTTTGCTGATGTCTAGTTTCTACTTATTTCTGCAAGATTAAGAACCAGAATGTCAAAAGAAAGAGACGATGTGTGATTCATCGTGAAAATTTCTCTGGGCTGCCCTGTAAAGGAGCAGACGTCGAGCTAAGTTCACTACTTTCTATTTCTAAAGGGACAACCGTGACCTGCAGTCTGAGCGGCCCCTGAAGAGCCTCAGAAGGGTCGTCCAATGGCACGTCTTCCTGCTGGGAAACCTGGCAGCTGCCAAAGCAGGTTGGCAGGAAGCTCTGGCTTTCAGCAGCTACGGAGGTTCCTGCTGGACCAGGTCTTGATAGCACCCCAGACAGGGCAGAGTCCTCCAGCCCCCACGTGTCCTCCTCAGCACCCCTTCTCCTTATGCTGCTGGGGGCTGTGTTCAGTGGTTCGAGTCCACCCACCCTGAACTGTTTCTCGTCCTCCCCAGAACTGCCCTGGTTGTCGGCAGTTCCTGTATATTCAGTCTCCCTCCGGGGACTGTCTTTTCAGGACTGTTGGCTATGTTTTCTTGTCTTATTTTGCATTCACTCCCTCCTTTATCTCTCTCTCTCTCTCTCTCACTTGCTATGGTAGATATGTACTGCTGCATAGAAATAGTGCCACAAACCGAGCAGCTTAACCCCCCCCCCACTTCTTATCTCACTGCTTCTGTGAGCCAGGAGCATAGGCATGGCTTAGTTGGGTTCTGTACAAGGGCACACTCAAGGTGTCCAGCAGGGCTGGGTTCTCACTTGGAGGCTGGACTGGGGACAAGTCCCCTTCCAGGCTCGCTCACTTGTTGGCAGAATTCATTCCCTCACAGCTGGAGAACTGAAGGCCTTGGCTTTGCGTTGTTCCACAGCATAGCCTGCATTTGGGTTCTAGAGGCTGCTGCATTTCCGCAGGAGGTAGGCCTCCCCCCAGTAACTGTGTGCCTTACCACTGTCTACAAGAGAGTCTCCAGCAAGACAGTTAGCCATGTTGCGTACCTGAATCCCACCTACATAGCAACTTATGTCTATTACTTTTGCAGGACTATATAGATTAGAAGTCACAGGTCCTGTCCATATCAGAAGGAGGGAGCTTTTAAAGGGCACACCTGGAGACAGGAATCATGGGGTCCTTCTTACAAGATTGCCAGAGTCACTGCAACGCCTAATGATTCATGCCCTTCCCAAATGTAAAGTATGTTCATCCATCCCAAGGTCTCTAAGAGCCTCATCCCATGATTACACTTGCTCAAAGTCCAGAATCCCATCATGTAGGTCAGTTCCAAGGTGTGGATGACACTGTGTGAAACTCCTCTTGACTGGCCAATCTGCAAACCTACAGAGCCAGCAACCTGCCTTAAGGAAAGTCACCTGCACCCTCCTCATGCACCCCATGTGCAATGGTGGGATAGCCATCCATAACGGCTGTGGATGTCCCCACCCTAAAAAGGAGAAAGAGTAAAGGAAAAAAGGTCACTGTTCCATAATAGTTTTCAAACACAGAGAGTAACCTTCCATGACTCTTGTCTCCAGTCTCTGGGTTCTTGGTTTAGACATGCAAGTCATCTTTCTTTCTTCATGAGGATGCTATGTACATGCAACCAACTTCCCTCTGACAGCTTCCTGACAGTACAATTTTAGGATTTTGGTATCCTCCTTCCCTTTTGTACTTTCTTTCAGTTCAAGCTGGCCAGAATTTTACTGATACAATTTTATCAAGAACTTGTGTCTCTCCCATGAATTTCCTGAGAGGAGATGCACATTTATAGACAAAAGCCCCCCCAGGTCTTTTCTGGATAAACCCTTTTACCTGGGATTCCTGCTGTGTGGGCTGAAGGATAACATAATTTACCTTCTTAGAAGCTCTCTGGTATGGCCAAGAGGGTCTTCGAGGAAGACATCCTCGATCATCTGAAAGCTCTTTGAAACACTCTGATGATTTGATCTTTCCAAGGTTTTGCAAAATTTATACAGTCACACTCTTGGCTTTTTCTCTCTGCCGTCTGGAAAGACTTGAAAAATTTCAAAAGAATCAAAACCTGGATCCTTTTTTTTCAAACAGTGCTTCCTCTAATGTACCTCTCTCCTCTTGCATTTTACACGAAGTAGCAAGGTTTTTACAGGCAGTGCTCAGCTATCAGTACTACAAGCCAGAAGACACCTCCATCTTTCCTTAAACTTAGCTATAAAGCCAAGTTCATGGCTTACAAGTTCTGTTTCCTCTCAAACGACTGCAGGGGATGATTTTGGCAAAGTCTTGAAACCACATAACAGGGATCTCACTTCTTCTGGTTTCTAGTAACATGCTTCTTACTTCATTTTGAGCTTCATCAACAGCATCCTCAATACCTAAATTCCTACTAACAGGACATGGAGACTTTCTCTCACACTCCTCAGAATTTCTCTGTCTTCCACCCACTGCCATCCACAGTCACACTCACATTTTCAGGCCGTTGTTCCAGCAAGACCACTTCCAGGTACAAAATCTGTGTTGTCTATTGTAGGGAAGCATGTTGCTACCAGACTCTACCAGATTGCTGGTTAGAATTGGGGAGGGTATGTGCTTTGGTGAGTGCTGTGAAGTGTGTAAACCTGGTGATTCACAGACCTGTACCCCTGGGGATAAAAATATATGTTTATAAAAAATAAAAAGTTAAAAAAAAAAAAAAAGAATTCATTTATTCTTGTGTGAGGGTCTGAGAGCCTCAGCTTCTTGCTGGTGGCTGCATGGAGACCACCCCCCTCCCCTTGCCATGTGGGTCTCCCCCAAATGCTCACATGCTTCATGACAGCCAACAAAGGAGAATGCCTATAGTGTGTGTCTTTCTTTTTTCATTCTTTTCCTCATTTATGTACCCTGTCCTAACCTCTCTTATCTGTTTTATTCCTCTTCTTTATTTTTACTTTCATGGTGTAGCATTTATGATTTGTGAGGTTAAAAAACTCAGTTTAGTACAGGCAAATGGCAGATTCTGCTGTGCAGTGAGAATGAGACCCAGCTGAGCTGAGGAGACAAACGGTGCCCCATCTCACTTGCTGGTCCATTCCCTCTTACAGATCAGTTTTTGCACCTGGTAGAAACCTTGCCTTTTGTGAGTTCTGAGTTGTTGTTTGTTTGTTTGTTTGTTTTAAGATTTATTTATTTATTTGAGAGAGAATGGGAGGAGTGGCAGAGGGAGAGAATCCCTAAGCAGAGCCCCCCCCACCATTGGGTGTGGACCCCAAAGCCTACATTGTCAGGTTGGATCCCAGTACCCTGAGATCATGACCTCAGCCAAAATCAAAAGTAAGATGCTCAACCAACGTAGCCTCCCAGGTATCCCTGTGAGCCCTGAGTTTTGCATCTTCTAATTTTCATGGCCACAAAGACACTTTTTCTCCCTCTACTCTGATTAAAAATAGTCTTGGAGGGGCACCTGGGTAGCTCAGTCGGTTAAACGTCTGCCTTCAGCTCAGGTCATAATCCCAGGGTCCTGGGATCGAGCCCTGCATCAGGTTGCCTGCTCAGTGGAGGACCTGCTTCTGTCTCTCCCTCTGCTTGCCGCTCTGCCTGCTTGTGCTCTCCCTGTCTCTCTATCTCTCTGTCAAATTTTAAAAAATTGTGTTGGAAGAGAACTCAGACATACCCAGCCTTAGTGGTGAGCACAGCTCAGAGGAAGGGGGCAGCTCAGGTATGACCCCACCTTGGCTTAAGTTCATGTGGCTGTTGGAAGGCCATCGAGAGACATGGAGCCCTTTACAGGTGGGCAGGGGCAGCGGTGCTAGCAGCAAAGCCTGGGGGCCGGGAGGCAACACCAGCAGGTCACATGATCTTTTCTCTTTCTCTTTTCCTGCCCTTTCCCCTCTTGCATTGACTTGTGTTTTCCTTCTTCAAACACATGATCTTTCTTTTCTTCCCTCTTCTCTTTCTTTCACAACAGAACACATGCAGCTTCCCCAAAACATTTACATCTAACTCTGCCCCTGTAATTCTCCATGTGGCGATCTGGAATCATAAGAATGATTCTGCCTGCTTTAGGAAATAGTTTCCTTCTGTCCATCTGTCAGCCCAAGCAGATGACTCTCACTGCATTGACCAAAAGAACCTTCCTGTGGCAGTGCTCATACGGGGTCAGCAGCCAGAGGCACGCGTCCTGCTGGCAGCCACTGGCCTGGAACGTGGGGCTGGGAGGAATCAATAAATAACAGCCAGATGTTGGTGAGTCTAGACAGCCATCATTTAGTCCTTAATCTGCACTCTCTGCAATAATTGGGGTTTTGTCATTTTCATTAAAAACTCATTAGGACTCTAATTTAAAAGGTTACTATAGCTGTTATGAATTCAAGATGAGACTTATTATTCTGAATACATTGACAACTTAAAATGTAAGTGAATTTTCTTGTCATGTAGTCTCTATATGCAAGAAAAAGATTCCTTCCCTAAGAACAGGTTGGGAAAATATACTTGAAAATAAAGAAATTACTTTAAATGCATTTAAGTTTTAAAAGTATTTCATTTAAAAATTTTCTTTAATTTAAAGGAGTTCATTGCCACTAAACAAACCTCACAAGAAATGTTAAAAGGAATGCTTTGAATGGAAAAAAAAATTTTTAAAGGCCAAACTGGAAGTAAGAAATTATGAAGGGGCAAAAAATTAACCAGAAAAAGCAAACATATAATATAGGTAAAGACTAATAAAACCAGTCCGCTGGCTACTAATTAGTAGACTATAAAACCAGTATGGAGGGAAAAACACAAAAACAGTAAAATTAATTATATCTACAAAAATCAGCCAAGGGATATTAAAAAAGATATAAAATATAACATCATATACATAAACCATGGAAGGGGAAGTAAAAATTTAGTGTTTTTAGGATGTGTTCAGACTTAAGTGGCCACCAACTTACGATGGAATGCTGCATGCATAAGACGTTATATGTCAACCTGATGGTGACTACAACTAAAATTTTATGTGGGTATGCACACAAAAAAGAGAAGGGAGCCTAAGCATGACACTAAAGAAAGTCATTAAACCGTAAGGGGAAAAAGCAAGAAGAGAAGAAAGGAACAGAAAAGAACTACAAAAACAACCAAAAAACAATTAACAAAATAGCAGTAAGTAGGTACCTATCAACAACTGCTTTATTTTTTTAAAAGGATTTTATTTATTTATTTATTTGAGAGGGTGAGAGGGGAGATTTCAGATGGAGAAGCAGACTGCCTGTGGAGCTGGGAGCCTGATGCAGGACTTGATCCTGGGACTCTGGGATCATGACATGAGCTAAAGACAGACGCTTAACCAGCTGAGCCACCCAGGAGCTCTCAACAGCTACTTTAAATATAAATGGACTAAATGCCCCAATCAACAAACAGAGGGTGACAGAAGGGATTAAAACAAAACAAAACTAAACAAAACAAGATCCGTCTGTATGTTTCCTACAAGAGGTTCATTTCAAACCTAAAGGTGGCCTGAAAGCGAAGAGACTGGAGAGCATGGATCATGCAAATGAAAGCGGAGAAAGAAAAAAGTCAGGGTAGCAACTCCCATGTCAGATAAAACAGACTTAAAACAAAGACTGCAGCAAGACACAAAGAAAGGCATTAATATGACAGAGGAAACGACTCGACAAGAAGATGTAATGATCGCAAACATACGTGTACCCACCGCAGGAGTGGTGGCAGACGTAGAGGGAGAGACTGACAGCAGTCCAGCAGCAGGGGACTTCATCATCCCCTTACATATGGACAGATCATCCAAACACAAGGTCCACAAGGCAACAGTGGCCTCAATGATACATTAGACCATACAGACCCAATGTATGTAAACAGAACAGTCCACTCAAAACAGCAGAACCCACATTCTTTGGAAGTGCACATGGAACCTTCTCCAGGATAAGTTGTGCTTTAGGTCACGAAACGAGTCTCAGTAAATTTAAGAAGACTGAACTCAGACCAAGCATCTTCTCTGATTACAGTGGTAGGGAAGTAGGATAATCAATTACAAGAAGAAACACATGGAGGCTAAGCCACAGGCTTCCAAACAACGGGTGTCAACCGAAGTCTAAGAGGAAATAAACACATGGAAACAAATGAAAATGAAAACATAATAGTCCGAAACCTTTAGGATGCAGCAAAAACAGCTCTAAAAGGGAACATTGTAGCAATACAGGCTTACCTCAAGAAACAAGAAAAATCTCAAATAAATAACCCAATCTAAAGCAGCTATGAAAAAAAGCCCAAAACTAGTAGAAGGGAAGAAATAATAAAGATTGGAGTAGAAATAAATGAAATAAATACTACAAAAAATAGAAAACACTAGTGAAACGAGGAGCTGGTTTTTTGCAAAGATAAACAAAACTGATAAACCTTTAGCCAGACTCATCAAGAAAGAGAGAGAGGGGACTCCAATAAATAGAAGTAGAAATGAAAGGGGAGAACACACAAAGGATTGTGTGAGAATAATATGAGAAATCACAGGCCGACCAGTGAAGCAACCTAGAAGAAATGGATAAATTCCTATAAACAGAATCTTCCAAAACTGGGTCAGGAAGAAATAGAAAATGTGAACAGACTGATTACTAGTAATGAAATTTAATTGATAATCAAAAAACTTTCAGCAAACAAAAGTCCAGGACCAGATGAATTCGCAGGTAAATTCTACCAAACACTTAAAGAAGAGTTGAAACCTATTCTTCTCACATTATTCCAAAAAGTGGAAGAGAGTGGAAAACTTCCAAATTCACTCTGTGAGGCCAGCATAACCCTGATACCAAAACCAGACAAAGACACCACAAAAAAGAGAACTGCAGACTGGTGTATCTGAGGAACATGGTTGCAAAAACTCTCAAAAGAGCTTGAGTGAAACACATTCAAGAATACATTAAAAAAAGTATCTACCATGATCAAGAAGGATTTATTCCAGGAATTTAAGTGTGGTTCACTATACTCCTACAAATCAGTGAATATGCTATATCACATTAACAAGAGAAAGAATGAAAAGACACACGCTTGTCTCAAGAGATGGCAGAAAAAACATCTGACACAATACAACGTCCATTCATAATAAAAACTCTCAGCAAAGTACGTGTGGAAGGGACTCACCTCAACACAATAAAGGTCTCTATAAAACAAACAGCCCACAGCTAACATTACACTTAATGATGAGAAACTGAGAGCTTTCCCTTTAAGATCAGAAACAAAATGAGGGTGTCTACTCTCACCACTTTCAGTAAACATAGTACTGGAAGTCCTAGCCACAGCAAGTAGACAAGAAAAAGAAATAAGAGATGTCCAAATTCATAAGAAGCAAACTTGTTCCTGTTTGCAAATGGCATGGTACTATAAATAGAAAACCCTAACAACTCCACTAAAAAAATTTAGAACTGACAAATGAATTCAGGTAAATTGTAGGATACAAAATAAATATACAGAAATCTATGCTATTTCTATATAGCAATAACAAAGTAGCAAAAAGAAAGGAAGAAAAGAATCCCACTTATAATTGGTTAAAAATAATAAAATACCTAGGAATAAACTTAACCAAGGAAGCGAAAGACTATACTGTGAAAATTCTGGGGCCTCTGTTTGTTTTTTTAGACACACTGGCTGGACATACAGGGTATTGTGGTAACTGAAAAAAGTCAGCCAGAGAAAGACAAATACAATATGATTTTACTTACATGCAGAATCTAAACAACAAAACAAAATGAAAGGACTTTTAAATACAGAGAACAAATCCGTGGTTGCCAGAGGGAAGGGGGTTGGGGGATGAGCTAAATGGGTAAAGGGGGTTGAGTCACTTCCAGTTATAAAATGAACCTGTCACGGAGATGAAAAGTGCGGCACAGGGAATATAGTCAGTAACGTGATAACATTGTGTGGCGACAGATGGGCCGACACTTACCGTGGCGTGCATTTCATAACATATATAAACGTCAAATCACTATGTCATACATTTGGCACTAATATAACATTTTATGTCAACCATACTTCAATTAAAAAAAGAAAAAGGATATTGGTTAAATGAAAGGGAGGGACAGAATGTTCCCATTCTGAGCAGCCTCAGGAACCCTGGGGACTCGCACGTGGCTTCCTAAGGAAGTCCCCTTGGAGTCCCAAGGACTCAAGTCTTTGGGGACTCTAGCAGTCCCCTGACAAATTGTCCACCCCCAATTCCCTGTCACCAGCTGGAAAAAAAAAAAAAAAAAAAAAAAAAAAACTTTTCTCCAGTGGAAACCAATCTTCTTAGCTGTGCACAGTTGTCCTCTGGGAATGGGGACCGCTCGGTTTGTTTCTTGAGACGCGCCTGCCTGGTGCCTCCAAGGCCCTGCAGAGGCAGAGCTCTCCTGCCCCGGACGATCCTGTTCTCCGACCCCGACGACCCCGTCCCCGGCCCCGGACGATCCCGATCTCCCGCATCCCTCACAAGGCTCCGCCCGCAGCCAGACTTCTCGAGGAGGACGTGGTCGTAGGAAGCCGCTGGCCACGTGTGTGAGTCTGTCTTCGGGCAAAGACTCTCTGAGTGTGATGTCAGCTTTCATCAATGATGTTTCCTAGTGCGCGCCCTGCATGGAGGCCGGCGGTGCCCGAGCTCTGGAGCACAGGCTGACTGAGGACGGTTTTCTTTCTCGTAGAGATGCTACGTGGGCACCTCCAGAAAATGCCCCTGCGAGCCCTCAGCACATTTTCTCTGATTAGATTATGCTATTTTTTTAAATCTCTGCCGAGTGTTTAATTTAAGTTAATCTTTCAGCAGCTTGCATTTATTGATGGACTTCTTAAAAAATAATTTGATTTGGGACCAATATGTGTGATTTCTTAAGTATTACCGAAAAATAAATGAATAGTTCTGGGGCTAAGTTAGTGCCTGTGCTGGGATTTTAGAGTTGTACAGAACTGGCTTTGAAAATAAGTCATAAACACTGGATTTGGGCAATTAAGCTTTTGCAAACTTAGTTTTTGTGGGGATTAAACGAGAAAATCCATTTACATCACTGCACTCAGTGTCTGGCATGCAGGAAGATTTTAGTGGTGTTGTGGCTGTTCCTCTTTTAATTACATGATTAATATCATTAATTGTGATAATTATTATTATGTTTCCTTCATTGTTCACACTCTTGTATATATAAGATTCCATAACAAATATATATATTATGCCCCAAAGCTAATGTAATAAAAGTGGTTAATCTTGCCTTATTTTCTCCAAATCTATGAGTCTTGAAAAAGCAAATTAATTAGGAGTTTATAGAGAAAAAGGTGGAAGTAATGTGAAGCTGTGTTTGACACCCTCGGATGAATATATGCGCACAAAAAAAGACCTGATGTGATTTGCAAGGACGTGGATGAAACTGGAGGGTATTATATGGAGTGAAATAAGTCAACCAGAGAAGGACTATTATCATATGATCTCCTTAATATGTGGAATTTAAGAAACAAAACAGATAAGCCTAGGGGAAAAGAAGAAAAAATAAGATAAAAACAGAGAGGGAGACAAACCATAAGAGGCTCTTAACTCTAGGAAACAAACTGAGGGCTGCTGAGGGGAGGTGGGCGGGGAGATGGGGTGGCGGGGTGACGGGCACTAAGTGGGGGCATGGAGGTGATGAGCAGTGGATGTAGTACGCAATGGATGAGTCACCAAATTCTAACCTGAAACTAATAATACATTATGTGTTAACTACTTGATGTTTTTATATTAAATTTTTTTAAGATTTTATTTATTTATCTGACAGAGAGACAGGGAGAGAGGGAACAGAAGCAGGGGGAGTGGGAGACAGAGAAGCAGGCTTCCACTGAGCAGGGAGCCCGATGTGGGGCTCAATCCCAAGACCCCGAATAATGACCTGAGCCAAAGGCAAATGCTTAACAACTGAACCACTCAGGCGTCCCAACTAATTGATTTTAAATTTTAAAAAAAGAGAAAGACTGGATTTGGTTCATCATTCAGGGATGATAAAATGGTTTAAAACTTCTGTGATATAATAATAGCAATATAATGCTTTTTGAGCTTTTTTCTTTATTCCTTCATGTCTCTGTAAGTTCCCAGACTTCTATTTCTGACTTTCCTAATAACTTGCTCCCAGAGAGGACATTTATTTTGGTGGCAATAGCTTCCTTTTTAAACCCGTATTTAATATTTCACTCCTCCCTCCCAGGTTTCTATGCTTACCTTTCTTAGCACATTCAGCAAGAAAAGGTATAAAGTAAGAAACATAAACATTAGAAATGAATCAAAATTATCAGTGTCTGCTTCTTGAAAACAAGACAACATTCCAAAAAACAGTAAATAGTAAGAAAATTCAGTAAAGTTTCTCCCTCTGAAAGTAATTTCAAAAGCCAGTGGTTCTCCCCACATATGTAAAATAAGGAAAAATTGACCCCATTTTAATGCAATCTGAAATAAAAAATTAACAAGAAATGTTCCAAGATTTCTATGAATAAATATTCAGAACTGCACTGACAGACATGACAGGAGACAGAAACAGTCCCTGGGTTGGGTACCAAGACTTGATATTATAAAGACATTAGTCCTTTCTAAAGTAAATGCGAAATAAAATAAGATCATTCCTTTTTACTTTTTTCTTTTTTTTTAATTTTTTATTTTTTATAAAAATATATTTTTATCCCCAGGGGTACAGGTCTGTGAATCACCAGGTTTACACACTTCACAGCACTCACCAAAGCACATACCCTCCCCAATGTCCATAAACCCGCGCCCTTGTCCCAACCCCCTCCCCCCAGCAACCCTCAGTTTGTTTTGTGAGATTAAGAGTCACTTATGGTTTGTCTCCCTCCCAATCCCATCTTGTTTCATTTATTCTTCTCCTACCCACTTAAGCCCCCATGTTGCATCACCACTTCCTCATATCAGGGAGATCATATGATAGTTGTCTTTCTCTACTTGACTTATTTCGCTAAGCATGATACGCTCTAGTTCCATCCATGTTGTCGCAAATGGCAAGATTTCATTTCTTTTGATGGCTGCATAGTTTTCCATTGTGTATATATACCACATCTTCTTGATCCATTCATCTGTTGATGGACATCTAGGTTCTTTCCATAGTTTGGCTATTGTGGACATTGCTGCTATAAACATTCGGGTGCGCGTGCCCCTTTGGATCACTACGTTTGTATCTTTAGGGTAAATACCCAATAGTGCAATTGCTGGGTCATAGGGCAGTTCTATTTTCAACACTTTGAGGAAGCTCCATGCTGTTTTCCAGAGTGGTTGCACCAGCTTGCATTCCCACCAACAGTGTAGGAGGGTTCCCCTTTCTCCGCATCCTCGCCAGCATCTGTCATTTCCTGACTTGTTGATTTTAGCCATTCTGACTAGTGTGAGGTGATATCTCATTGTGGTTTTGATTTGTATTTCCCTGATGCCGAGTGATATGGAGCACTTTTTCATGTGTCTGTTGGCCATCTGGATGTCTTCTTTGCAGAAATGTCTGTTCATGTCCTCTGCCCATTTCTTGATTGGATTATTTGTTCTTTGGGTGTTGAGTTTGCTAAGTTCTTTATAGATTCTGGACACTAGTCCTTTATCTGATATGTCGTTTGCAAATATCTTCTCCCATTCTGTCAGTTGTCTTTTGATTTTGTTAACTGTTTCCTTTGCTGTGCAAAAGCTTTTGATCTTGATGAAATCCCAATAGTTCATTTTTTCCCTTGCTTCCCTTGCCTTTGGCGTTGTTCCTAGGAAGATGTTGCTGCAGCAGAGGTCGAAGAGGTTGCTGCCTGTGTTCTCCTCAAGGATTTTGATGGATTCCTTTCGCACATTGAGGTCCTTCATCCATTTTGAGTCTATTTTTGTGTGTGGTGTAAGGAAATGGTCCAATTTCATTTTTCTGCATGTGGCTGTCCAATTTTCCCAGCACCATTTATTGAAGAGGCTGTCTTTTTTCCATTGGACATTCTTTCCTGCTTTGTCGAAGATGAGTTGACCATAGATTTGAGGGTCTATTTCTGGGCTCTCTATTCTGTTCCATTGATCTATGTGTCTGTTTTTGTGCCAGTACCATGCTGTCTTGATGATGACAGCTTTGTAATAGAGCTTGAAGTCCGGAATTGTGATGCCACCAACGTTGGCTTTCTTTTTCAATATCCCTTTGGCTATTCGAGGTCTTTTCTGGTTCCATATAAATTTTAGCATTATTTGTTCCATTTCTTTGAAAAAGATGGATGGTACTTTGATAGGAATTGCATTAAATGTGTAGATTGCTTTAGGTAGCATAGACATTTTCACAATATTTATTCTTCCAATCCAGGAGCATGGAACATTTTTCCATTTCTTTCTGTCTTTCTCAATTTCTTTCATGAGTACTTTATAGTTTTCTGAGTATAGATTCTGTGCCTCTTTGGTTAAGTTTATTCCTAGGTATCTTATGGTTTTGGGTGCAATTGTAAATGGGATTGACTCCTTAATTTCTCTTTCTTCTGTCTTGCTGTTGGTGTAGAGAAATGCAACTGATTTCTGTGCATTGATTTTATATCCTGACACTTTACTGAATTCCTGTATAAGTTCTAGCAGTTTTGGAGTGGAGTCTTTTGGGTTTTCCACATATAGTATCATATCATCTGTGAAGAGTGATAATTTGACTTCTTCTTTGCTGATTTGGATGCCTTTAATTTCCTTTTGTTGTCTGATTGATGAGGCTAGTACTATGTTGAATAGCAGTGGTGATAATGGACATCCCTGCCGTGTTCCTGACCTTAGCGGAAAAGCTTTCAGTTTTTCTCCATTGAGAATGATATTTGCGGTGGGTTTTTCATAGATGGCTTTGATGATATTGAGGTATGTGCCCTCTATCCCTACACTTTGAAGAGTTTTGATCAGGAAGGGATGCTGTACTTTGTCAAATGCTTTTTCAGCATCTATTGAGAGTATCATATGGTTCTTGTTCTTTCTTTTATTGATGTGTTGTATCACATTGACTGATTTGCGGATGTTGAACCAACCTTGCAGCCCTGGAATAAATCCCACTTGGTCGTGGTGAATAATCCTTTTAATGTACTGTTGAATCCTATTGGCTAGTATTTTGTTGAGTATTTTCGCATCTGTGTTCATCAAGGATATTGGTCTATAGCTCTCTTTTTTGCTGGGATCCTTGTCTGGTTTTGGGATCAAGGTGATGCTGGCCTCATAAAATGAGTTTGGAAGTTTTCCTTCCATTTCTATTTTTTGGAACAGTTTCAGGAGAATAGGAATTAGTTCTTCTTTAAATGTTTGGTAGAATTCCCCCGGGAAGCCATCTGGCCCTGGGCTTTTGTTTGTTTGGAGATTTTTAATGACTGTTTCAATCTCCTTACTGGTTATGGGTCTGTTCAGGCTTTCTATTTCTTCCTGGTTCAGTTGTGGTAGTTTATATGTTTCTAGGAATGCATCCATTTCTTCCAGATTGTCAAATTTGTTGGCGTAGAGCTGCTCATAGTATGTTCTTATAATAGTTTGTATTTCTTTGGTGTTAGTTGTGATCTCTCCTCTTTCATTCATGATTTTATTTATTTGGGTCCTTTCTCTTTTCTTTTTGATAAGTCGGGCCAGGGGTTTATCAATTTTATTAATTCTTTCAAAGAACCAGCTCCTAGTTTCGTTGATTTGTTCTATTGTTTTTTTGGTTTCTATTTCATTGATTTCTGCTCTGATCTTTATGATTTCTCTTCTCCTGTTGGGTTTAGGGTTTCTTTCTTGTTCTTTCTCCAGCTCCTTTAGGTGTAGGATTAGGTTGTGTACCTGAGACCTTTCTTGTTTCTTGAGAATGGCTTGAACAGCTATATATTTTCCTCTTAGGACTGCCTTTGTTGTGTCCCACAGATTTTGAACCGTTGTATTTTCATTATTATTTGTTTCCATGATTTTTTTCAATTCTTCTTTAATTTCCTGGTTGACCCATTCATTCTTTAAAAGGATGCTGTTTAGTCTCCATGTATTTGGGTTCTTTCCAAACTTCCTTTTGTGGTTGAGTTCTAGCTTTAGAGCATTGTGGTCTGAAAATATGCAGGGAATGATCCCAATCTTTTGATACCGGTTGAGTCCTGATTTAGGACCGAGGATGTGATCTATTCTGGAGAATGTTCCATGTGCACTAGAGAAGAATGTGTATTCTGTTGCTTTGGGATGAAATGTTCTGAATATATCTGTGATGTCCATCTGGTCCAGTGTGTCGTTTAAGGCCTTTATTTCCTTGCTGATCTTTTGCTTGGATGATCTGTCCATTTCAGTGAGGGGAGTGTTAAAGTCCCCTACTATTATTGTATTATTGTTTATGTGTTTCTTTGATTTTGTTATTAATTGGTTTATATAGTTGGCTGCTCCCACGTTGGGGGCATAGATATTTAGAATTGTTAGATCTTCTTGTTGGACAGACCCTTTGAGTATGATATAGTGTCCTTCCTCATCTCTTATTATAGTCTTTGGCTTAAAATCTAATTGATCTGATATAAGGATTGCCACTCCTGCTTTCTTCTGATGTCCATTAGCTTGGTAAATTCTTTTCCACCCCCTCACTTTAAATCTGGAGGTGTCTTCGGGCTTAAAATGAGTTTCTTGGAGGCAACATATAGATGGGTTTTGTTTTTTTATCCATTCTGATACCCTGTGTCTTTTGACAGGGGCATTTAGCCCATTAACACTCAGGGTAACTATTGCGTGATATGAATTTAGTGCCATTGTATTACCTGTAAGGTGACTGTTACTGTATATTTTCTCTGTTCCTTTCTGATCTACCACTTGTAGGCTCTCTCTTTGCTTATAGGACCCCTTTCAATATTTCCTGTAGAGCTGGTTTAGTGTTTGCAAATTCTTTCAGTTTTTGTTTGTCCTGGAAGCTTTTAATATCTCCTTCTCTTTTCAATGATAGCCTAGCTGGATATAGTATTCTTGGCTGCATGCTTTTCTCGTTTAGTGCTCTGAAAATATCATGCCAGCTCTTTCTGGCCTGCCAGGTCTCTGTGGATAAGTCAGCTGCCAATCTAATATTTTTACCATTGTATGTTACAGACTTCTTTTCCCGGGCTGCTTTTAGGATTTTCTCTTTGTCACTGAGACTTGTAAGTTTTACTATTAGGTGATGGGGTGTGGGCCTATTCTTATTGATTTTGAGGGGCGTTCTCTGAACCTCCTGAATTTTGATGCTCGTTCCCTTTGCCATATTGGAGAAATTCTCCCCAATAATTCTCTCTAGTATACCTTCTGCTCCCCTCTCTCTTTCTTCTTCTTCTGGAATCCCAATTATTCTAATGTTGTTTCGTCTTATGGTGTCACTTATCTCTCGAATTCTCCCCTCGTGGTCCAGTAGCTGTTTGTCCCTCTTTTGCTCAACTTCTTTATTCTCTGTCATTTGGTCTTCTATATCACTAATTCTTTCTTCTGCCTCATTTATCCTAGCAGTGAGAGCCTCCATTTTTTATTGCACCTCATTAATAGCTTTTTTGATTTCAACTTGGTTAGATTTTAGTTCTTTTATTTCTCCAGAAAAGGCTTTTATATCTCCCGAGAGGGTTTCTCTAATATCTTCCCTGCCTTTTTCGAGCCCGGCTAGAACCTTGAGAATTGTCATTCTGAACTCTAGATCTGACATATTACCAATGTCTGTATTGATTAGTTCCCTAGCCTTCGGTACTGCCTCTTGTTCTTTTTTTTGTGTTGAATTTTTCCTTCTTGTCATTTTGTCCAGATAAGAGTATATGAAGGAGCAAGTAAAATACTAAAAGGGTGGCAACAACCCCAGGAAAATATGCTTTAACCAAATTAGAAGAGATCCCAAATCGTGAGGGGGGAGTTAGGGGATAAAAAGAGGTTCAAAAAGGAACAAAGAAAAAAAAAGAAAAAAGAAAAAAAAAAGAATTTAAAAAAAAGAAAACAAATAACAAAAATATAAAAAAGAAAAAAAATATATATATATATTAGATAAACTGGTTAAAAAACGTTCAAAAAGAAAAATGTAAAAGTTAAAAAAAATTTTACCAGAAGGTGAGAAAAAAAACAAAAAATGAAAAAGAAACAAATTAAATTAACTGCAAGACTAAAAATAAATCACAGGGAAAAAGCCATGAGTTCCGTGCTTTGTTTTCTCCTCCTCTGGAATTCTGCTGCTCTCCTTGGTATTGAAACCGCACTCCTTGGTAGGTGAACTTGGTATTGGCTGGATTTCTTGTTGTTCTTCTGGGGGAGGGGCCTGTTGTAGTGATTCTCAAGTGTCTTTGCTCCAGGCGGAATTGCACCGCCCTTAGCAGGGGCCGGGGTGAGTAATCCGCTCGGGTTTGCTTTCAGGAGCTTTTGTTCCCTGAGCACTTTCTGTAGAGTTCCGGAGGACGGGAATACAAATGGCGGCCTCCTGGTCTCCGGCCTAGAGGAGCCGAGAGCCCAGGGTCCCATTCCTCAGTGCGCCCTCAGAGAACAGCGCCCAGTTACTCCCGTCTGCCTGACCTCCGGCCGTGCTCCGAGCTCACCGAGCCTTGACCGCTTCAAGGAAACACCGAGCTGTGAGCTTACTGTCGCCTCTGTCTCTGTAGCCGGCTTTCCCGTTCCAATACCTGCAAGTTCTGCGACACTCAGACACCCCTGATCCTTCTGTGACCCTGCAGGACCTGAGGCCACGCTGACCCCGCGTGGGCTTCGCTCTGGTTTAGCCTCTGGAGCGATGTCTCTTAGTGGAACAGACTTTTAAAAGTCCTGATTTTGTGCGCCGTTGCTCCGCCGCTTGCCGGGAGCCGGCCCCTCCCCCCTGGGTCTATCTTCCCGTCGCTTTGGATTCACTTCTCCACCGGTCCTACCTTTCAGAAAGTGGTTGTTTTTCTGTTTCCAGAATTGCTGTTCTTCTTCTCTTCGATCTGCTGATGGATTTTCAGTTGTTTGCAATCTTTAGATAAGCTATCTAGCTGATCTCCTGCTAGCTGAAGTAGTCTCAGCCTGCTACTTCTCCGCCATCTTGACTCCTCCCCCCTCTTTTTTTTTTAATAATGCCATGTTTTAATTTGAAATGTTACATGCAAGAGGTGTTGAGGCCCTTAGTGAAAAGAGTAACAAGGGTTTGCTCTACAGGCATAGAGAGAAGTACATGACAGAGCCCAACTCTGGCTCCCAGAGATCAGCATGTCAGGGCAGGTGTTCATGACGAGCGATCAGAGGGCCCAGCAGTAAACATACAGACTTACACCAGAATGCAGCACATGCAGCCAGTGAACATGGCGATTCAATTCAGTGAGGAGAACAGAGTTACTCAGTAGGTGATGCTGGCCCAAATAGCCACCTAGAGGTCCATATGCCACACGAGGTCCATCGTTCACACCATATGTTGAAGTAGTTGTGGGATGGAAGGAAGATTTACACTAAGAGACCCAGAGAAAGGACAGGACAAAACCAAGGGAGAATGTCTGTGGATATAAAGCGCAGGTGGCAGGCTGAGGGTTTGTAAGCAGGACCCAATCGCTTCTCAGCCTGTGGGTAAGATCAAGAGTGTCTGCAAGGCCCAAACCCAGGTGCCAGAGGAGAAAAGATAACTTAGCTCATCTGAAAGAAGAGGAATGGAGGGTGGGGGGAGCCCTCAGAAATACTTCAGACATGAATAGGAACAAATTGTTAGTACATGTGACAAAGAACTAATCTCTTCCATTTATAAAACCCTTTTACAAACCAATGGATAAAGACCAAAACTTCATATAAAATCAGGCAAAAAAGATAATGGGCAGTTTACAAAAAGAAAATAAAATGATTTGTGAACATACGAGAAATGCCCAACCTCACTCACACTTGGAGAGATGAGTCTTGTAACACCCATGTGGCACCACAGACCCTCTGTGATTTAAGGAGATCAAGGCATTCGAGGAATGCTCTTGCTCAGGCTAGAACTTTCCAAATTGTGGCAGAGTCTGAACCCTTTTCTTTGATTTTATAATTACGTATTTATTATGTCTTAGTATGACAAGTAGCTAGCACATCAGATCTATGATATCCCTGTGTATCATTTGGCATAAGATGCAGTTTAAAAACAGAATACATTTAAAGATGGTCATTAAAGCTACCAGAGGAGTTCACCCACACTGGGTGCTCAGGATGTCCAGGACTCTAACTGCCTCACGTGATTTACACGTGCTTATTCAACACATCCTCACATTCACAAGTGGGGAAACTGAGGCAGAAGGTGTCTCAGTTCACTGTCCTCATGTGACACGGCTAGTTGTGAGGTCATAGAAATGGAACCCAAGTGGTCTGGCTGCCCGACCCACATAAACCGGCTTGCCATGGTCCAGGGGATTTAGGCACGTGCCCCTGGAAGGCGATTTGCATAACATTAAATAAAAATGTCCCAAGCACCTGCCAGGTACCTCTGAAGATGACAGTCCAGAAGGAGCGTCACCTTAAGTCCCCTCAGTGCTCCATCTACACGGAGTAGAAACTCCACTCTTGGGAACGAATCCCGCAGGGACATGTGAGTGGCACAAGAATACGTCTGTGAGGACAGTGTTACGTCCTCACAGCCACGGTCCGTTTCTCTGCCACTGGTGAGAGCAGAGATAAAGCATGCTACCTTCATCCTATGGAATAACCTGGATCATGTAGAATGCATTTGTGAGACAGGTTTTTTTAAAGCAAGATAATAACAATAAATAATAATAACAATACATCCATGAAATGGATATTTCTGGGTGGATATACAAGAAATCATTGACAGCATTTTTCCCCTCTGGGTAAGGGGTTAAGGCCTAAAATCATTAAATGAATGCAATTTTTAAACCTCATGTATGAACTACTTTTTAGTTAAATTCTAAGTTTTGCAAGAACTGAAAAAAAAAATACTAAATCATGCTTTATTTGGTTGCCCCCCCGCCCCAACTGAAACACCCTGGAGATCTGTAAGGAGAACCAGTCGGCCACAGACCCCATGTGAGGCTGCGGCTTCTTGATTGGTAGGCCCAGACAGCAAGGCCCACGTGGGCATTCCCCAGGCCGGGAGCGTCTGCCGCCGCCATCCTTAGAAACGAGGGAGGCAATACCTTGTCCTGTTTCTTCTCACCATTAAAGCAGTGAGTCTCCAACACTCCGTGTTCACTCTTCTCCAGCTTGGCAGCCCTCTGCATGCACCAGCGTCCCCTCTGGACCCTCGGCATGTCTCCGTGGGAATGACAGGGCTCAGTAGGCTTGCACAAGCCAGCTTGAGGCTACGACAGCTCTTCTGTGGTAAGTAAGAAACTTATTCATCTCTGACCCAACAGCTTCATGCCTTTGAGCAGTGTCCATAAGCAGCAGGTCGCTTGCTCAGTCATGAGTAGGACAAAACCTTGGGTCCTTCACATATCCTGCACCACTCCTGAAGGCTGAGGCTGCTCGGTGAACTTGGCACTAATGAACACAGGCCACTGTGCTGAGGACAGGAGTGACCGGTCTCCAAGAGTGAGGGAGAGAGTAGGGGTGGGAGGGGAGACCTCACTGAATTTTAGTTGAAGAAGAGACTTCCGTGGGCTTCCAGGGAAGGGAGGTGAGGAGGGGAGGGCAGGCCTGCTAGAGCGGAAGGGATGGGGCATGGCCAGCCCTTCCGTTTTCATATAAAGAGGGAACAGGCATCTTCCCCAGGCTGTAAGTCTTTCCAGTTTTGTAGTACTTGGAGGGATAAGCCCCGTGCAACAAGCATCAGTAGGAGCATCAAATCGTAGTTTCAGTGTTCAGTGTCTTGGTAATATAAGAATGAATAACCATCTTCTTCTGTTCGTTCAACCATTTCTCACACTTGTCCTTATCCTGTGTCTCTGACCATCTCCTGGGACAAGTCACAGGCTAAGGCACTACTGGTCCTTGTTCCCAAATTGATGTCTAAGAAGTCATACATGAAGTCATATGTGAAGTACAGTAGTTCACATCTATGAACTTCCTTTTTTTTTCGTGATTATAAAAGAAGTGGGATCCAAGGTCATCTTTAGGTCAAACCATGTGAGATCACTGATATCCAAACAAACTGACTTGTACAGTGGCCATTTCCTGTGGATCACCATATTCCTATTTGGTGATCCCTAATTCCCTAATGTATAGTAAGATTCATTTGCTTTGTTAATTTTAAAAACTTTCACATTTCCTGAGCAGCAGGAAGAGATCCTCAGGGAGCTTTCATGCTACTTTCCAGCAATATTTTTATTACTAATGTTCCTGTGGAGGGAAAATGAAAATTTAGATACAGGAAGAGGCTCATACAAACACCTTTGAAAAGGAGAGTTCAAAAACAAAACAAAACCCTCCAAACTCAATGCAAAATCACTACGGCAACATTTCTTCTATCCTTACATCCCATACTAGTAATGAATAAAATGATCAATGACTTACACAGTCAATAGCCTTCCTATCCTTACGTTGAATATGCACCCCAGTTCCTTAAGGAAGCTCATAGTGACATCCAGGCTCTCGTGAAAACCCTACGTTTTCATGACCCAGGACGCCTCTGCCCTGAAGGGAGCTGACTTCCTGCAGTTTAATCTTTGGGACACACATTGAATTTTCACCCAAAGGGAGTCCTCTGGTGGAGGTAACCCAGCATGGAATGCTCTAGGTAACACCTGCATTGAGGAGAGTAGAGAGTCCATGTCTATCTCTTTCTAAGTGCCTTTGTGATATCTGCTTGGACATTGCCGGGTGTTTCCAGTTGTCAGATATCCTGCTGGATCCATTCTAGAACAAGGCATGCTCTGCCGGAGTGGGCTAGGCAGTTAGCAGCGGGCTGTCTGTCTTCTGCACCCCACCCTGGGTCCCAGATGCCAGGCTCCTGGACAGTAGCTCTGGGCTGCTGTGCTCGTGAGCAAGCACCAGAGAAAATCATCAGGACACTATTAACATAAGGGATATTCTCACAGCGGCTTTCTGGAAATAAGGCCCTACCTCCTTTGTCTAAGACAAGAGTGACCCAGATGCTAGGAATGTCTCATCAGGACTGTATGTTTATCTTAGTAGCTAATGAATGGGAAAGAGCCAGAAGGCAGGGCAGCAAGGCCAGTGAGAATGCAGACTCCGGGGTAGAACCAGGTGACACCAACAGGGGCTAGTACATGCTGCAGGATCTGGGAAGCCGGCCCCAGGGCGGCTGGGATGGAGCTCTCCATCAGCACTGCAGCTTATGTCTGCAGGAGACTCTGTTCTTCCCTACATTACACGGCAGTCCAGGCTTCACTGGCGATCTTCACAGTAATGAACATGTTCTTCATCTTCTAAGTCATTCTTGCAAAAGAAACTCACTTCGAAACAGGCAAGTGGGTGCCTTTCAGTATTCTGTATTGTTTTGTTGCATTTTTCATATCTTAAAAATTAAAAACACAGTGTGAGTAGGTTCCCGTCACTGATGGAAGGTGGAAGAAGAGGTCTTTACCCCACCAGCCTGATATGTGCAATGCCTAAGAGGACCTTTAAACTGCACATGGATATGGTCACTTCTACAGAGACCGAGTGACCGCATGTAAGTGGAGAGGCTCCTCCTTGCACACAGATGTGCTTCCTGCACTGAGGGCTGGTATCCGTCTCTCCAGATGCTGCTGGAAACAACACCATGTGTCTGGACACTGATAAGGCTTTCAGGTACCACGGACGGTCCCACGGGTGCTCAGGCCATGACAGTTACTGTAATAACATGCCGGTGACCAAAGCAGCCTTCCCTCCTCAGGGGAGGTTTGTGGGCAGCGTGTGACACTGACGGAGAGCTGGAACCCCAGCTGGGACCAGCACTCAGACAGGCTCCTCACCTGTCCCTGCCGACCTCTGGCAGTGTCCTGTGTGCCTCCGTCGCTGGCTCTGCAAAGCCCCTCTGCCCTTCCCTCCTCCAGCCCATTTTCAGACACCCGCACTTCCGGTTTCCTATCAGATGTTTCCCGAGGGCCAGCAGGATGTGACCATCATGGGGGGCGTGGAGGTGGTGGTTGGGGGGAGCAGTGCCATCTCGGAGAATCACTAAATGACCACTTCTGTGAGGCACATCCTCACAGCCCAGGGGCCCCAACAAGTGCAGCAGGGAGGCCACTGGCAAAGAAGAGACAGGTCCACAGGCCCCATCTCGGGACTCTCTCCAGGACATCCCCTCCAGAGGAAGGAGGACAGCCCCCTCTCTGACCTCAGGCTGGGGAGGGTGAAGGACCTGCAATCCACGCAAGTCTCAGGGCGCCGGCCCTCCCCCCCTGGGGAGCCCTGGGGAAGCCGCATCCACACGAGAAGATGGGGACCCTGCTTCCCACGGCCTCCACCCACGTCCAGCTAGTCACAGGAACTCTGCTGGACACTGACTTCATGGCTAGTGGTTGGAAGAGAAGGTAAACCCAACAACAACAAAAGCCAGGCTGGGCACCAGGAGGCAAACCACCTTGCAACCTTCCAAGGACTGGTGTCCCTCCATCTGACTCAGTCTTGACCACTAATTAGCTCCATTTCAGATACAGTCTGTAGAGACAGATTCCCAGCCCAGGTTTGAAGCAGCCCCCCTCCCCTCCCCCACTCCAGGCCCTGTGGGGTCGTCCCACGGGAGCAGTTGTGGGTCTGCGCCCTGAAGCCTCCTTGGGTGCCCCTTGTCTGGGGACCGCGTCACCCTTCCTGGCTCAGACATTCAGGGTCCCTCACAGTGCGGCGTCTTGACCCGGCTTGCGGCCCGTCCCCTGGCCAGCCCGTGTCCTAAACATCCTCCTGTGTCCTGGGGACAGCCTGCCAGCTCCCCTGCGGCCTCCTTCCGGCTCCGTGTCTTCCCTGCAGGTGCGCCCTGCCCCAGTTGTCCCTGCTCTGGTGACCTCCGTCTAAACTCCCTGTGGTGAAAACCACGCATCCACCTCTTCCTCCTCCAGGGAGCACTCCCTGATTCCAATGAACGCACATGCTGCCTTTCCCTGTGGACCCCGGGTTCTGAGGCTCCTGATCTGGTGGCGTTGGTTCCTGCCCTCAGCCCCAGCCTGTGCAGCCCTGAGAGCCCCTGCACCCAGTGCGAGCTCTTCGGTGTCCCCATGGCCCAGAAGACGGCATTTTACAGAATACAGCAGATACATACCTTTACTATTATGTACGGTTTTATTTAATGTTTTCTATTTTCCCAAAAATAATCGATTCCATAAAAAGTGCACCACACTGTCTAGAAATCAATCTTTTCTCCCATAATTCTGTGCATCTGGGACTATAAAAATGTCGCTCTCCCTGCACCGTATCTTCCAAATAAGTTATGTGTTATGATTATAAATATATACACATGTGTACACACACATATAGTTGTATAGTGTGTGGATATACACGTATATTTTATATATTGTAAATATATATTTTCTTTTGCTTAATTACATTGTTGTTCAAGGTCTTCATTTTATTACATTTTACACAATATAATTTGAGTGGCAATAAGCTATAGCTGATGGAAAATAGCACACTTGTGAATCAAAGACCATGTTTGGGCTCATATAGGGGATAAAATTAAAGATGAACATTGAGAAAAATTGTGAGCTATCAGGAACCAATAACCAGGAAACATTCTCTGGTGACTTTCCACAATCCAGAGAAACTTAGAGAGAAAAATTAAGGAAGTATTGTGCTTTCCTAAATTCCTTACATTTGACACTAAAAAGAAATTCGTTGTCTGCCAATATCACCTCATTCTCATTCTTGTTTTCCTTCCTCAGAGTGAGAGATACACGCTTTCATTTTGATGGTGCCCAACATAAGCTTGAAATACAGCATCTTTTAGTGCACGGAAAGCCACAGGGAGAGAAGGCTGTGTTCTGCTTTTGGTATTAGGGAAGGGTGACAGACCATTTATGCAGGTGCCATTTTGCTGAGGGTGTCCAGGATACATAGGAAGTTTTTCCATAAAACACCCAGCACCTTTCACCTTCAAACTCCTGGGACCTCTGTTTGAGTGTGAAAAATAATAATGCAAGATTTTTTCCTTCCTTCTTTTTCATCTTTCTTCATTGCTTCATTCTGAACTGATTTGAAGAAGAGCTCATTTCTGGTCTTTGAGAGTGCCGAATTACAGAACACTCCCAGATATTTTCTTAGGTAAAGGACTTGGATCAATCTTCACTATCTCTATTGTCAATGAGATAGAAGTTCAAAGAGAGGAAGCAAATTCACTCTAGATTTACAAGTGACAGGGCAGGAATTCTGATCTAAAAGTTTCGACTTAAAAACTATTAATACCCCCCCTGCCCCACAGAATCCAGCACTGTTTCCTAAGCATATGAGTAAATGAAAATTTGGCAGAAGGTCCTAAAAACTCACCATCTGAGAGTTCTCCTGGCGCAGCCATCCCAGGCTTTGCAGGAAGAGCCCAGGGTATGGCCATGGAAGGACGCACGAGACAGTGAATGCTACAGGAGGTAAGAGTCTGAGGGTTCTTTTTGCCTCTGGCTTTGTCTATGATTGTGCAAGAGTCATAATCTTCCCCGGGAGCAGGCTCCCAGGACTCCTGGAATAGATCTGTCCCAGAAGCCAGGAATCACAGATGAAAGGCTTGTCAGTGGCCTATAACTTTCCATGAGCTTCCAAACAGGGCTTTGACTGATTGAAGATCAATTCAGGTTGTGAATAAGAAACATTTTCTTAAACATAATTAAGACTTTTCAGACAAATTCAGAACTCAGAATTTCCAAGAGAAAAAGCTCTTTAGGTGGCAAGGGAACAGCAGAGGAATTATCTTTCAGTACTTCAGTTCTGCTTGGAGTACTTAATGTTGAAAAACAGCGAAAGCTATTTCAGTGTTTTCATTTAGAGTTACTGCTTACACAGCTGTACAATTTTTTAGAAAAATAGTCTTATGCAGAAACACTAAGAAGAGAGATTATACACCCCCTTGAATCAATCTGATGCCTCATAGGATCAATGCAAACAGTGCGAAATGATGAAACCTCGGGAGTGTCATTATAGTTCTTATAGATCTATAGGATGATAAGATCTTATAGATCAAAATGCCCTTCTGATCATACTGCTTGCTCCAGATTTGTCTCTGAAATGTACCAGAAGCTGACAGTTATACAATAAAATTGATAGAGTGAGTCCTAACACTCTCTTAGAAACGCTCAGTATATGAGCCATTTACTTTGCCACCCAACATATTTTATGTTATATACGACCAATTTGAGACAAAATAGTAAAGTGGGCAAAATTAGTCTTGTGCAATTTCTCTCTTCCTTTTTCCCTTTTTCCTCTTCCCTGTGCTTTTAAAAACCCCATCTGTATGTGTTGTTCTTAATCAGGAGCCAATGGGGCTAAAATGTAGGTTCCCCAAGAACAGACACCATCTCTCATCTTCTTCAACATCTACCTCCCAGAGCTGAACACACTGCTTGAGAAGAATCACCATGAAAAGGCATCTGCATTTTTCAATAAGGAATTCTATGAGCCTGAAAAACATGTTTGAACCCCCGAGATCCTAAGTACTTAGATGTGGCACACGGTCATCCCCAGTGGGCATGCCAGAGGAGACCATGACCTCTTTCTTTTTTCTGAGCAGGAACTCTGCCCTGATCCCCCCCATGCCCTACACACACACACACCACCCAGAATTCCAACCAAAGGTTTGTTTCACATAAGAAGTACACGTATTTGAGAAATTAATTTAGAAAATATCAGTTATGTTTAATAAGCCCTAATCATCAGTTACAATTTAGCACATCTTCATTTAATTATTTCCTGCGTGCGCACGACAGGGCAGCTGTCCTGCTAGGTTTGGTATTCGGTGGAGAGCAGACAGCACTGGGGGTGGGGGTGGCCAGTAGACATGAAGACAGATGCAGTGCATGGTCACACAAGACAGAGCACAGCAGTGAGGAGTGAGAGCGCGACTGTGGGGATGGGGACAGAGGGTTAGCTAAGGGATCCGGGAAGGCCACACAGAGCAGGTGCCATTTGGTGGAAACCCCAACAGTGAAAAGAGGTAGCCAGGGGACATCTGGGGAGAGCTTTATAAGCCAGAAGGAAGGGTAAGTCTAAATGCCCAGAGGTGGGAACAAGCATGGTGTCATTAAGGCAGGGAAAGAAAAGTCACCCCAGGCAGAGGGAAGTGACCTAGAGAGAAGGTAATGGAAGCAGTGGGACCAGGCAGAGTCTCACACGCCACACTGATGTGGGATGACACCTGGCACTCATGAACTGGGCACCTACAAGGAGGCAGGTGAAGCAGCTCTGTAGGAGAATCCCAAGAACCTGAAACTCTCACGAGAGACCGGCTCCCTGCTCGTGCCTCTCAGAGCACCAGAGCACGCTCTGTTCATCAACAGCTGGAGGCAGTGCCTCGGATCTTGGCAGCCTATGGGTAGGAGTATGGATTTTTAAAAAATCAGTGCTTTATCTTATATGGTGATTCAAGACATAGACGACCCCAGATTCTGAGGCTCACTATGGACTGACTGACGGAAGAGTAGTATTGGTGAAAACCGTGTCCATTGTAATTAGAATATTCAGAAAATAATAATAAATTGGGCATCCACTTAAGAGCCTTGTGAGAGTTCTACTGAATTCACAGCTTAGAAGAAAGTACATTGAAGCCAAAATGAGCCTCCAGAAAAGCCATGCTTGCAGTGAAGGTGAGGAGACATGAAAGAAAAGAAACAACCTTGGTTTTCTGATATTTAGCAGGTGTCTGGTCAGTTGAAAAACAGCTGATATTACCTTTGGGTTTAAATAATTCAAATTTTATAAAATATATGACCTAATGGTTTCTTAATGATAGATGAAAGAGACATTCCTTTAAGATTGTATTCATTAAATCAGACTGGAAAACTTCAGTTGTGAAAAAATAAAATCAACAGTACAACTGGGCTTTTTTCTTTTATTTTCCCTAACTGGGAAAATTGGTTCTTCTCTGTCTCCAGATTTTGTTGTTTGTAGCTATCTTTACTCACTCTGCCATTACCCATTTTGGTTAAGGAAAGGTCATAGGATCTAAATTGTATGCGACTAGGTTTTCCAAGTCACAAAATGGTCGCGACAATACTTAAAGCTTCTTTTATAACCAACTGTATACATGAAAAAAAAAAAAAAAAGGAAAACAAAAAGAAAAAAATAGCTTTTACTCAGCAAAGCATCCAATACCATAGCCACTGGACAAATTCAAGTTCAGTCACATGAGACACATTCCAGGCACCCCCTGGCCACACCTGGCTCATGCTGACCTGCCCGAGGTGGGGATAGAGCTCTTCTCAGGCGCACAGGGAGTTCTGTGGGACAGCACTTTTCTGACGCTCCCCAGGCACACATTTATTTAGGAGATCATTTTTTTGTGTGTCCTGTTGATTAATAATTGTGAACACATCACCTCTAATAAATAATTGCAGATTTAGTTCTTTAAAGAACCCATCCAGATGTAGACCAGAAAACTTCCTAGACAAAACCCATGTCTTTCCTTACATAAGTCATTGGCAGTGATGCTTTATATTGTATAGTACTTATATCTTACTGTGAAACCCTTTATTTTTAAACAGTAATACTTCCTGGGAATCAACCCCGACCACAGTGTGTTATAATTCTCTCCCTGAAGACAAACTGAATGAGATCATTTATCTTTAGAAGCACCAGCGCTGGGGATGGGTTTCAGGGTGAGACCCCTGAGTGCAAACCTTCAGACCATGAACTAACGGCTTATATTTCAGGCCAGTGCTTCAACACGATAGAATTTTTAGGGATTACAGAGTTGATGGTGGAAGGATAGCTGTGGCTTGAGGCTGGCTTTCGCTAATCTGTGATCAGATAGAAGGAGCCCTTGCTCCGGGGAGTACACATGAGCCGTGGGGGGCCTAGCCCACCACCGCCTCTCTCCAGGACGTGGTTCAGAGCCACAGTCAGCTTTGATCCCACTGCTTTACAGGAAATCCTAGGGGAAAAGGTCTCTGCTAAGGAGGGCTGAGAACATACTTGCCACACACATTCCAGTCTTGCTTTCTGGAAGTGCGCCGCATCCAGCCTGACAAGGAGGAGACACGGGAAAGCAAGGACCAGAGTGACGGGCATCCCTGGAAGGCTTACCCACTGGGTCCTGCCCGGCCACCCATTTATCTCATGCAATTCTCATGAATGCAGGGGGACAGGCCCCACCATCCCAGCCCCCACGTGGAGAAGCGGGACTCAGCCAAGGCTGCTCCCGACAGTGGGGGACGGATGAGGGGCTGTGCACGTTGCAGCTCTCAGCCTGACTCTGTAGCTTTGCCACCTGTCTGCAACCTGCTGTCAGTGTGCTGCCCCCCATCCTGGCTTCCAGGATGCACCCCTCAGCACCTCGCTCTCCTGCTCTCCCCACATTCTCAAGGTCGGACGGAGGTGGGGAAGATGCCGCGGCTGGCTCTGCTGGGATCCACGTTAGCAGTGTTGGGGGAGAAGGGCAGCTGTCCAGCCTCCATGACTCCACCAACGCCTTTTGGGGTCTGAGGTCTGTACTCCCCATGTGGCTGAGACCGGGGTCTTTGCACCCACTGAGATCCGTCTCCCCAAATTCTGGGGAAGAAGGGGTGTGAGGGAAAACACCAATCCAGAAAAATCCCACCGTATTTGGTATCCACCAAAATAGGGACAGGTAAAAGGAGAAAGCCTGGAGCAGTAAGGACACATTTATTTATACATTTCCTAGAGCAGAAGCTCGTGTGGGGGCAGCCAGTGACAGAAAAAGGCCACCGAATTAGGATATTTGGGTAACTGCTGAAAGGGGAAAAAAAGGAAAGAAGACAGAGAGAGAGACAGGTCCCACGTTTCTCTGGCCAACAAGAATGGTCCAGCCAAACGTAAGGCAGTGTCAGAAGAGGTCTTCTCAACATATCCAGAGTCCTCAGAAAAGGAACCCAGTACCCCAGGTGAAGTTGGCTCCCCGACCCGGAAGGTCCTTTCCCAGTCTGGGGGAGAACAAGGCTGCCAGGAGAAGGCAGTGCCCGTTGCTGGCCTGGTCCCCGTGGAGAGCCCTGGGCTAAGGGACACGGAAGTGGGCAGGTGCAGACCAGGCAGACGGAGCCAGTGGTGGGCATGAGACAAGGCGCAGGCAAAGCTGCACACGGCCCTCCCCCTGCCCCCTGCTCACGCCATAGGTCACAGGCTCACCTCAGGGAAGGTTGAGGGGGGAACAAGGAGAACTCATAACACCCCAGAACAAAGAAAGTTCCTGAGGGAACTTCCCAGGTTACAGTGAGAGCCAGTGGTGGGTGGAAAAACAGGGCTCCGGGTAAACACCTTGCAGGGAGAAGGGATAAGTGGCCATGGTGAGAACATTCTAGAAGCATATGCAAGTGAAGAAGAGAATTCCTTGCAAATGTTTTAGGCCGTAGTAAATTTAGAGGAAATGTAGATTTAGAGTAACAGGCATAAAGGAAAGCTGATAAAATCAGGACGATGAAGAGAGACAGTTGCAGATTTCTCAGTAAAGACTGGACGGCTGGAAGCCACCGCAGAACTGATAAATTATGGTGAGGGAGGAGCACACGGCATGGTGGGGGAAACACTAGCAGAGACCAGCGTTCAGATGAGCCCACCCAACGCAGACGGAAAAGGCAATCACACTGCACATTTTAAAAAGGCAAGATAAGGGGTTGGGGGAAGCATGTGGTGCTACTTACAAGTTCTCCCCAGCATGCCAAAGCACTCACTTAGTGTTTGTACATTTTTACGTAGCAACAGAGTTTTTCTAATTAGTGAGACACTGGCCCATAGTTGGTTTTTCTTTTTTGGTTTTCTTTCCTTTTCCATTCAGGAACAAATGAACAATGTCATACATACCACTTTTGTAAAGGAGGCAGAATGAGTCTTCAAAAAACTGAGTAAAAATCATGCACTAATAAAAGCAAACAAAAAAGCAGAAAACATACCTGCATGGTGAGGTGACATGCCAGCTGCCAGGGTCTGCCATCGGCCCTGTATATATGGGGAGGGTGCTTCCTCCTCTCCCTGCGAGCCCCATCTCCAGAGTCACTAGAACAAGACCGTGTGGGCCTTTGTGTGTTGTGATACACTCACGTCTGCTCTAGAAACATTCGGAGCAGAGCTGAATGAACTGAGTCGTAGATCCCACCACCGTTTTTAAAGGGAAACACCATTCTAGTGGAAAGGATGAGGCCATTTCATCTCATGTCCTAAATGCCACGGCAGTAAGACACTTCTTCCCCAGGCCGATTTCACTTCACTTCTCAGTCTCGGAGGGACAAAGGCACAGTTTGCTTAGACAGAGTACACAGACCTGCAACCATTGAAATACATTTAAAACCACATAGGATGAGTGTTCTGTTTTCCACACAGACCCCTGAAGTGTTCCACCTGTTGCGTAAACAATTTTTTTCAGATTTATTGGAAAATTATCACATTCGGGGAAACAAGTTAGACCTTGCAAACCTATTCAGAGATACATATATTTTAAAAACATGACTCCTCCCAAGAAAGACATTTATTTCTTTAGCCTAAATAATTTTCTTACGTGAGCATATTCTGCTGATTTGTATTAAAAGATATCAAGGGAAGGATGAGGGACGTGTGAAGTGAAGATTCACCGAGTAACCCCCGACCTTGATTTCTGGGCACACAGACCTTGACTTCTGGTTCACTTTTCATCACCACCCCAAGCCTGGAAATCAGTCATCCTTGGAGATGGGGAAGGGTTGGAAAGACTTGCTGCAAGCGGTCTGCTCACTGGAAAGGCAGGTTCGCAGGGCACACTAAGCTGACGTTGGACTAGGGGAGTAGGAGTGAGGAAAACTGCCAGCTCAGGGCCAACCCCAAGGTAATTTTACGCTTGTACTTCACCTTAATTTGGACTTCATTTCTTGTCAGTTCACTCCCCAAATATGATTCATTCGCCATGGTTTTGCAATGAGGTGACAGCATCCAGCTGTATTTTTTTTAATGTGAGGAATCCTTGTTGCCTACCTTGTTCCTGTAGGTCTTACTAAAGTTAAGGAGAAAAAAAAAAAAAAAGATGACAAGAAAAACCCAGAAATATATATGTCATTCACGTACCAAGCCTTAAGTGGACTTTCAGAGATATTTACCAGTTTAAGGGTAGACCAGGGTAGTAAGTTGTTTATTTATTTTCTTGACCAGAAGTTTCAGATAATGAAAAATATCTGTGGGCCCTTTGGATGTCTAGCAGACAGATTTGAAAAAGCGGTTCTCTTGCACTGGGATCGATTTAACTTCTGAATTCCCTTCCTAACCCTTATTTTCTCACTCTTGAAGGGAAACATTGTTTCTCCTTTACCCTTTATGCCAGCTACTGCTTGGAGGTCTAACACCTCACTGAACAGAATCACTCCAGGAAGGAAGAGGAGGAGGTAGGAGGCTCGGGGTGTCGCTATTTCAATGAATTCTCACAAAATCCCTGAGTTACATCTTCCAAAAGGGGAATTTGGAATTTCATGCCTTCCAAAAGCAAAAAAGTCTGAAAATAATCCTAAACTGTCACCGCAGTCTTTGCTGTGAGTGTATCGACCCACCCAAAGTTTTCTCCCACCTCGTTCCTGTTCGTCCCAGGAAGACTTGACATAAGATCGATCTACTCAGCAAACTTTTTTAAAAACTATTTTATTTATTTGAGAGACAGAGCGCATTAGAGAGAGCATGAATGGGGGGAGGCGCAGAGGGAGAGGGACAGGCACGCCGCTCCTCTGGAGACTCTGTGCAGAACAGGTTGCCTTTGCTACGACCCTTCCAGGGACCTGGCAGCCTGAGAAGCCAGAGGCCGACGACTTATCGGGGCTCAGAGCAGGTGCAGGAGCCGCTGCCCTTCCTCCCGTGCCCGGACCGCCACGCCTTTGTGTCAGACGTCTTCACATCTGAATCATTCTCGCTGATCATTAGGTGCTAGTACAGCCCGACCGTAAGCTGTTATTGAAATGACCACTCTGAAGAAACTGAAAAGATTGAAAGACTCTTTCAACTATGACTCACAGTGTGATCCAAAACAGGGAAAGTAAAGAGATGAGAAATTTTGCGAAACAGCAGGAACCGATCAGGAGAAGGCGTGGCTGACAGGTCCAGAGACACAGGCCCCGGTTTTGGACATTTATGCAAATGACGTGAGTGTCTGCTGCCACGCAGAAATGCCAACAATTTGTGAAAGGCAAGCCCCCTCCTCATGCGATCCCAGGACCCATCCCCTGGGGTCAATATGCAGACATTTCTTTCTTTTTTTTTTTTTTTTTAAAGATTTTATTTATTTATTTATTTATTTATTTGACAGAGAGATCACAAGTAGGCAGAGAGGCAGGCAGAGAGAGAGAAGGAAGCAGGCTCCCCGCTGAGCAGAGAGCCTGATGCGGGGCTCCATCCCAGGACCCTGAGATCATGACCCGAGCGAAAGGCAGTGGCTCAACCCACTGAGCCACCCAGGCACCCCAATATGCAGACATTTCAATGATTTTTATGAGCATGATATGTGTGTGTACAATCATACACATGGGTGACCTTGGAAATCTTTAAAGAACAAATCCACGCTGTCCACGGGATCCTACATGGCATGAAAACAACGTGCTTGATGTGGGCAATTTACCATGAAACAACTCTCTTGACATCGGCCTATTTACCACTTAGCTCTTACCTTTTACAAATTCCTTGTGTGAAGAAATATTCCTTTAAATTATCCATTTCATGAAAGGAGGGGGAAAAAACCCCACTATTTCTGTACTCACCCCTGGATCTTCTTTAAATATTTGAAAAAATTAAAAAAAAATGTTTTACAAAGTAAAATAATTTAAGTCAGGGTCAAAATCAGCTTTAGATAATATTATACATACATCTCTCCCTCCTCCCTCCCAAGATGTGACCTTTGGTTCTGAACGAGCTCATCCCTTCTCTTGGCCAGCCCTCCAGTCGCTACTTACTTTAGTCCTGTTGGTGTGGACGCTAGGTGACAGGGAACCCCATAGGTCTGGTCATTTGGGCTCTTATCTATAAATACGCATTTTCCTTTTTTTGAATTGCAACTACATTGAATTGAATTCTCATTTGTAGAACATTTATGGAAAATAGCTTTTAAAGCAACTTTAAAATTTTTAATGAGGAAGAGCTGCTGGTTTGCAAAATAATGTTCATCGACTTAAAACAATTATTTGTAACATGGTTTTAAGCAAGCTAGGAGTATAGTTATTGCATAATTTAAAAATCTATTATAGCATAAATATTTAGATAGTAACAGACCATTTAGGGAGATTGAACTAATGTACTTCAGATATTCTCTTACCATGATGCAATGCTAAAATCAGGATTTCTTACTTAATTACAGAGTGTAGTTGTGAATTGCAGACACCATGACTTGGAAAAGCATCTTACAATTCTATTGCAAGTAAGAATCAGAACTACAGTTGTTTCTGTGAGATCTCTTGAGATTTACTCTACCTTTTAGAATCCTTGCGCTATTTGGAAGAAAGAATGAGTAGTTACCTGGAGAAAACATAAGGATTTTACAAATGACAGACACTAGCAAAAGTGGTTACAGTATGCTTTCAAACATGTTTAAACACTGAACGTTGTTTCCTTTTTCCACATGACGTAAACACGTACCATTGAACTGGCAATTTCATACCACTCTGGTTATAAAATAAATTTTCCTTAATAGCAAAACAAAACAAACACACACACACAAATGCTATTTTTCCCCCTTTCATTCAGATCAAATCTAATTTCATACATATTAATGAAAAAATACCTTTGATGTATATATCACAGATTAGTAATTCAACTGAGACTCTTTTGAGGTCCTAATGAATTAAAATATTAAAGCATTCATTCTATTCCACTCCATTTATGGTGAGCTGGGCTCTTTGGCAGCTCTTCTGGAGCTGTTGAGAAGATCACAGCACAGCAGGAATCCCTTGGGCTTCCTCAGCAAAGCAGATGCAAGTGGCTCCCTGGGGTTCTTTCCTGAGTATTGCAACATTCTGTGAACTATGACAAGCATTCACATTTGTGTATCTCCTTTTAATGCATAACATCCTAGTAAGCCAGGCAGAAGAGTTACCTACTGGCACCCTTGATAGTTGTGCATTGTGATAATTTTATAATTCATTTTTTTGGTAGGGTTTCATTTACCAAAAATTTTTTTTTCATTATGTTATATTAGTCACCATACATCATTAGTTTCTGATGTCATGTTCCCTGATTCATTGTTTGCATAGAACACCCAGTGCTCCATGCAATATGTGCCCTCTCTCCTTCCCATCACTGGGCTAACCCATCCTCCCACCCCCCACAAACCATCAGTTTTCCAGAGTTCACAGTCTCTCACGGTTCCTATCCCCCTTTATTCCCCCCTTAATTTTTCCCTTCCTTCTCCTAATATCCTCCATGCTATTCCTATGTTCCACAAGTAAGTGAAACCATATGATAATTGGCTTTCACTGTTTGACTTATCTCACTCCGTATAATCTCCTCCATTCCCATCCATGTTGATGCAAAAGTTGGGTATTCATCCTTTCTGATGGCTGAGCAATAGTCCATTGTCTATATGGACCACATCTGCTTTATCCATTTGTCTGCTGAAGGGCATCTCAGCCCTTTCTACAGTCTGACTATTGGGACATTGCTGCTATGAACATTGGGGAACAAATAATCCTAAAATTTGTATGGAATCAGAAAAACACTGAATCACCAAGGAAATGTAGAAAGAGAATAACAAAGCTGGGGGCATCACGCTGACTGATTTCAAGCTCTATTACAAAGTTGTGATCACCAAGAGAGCATGATACTTGCACAAAAACAGACACATAGATCAATGGAACAGAGTAGAGAACCCACATATGGACCCTCAACTTTAGGGTCAAATAATCTTCAACAAAGCGGGAAAAAATATCCAATAGAAAAAAGACAGTCTCTTCAGTAAATGGTGCTGGGAAAACTGGACATTCTTCTATGTAAAGAAGAATGAAACTCGACCATTCTCTTATACCACACATAAAGATAAACTCAAAATGGATGAAATGTGAGGCAGGAATCCATCAGAATCCTAGAAGAGAACATAGGCAGTAACCTCTTCAACATCAGTCACAGCAACTTCTTTCAAGACTTGTCTCCAAAGGTGAAGGAAACAAAAGTGAAAACGAAATTTTAGGACTTCATCAAGATAAAAAGCTTCTGCACAGTAAAGAAACAGTCAATGAAACAAAGAGGCAACCCATGGAATGGGAGAAGATATTCACAAATGACACTACAGAAAAGGGCTGGTGTGCAGGATCTATAAAGAACTTCTTAAACTCAACACCCAAAAAGCAGATAGTTGTATAATTCTTAAGTAGAAGTGTTACACATTACCTTTAAAACATAGTCCAAGGTAATAATCCAAACTTAGGTCATTATTTACTATGTATATGTTAGCCTTGCCATGCATCTAATACAATCCTCCTCTTAATAATCTGAAACAAAAACTTTCACTGTATTTCCTTGATCAGATCAGTTCCATAACTATGCAAGTCTTAGAATAATCATTATATCCTAAAGCTCCTTTAGTGGAACCGTTTCTATGTTTTATCAGTGGTTTATAAATAGCACTTTTCAGGACACCTGAGAGACTCAGTTGGTTAAGCATCTGCCTTCAGCTCAGGTCATGATCTCAGGGTCCTGGGATTGAGTCCCGCATCGGGCTCTCTGCTCAGCCAGGAGCCTGCTTCTCCCTCTGCCTTCCGTTCTCCATGCTTGTGCTCTCTCTCTCTCTGTCACAATAAATATAAATCTTTAGAAAATAGCAGTTCTCTTCAATGGCAGTGGTCAGATAGTGTATTAACTGAAAAAATGTTTTACTTTGCTAGCTTCTGAGGACAAGCTGAGGAGAAATCCTTGGCAGCAGACATTGGCTGTTATAGGCAGGGTCCTGCCAGCTCTACTTTGGGGACCCAAATAGGAACACAATCCCCCCACCGGCCCCCCGCCCCAGAAGAAACTTCCAAGGAGAGATTCAGGGTTGAAGTGAATGAATACGTTAGAAATTGTCAGGGAGATCATTTAGTCTCCTTCTGCAGTCTACAGCTGAGCATCTGAGGGAGTCACGAGGGTCTGTCAGAGGGGATCTGGGAGATGTGACAGGCCATGCCCAAGACCTCAGGTCATGGTCTCTCTCGGTGGGTACTCCTGGCTGGGATCCTGGCAAGCATTTTGTCATTAATACTGAGAAAAACTCTACAGGGGGAGGACATAGACTTCCTTTCAGATTGAAGCTTAGAAGACTGAGGAGGGAGACCACAGGTTTTCTATAGAAAATCTTCAGCCTTCTATTGAAAGTTGAAAATTAGAAATTGGTTTAAAGAAACAGCTGTTTATTGGCCTTCACGATTCTGGTGCTAATCACAGCTTCATGGGGCTCCCCTTCCACTCACTCACCAGCTGGGTGGGAGACGACGGCCTGAACAATGACTTTGGAAACCTCCCTAGCATTTTCCGGACATGTTTTTCTTCTTACGACTTGGGTTCCTAACTGTCCCTGTATTTAGGGCTTTCTGCAGTTTTTCAGAGTTTCAACCTGGGCTCATATTATGTTTGAGGGATTCATCTGAGTCTATAAGGTACAGGACATCATGTCATTAAAAAAATCCGCAGTCAACAGAAAATAGGAAATGAACACAGATTCTTCCTTGAGGAAGGGTCTGGAGCCTTCAGCTCTCTCACAGACGATCTGTGATCAGGCGTTGATGCTGACCACATCGAATTTTACAGAGCCCCGAGATCTAGGAAAACTGCAGGCATTAAGAAACCCTTGCCCTTTGGTGATTGGGAATGGAAGAGCAAAGACCCTCCTTCCACCAATGGCATAGATAGGACTCAGTCGCAGGTGCTCCTTCATTTCCCTGTGACAGACAGACACAGACCCTCCACATTCCCATTCTCTGTTTCATAACTAATTGGCTAAGCCTCTCATCCCCACTGATCAGTCAGAACAAAGCGCTGACTAATGGAACTTGGTGATGTCCTTGTCCTTCCCCCAGCCTTTGAACAACCTCTCCAGAGTGCATGCCGGCCTCGGCATCAGATACCTGATGACTCTGCCCTTCACCCCGGCTCCCCACTCCTCTTTCTGGCCTGTTCTCCCCTCCCCACACAAGAAAACTCTTTACTTATTTATTTATTTTTTTGATCCTACCCCTGTACCCCATGGAGGAGATGTTTTCAGATCTTCTGTTTGGATGGTCCCCTCCCATCATTGCAATAGCTTCTTTCCTCTTCCTGCAATGATCCTTTTGAATACAAATTCTCTGTATTAACTTCTGATTTTTTTTTTTTTTTGTATGATAATAGCAGGGGCAGGTCTACAAAGAAACTCCTTCAAAAAGAAAATAGCTGAAAGCTGATTATTTGCAAGAATGGCCCCAATTTTGTTTTAAGTATTTGGTTAAGCAGGACATGTGAGCACATTATCCAGAATTTACCATAGCCTTCGGGTCCTGCTTATTGGACAGAGAATCCTGTGAATGTACGGCTGCATCAAAGACACTTTTGTTTGCACTTCCTCATGTAGAAATCTAATACTGTGGTAGGTTAACCAATGCATTTCTTATCCCCTGGTCTCTGGGGGCCTCCAAAATTCTCTACTGTTCAGGCTACCCCTTGACATCTCCTCCTTCAAATTGGGAGTTGTTTTAGCAGAAATGCAAAGAGAAAGAAGAGTAGATGCTAGTGTTTTGAGCTTTAATAAAGTTGGGAAAATGCCTGATATCAGAGGACTGAGTATTCCTCATCCCAGAGCACATGAGGAGTCGTGGAATGAGACGGCGGAAGGAACGGTATTGTTGTCATGATGCTCTCCTATGCATGTAGATGGCGGCCTCACATGCGAGTGGCCGAGGGTGCTGCGGGGACCTTCCCTGCACAGACAAGGAGAAAGACCCACGTACAAGTCATAGCAGAACCTCCCATGGCACTCCACATCGTTCAACAAAAATATACATAACATTTACCGTCTGGCAGGCACCTGTCCAGGCTCTGGGCACAGGGAAATCAATATAGACATGAAAAAGAAAATCCTTTTCTCATGAAGCTGTTTTGTGTGGAATCCCACACAGGTCACCAATAAGTAAAACCACAAATAAGTAAAATCTACCAAAGTATTAGATTTCTACATGAGGAAGTGCAAATTCCTTAAAATATAAGGAAATGTTGCAAAATTGAAAAAGGGATATAATTTCACACATATACACAAAAAACCTGGAGGAATTTTTAGAATATTATGAGTAAATTTTAGTACTTGCATCCTGTTAACCCTATCAAATGTTGGAATATTGGAAGTCAGAGGTTTTGAAGCCAAATAAGGGAAGGGGGGTAGGGAATGTGGAGGGCTGGGCGACCATCTTCACCAGGGAGGGGAGTAGGGATTCATGTGTTGAGACTCTGTAGCTCAGCAGACACAGAACAGGTGAGACACCATGAGGATAATTTGCCCAGTGTAGAAACACAGGCAGAGGGGCGCCTGGGGGGCTCAGTGGGTTAAGCCTCTGCCTTTGGCTCAGGTCATGAACCTGGTGTCCTGGGATCAAGCCCCACATCAGGCTCTCTGCTCAGTGGGGAGCCTGCTTCCTCCTCTCTCTGCCTGCCTCTGTGCCTACTTGTGATCTCTGTCTGTCAAATAAATAAATACAAAAAAAAAAAAAAAAAGAAAGAAAGAAAGAGAGAGAGAAACACAAGCAGAGCCCAGTACCTCGGAGCCCTTGGGCAGAGACTCAACATTGCTTAGATGCTGGGAATATTGTCATAAGATAAAGGCCCAGCTCCAGTGGTGTTTACCCCAGCCCCTGTGTGTGCCTTCTAGTCACATTCCCACTGGCGTTTTGCATTTGGAATATGGGAGAGGAACTGGACACCTTGCATAACTTAGCTGATAGGTGTGAATCATACAGTGAGATTGTTAATGTCTTTGGGCATCTTCACCCATCACATGAGAGTCAGCTCATCCTGCAAAATCATGTGAGTTCCTTTTCCTGGGACTCAGTTTACTCATCTGTAGGCAAGAGGGTTAGTGGAGGTAGGACATAGGCTCTAGTCCATGTGCCCGTCTGTTTCAGCGGAAGACAGTCTGATGGGGGCTAAGTTCTCAATGTCCCAACTCGACGGATCCGAGAGTAGACGTCCGTGTTTTTGCCGACCTGTCTTTGTTCATGGCGGGGATGCATCTCCTCAATGCTCTAGATATTGAGACGTAAAATCTGACAGAATAAATCATCCCTGTGTATTTTCTCCTCCACTCCCTCCTGAGTTATATTTCCTTTTCCCATCAGAATCAATTTTCTACATTTCTTAAAGGAGAATCTTTTGACAAAAATGTACATTATTTATAGTTGCTGAGAGAAAGGGCATTTTGCCCTCACTTTTCTGGAGATACATTTACAAATCATAAATGACAGACCCTATAGTGGCAACAGTTTTCTTGACATGGTCTTTACTTTTGTTTTTCCTCTTGGGCACATGAGAACCAGCACAGCAGATGTGTCACTAATTCTTCTTTTTTTTTTTTAACCTTAAATAAAAAATCAAGGTCTGTTTTCTTTTCTATTAAAACACATTTTCCCCCTCTCTCTCATGTTAAAATGGGTATTCTGAAAGACTTACTGTGGACTCAAGAAATACCTTTTTAAAATATAAGGAAATGTTGCAAAATTGAGGAAGAGGTGTAATTTCACACATATCCACAAAAAACCCTGGAGGAATTTTTAGAATGTTATGAGTAAAATTTAGTACTTGCATCCTGTTAACTCAATCAAATCATAAACTTAAATTAGCTTAATTTACTAAACTGTGTATTTTTTGGACCGAACTTTCAAGGGTAGACAAAGGTCAATTAATAATTATGTTCTTTATGGGCTAATAAAACAGGTTCCAGTGAGTCAGTATAAACCAGTTCAGAGGTCGGCTAACTCAGCTGCACCCCAGAAACCTTTCCCACACTGAAGCCATCGTTGTAATTAATCTCCCCACACACCGTCCACGATTTAAACCTCAGTGAACATCAAATACAATCTTTTTCATCGGGCAGGTCCCTTAAAGTTCTCGAGGACCTGTCTTTTCACCAAGAAAGTAATGAAGTGGGAAGGTCATATTAATGATCCAACCAGCTTGTTCATATCCTTGCACACCGAGACTCGCCTGCTGCATCTTTAGGGAAATGAAATATGGTTCTGCCTTTCTTCACTCTTTCAAGTAATAGGATATAAAGCAGCAATTCCGATAGAAAGAACAGTATCTCATTTTCTCGGTTCTAGTCTACTCTTCAGAAAAGGGGTTTGATAGATAGGCTGTCACTCAGCTCTGCCCTTCTCTTTACTTGGGGGAGACTTCTGGGATTCCTTTTTAACTCTGGGAGACACTAAATCTAGTGCAGAAACTGACCCCTGACGACAGGAGACGTATGGTCATGCCATTTTCTGTCACTTGCAGCAACCCATGGGTAGAATAACCGAAACGGCCCCTGAGGGATGAACTTTAAGGACTAATTTAGTATTCTAGAAAGTCTCTTTATATTTGATTCAGGTGAGAGCCGAGACCCTTAGTGAGAATGTAGAGTAATGTGCAGAAAATGACAGGTACATTGTTAGAAATTTCCCACAAAACTTTAAAGCATAAAATGCCTGAAGGTGGAAGAAACGTCAATGGGAATTCAAAGTACTTACGGAAAACTTAGGGACTCTTCCTGTGAGAGTGGTCAGCAAGATGCCCCAACAAGACAAGTTTGCTCTTCCCGAATTTTAAGTTGCGCTAATTACTTTGATTTTATTATAATATTCATCGATGAGGCAAGTCAGAATTATTTTAAAGCTTTCCCATACTCTTATCTTAACAAAGCAGATGAAAGCAGAGATGAGGGGGTTGATGTTGTTACTTGTTTCTTTGTTTTGTTTTGTTAAGCTGGGAGTATGTGGAAGTCACAAAGCTGTCAGGTTTGTTTTAGGAACATTTGGCAGCTAAGCCATGAAAAAATCCCCAGGATGTGAAGGAATGAGAGGGATGTGCAGTATACGGGTTTGCTTGTTTAAGGCTCAGTGTATTAGCTGTCCAATCTCCAAAGCAGTTAAATCTACAGCTTGGGAAATGCCTATATAAATTGGATGTTTACCAGATGTATTATTTCAGGGTTTAGCTGACCTGACAGTGCACATGGAGAATCTGACCAACTTTCAGTTTACTTCCTAGCCTCTGATTCTTTTTTTTAAGGGTTTATTTAATTATTTATTCATTTATTTATTTATCAGAGAGAGAGCACAAGCAGGGGAGTGGCAGGCAGAAGGAGAAGCAGGATCCCCGCTGGGCAAGGAGCCAGAGCCAGCATTGGATCCCAGGACCCTAGGGTTATGGCCTGAGCCAAAGGCAGACGCTTAACCCACCGAGCCTCCAGGTGCCCTTTATTCTCTGATTCTGAATTCTTTCTGTGCTCCTGAGTAATGGGATTACACCCACACCCCCGCCCCCATGTTGCTGGGTTCACTAATGAGAATGCTAAAAAAGCCAAGATACCCTTTCCTCAGTTATGAGATTGCCAGTTTTTCAAGCTTTTCCCAAACAAATACAGGTAACTGCTGGGACAGAAATACCTCAGAACCCCTGTTAGCAGATGTCCAGATGTCCACAGGGGTTCCACCGAACGGCTCCACTAGGTCGGCAAGACATGCGGATTCTTGGCTTCTTTATGGCCTGACCACTAGTTTAGAAGCTGCCACAGAATTCCCTCAATTTAATTAAAAAGAGTTCATTCCTGTTGTATTACATCATGGGTCTATGGGCACATCATCTCAGCATGCGTCTTTTTAAATTTTGTTAGACTGTAAGAGAAATTAAAAATTTCTGTCTCTGTGACTCTTTGTCCTTCCCTCCTGTCCATCTGTCCTTCCTTCTCTTTTTCCTTTTCCTTCTCCTTCTGGGATTTCCAGTGGAATTATGTTGGTCCTCTTAATACTGTCTCATAGGTCCCGTGGGCTCTATTCGCTCTTCTCTAACCTTCCTTCCTTTCTGTGGCTCCAAGTAGGCAACTTCCATGGTCCTCTCTGAGTTCGCGGAGTCTTTTGTCTTCCTGCTCAAACGTGCTCTTGAATCCTCCCAGTAAATTTCTCATTTCAGTCATTGTACTTTTCAGTCCCAGAATTTCTTTTCAGTTCCTTGTTAGGGTTTCTACCTTTTTGTTTTCATTGCTGCTTCATTCCCCCACCATTTCCCTGACTTTACATCTTTCAGTTCTCTGAGCGCCATGAAGACAGTTACTTCAAGTCTTTGTCTAGTAGGTCCACCGTCAGTCTTTTGCAGGGACGGTTACTGTCGCTCTGTGTTTTTCCCCCAATTTTTTTGCATGCCTTATGATGTTTTGTTGTTGTTGAAAACTGAATGATTTGAATGAAATAGGGTGATGACTCGAGAAACCTAGAGAAGGTTTCTAGAGTCCACCTTCCCCGCCATTCACTGGCCTTGCTGGCTTTGTGCTGTGGTCTGTTTGAGAGCACTGTGGTATGTCATTGTGCTGAAGACCAGCCTGCGGTGTAAACTTAAGGCCTCCTCAAGTCTTTTCTCAGCCAACACCTTCCCTTGGGCACGTCCAGTAACTTTCTTAATTTTCCCTGAATATGCAGTTGTTTTTGAATTTCTTAATCATCAATGTCTGTGTCTTTGAAAGGTGGAAAAAGAGGAGGACAGATAAGCAGTACCATCCCTTTAAGTACCGTGGAAGTCAGTCCCACCAAAGGGGAAGAGCTTGTATCGATGGGGGGGCTGTGACAACAGTGGCCATCTGCCTCTTGGTCTCACCCTGTGATCAGAAGCAGCAGTTGGTGATGAGACTCTGATCCTCCCTATTTGGAGGACCAGGTCCTTCTTGCCTACCCCTGTTCTGTGGGCTGTGTGCGAACTGCTCTAGGAACATGTGCCTGCTGTCTGCGGGGCTGCAGAGTGGTGGAGGTCTGGTAGCGGATGAGCTAGACTTCACTTCCTAGTAATTAGTAAAACGTTCCCTGGTACCTTTCCTCACAGACTGTGTTCCATCTCAACATACTGCAGCCCAACTTTAAAACAAAACATCGTTGCCAATATGTGGTAAAGCAAATATCAGCTGGAAGAAATCACTGTCCATTAGGACCAAATAGTTCAAGAATTTGATGTTGATTTCATACCTCAAAGAGACTAGATGAACACAAACCAGTAAAAGACACTTCTGCCTTGTACATTTGTGTGGACCTCTGTAGCCTGCTGGTGTCTCTCGTCGTTCTGCATTTCTGTTCACAAGATGTTGTGTGGACCGTGGCAGGGCAGGGTAGATGTCTTGTGGTGACAGAGCCTCTTCCCGGAGGCACCCAGACTCGACTCAGTTCCCTTTGCAAATGTGGCTGACCTGGGATGGTCTGTGCGGATCTCTCAGAGCTGTGCATGCTGGTGGTCTCTGCCCTGCCAGAGGGTCCAGCTTGTGGACACGTGAGCTAAGGGTCCCACGCCTTCCCACTCACAGCCCCGGTGATTCCTTCTGTCAGGCAACCTTTGATTCAAGGTCGAGAGATGCATTCCCAGGGAGAAAAGGCCAAGGTCATTTACACAAAGTTTAGTTCAAACCCAGGACCACCCTCTGTCTCTTCCCAGCCTTGACTGGAAAGCAAAGCAATAAAGGTTTCTTTCCTGATCACTCATAAATGCTCAGTGTCCATCCCACACTGCATACAAGTGACATGTACTTTTTTAATAAAAAGAGATTTTGTTAATAACCTTATTCTTTTTTTTAAAGATTTTATTTATTTATTTGACACAGAGATCACAAGTAGGCAGAAAGGCAGGCAGAGAGAGAGGGGGAAGCAGGCTGCCTGCCAAGCAGAGAGCCGATATGGGACTCGATCCCAGGACCCTGAGATCATGACCTTAACCAAAGGCAGAGGCTTAACCCATGGAGCTACCCAGGCGTCCCAATAACATTATTCTTTTATTTTCGGAAAATGACACCATGTGTGATTCTTCTTAGGCACTGCTCACAACCAGGAAAGAACAGGTAATTAGCATCGGTGGGTCTGACACAGTTCCTCCTGGAGAAGAGAGTGGGAGCCAGAAGCGCCTTCTTACTCTTCTCAAAATCAACAAGAGAAATGTTTTCATTTCCTCCTTTCAGTTGATCTCAATATGTTGTTTATTCTCCAGCTCCCCTTAGTTTTCCTTTGGCTTGGAACTTAAATATTTATTGAAATAACTCTGAAATCTTTCTTTTTCTTTTTTTTTTTAAGATTTTTCTCATTTATTTGATAGAGAGAGGAGGGGCCACAAGTGGCAGGGAGGGGCAGCAAGCAGAGGAAGAGGGACAGCAGGTTCCCTGATGAGCCCCAAGGCTGGGCTTGATCTCAGGATCTTGGGATCATGACCTGAGCTGAAGGCAGATCCTTAACTGACTGAGCCACCCAGGAGCCCCTTATTATGAATTATTTCAGTTGGTCTCACAGATTTACTAATCGTCCAAGTTGTCAATCCTTATAGATGAAGATAATCACCATGAAATAGCTTCCATGACCCTTTCCTGATTCAGAAGCACTATTGCCTTGGGGTGTCTTTTGGGTCAAGTGAAGATCCCTCTGCCTGAGTTCCAGGAACTCCCATGGTCAGTCCAGAGACATTCTGGGACTGTCTGAGGTCCTGAGACTCCAAAAATGACAGAAATCTAGTTAAGAGCGACTAAAAGAAGTTATTTCTATAAAATCAGAAATAAAATGGCAACAGAATTAAAGTTGTAGAATCAGAAGAGAGAAAAACCAAAAGAATAAAACTGCAACTAAGTACAATATAAATAACCATCTTGTCTTGAGTTTTCTAAGCTGTGTTTGACAACTGAAGCCAGAAATTGCTGCCTTGTGTAAAGTGGTTTTCAGTACATGTAGGTAAGATATTTAAGACAAATTATAAAGTGGAAGGAATAATTTTCCTCCACTTTTTATGGGAAAATGTGGGCACAAATGTAATAAGTTATATTTGTAAAACGTAACACCCAAAGTAACCATGAAAAGATCTACACAAAGTGATACATTCAAAAACAAGATAGATTAGCCAAAATAGACATTTGGGAAAATGTTACCTTCTCTTACTTAAAGTGGAGTCTATGTTCTTGAAGACAGAATCAGCCAGACCAAAGACTGCGGCACTTACTGGCTCAGGAGCCCATGCCCCAAATTCCCCGGTGACTGTTTGTGCCCACACAAGCCTGAGTCTGTTGGGCTCCACATCCTATCCAAGTAGCATGAGAAACACAATGCAGGTTCTAATCCTCATGAATATTTGCCAGTAGAAGTTCTGAATCGGTGACAGCCTATTTAAATTAATGCCCATGTCAATCACCTCCAGTTTATAATGGAAGATCTTCTGTTTTTGTTTTCACATATATGTTTGCCCCTCATGGATCTGACATTCATACTTTTCAACATGACCCTTTGAATAAATGCTTTCCTGGGCAGTAGCTTGAGAGCTCTCAACCTGCTGCAAATTAGAACCACCCAACTCTGTAAAACGTAACTAGTAGGCAAAGTGGGTCAAGGATACATGAGGCTTCTCTGTACTGTCTTTGTAACTTTCTACGCAGCTACATTTTTTAAAAAGATGGCTAAAACAAGGAACTAAGAAATGGTGATCTAAGATGTTTCCACTGGGGGCACCTGGGTAGATACACAGAGGAGAACTCTGTAGTTTTCCCAAGCAGCGTATGAATTGATAATCATTTCCAAAGAAAATGATTAAATACAAAATTAGAATTACCTAAAAAGAGTTTCAAAATGCTGGTGCCCTGACCCCAGCCCGTAGATTCGTCTTATCGGACTCGCGTGCCAGCCAGAGCTGAGAGCCGGGAGCAGAACTAATGGTATCAATATGTCAGCACACTGACAGCGGCAGATTTCACGTAGTCTGTGTTCCTTGCAAATGAACATGATAAATATCCCTTCAATATCTTGGCAATAAGTATTGATAATGTTCATGTCACATAATTGTATTTTAAAAGTCTGTCATAAAAGTTGTTTAAAGAAATTTATTAAAATGTGTAGACTTTTATTTGCATATTAATAGCATTTAACTACTCTATGATGGTGCCAAATAATGCTTTTAAAATAATTTAAGCCTGACTTCTTATTAACTTGAAATGTATGCACAGTCTTAGAGATAAGTGTATGTTGCATTGCGTTCTGAAGATACGAGTAGAATTCTCATCATAATATCCTTTCATCATGTTCAGTTTATGATATAAGCAATTAAAATTGTTTTGTTTTTTCTTGCATATGCATTTGTATCAGCATAGACTTGACATTCATCTTTTTTCTTACTTTTAATATAATCCCTTGAACAGAGGATCCTCTTAGGGAAATCACATGTAACTGCTGTAATTTAAGACTGGAGAAACCCAGAAGTGAACTGTTGTCATAACACCACGTACCTTCAGAATTCCTGACATTTTGTTGTTACTAACTTACGATATGGTAGATGCTTGGTTTATAGAGAAAAGAATTTTTACCTGACTTATTAGGCAATGTTGTTTCCACAGTTTCTATTTTGGTCAAAATTTACAATTTGCACTTTCCATGTTTTTCCTTTCTCTTTCTTTACTAATGTGATAGCAGTTATAATATTTATCTTATCCTATATCACTATCATAGGTATCAGGACTTATCAATACATCCATTTGTACAGAAGTTGTCCAACAAGTGAAGAGAGTACCAAGACCCGTATGAAAAGTAAGTTCGATCTGCAACAGGAAGAGTGTGTCTTCTGATTGCCAGCTCTGGTTTGCTTATTGCTGCAACGATGTGAATTTCTTGCTAAGCCAGGGCTCTAGCAGATGAAACCCTGCTCTTGGCTTCTCGATGAGGCCATGGGCTGTGCAGGGCCCTGGGCTTGCTGCGGGAAGCTCTGCTCAGCCTCCTCCATCATGCGTCTGTTTGATCCCCCTGAGGTGTGTCCATTAATCACTGTTAGTCCGTTACTGACTATTCCAACCTGATCTCCTATCACCAAAATACAATTTTCCTAATTATTGTAGGATTTAAATAAGACCAAGGCTTTGAGTTATGACCCCAGTCTCTTAAAAATGAGATGCAAGTTCTGTTTTAGAAGAGGGCTTTGCTTTCTGGGGAAACCTACATCATGGCCTCCCATTCTCGGTTGGCATTTGCAAAACAAGACCAGGACATGTCTTTAGAAGAGACAGCTGTGAAGAAAAGAGATGTGGGGGAACAGAACCGGACTACAGGTGGAAACTTCAAGGAGGGAAATAAAGCAAAATTGCTATTGAAAGATGTTTATTTTCCTTAAAAGCCAGAAACCATTTAAGCTTGCTCTTCACCTAGCTGTGGCTTGCATTGAGAGGAAAGTGTGTGATGTCGACATTTTTTGAGGACAATGGCATGGTTTTGAAATGTAAACCACCTTTGCTTTGCAGGAGCTTTTGATCTTGATGAAACAAAGGAAACAGTCAACAAAACAAAGAGGCAACCCATGGAATGGGAGAAGATATTTGCAAATGACAGTACAGACAAAAGGTTGATATCCAGGATCTATAAAGAACTCCTCAAACTCAACACACCCAAAACAGATAATCAAATTAAAAAATGGGCAGAAGATATAAACAGATGCTTCTCCAATGAAGACATACAAATGGCTATCAGACACATGAAAAAATGGTCATCATCACTAGCCCTCAGGGAGATTCAAATTAAAACCACATTGAGATACCACCTTACACCAGTTACAATGGCCAAAATTAGCAAGATAAGAAACAACATGTGTTGGAGAGGATGTGGAGAAAGGGGAACCCTCTTACACTGTTGGTGGGAATGCAAGTTGGTGCAGCCCTTTTTTGAACAGTGTGGAGATTCCTCAAGAAATTAAAAATAGAGCTTCCCTATGACCCTGCTATTGCACTACTGGGTATTTACCCCAAAGATACAGATGTCGTGAAAAGAAGGGCCATCTGTACCCCGACGTTCATAGCAGCAATGGCCACGGTTGCCAAACTGTGGAAAGAACCAAGATGCCCTTCAACGGATGAATGGATAAGGAAGATGTGGTCCATATACACTATGGAGTATTGTGCCTCCATCAGAAAGGAAGAATACCCAACTTTTGTAGCAACATGGATGGGACTGGAAGAGATTATACTGAGTGAAATAAGTCAAGCAGAGAGAGTCAATTATCATATGGTTTCACTTATTTGTGGAGCATAACAAATAGCATGGAGGACAAGTGGAGATGGAGAGGAGAAGGGAGTTGAGAGAAATTGGAAGGGGAGGTGAACCATGAGAGACTATGGACTCTGAAAAACAATCTGAGGGTTTTAAAGGGGCGGGGGGTGGGAGGTTGGGGGAACCAGGTGGTGGGTATTACAGAGGGCACGGGTTGCAAGGAGCAATGGGTGTGGTGCAAAAACAATGAATTCTGTTACGCTGAAAAGAAATAAAAAATTTTAAAAAAAGACCAGTTTAAAAAAAAAAGAAGAAGAAGAAGGAAGAAAAGAAATGTAACCCGCCTCACCCATCAAGAGCAGAAGTCAGAAAACAGACATCTCAATGAATTTATGCAGTCTGCCTGGATTTGGCCTTCGTTTGTGATTTGAACAGGTTCTCTGCATCTGCGCATGAAAGATGTTTGTGAGACTGGATCCACGTGTTTTCACTTGTCAGCCACATCATCTCCCCATGTTTCTAGTCAGGCTTCACTCAAGGTGGAATCAGAAAGCACAGAGCAGTTAGCGTCCCCTTCAAATTTAGACAAAATTCAGCTGACATTTGTGCATGTGCTTTTAGTTCACTGTCAGAGAAACATTCAGTACAAGTGGAATGGAATAAGATGGGATACGTGTTGTGTTTCTCTAATTTCCAGGAAACTTATCACAGGAAATAATAATATAAATCCAAAAAAATTTTTTTCAGCACAAAATTATGCTATGGTAGACTATAATTTTACTTCAAGCAAAGGTTAAATTCCCAGTTCCAAAGTATATTTCTAATTCTCAATATTTTGAATTAGAATTGATAGCGCTTCTAATTTTTCCCCAAGTAGATGGTCCACAGACAATCTACACTATGATCTCTAAGTGGCAGTTGTTATTAAGTCTTAGAATTGAATGGAGATAAAATATGCATCTACATGCATAGAGTTTAAAATACACTTACAAAGGTGTACATGATACTTATTATAAAAAAGAAATGGTTGATTTTTGGCAGAGGTACCAAAGGAATTCAGTGGAAAAGGGACAGTTTTTTCAATAAATCGTGCTGGCAAAAATTAGATATCATGCAAAAAAAAAAAAAAAAAAGAAGGTTGACTTTTACTATGTAATACACTTAAAAATAACCCCAAATGGATACTAGACTTACACATAAGAACTAGAATTGTATAGTTTCTTCAGGAAAGCCTAGGAGGGAGTCATCTTGAGCTTGGGTTGGGCAAAGAGCAAACGGACACATAAGTGAAAGAGCAATCCATAAAAGAAAAAACTGACAAATAGGAATTCATCAAATTTAAAATGTTTGTGTGTCCAACATAAAGGAAATCAGTTATGTGTACAGACTTGCTCGCAAATGTTCATAGCAGCATTACTAGAAAGAGGCAAATACTGGAAACAACCCAATGTCCATCAGCAGATGAGCAGATCAACAAAACACGGTATCGATAAGATAGGAACTAGCACTCAGCCATACCAAGGCATGAAACACTTCCATCAGCAGTTCTCAACCTCGACACCCTTGACAAACCGAGTTAACCAGGGCTTTCTTTCATTGTGGGGGCCATCCTGCGAACTGTGAGCTGTTTACTAACAACCCTTGTCTCTAGCGACCAGATTGAAGTACCCACTTCCTGTTCCTGCCACAACTGTGGCAACAAAAACATTTCTCTAGACATTGCCAAGTGTCCCCTATAGGACAAAATAGTCCCTGTTTGATAATCCTACATATAAGCGTTGTTCCAGTAAACTTGCTTGAGTATATGATTTGTCCCTAATTCAGGTATCCTTTAGACTATGCAGACATCACTTAGAAAATGAATAAACAAATAAGTAAGTAAAAAATAAAAAAAATAATAAATGCAAGATTTTATGATCAAGTGGAATGAAAACGTAAGTATGCATGCTCAGAAGTGAGGAAAGAAACTTATAATTTAATTTTTAAACATATTTTCTTAAAAAGATGCCTTCTTTAATTAAGTTTTGGAATGTCCTTGATAGGCTCCCTAAAGATTCCATTTTATCACTTTTGCTTAAGAGAAGACATTTTCAGAACCAATATGCTTATTTGCAGTTGGTCTGTGAGTATTTGCTGTATGGTTTAAGCAATTTAATCTTTTCAGATTTTGGCATCCCTCTAAACATGTCTGTACAGTCATTCATTAGTTATACAATGTTGCTTAGGCTTGCGATTCCTTGTGATGTTATGTACCTGAAGTTATTACAAGGTGCCCATAGAAATCGATATCCTTGTTTCCTATGAATGTGATTAAATTAGAACAAGACCTGGGGGCAGAATGTGATATAGGATTTTTCAACACACTTAATTTCAAACTTCATGGAGGAGACGCCGCTTTTCTAATTGAGCCTCTTGCCCTCTGCGAAGGACACTGCACACACGGTTTCTAGAGGGCACTTGGACAGAACTCACAGCCTGAGAAGGCCAGTGTGAAGGTCTCCTGGGCATTGTGGTCCCTAAATAGAAAGAAGAGTATCTTTTAAAATAAGGAAAAGTTAATGAAACATGGCAAGAGATGAATAGTTGCTCCAGAACTAGCCACTGTCCCTTATAAAGGATAAAACAGATTTGTTATCAAAAAATTATTAGGTGGCCTTTTAATTTCTCATCTGAAGATTTTTTGATTTAAATATACACACACATTTTTATCTATATCTTAGATGGCTTAAATTGTGCCTTCTGTCATAATACTAAAACAAAAAGAAAAAGAAAAAAGAAAAAACCTCAAACACCAGTATAATGTTTGCTGAAAGTCTTTCGGGAGCCAGGCAGGAAGATATGTTAACCACATGCCAGGCACGGAGAGAGAAAACTGACATGGATGGGAAAGGTAGCTCTTCTCTCTGGCATGTCAGTGGGGAACCCAAGGTCAGCCCTTCAGGGTGAAGCCAAGAGTGTGGCTGATCTCCTCTTGGCAAGCTGAAAAATATTACCAGAGGACAACAGAATCACAGCTAATACTTGAATGATGAGTTTTAAATTTATTTTTTAAAGGTTTTATTATTTTTATTTTATAGAGAGAGTGTGAGCAGTAGGAGGGGCAGAGGGAGAAGGAGAAAATCTTAAGCAAGCACCACACTGAGAACAGGGCCCAACACGGGACTCGATCTCACGACCCTGAGATCATGACCCTGAGCTGGAACCATGAGTTGGTCGCTTCACAGAAAATTGAGATTAAGAGTTCCAGGAACCAATTTCTACCTCCATCATAAAACCTGCCAAAATGTTTTCTATATGTGCCATGTATAACGCTTGTTGCTAGAAATGGTTTCCCTCTACTATCAATGCCCCCATCATCCCTTAGTGAAGAGTGAATGTCTGAAACACACTAGACTATTCAAGAAGAAATGGTCTTCAAGACCCACTTGCAGAGAAGAACATGTGAGTAGGATCCAGGATCCAGCCTATTGGTCGATGAAAAAGGTACACATGGCTTATGCTCTGGAAATCGGGAAATGATTGTGTAGAGTGATTTACGAGCAGAATGGCTCATGCATGTAATTTGTATTGATGGTTAGAGGGCCCAGAGTCAAATTCTCGTCCATGATTAAATCTGTGCAGGCTTCTAAGCCAAGCGATTCTGTGTCCTGAGCACGTCTGGCCTCCCCTTCCCATGAGAGTGGACAGCAAGGAGCACACGGAAGTAAGGCTGTGTGTACGTATGAGGTGTGAGTCTCTTCTCCTGTGACGGCTTCCACCTTCTTGGTGAAGTAGGGAGCAGGGCCATCAGTGCAGGTGGATATGATGGGGGTTGAGGAAGGAGGAGATGATGGGGAATACTCCTGTGGGAAAGCAGCAGGCCCAGTGCACTGGAGGAGCCTGGGGCAGACTGCCAGGGCCTGCCTGCTCCAAGGGGTCATGGATGACAGGAGACCCATCACAAGGGTTGTGTGGGTTTTCTCCACATGTTTGGTTTCCTGAATGCAGGCACAATAAAGGTGGAGTGTTAGGCTTAATAACTCTGGGGGCTGTGGTTTCACTCAGCAGAGGCAAACAGGCAAGAGCAGAGCTTCAGGTTTGAGGGAGTCTGTGCTATGGAAGGGTTAGGCTTGGTCTGCACCCCTCTAGGGAAGACAGGGGAGAAGCCGTCACATGTGTGGGGGATGGTTGGCCCATTCAGTGGAGCTGAGGTCCCAGTGGCACCCAAATCCATGTTGATGATGGAGAAAATTAGAGAGAATGACTTGGAGAAATAAAAGTATTGGTTAGAGAGTGGGAGGCAGGATGTTGAGATGAGGGAGGGGTTCCAGCTGTGTTCCAGAAGTGGGCCCTTCTCAGCCTTTCCTGTGCATACAAATCACCTGGAGTCTCAGATGTGAGTCCGGAGGTCTGCGGTGACGTCTGAGATTTTGCATTTTTAATAAGCTCTCCAGTGATGCTGGTGCTGGTGACCTAGGACCCCATTTTACGTGGGGACTGGGCCCTGGCTGTGGGAGCACGATGCTGAGCTGTGGAGACTGGCACTGGAGAACCCAAGAGAATCCAGCAGGGGTTGGAAGAGCACATACATGTACCAAGATTTCCAAAGTGAGCCATAAGCATCCACGGGACAGATCATCAGTAGACTCAGAGCTGAGGTTCAGAAACGTGGGGCAATGCAGTGAGGGACAGCAGGAGAGTTAGTCCACAGATGTGAGATTCAAGGCTGGGGGTTGGAGGAAAGCGAGTCAGAGCAGGGTCTAAAATCAGCCACAGAGGCCCAGCGGACACGACCCTGCCCCCTGCACAGGTGGCCAAGGCTCCTGAGGGTGTCCTGGGGGAGTTACTACAACAAAAAGGTGACCGGAGGGAAGAATGAGGTTTTGCTGATGGGATTCCAGGGCATTTAGGATTTCCTGAAGGAAAGACAAGGATACAGAATCACGGAGAAAAGTACAGAATGTGAGGGGTTCTGCAGTTTCTCATGGTGGGTAACTGACAAGCGAAGGGCTGAGAGGAGTTCCGGGTTCGCCGGGATGGAGGTGGTCATCTGTGAGTGTGGGAGACCTGGATGGGGAGCAGAGGTGGTGGGGCAAGCCTGTCGGTGGGGCCTGTCAGTGGGGCCAGGAAGGGCCGGGAAGGGACTCACATCCAGAGCAGGGACTCTCTCTCGAGGTCTTGCCACTTGGGGTTCCCCTTTTTTGTGTGTGTGTGTGTGTTTCTAATCATTTGAACCTACTTTTTAAAGAATGCCTCGGTAAAGCAGTCACACTATTTGGGAACAAGCCAGAGGATGAATACCTAGAAGGAGCAGAATTAAGTTCTCCCAGTTCCTCTCAACAAGCCATATCATGGCGTGCTGTGAGGACCTGGCTTTCCCAACTGACCTCATTACACGCAGGTCGAGGGGGTGAGCCACTGCCTCTCAGCTTAGATCTGAAGTTGGGAATTTCAAATCAAAATGAAGAAAACATCAGACATTTTGAAAACACTTGGGCGAAATGCACTCATGGTGCAAAATGTCTGAATAGAATTGCCCTTGTGGTCACGGCATCACTTAAAACTATGCCACGTCCCTTTGCCGGATGCCACGGGTCTTCACGCTGCCTCACCGAAGGAGGAGCCTCCTGGGTGTCCGTGAGGAAAGGCAAGAGTCCAGAAGCGGCTGAGTGGGCTCTGCCCATTTGAGAGCAGTCAAGACCCCAGCTCAGCTCAGTCTGCAAGAAGGACGCCGGTTGCTCTGGGGCGGGACCGGCTCAGGGCTCTCAGAATTCCCCATTCCGTCTTTTCTCCAGGACTTGCTTGGGGTGAGTGTGTCCTCTGCTCCGGAAATACCACCTGGAGCTCAGCATCCCTATCGTTGCAGAGTGGAGTGAATTACTCACTGGGGGACCAGGGACCTCGGGGCCTCTCTGTAAAGGGGGTTAACTACTATAGGATTTGGGGTGTGGTTGGGTCATTTGGTGAAAAGCTCACAAAACAGGGACACACTCTAGCAGGATGGCTGTGTGATGGGTTAGCTCAGCAAGTCCCATCTGCAGAGAGAGCAGACTGGCCTCAGGGTCAGGACGTAACTGGGGAGAAGCCGGGGGCTGGGAGGTTTGCTGTGCTGTGGTTGGAATAGTGACTGTTTCTACCTGTGTTCAGATAAATAATGAGGGGTCCTTGTCTTGTCTCACTTTATTATCGCCTCAGAGTGACCTTGTCTGACCTTGTCTGAGATGATGTCCAGCAGGAGACCCACTGATTGCCACACTGAGCCCTGCTTCCAAGTCCCCAAGTGTCGGGAGCTGGTTTCCTTCTCCAAAGGTGGCGACCAGACCCAGGAGAGATGTTCTGTCCAGCCTGGGCTGTCTCTGCACTGTCCATTTCGAGAGATAGTCAGAGAATTCTTCCAGAAGCTTGCGAGGGTGTTTGTGTAAAAGGGATATTAGACTCGATGGGTTTGGACTATGACTTTCTAGTGTTTCGGACCTTTCGCACAGGGGCCTCCATTTGCTCTCTTGCCTCTGGCCACACAGATGTGTGCCCTCTGGGCTTCACAGAGGTCAGTGTCCCAGGGAGGAGTGCCCACCCTGCCATCCAGGTGAGCCTCAGGACATGGCCTCACCCCCTAACTCCAGCTTTACCACCGGGTCCCATGGTGGAGTTCATGCTGTGGGACTAGATGCAGCCGTGGAAACACCCAGGGGAGCTCCTCTGTTGGCAACCCCCAACCCAGGCACACCAGACGGCAGGCCAGCGAGGGTCCAGGTGAGGGTCAGTGCAGGAGCCCCGATCCCTCAAGGGGAAGATGGGAGGGCCTCAAGCTGGGAGCCTGGGGGCACAGTGAGCCTGGAGAGGCGCTGGAAGCCAAGGATTTGTCTAAGGATTCTGGAGAACAGGTTCAACCCTAGACAATCTTCTCATATTTCCAGAGAAGCTGGAAATTATTCAATAAGCACAGGTTCTGCTTATCCCTAGATATGGGTAGTTAAGCGACATTTGAAGTATTACATAGATAGCGTTGACCAAGTAAGACATGTCTGTGGCCTGGGTTTGCCCAAAGGCCCAGTTCAGCCACTTAGAGAGTGAAGACCCAGTTTCAAGTGTTCAGTGGGGGAGTGAGGTCACAGCTGCACCTGATGCATGCGGACTGAAGAGAAGCAGCATCCGAGCACAGCTGGGGGCACCCAGACAGCGGCAGCACTACCTTCTCCCCACCCCCAACAGCAGCCCTTCCACAGCCCAGCCAGGAGCACTGGAGGTGGACTGAGCCAGGAGACAGGGACGCTGCAGGAGGTGGGCCAGGAGATGAGGAGCGCCCGGGTGCTTGCAGGCTCCACGGGAGGCCAAGGTCACCAGCGGGCTGGCCATCCCAGCACCTGCCTGGACTGCAGGAAGCTACTTGGTCTGCATTCACCCACTGGCGCTTATGTCTGACCACGTTAGCATCACTGTTTAAGCCGTTTTAGGAGAAAGTCACCAAAACTATTTCAATTACCTCCCAGGAAAAGATCCAATTTGCTTGTAGGTAGGACGGCCAGTTGTCAGGTTTTCTAGTGGTCTTTGCAACATGTTTTGGAAATCCCTCACTTTGTAAGATTTGGTGAAAGGCCCAGGCCGTCTGGGCTCTGACCCCGCAGTGCCCGACCCTCCTGGGGCATGGGCCCCGGGCTCAGTCAGTGCCGGAGCAGGTGACCGGGAGCAGGGGGCAGCACACGGTTCCAGGCAGCTGTGTGGGTGATGGCTCTGTCCTCGTGGGCAGCTGTTCGCACGGGAGCCACCCACCTCCCACCTGGAGACTGTCCTTATGCCATCCAGTGACCATTCCTCTCATTAATTCAACTCCTATTCCTTTACACGATCATCCTTGACAAAGACAGTGACTTGAAATTGTCTTCAAGTACCTTATTAAGTTTCTATCTTGAAGATCAGAGTCCAAATTTACACGGAAGTGATGAAGCTAATTAACTTGCAATCTGTGCAGGATTTGTGACTTGTTTGTTCTCATCTCTGTGTTGTTATTGGATTCCTTCTGTGCCTGCAGGGTTTTGTTCAGCATCTCCCGTGGGCAGCTCTGTGCATCCGACAAGATAGGGGTTCAAGGTTTGATACTATCTTCTTTATCTTCAGCACTTGGCTCCTCTCCCAGGAAAAAAAACTTCTTGCTGCTCCCACCATTCCCACGGCTTCCTCCTTGGGCTGCGCCCTCTTTTTCCCTTCTGGGCACCCATGCCCTCTCCTCTCCAGCATCCAAACCTGCCCACACTTCAGGGCTCAGCCCCAGACCCATTTCTGCCTCATGCTACAGTCGCCGGCAACACTGATCACCCCTTTCTCTTTTGTGTTTATTACATTCGTGGGTCACGTGATGTAAAAGGAATATTAAATGGTTCAACCTCCGGATTCCTGTTCCTGGGGAGATGCTTGATCGTGTTGTCTGTAGGACTGTAGGATCAACTTCAGGAGTAAGAATCTCCTCCTACAAACAGAGGCACGAAAGAAAGCACTTCTCCCTCGGCAGGGCTTAGAGGGTTTGCATGCGGGTCAGAAGGAAGCAGCACCAGAAAGGCCAGCCAGCAAGAACTGCATCCCAGCCAGGAGCGCTGCTTGTCAGAGAGGAAGGACCAAGCACACAAGGAAATGGACGGAAGAGTGTCACAACTGAGACAGGCCTCGTACCTAAAGTCTGTATTTTAAACAAAAATGTAACAAAGCAAGTACCTTGTGGGGTTATCGTATACTCGCCATAAAGCAGAGACACCTGCCTGGCCAGGTGGAAGAGGCAGGCCAGCTCTCTGACGATGGTGACGGGAAGGAAGCCCCATAGTGTGCCTTCCTGGCTAAGGCTAAGTGTTCCGGAGAGGAGAAGGGGAAAGACAAAGAGCATCTGGTCCATTCATGTGATGGGACAGTACATGATTCTCAAATGACTATTACAGATCTCATTTATCAGCAAAGGCTGATCTTGGAAAGACAAAGTTGGGGGAGAAAGTCTGCTACATGATGTCGCATCCCGTATGAGTTCGTTTGAAACCCGTGACAGAATTACAAACCAATACTGTAGATGGACGTGTATATACGCATAAAAATGTGTGAAACCACGAACGAGGGGATTAAATACCATATTCCCATCTCCCAAATAGAGGGGTATAAGGAGGATTTCAACTTTATCAGGCCATTTTATGTCTACAATAAAAAAATGGAAGCAAATATTATAAAATCACATTCCTTTCCTTCTGGGTAAGAAGTACATTATATTAATCTCTGAACTTTTATGAATACTAATTTTTTCATATAATGATTCTTAGAATCCCATTTCATTTCTCAAAGTGTTTTAAGTAATTAGACTTGAGCCTCTGGAGTGCTCGGCACGGAGCTCTGATCTTAAGACAAATGGAAATCAAGACTTCACAGTGAAGTGGGATGGGAAGGCAGACCCCATCTGGATGAGGGCCCCTGGGGTGGGAATGAATAAGCACATTTACCCTATGACACTGCAAGCTTCTGAGGACACTAGCCATCCACCAGTAACCACTGCTAGGAATTACTTAAAGGAAATTTCCTGAGGTCAGAGATCTCATTCTCAGGTGAGGAGGTGATTTAAAAAAGTAAAAAAAAAAAAAACTAAATATGCATGAAGTAAATAATAAAAAACGTTTAAAATTAGGGTTTTTTAAGAAATAGTAAATTATGAGATTTACCTGGTGAATTAAGTACTGCATTCTCCCCTTCTCTGGTGGGCAGCAATGAAAAACATAAAGAATAAAATAAAATAAAGCCTTCTTCCATTACTACTGACTAGGTTGGTTCCCTGCAATCCCAATAACAGTGTGGGATGGGCTTTGCCTTTCCTCGTGTGCTGGGACCTGAAATGGACGTCCCAAGGTGGAGGTGGTACCAAGGAGTCAGGGCGAGGAGAGAAAAGAGTGCCCCATGGAGCCTCCTGGTGTCCACTTCCGCGGCAGTTGTGGTGGGAAAGAACAGGAACTGTGCTGAAGATGGCCGACTTCATGCCACGGGAGATCAAATCGGGTGAGATACTGGGCTGAGAGAGTGTCTGTCTCTGATTCTCCCCTGCCTTCCGCACCTCAGATAATTTTCATCTGCTCTCTCTCCCCTTTTCACAGGACCTGCTCTGCCCGAGATGGCGAATGGCCTCCCTGAAGCTTAATCCAAGCATAGTTTTCCGTCATTTTATGACATCTGGGCAGCATTTAATAGCACTGACCATTACCTTCTAGAATCGTCTCTGCCACTAAGCTTCCATGATTCCACGTCCCATTGGTGTTACTGCGACCTCTATGGTCCCATATATTCTGATGTATTGATGTATCCTGAGTGTCTGTCCTAAGCCTGGACCTTCTGTCTGAGTTGCACAGCCCTGCAGACCACGTGCTGGGCATGCAGACCCTGCAGCTCAGGAGAAGACAGAGCCCCCCCCCCCCTTTCTGAGGCTCAAGCTGAGCTTTGGACAGGCAGCCACGGAGGAAGCTGATGCCCAGTGATCTCAGATGCTCTGAAGGTGTGAAAGTAATCAGACAGGAGATCTCTTGGCACATGGTGGCTGGCAGGGCCACCAGATCCTGAATTGACTTACTGAAAGTGTAACAGTCCAATCAGGTTGAGAAACACAAAGCACAATTCGGTAAGATGCTCTTCATAAGAATCATATGGACGGACAAAGTCATATTGAAATTAAATGGACAGAGATAAAGATTACAGGGTACAATGTTAACATTTGCTGAAAGAAGTTGGTCTGAAGAACTGAGACACAGAAGAACAAAAGTCATAGCCAACAAAGAAGATGTGTCAAAACATTATGAACTAAGCCATGGAGCAGACATGAAGTGCAAGTGCTTCCTGGTGTGCAAATAGGTCTTGAGGGAAAGAAAACAACTATGACATGTTGAAATTATAACATTCACAATATATATTATGTAATATATAACATAATCATAGCAATAATAGTAATAATAACATACAACATTTATGTGACATATAAATATAACACACACTTTTTAGAAATGCACTAATTAAATTGGAGGAAAATGAGCATTCATGTTGAGGACACAAATCACTTAATCAACAAGTCCCATTTTATGAAGATACGCTAGGTAGTACCTTCAACAGAGGACATGCATCCTCTGTGCGTCCATAGAGAATTTATAAAAATTCATCATACACCTCCATAATAAAACTTATTAAAATGCCAAAGAAAAAATTCCACTGAAGAAATTGGAAAATAAAATAAGTGGAATAAAAGCAGATAAGAGGAGGATATAAATACATGGAAGAGCTGAAAATAGAACAAAAATAGAATAGTTGTCACCAAAATATGGGTTTCTGAAAATACCTGGGGAGTAAATAAGACTGATTTGGTTAGTGACTAAAACCAGATGAGAGAAAAGTGTTTTTAAAAATAAGAAAAGAGACAGAAAAGAAAGAATAAAGGATATTTCTTGGTAATAAAATATAGTTTTTAGAGAGCCTTAATGGTCTGGTGACATAGGAGTACAAGTACTGCACAGTCCCAGCAGAGGGAACTTGACTCGGTGGGTACGGCTAGACTGTCTTGTGAAGGCGACAAGGCATCTGCTAGGCTTGGCCATCTGTTTAGCAGACCAAGAAGGCCACCGTGCCTCTCAGGGCTCCACACCCACCGCTGGGTCTAACTTGGCCAGATTCCAGGGACGAGCCCTCCCACCTAGGTCTTTCTGTAGGAGCCTGGCCACCGTGGACTCTTATTTTTCCTTTGTCCACTTTACAATTTTCATTAAGCCAAACAAAGTGGTCCCGAATGGTGGAATCCGAGAGGGATTTAGAATCCGTTTGTCGGAGATGAGGCAGGAGGGGCTTCCGTTGTGTTCCTGCCCTACAGTCCTGAGAATCTCTCAAAATCCAGAAAAAGCACTCACGTGTTCTGGAATGCACACTTCAGATCAGACTGATTTTATTCTCTTCAGCTTCCTAATCTCCTCAGCAGGATCCGCCAAGGCAGGTGGCATCCTGTTAGATGGTGCGGAATGCAAACGTGGTGATCGTCTCTGTGGCTTAGAAGGGTGTTCGGTGGAGAAAGGCTGGCTGTGCCGTCTGACGTATTGAGTGAGAGTGGGTCAAAGTCCTCCCTACACTTACCTCCATCAGCAGCACCGGCCTCAGTAATCCTTTCTGATTACCTCTAAATTTGAGATGGATTTTTCCATTTACTTTGGCACATCTATCCATCTAGCTAAAGGCCCTGGAGGACAGCACGGCTGTGTTTCTCTCTGTAATTTCGGTCACTAGGCAAACATTTTTCTGCCAAAGAAGGAGGAAAGTTAACCGTGACCTTGAGAACACGCTCCCCCAGCCTTGTTTATAAAACAGGGATAACGGTACCTCATTTCTAGAATCGGCGTCTAACACTCAGAGGCAATTCACTGAGTGACTGATTCATTGCATGTTCCCCGTGACCCTGACTTCGGAATCTTTCTAACAGGAATCTCTGAGACACCAATTTCTCTACCAATCATTCTAAAGTAGAGCGTTTCCTCATGACTTTGAGTCAGAAACAAATCTTTTAACTTACATTTAAAAATCATCCTTTCTCATACAGTGTTAAATCCATTTAAAACATGGTGGTTGAATGTATTCCCTTTAAAGAGGGAGCAAAAGGGCTTCTCCAAATGTCTGAGTCACTTTGGCATTGACTTCGTACGGCCCAAGTACGAGGGATATTTACTTCATTTTGCCCAGCCAGCATGCATCTGGCAGTGCTGGGGATTTGATTTCGTCTTCTGGCTTTACTGAAGTGCCAGGGACAAGTAACACCGGAGTGTGCTGAGGGTACAGTGTGGTGACGAGGGCTGCAAGTGCGCAGTGGGAGTATCTTCACCATCGGGATAACCCGCGCGTGCGGCACCTCCCCATCCACCTAATCCGTCTTCTCCTTATTTGGCAGGCGGCTGTCCGGTTTTCCCACCAGCATTTATTAAAGAGACAGTCCTCTTCGATGTTTCTTTCTTATACGTTAGTGGATTGATCTGATGCAAACATGTGAATACATCTGGTGCCAAAGCTTACATGGATTTAACCTCAACAACAACCATAGAAAAGTGTGGTCAGGAGAAAGACAGAACATCACCTCACTTTTCCCTTCCATGGATGGCAGCCGACATCACTTCCCACCGGGGAAGAGAAACCCCGCTGGGTAGGAGGTGGCCTTTGTGTGAAAGCACCTCAGGAGAAGGAGCCCTGGAGGGACAGCCTGGCCTCCAGATGCGAGGGAGGCTTCTGTTCTTGTGCACTTGCTGTGGAAAACCCCACACTCACAAATTTTTATCAGACATTTCTTGCTTCTCCAGAAAAGCTTTCTGTTGCATTATGACTTGGGACAGTCAAGTCTTTTCTTCTAATGTGTTCAAAGAAAGTGCTATCCTGTTTGTTTGTTTTTAGCGAATTAAAAAAAAAAAAAAACCCTCAGCACTCTTAACACTTCCAAAATATTCATCTTTTATTGTTCCATCATAATCTAAGTGTATTTGGATTAAGAATCTCTTCAGAAGGCTTCAAAGGCCTGAAACAGTTTGCAAGGAAAGTGCCAGGCAAACCCTTGAAATTCAAGATCCTATTTCTGACAGAGCTTATAAATCATGATATAAGGCCCACTGTGATGTGGAGGGCTCTAAATAAAGACGCACGTTTGCTTTGCGTACATCCCGTAGAAGAATAGTAACAGTTATTGGGAAAGTGAAGGAAAGGAGAAACGCTGAGACCAATATAACAATAATTTTTTTATCAGTCTGCTCAGTCCTGCCTACACTCCCCAGTTTTACTTTTCAGCTACAGAGGTTGTCATAGCGGCTGCTTGAAGCAGATTCACAGGGAGAGCAGGATTCTACATTGCCATATTGTGTGCTGGTTAGCCTTCCTTCAAGCCTCTCGTTATTATACTACCTGGTTAAGAAAGGCCCCACAAGCAAAACAACTAAACTAACAAATATCACATAATCTATCTCTGACCCCTAATATAAACATGTATCTTCTGTGTTTGCTGCATCAAGAAACACTGCTGTTTTCTTCTCGGTGAGCACGTGTGCATTTTGTAACAGAAACCCTTCAGTGAAGGACTTCACGGACCCCGGTGTGATTCCGATGCACTTTGTTCTTCTATAAAAAGGCAAGAAAAGAAAAATGTATGCGCTTGTTCAACTTGAATTCTTAACCACCAGGAAAAAAAAAAAAAATCTTAGACTCCTTTTTCCTTTGTAAAGTAAGTGGAACTCGTGAAGACACAGAATTTGACAATTAAAAAAAAAAAAAGCATAGGGATTAGTTTTTGCTTTTGTTTCAGTTTTTCAACGAAACAGGCATGTATCGAAATGTAATAAAAGCCAAGACTGCTTTACTCATTTTTCCAAGATGGTCTCATTAAATCAACCCAACTGTTTTATTTTCTTGCTCACTTCCGATTTCCCTTTGTCAGCATATCTGGAACAACTTTTTTAGGAAGTTGGGCTAATTTCATTCTCAGGTTCCATTAAACTAGCATTATCACAGAGCTAACTAGGGCCACTGGCAGCACCAGTCACAACAGTTTCGAAAGTAGCTGGTGCTGCTGTCGCTAGCCATGAGATGTGACCTGAGAGCAGATGGGATAGCATTTTACAAAGGTCAGCGGGGCATCAGAGCTGCCATCAATTCGCTCCTGGCAAGAATTACAGCATCTTAATTGCTGACCGAAAAAAGAGGTGATGAAGCATTCTGTCTTGTGGTGTCTTTTTATAATCAACTGATCAGATCATGAGATGATGGTGACCTAAAGATAATTGGATTGCATTTGATTGGGTCATTATTTGAGCTAGAAACTGAGATACGGGGTCCAGAGTCCACCGTTTGCCTTGTGAGTAAAAATCCCCCAGATCTCGGGTCTCTAGGTGTTACGGATTTTGGAAGGTGAACTTTCGGACCTACCCCAGACAGACCTGGGCCACCTGAGAATTTAAGGCTGCCCCATCACTTGCCTTAAAGATGTCCAAGGTAAGTAACATTGTAAAAGGGCTGTTACTTTATGCACAAGAACGTTGTGCATAGGCTGTTACTTTATGCACGGTGAGGCCATGACGTGATTGTCAAAATACAATTATTCAAATTATGGTTTGACTTTGAGTGTTTGACTTTACAGCTTGTTCTCAGTCAACTGTGGTGTCAGCCTCACGTTGGAAATCTATTTCCATGACTATTTAATACAGATGCTCTATTTTTTTTTCTTTTAAATTTTTTTTTTAATTTATTTTTTATTTTCAGCATAACAGTATTCATTATTTTTCACCACACCCAGTGCTCCATGCAATTCGTGCCCTTTATAATACCCACCACCTAGTACCCCAACCTCCCACCCCCCACCCCTTCAAAACCCTCGGATTGTTTTTCAGAGTCCATAGTCTCTCATGGTTCACCTCCCCTTCCAATTTCCCCCAACTCCCTTCTCCTCTCTAACTCCCCATGTCCTCCATGCTATTTGTTATGCTCCACAAATAAGTGAAACCATATGATAATTGACTCTCTCTGCTTGACTTATTTCACTCAGCATAATAATCTCTTCCAGTCCCGTCCATGTTGCTACAAAAGTTGGGTATTTGTCCTTTCTTTTTTTTTTTTTTTTTTTATAAACATATATAATGGAATACTATGCAGCCATCAAAAGAAATGAAATCTTGCCATTTGCGACAACATGGATGGAACTAGAGCGTATCATGCTTAGCGAAATAAGTCAAGCAGAGAAAGTGGTGATACAGATGCTCTATTAAGTAGCCCATGTTTTATGTAACACGCTTTTTAAAAATTCGTCTTTTCTGAGAATGATGGCTACTTTTCTAAATCTACACATGTGGCTCTACTGAGAGCCTTCGAAGAATTTAATGTTGAAAGTTTCACTGTAGCTCAAAATATTTTAAACATCTTAAAAAAGTAAATGGAGCACTAATGCATAAATAATTCAGATCCATTTTAATTAGACACAATTTTGAAAGCTGAATAGCCCCACATTATATTAGTATTTACTGGTTTGAGAGAGGAAAGAAGATGCTGGAGCCCAGTGCCGGATCGCAGACAGTTGCGTACCAGCAGACAGCAACTACACTGAACTGCTCGCAAGGAAGCCAAGGCTTCTGAAGGAGGAGGGGGGTAGGATTCAGGACATTTGCTTCGAACTGCAGCTCTGCATGGTCTGACTCGGGACAAGAGAAGGTGAGGTAGGTTAGCGATGAGACAGGTCATGACCTAGAGGCTATAAATATAACGTGGAACAGAGGACATTGGCTCTCACATGTATATTTTCAAGAAGGTAACTGAATGAGAAAATAGAGTTAAAAAAATATGGCGGCTTTGTTTGTATCTATCACTTTATAACCTATTCAAACATAGATTAGATATATACACCCGGACACATGCATAGTACCTGGGTGAATGGGCACATGCATAAGCATCTCTCATGATTAATAATTTTAAATATACTATATAAAATAATAAACCATCGCTACACCAAAATATTACTAGTAAAAAAATAGCTAGCGCAGATATCTAATTTCACCCTCACTCCCCAGCCAGCATTTTGATTAAAGCATTGAATAATCTGAGGTTAATGCATTGTTTTCTCAGGCCAAATTGTAATTTTATCTATTATATTCAATCAACTAAAACAGGATTCATTTTAAGACTTATTTTATTTACCATAAGAAAGAAAACAGGCTCCCAATTAATGTATAGCATGCCATTGATTTGAGGACAATCTGATTTCACTGATGATAAAGTGGAATAAAAATGTGTCTCTGTGAACTGAGGAAATCCGGTGTCTGTTACACAGCTGGTTCGGTGGGAAGCAGATGCTGAGACAGGGATCAGCAGTCAGCGTGAGCGCTCGCCATCGACACCTGCACGGGACTGAAGGAGAGGGATCTGGCTGGCAGGAGCGAGACCCCAATGGTGAGCTCTTCACAGCCAGTACCTCCCCTGTCATCCAGGGACCTCTGGAGCTGGGGGCAGAAAAGAGCCCTCAGAATTATCCTCAGCTGGAAGAGGACCAGCCCCAGACCAAGGGCATTGGGGAAAGGCTGCAGACATTTTTGGTTCTTACAATGGGGGTGAGAAAGCTACTGGCTTCTAATGGGCAAAGACCAAGGATGCTGCTAATACCTTCCCCTTCACGGGACAGCCCGTGAAGTCAGTCCAAGCTGTCAGTCCAAGCTGACAGTAGTGCTAAGGGTAGGAATCCATTCCTGCCTTGGCTGTGGTGGGGCTGGGAAGTGCGCGGCAGATCTCCGTCGCACACTGCAGCAGGCATTCCAAAACCTTTGGTTGCTAGTAAACTGGATATAGGCAGCAAAAAAGAAAAAAAGACAGTTTCTAATTTTAAAAGCACTGCTAATATAGGAACAGTGTAATTTTTATTGCAATGGAAGGCTGTTAGGGATCATGCATAAATAATATCTTTCTTTTATGAAACACCTGTTGCTCCAATGTAAATTGGAGGCAGGGTTTTCCACAAAGAACCGAAACTGATTGGTTCTGCTGCCCTTGGCCAGCAGGTCGTGGGCAACACACCTTGCCATGAGCTGTTTGATCACAGATGTTCATGAATCAAGGTCCTAAGAATGGAGTTCCATCGCCTTGTTAGAGATTGGACCTTGCAGGACAACTAATAGCCTTCATCGAATTGCATTTCCAAGTATTGTTTACTTGTATTCCACACTGCCTGGTCATGGTGAGTTTCTGACCACCATAAATCAGCTGTCCCCACTGTCTTGTCTGGATTTCCAGGCAAGGAGTTTCTCAGTGTCAACATCACTGAATTATCAGTTCAAATAATCTCACAGATTGTCGTAGAGTGTGAGACATCATAGTTCATTATTGTTGTATGAAATATATGTGGGATGTGCACATTGAACGTGTTTACACTGGTGATAAAGACAGAAGTTTCACACACTTCAACTAATTAAGAGAGTAAATTAGTTATGTTACACAGGACAAATTCTGGGCTTCGTTCTGAAAGTGAACCTGAGCCAGTTACCCCTGGAGGTAGTTATAGAGGAAAGAAAAACAAAACAACAACAATAAATGTAAAGAGTTATTATAGCAGGGAAATTTTTTTAACATTGTACTTTATGTATTTTTTTTTTTTTAGATTTTATTTATTTGACATAGAGAGATCACAAGTAGGCAGAGAGGGAGGCAGAGAGAGTGGTGGAAAGCAGGCTCCCCACTAAGCAGAGAGCCCGATGCAGGGCTCAATCCCAGGACTCTTTTGAGATCATGACCTGAGCCGAAGGCAGAGGCTTTAACCCATGGAGCCACCCGGACACCCCCTTTATGTATTTTTCATTGAAGAAGAGTTGACATCCAGGGTACCATTAGTTCCAGGCATATGACACAGTAATTCTGTAAGTGTATGCCTTATGTTGTGTTTACAAATATAGCTACCGTCTGTCACCATATAACCCTAGTTCAATGCCATTGACTATATTCCCTATGCTGTTCCTGTCATCCCTGCAACTGAAAGGCTGTCACTCCCGTACCCCCTCACCCATTTTGCCCATTTCCCCCATCCCTCTCCCCTCTGGCAACCATCAGTTTGTTCTCTGCATTTATGGGTCCACTTCTAGTTTGTTTGTTTATTTATTTGTTTTTGAATTCCATCTGTAAGTGAACTCATATGGTATTTGTCCTTGTTTGTCTGACTTATCTCCCTTAGCATAATACCCTCTAGATTGACCCATGTTGTTACAAATGGCAAGATCTCACTCTTTTTTATGGCTGAGTAGTATTCCATTATAGACATATTTAATATATTATACCTTCCTTACCCATTCGTCTATGGATGGACACTTGGGCTGCTTCCATATCTTGGCTATTGTAAATAATGCTGCAATAAACATAAGGGTATGCATATCTTTTTGGATTCGTGTTTTCATTGTCTTTGGATAAATACCCATTAAGAGAATTACTAGAACCTATAGTATTTCTACTTAACTTTTTAAGAAACCTCCAGACTGTTTTCCCAAGTGGCTGCAAAAATTTGCATTCCCATCAACAGTTCCCATTTCTCCACATTGTTGACAACACTTGCCGTGTCTTGTGTTGTTGAGTTTAGTCATTCTGATGAGTGTGAGGTGATGGTGGTGACGAGGTGATGGTCTCATTGGAGCTTTGATTTTTATTTCCCAAATGGGAAGTGATGTTGAGTATCTTTTCATGTGTCTCTTGAGCATCCACATGTCTTCTTAAAAAAAAAAAAAATGTCTGTTTGGCTCCTTTGCCCATTTTAATCAGATTATATGCTTCTTTGGTGTTGAGTTGTGTACATTCTTTATATATTTTGGGTATTATCTCCTTATTAAATATGTCATTTGTGAGTACCTTTTCCCATTTAGTTGGCTGCCTTTTCTTTTTGTTGATGGCATCCTTCACTGTGCAGAAACCCTTTGTTTTTATGTAATCCCAGTAGTTTATGTCTGCTTTCATTCCCTTTGCCTGAAGACACATGTCCAGAAAACTGTTAACTAAGGTTGATGCTAAAGAGATTATGGTCCATGTTTTTGTTTTGTTTTGTTTTGTTTTGTTTTTCTGGGAGGTTTATGGTTTCAAGTCTTACATTGAGGTCTTTTTATTTTTTAAGATTTTATTTATTTATTTATTTGACAGAGAGAGAGTGTGCAAGCAGGGGGAGCAGCGGGCAGAGGAAGAAAGAGAACCAGCCTCCCTGCTGAGCAGAGAGCCCAATGTAGGACTCTGATCCCAGGACCCCAGGATCATGACCTGAGCTGAAGGCAGACTCTTAACCTACTGAGCCACCCAGGTGTCCCACATTTAGGTCTTTAATCCAATTTGAGGAAAATACTTTGATGAAAATTCCTAAACATATCAGGTTTATTTTGAAGCCTAATAATATGTTTATTTGCTGAGACAAAAGCAGTGAACAAGGCTGGCTGCCTGGATCCCCCAGTCTAACTTGGAGCAGGGACTACCAGTGAAATGACCCCTCATAGGCTCCAGTAGAGCCGCCCCGCCCAGGCGTAGCACACAGCAGCTAGTAACACCCCTTGTAAGACTGGAGAAGGGAATGGTGTCCTTGACAGTGGGGCAGTCTTCAGCCCAGTGAAGCCCAGTGATCACTAGCTCCTACTGGGTTCCAATAGGATGGACTCCAGCAGGTGCTGTCCTGGGACTCTCCATAAGGACTCATTGCCCTAAGCACTGGCCAGTTTTCAAGAAACAGGTTTCAGTTTCCAAGAGGCTGTGCCCTGAAGAGCAACTCCCCTCCAGGCCGTCCTGCTGTGGGCCGGCCTCACCTCACCTCACACGAAGCTGGTTTTGGTTATGGAAATAGGGTCTGTCCTTGCAGATACTATTAGGGACCCTGAAAACTGCTCATCTGCAAAATAACTCACACCTGTTACTTTCCTAGGGCACCTCTGCGGGGAATCCCATGCGTATTGGTCACAAAAGGCATTGTGCAATGTCTTCCAAGGTTTTGCCATCTATGAAGTGCTTTTGTATCTTTGTGGTGTTCTGGTTTTCATTTTATCAATATTAGCTTTTTTTTTTTTTTTTTAATTGCAGTACTTGTGTGCCCAGTGACTGAACTTAAATGTTCAGGACATTTCGACCATATCTGGAGTGTTGGCAAGCCTGTGTCCACAGGTGCGTCCTGCCTTCTCGCTGGTGGGATTATAAAACACATAAGACGTTTGTGACTAGCAAGCCCCACTTTCATTGTGCGTCTCTGTATCCCGTGTTCTTCACTTATGGGACTTCTCCTGGGCAGATGTGTGTTCTGAGCACAGGAAGGCCATGCCCCTACTGTTTTCCGAGCAGGAGGGCAAGTACACAAGGACCAGAGAGAACACATGAGCAGTTCATGAAGAACTGGGGTCTGTCTTGTATCGATAATTTTAACCTGAAATGTAATGTCTCTTTGATATTTGATATTTGTTATAATACCACTTGACCTATTTCTATTCATTTCCTATTTCTATTCCTTTCTGGAAATTAAAACCCATCATTTATGTCACTTATTACATAACAATTCAATTGGTATGTTTTTAAAGAGGCATAATATAAAACCATTTCTATATCAGAAGAGCAAGTTGCAATGGCATCACTCACGGCATGTTGGTAAATCTCTTCTGCGGAAATTTTCTTGAAAAGTTTCATTTTCACGAGTGCAGTTATGACATGATCCTTGTTTTGTTTAAAGGAAGAAAAGGCACGGTGGTGTCTGAACGGATTATTCCTCGTTGTCAAGACTGTTTCGAAGTCCCCATGGGACCAGACCGTGTCTGAACTGCTGTGAAGGCTGCAGCCACTTCTGGAAGGAGCAGCGTTTTCTGTGATGAGAAAGAGGAGAAGGCCCGCCATCCCCAGGGCTGCTTGGGCTGAAAAGGTGAATTTTGAATACTGTCAGAGGAACCTTCAGGCGCCAGAATCACACGCATGTGCACGGACCTCCCAGCTCGGCGGGGGGGATCCTTCTCCCGTAAGACCCCTGTGCGTCCAGTCCCTGGAGCTGGTGGGCCCGTCCCTCCCCCTCGGTCCAGGGTCCTGCAGAACTGGAGATGGCACCGCCGCTCCCTGCGCCATTTCCTGTTGATGGGAAAAACAAAACCCCAAATCCAATATGGTTATTTTTGATTGTCTCTTATGAGAAATTTCTAATGTTTTAGGAACTAAGAAAATTTTGTCTCCCCATGAAGGGTTGTTGAGATTCCCTGAAAGTCCGTTGGACCAGGATTTAAAGTCTCAAGTCACCGCAAGAGTTCATCCATGTCTTCACTGTGTTTAAGCCTCGTTTACCTCTTCATAATCAGTTTTTAAATAGCCACGTTGTTTTAAGTCATTTCAATATGATTTGTCTTTTGTGTATGGTGTCTTAGGGTCTCAGGCTCTTTGTTTGTTTGTTTTGCTGGAAAAGAAGGGTAGATAGAACATTGAAGCAGCCCCGGCCCTGGGACCAGGGGAGCTGCTCTCCTGTGGCAGGGCCGCAGCCAGCATGCGGACAGGAGGAACCAGAAGCCGCCGGAAAGCACAACCTCAGCTACATGGTGCTTGCCCTTCCTGGACACGGATAGTCACAGCTGGCCCAGCCCTGGCCCCAGGGACTGCGATACCATCCTCTCCCAGGATGTCAGGAAGACTGTTGCTGGTGCCCAGGACCTAAGGATTACAGTAGCCCTAACTGCGCACTTTTTATAATTTTTCATAGCTGAAGAATTCAGGACTCCCTCTGCTGTATATGGCCCTGTGGCTTTTGTTTGGCTGATGTGGAGATGTGAGAGAGGGTAGGAAAAATTCAAGGCTGGGGTTCTGATTCCTCTCCTCTCTGTTCTGGTTTCAGGTTACAGTGGTGAGTGGAGGCAGGTTTCATTTTCCAGATCCAAGGACACAGCTGGTGTCACCCTGTCTGTGTCCTCTCCCTCAGAAGAATGGCCTTTTGGAAAACACAGAACACCTGGGATTAGCCCCAGGCTCAAAGGCAGAGTGTTTGACTCTGTTGCAAAAACTATATGATAATGAGTAAATTTTCAATAAAATAGAACAACCACTTTTGTTTTTTTTTGTAAACAACACTCTACAGTAAACTAAACAAGTTTTAACAAACATTGCTCTAGTTTGGCCATGGTTCCCAAGTCTGTGGAATTTAGGGCAGAAGTTAGGGAAGTGAATGGCTTCAAAGTGTTTCTCTATACTGCATTTATGTTTTTCTTACCATAGGGCCATCCCATAATTTATATTTACATTTTAATAACGCACACAGATCACATTAAAGTATAATGTAGGAGAACAGAACAAGTCATAACATCGTCAGCATTTTTTAGGTTAAAACAATGTATGACAGTTGTACAAAGCTGTAGGGTGTGGGGGATAAGCAATATTTTATTCAAACCTGCCATTTTCTGCCCAGCATTCTTTTCTAGAATTATACTCTTAAAATCCACCACAGTGGGCACTCTCGTGCGTTTTTGTCAACATCCTTTTGCAGGGCAATCCTGGCAATGAAGCACCTGTGTTGTAAGGCACATGGATTTTGGTCGTCCTTCCAAATCACCGTCTCCAGAGCTCACACCCAAGGACACACTCTATGTATGTCAGACTCTCTCAAGGGCTCCTGTGCCCACAGTTCAGGATCACTCAATGACAAAGCAGCATTTTTTTCCCCTTGTGAGAGTCTTCATTGCCTATCTTGACTCTTTGTTTAAAACAACATTAATAAAGACAATTTATATTCTAGGAAATTATTTAGCCCAAATTGTGTCAAAGCCATTCAAGCCATATTTTTCAGCATTGTGAGTTTAATAAATTAGCATTTATTAAGTAGAGCTCTGAGTGGGGTGTTGGATGGAAAGCCACAGTTCAGCAAAACCACGAGGGAGAGAGCCGTTGAGACCTGAGGGATCACAGGCCCTGGAGGAGACCTGCGGCTCCTGGAAGGGCCACCAAGGGAGGTCAGACAGGGTGCAGGCAGAGACCAGCAGCCAAGGGCATGTGCCACAATCAGCGTCTGAGGGCGAGGACTTTTGAAATTCCAGAGCTAAGGCCACATTGGTCAATTCCAATGAAAAAGACCAGGTTTTTGGTAAGTTCTGCAAGGGCGGACATTTTATCCAGGGGCTTACCTGGGGATGGAGCCGGGAGGCAGGGGAGACTGCTTATCACCCAGGGTTATGGGTGATGGGTATGTCCGATCAGGAAATTGAGAGCTGACACCTGTGACTCTGTGAGCTGCTACCTAGTGCATGAGATGCTCCAGGGAGGGCTAGTGTCCACTCAAGACCCCTCCAGGCCACTGAGCCACACAGAATGGAGCCCAATGCAGGAATGTGGTGAATCGTGTACCTATGATCTCAACTTATGCCTTTGAAATGAGTCCTAAGGCCACAGCCCCAAACCCTCTTTGACCGACTGGCTCATGGCTCGCTCCTGGTCCTCACATGAAGGAAAGTGTTAAGGGCCGTTCATGCTGTTCTTTCAGGAAAGAGCAAGGATCACAAAATATATTCATGTAGAAACGTAGCAGCAGCAGCTGCAAAATGAGATGAATCTGAATTACTTGCCCACTAAATTCTTCCCGTGAGTGATGGGAATGTTTCTGGAATTGTGCCTTCCTCCACCTAAAACTCCAGCTTGTTTTGGAAATTGTTCAGAGGCTAATACGGATATTTATTTTGATTGACATAAAAAGGGGCATGTTTAAAAAACTTAAATATTTATCAAATTATAGAAATGTGATGCTGCAATGCTGAAGTATTATAATGTTCGTAAGCAATATTTATCATTTGCATAACATACGGAGTTCTCTGCAAGATGTCTGGGGAGTTTTACAATACATAGGATATCAGCGTAAAACATTGTTCTGAAAAGACAGAGAAGATGTGAAGGGGATTAAGAGACACAGTCTTTAAGTTATAAATAGGTCACAGAGATGACAAGTTTGATGTAGGTTTTAGAGTCAATAATACAGTGACAAGTTTGTAGGACAGGTAACGGGTAGTAACTAGAACAGCTGTGGGACCACTTCCTAGAGTATGTAAATATCCAGTCAGTACATTGTACACCTGAAACTCATATAACATTGTATGCAAACAAAAATTTAAAGAACAAAGTGAAAAAATAAGAGAAGGGGAGGAAGGAAGGGGATCATGTGGATATATATAGTAAATACAGAATTGATAACCATTTCTGTTACTCACAAAAGTCATGAGAGCTGATGCAGTAATAGAAGTCTATTCAGTTCGCATAGACTGCCCACAAGGAATCATTAGGAAACATTGCTTTGTTGAAGAAAAACAGGAGTCAGCTGTAATTCTGGCACATGGGGAGATGCGGCTGAAGGAGCACCGAGGGCAGCTGTGCCCTGACCCTTGAGGACAGCTGGTACTGGGATTTCACTGACAGCTGGGCTTGAAGCTTGGATGAATGGAACAGAAGACTTATCTTCTAATGGGAGGGAGAATCAGAGTGCTACTACTTCCACGATAGTAGCACATCACACCCCGAGTTTTAACCATCTATTTGCCATATGGCATCGTAGCATTTCCTAACCGGAAGCATCCTGAGAAACACAAATTTTAGAACTTCCTTCTTACCAAAGCATCAGCCCCTTGAAATAATACTTCCACATTCCCTTGGAAATGTCTGCAGGAGCACTCAAACACTGAGGGAGGCTACAGCCACTGGTTCTCTCTGTGAAACATGCTCTTTAGGGAAGCTCTGAATCTCTTCTTCCTCTCTCCAATTCTCCTATAATCACTTAACTGCCCTGAAGCTCGGGATTGGATATTCTGCTTTGATTTGAGAGGCCTTGGGGACACATCATGGAACCGAGAATCACAGTTTATGACACTGACATCACACCTATGGGATAATAGTCTGAGAATTAAAAAAAAAAAATACATTGGAGAAGATCTGAAAGTGAATGGGACTTTGGGTCATTACCAGCGTTTTTCATGTTCTCGCTTCATGGCAGAGTGGGGGAAGGGAAAGGGTGCTGCTGAGACTACACCCTGTTGGGAGAAATGGCAATATTTGAGCCCTCTCAGATGCCAAGTGAATTGAGATGGTGTCATCCATCTCAAAGTCACAAGAGAACGATTTTCCCTGGAGTGGAAAATGAGTAATTAAGAACGCGTTGTTAGTGATCTCAGTGATGACCTTGATAGGAAGGCCATCTGTGGTTAGCCCATCGTTTCCCCGGCAGGGAAAGTAACCTCACCCGCTGTTTTAAGGGCTCAAAGGAACAAAAGAGCTCACTGGGAGTTATTCTGTAAGTTTTTCGTCTGGACCCAAGGAAATTCTATCTGTCTTGTTGTTTACAGCCCAGAAGGCTATCAGTGGCAGCGTCTGCGGTCTTATGTCATACCCCCTCTTGCTATGGAGAGAAAAGTCTAACCTAAGTTCTTTTGCTCATAAAATGCTCTCGTGGCTTACAAGTTATGGCAATTCACAAGTTGATCCTACTACTGACCCGGAAAACAGCTGCACTGGCAGCGTCTGTGAGAAGACTCCTGTTTTCTTCTCCAGAATCCCTATGCTCACACCAGTGTCTTCTTTTCCACAGATCTGAGGAGATACACACTTCGGAGGTGATAACGAGAGAGAGGGAACACATCAGACCACAGAGGCGGTTTTGCTTCGGCCATCAGCACAGAGCTGGGGTCCTGCAGGGATTTGGGGGGTGTTCCTGTGGCAGCTGATTGGCTAAAAGGAAAAAGAAATATGGCTGGAGAAGTGTCCCCGTTGTGTTAACGAGAGGCGGGTGAGAAACAGGTCTGGCAATTTCTCTGTTTAATTAGATGTTTGGCATAACGTCCGTTGAGGTGCTTTGTATCTTAATCTGTCTTCTTTATTGGAGCTCCAGGAGAACTATTTTAGGATATTGTATGTTTTAAAGCAATTCTGGTGTTTTGAGGCCAAACTTGGACACCATGCCAGGAAAGATGGAGTTAGAGGGTTGTGAGTGGAAGAAGGTAAAGGGTGTCCCAGAACCCTCCCCTCCCTGGGACATCACACCTTGCTCACTTCCTGCCCTTTGCTCATGCCGCAGCCCTGGAGCATGGCTGGATGGCAGTTTGTGCCATAGATCTCACTGGCTGGGCCCAAGATCCCTCAATATTTGAATGTGTAATGAAAAGGTAGCCTGGATTTCCAGCTCCAGCTCTAGAGCAGAGAGCAGGTAGATCTCAGTGAGAGTGGAATTAGAAGGGCTTGGAGCTACAGCCAGAAAAAACACGATAATGTGAGAAAACTCTGTGTATGGGGGGCGGGGAGGGTCTCTAGAGAAACAGAGTCCAGAGGATATTATAAAGAATTGGCTCACTTGGTTATGGAGGCTGAGAGCCTGACCATCTGAGGTTAGGAGGCTGGAGCCCAGCAGAGTGAAGGGAAGAGCAATGTCCCAGTCAGACGCAGGGAGGCAGAGAGAGGGAAATCTTTCATACTCAGTCTTTGGCTCTACTCATGCCTTCAAGGGATCAGGTGAGCCCATTCCAGGGACTGGGATGGGGGTGGGCCTTCTGCCTTATTCAGTTTACCAGTGTTAATGTTCATCTCACCCAGAAGCACCCCCACAGGCATACAGAGAACAATGTTCAACCAAGCATCTGGGCATCCGTGGCTCCATCTAACTGACACACAAAATTACCATTGTAGACTGCTCTATTAACAGAGTCGAGAATGGGACAAGATCAAGTGTCTATACCTTTATCTCCATTGAGTGAATATGTAGGAAAAACATCATTTTGGCTTAAACTTCAAAATTATGTTCTCTAATTGAAAAAAGGGGATTTATCTGAGAGATTAATTTATTTACTGAAATTCAGTAAGCAGCTTTCTACAGACAGCTGATTGACATGTTTTAGGTGTGTGTGTGTGTGTGTGTGTGTGTGTGTGTGTGCGTGTGTGTGCATGTACAACTTAGCAGTGATTTTTTATAGATTAAGTTAACTGGGGTTTTGGAGGATATGCTTAGGTGAAATTTAAGGGAATTCCTGTTTTATAAAGAAATATTTTTTCTTCTTATTAGAAAAGTAGCTTGAAACAAGTTCTATTCATTTCCAAAGGTCAGTATTGACCTTCAAGCTTTTCCTCTGGGTGTGCAGAGGACATGAGTCACAGTTGTCTGTTTTCTCCTTAATAGTACAAATCGTGCTTCTTCCCACCTGGGTGTTCCAGAAAACAATTGCGCTCATCCTGTTGGCAAGTACCTCCTACGCTGTTCTTGTACCACTTTTGAGAACATTTCTGAGCAGGCTAATGAAGTTCTCCATCATTAGGGCTCCCTTCTAAGGGCTTAAGAAATAGCACTTTATAAAGCTTTATGATATTGTCAGTGAAAATTTCATCTTACAAGAGATGTATGGGTTTAGCTAACATGTAATCATTCTTTCCAATTGGTCCTATAGGTACATATATACCGATCGCTATAACATATTTACTTCTTTTCTGCATTTCTTAAAAAAAAAAAAAGTTATTTTATAAAAAAAAAATGCTTTTTGAAGCACACAGAGAGAAGCTGTTAAATAGCATAATGTCTCATCATGGAGTGGAAGTTTCTGGGGACTCGCGTCTCAGATCAGGAGAGGGAACGTGACCCGCATCTCAGAAGCTCTCCTCATGCTCCCTACCAAAAACCATGCTCCTGTTCTCACTAAGATAACCAATATTCTGAATCCTAACACAGAGGAGAAAGTTTGTCACCTTTTGTACTCTTTACAAATAAAATCATACAGAGTGTACTTGGGAACCTGGCTTCTTTTGTTTGTATTATATTCTAGAGATTCTTCCCTGTTGTTGCAAACTAATTTGTTCAAATTTACTGCTACATAATATTCTATGAACTTGTAACAATGTATCCACTCTTCTGCTGATGTACATTTGCACTGTTCTTGGGTTTGGCTATTATGAATAACTCCATTCTGAGTATTCTCGGACATGCTCCTTGTACACATCTGGATCCACTTTTGTTGGGTCTATACACAGGAGAGAACTTTTTGGCTCATGGGGTACAGTTATTTGTAAGTTTAGACATAACATCAATTGGTTTTCAAAGTCACTGTCATAAGTTACTTGTCCTCCAGCAGTGTGTGACACTCATGATGACTCCACAGCCTTACCAATAATGGGCATCGTTTTCTGGTCTTTGTTCTTTGTTTGTTTGTTATTTTTTTGGGAGTTTAACCCTTTCTGTGGTTGGGTAACAATCTCTCCCAAGCGTTATTTGCATTTCCCTGGTGGTTAATGATTTCGAACATCATTTCAGGGTTCTAACGGCCATGTGAGAGGAAATGCATGCAGGACATGGGGCAGGAAAGTGGGGAGGAGGGGGACAGTGTTCCAGGAGGTCCACAGATCAGTGTGCTCAGTCTGTGTGCAGCAGTCTCATCAGGAAGGACTGGGCCGGTGAACACCCGGCCTTTGTCCCCTCCCTGCTGTCTTTTCCAGTGTTCACTATGGGTTATGCTTACTCCTGAACTCAAAACATTTTGATCCACTCAATGAGTCTCAGAATTCAGTCATCAGAAATGTCCAAAAATAACTATTTTGAAGTATCAAATGGGAATTATAATTGCTAGATTATTTGGGAAAACCTGTATGCTATAGGACAGTTCTTGGCAGCCCAGCCTCAGGAATACCCTGGTTATGCTTCCAAGTGAACAGCTGGACATGTTTGCAATGAGGTATTGGTTCTGTCCAAGAAAGAACTGAGCTATTTCCGTGGGATGGTCCATCACGGTGGTGTTGTAATGCTCGGGATTATTGATGACACACCTCAGAATGCATCTTCCCAATAACGCTTGTACCTCTTCCTTCCTCTCCATCCTGTTAACAGTCCTGGACAAACAACATTGCATCTAGCTTTAAAGAGTGTCCACCCTCCTATGAATACATGTTTATTTCACCTACCAGCTCATTAATTAGGGCTCACATCCTTTGTTCAAAACTTCATTTTTCTAGAACCACGTCTGAGTAAAGTTGAACAGATTCAGGCCTTCTTGTGTATCATCTCAGTGGAACATTTAAAGATCATGAACTTGGTGGTGCCACGCTCCAGCATGCAGATCCTATAAGCCCACCAGAATCTTACAAATTTAAAAAATGGGGATAATAATAATATTAGCTATTCCAGATTCTCACGAGTTCAATTGAACTCATGTGTGCACGCGCGCAATTTCCGGAGAATACTGTCTGTATACAGCTGGCAGTTAGTAAGAGGGAGGCCTTAGTCTTCAAGCTGCAGCAACTCCCATTACGGTCGACCCCATTCTTTCACAGAGTGTTTTTCTTTTTCTCATTTGGCTCTCTGCATATCTTCCTCCTAATTTCTAGGACAGTCAAGCTCACTTTTTCTAAAGGGGATTCTCAAAGAAAGCAGCAGGTGTATCAGTGAAGAAGGGAGAGGTAAGAGAGGAGATGACCAGCAGAGCAAGGTCGACAAGACACAGTGGGGCTGGTGTTTGGAGTCTGGGAAAGGAACAGTTCCTAGGAACACAGATTAAATTGAAGAGACACAGAGAAAGGAGTTTAACTCAGTTGAAATTCATTTATTTAGGCAACTTTGGCTTGAAAATAGATGTCCAGGACTATTTCTAACCAAAAGAAGTCCCAAAGTTGATGCAGATTGACTCTGTCTCCATGGCTATGGCAAGAATTCAATGCGGGAGATGCGGAGGCTCAGCGATGGTCCCACCTGGCCCAGCCACGCAGCTGTGAGGCGATGGTTCCCATGCTTATGAGCTCCCTTGGGAAAGGCCACCAGGCGTCTCTTGGAGGGTCGACGGAACCACAGTCGGAGCGTGACTGCACCGTGTACACAGCATTCAGACTCTGTGGGCTTTCCCTTCTTCATATTTAAGTTTTCTTTCACATTTTGTTTTCCTGACCCTCTGAGGACCTTGGCACATGAGCGTTTTCTAGAAAAGTGAGTAGTGAGATAAGAAGGGAGAGAAACAGAAACATGAGGAAGGCTTCACATCTGTCAAGACTTTTACATTCATTCATTCATTCATAAAGGCACCAGCTCCATCCCCATTTCTAGAAACTTTAATAGGTCACTAGCAATGCTACATTAGGAAATTCTTTACAAATGTATGTGGGGGGTATCTGGATGTGTCCATGATAATTATGATTTTTTAAAAAGATCTTATTTATTTATTTAACAGAGTGAGAGACAGTGAGAGAGGGAAACCAAGCAGGAGGAGAGGCAGAGGGAGAAGCAGACTTCCTGCTGAGCAGGGAGCCCGATGTGGGGCTTGATCCCAGGACCCCAAGATCATGAACTCAGCAAAAGGCAGACAGTTAACTGAACCACCCAGGTGTCCCTCAATTCTGATTTTTGTTCATAAGAAAAATAAACAATAATGAAATTGGAGGGGGGATGCTTTCCTTAAATCGAAACTTATTAGAAATTTTGTTAGAATAAGAAAACAGGAAAAATGTTGATTTTATTACAAAGATAATTTGTCATTAACATAAATTATTAAATGTATTAAATTAACAATAATATGTAAACTTTCCTGTTGATTTAGCAGAACTGAGCTTCCCAAGATAGGAAAAAAACTCACATCTTTCGAATAATTCTCTTGATGATAATATTAATTTTCATTACATACACCCGACTGATAGCCTCCAATATTTTAAATTGCCTATTAAATATGTCCCCCAAATCAAATGAACATAAATAACTCTGCAATTTAAATTAATTGATAATCTATGATTTGTGTTTTTTATTTCATCTAGGTCTTTGGGTTTGATTGAGAAGATTTTAAAAGCAGCATTTCTGTTAGATATTAATGTTAACATTTTAATCTTATAGATTCATAACCAATTCATTTTCATGTGAAACTAATTTAAACTTAATTAAAACCAGATTGTGCTCTATTCTGTGGTTATTACAGATTTCACTCACTGGTACGTATTCCACAGCACAGATTTTTTTTCTTTTCAGTTTTTATGCTTTAAATTTATAATTGGTTTCTAAACTTTACAACAATTTTTCCTATTTGCAAATAACCTGTAGAAGCCTAAATAGCAAGTTTTTTTTTGCCTTTTCTTTCACGCCAAATATTTTATTATTGTGAAAACAGAAATTCCTATTAGTTAAGAGTATCATTAATTATATCTTTTTCTTTCTTCCTCCTATAATGTGAGTTCCATGGCAGCACAGAGGGTAGTATTTGTCAAATGGTAAATTCATACTAATAGATCTGAAATATGTTGTTGGTTTTTTTTTAATCCATAAAGATATTTCTTTCCTTCCTCCTTTTCCCCCAGTTCTCCCTCCTTCCTGCTTTGCTCCTTGTGCTCAGGAAGGACACATCTTGTTGCCCTTCTGTCCTGAGCTCCACTGGCCTTTTAATGCATTGTTGAATTCAGTGTTCTGATATTTTGTTAAAGAATTTTACATACTACATTCATCAGGAGTAGTGACTTGTGATTTTATTTTCTTGTGGCATCCTTCTCTGGTTCTGATATCGGGGGAATGCAGGCCTTGTAAAACAAGATCCAGTGAAGTCATCCAGTCCTGAACTTTTGTTTGTTTGGGCAAGTCTTTGATCAGTGGCTCAATCCTCTTACAATAACTGTCTGCCGAAATTTTCCCTTTGGTTGTGAGTCGGCCTTGGTGGGTTGTATGTGAGTCGTATTGATCCACTTCTCCCAGACCATCCAGCATGCTGGGGCATCCTAGTAAACCCTTAGGATCTATTATTAAAGAGCTGTAATAGTCAGGACAGTGCAACAGTGACATGAGGGTAAAGAAATAGAAGAGAAGGGATGTCCAGACAGACCCACATATATATGGCTAATTGATTTTAAAGGCACTTGGGTCACTTGAAAGCAAAAATATGACCATGTGAGGAAACCATATTTGTCTTTTCTATTTTATTTAAATAAAAGGAATCTCTTCATATATATATATATATATATATATATATATATATATATGTCAAATATATGACAAATATATATGTCAAAAAATCAATCTGTATATAATTAGAATCTGCTGAGTTTATTTCATGTGAGTTATGTGCCAATAAAGTTAATAAACATATGTTTTGTAGAAAACAGAAAAAGAGAAAAAAAACCATACCATTGTGAGATTATTTTACTTGACTAATTTTGACATATTTTTCTTCATAAATCTAAATGGTGAATATTTATTACTTTCCCACTTTTAAAAAGTTGTTAAAAATGTGAATGGTTTTCAGGTAAATTTCTGGGTGTTGTAGATTATGTGGTTGTGTTTTCAGTGGCTGAGCACTAGCACTCCACATCCTCTTTCTCAGCCAGACGTGTGGACATGCCATGTGTATTTTCATCCACCCTCTTGGGGAAAAACAGAATAACTGGCCCAAAGAAGAGAAGTATTGTTTCCTTTTTATACCTTTGCATCCTGTCTTATGTCTCTGAAGCCAATGAACAACAATAAGAAAAACCCACTGATCCCAGAACATATTCACACCAGCTCTCTGCTGTGCATGTAAGAAGTCGGCCTCACTGTGGTTGCCGTGCTTCCAAAGAGGCTCGCCTGTTTCTCATGCATCAGCATTGTCATGTTCACCCCCCCCCCATCCTGAATTCTTGCTGTCTTTCCCTGGTCTTTGGATTCATTCCTCTTGGGAGAAGGAATGCCCCTGGGGCCGGTGGGGGGGGAGGGATGACAGGTTCTACAAATGTTAAAGATGTTTTCTTCACACTTGGGAGGAAAAACATTCTCCACATGCTCCTGGTTTGCTGACTGGAGACCCACAGGAATTGCTTCTCTATCAGCTTGGCTGAGATGACAACAGTAAGAACAATAAGTCAAGCAGAGAGTCAATTATCATATGGTTTCACTTATTTGTGGAGCATAGCAAATAGCATGGAGGACAAGGGGAGATGGAGAGGAGAAGGGAGTTGAGGGAAATTGGAAGGGGAGATGAACCATGAGAGACTATGGACTCTGAAAAACAATCTGAGGGTTTTGAAGGGCAGGAGGGGTGGGAGGTTGGGGGAGCCAGGTGGTGGGTATTAGAGAGGGCATGGATTGCATGGAGCACTGGGTGTGGAGCAAAAACAATGAATACTGTTATGCTGAAAATAAATTTAAAAAATTAATAAAAAAATTTTTAAAAAGTAACTTAAAAACAAACAAACAAACAAAAAAACCTTGGTTTCTGACTTGATTTACCCTGAAGATAAATTCATGACCTATCATTCATCTTTTGAGAGAGGTTATATAAAATTTAGATGGATGAAAATTAACATGTGAGAGAACGGAGACGTCAAAGGACATAAGCGTGAGTTATGAATACAAGTCAGCTTTGTGCTGGCAAAGATCACAAGCACAATGTCAGACCTCACAAGGCTTGCAGGAGGGTTTGAAACCTGGTACCAAACTGCCTCCTTTAACTTTCATTCAAGAATCACCCATAGAGAGCATCTGTGCTTTGAATTTTACAGGCTGCCTACATAGACTTCTCCTGTGCTAAACATCTTCAGCGTTTGGGAATAACATTTGTTATGAGGCTGTTTATTTCTGCTCTGCATTCTGTGCTTCTGACCTGGTGGTTTTGCTTAGGGGAACTGCATTTACAGTAACACGGCTGGTGATGTCAAAGAAAGGATTTAGACTTGCTTGAAAAATGGGCTATGCGTGATGGATTTTCTAGATTGATAAGAAAAGCAGCAGGAGTCTATCACATAATAACAAACTTAGTGCTTTGGAATAAGACAAACACGATGCCTAACTTACCAATGCTATGATAAAAAATGTATTTTACTTAATCATATTTTGCAACATTATAATTTCAATGGATATACTTCCAGGATCGGGAACATATAGTACATACAATTTTTTTTTTTTTTGCATTCTTGTATTCTCTTTTGGAAGATACATTTCCTTCTTCAAAATTTTGGATAAACAGATGTACTGCTAAAGTCTTTTATGCATATCTCCATGTTCTCTAACTCAGAGCTAACTAGATCTTCTAGCCAGTGAAACTGCAGGAATTTTTTTTTTTTAAGATTTTACTTATTTATTTATAAGAGAGAGAGGGAGACAGCATCTGAGGCAGACTCTGCACTGAGCACAGAGCCCAATGAGGGGCTCGCTCCCACAGCTGCGGGATCATGACCTGAGCTGAAACCAAGAGTCGGTGCTTAATCCTCTGAACCATCCAGATGCCCTGAAACTGCAGGAAATTATACTGGGAGTGAATTCCCAGTCATACTACAATTTTCGTGTCTCACTTGACCCCTTGACTAGCATTCCTGTCTCACAGATCTTTCTCTTAGTTTTTTTGGTCTAATTTTTTACACATTTGCAAGTTTTCTGTCTTATCTCATGGAACAGTGCCATGACACAAGGGGAACTATTTCAAAGTCATAAAATGGTGGGAAACAGTTCTATCAACCAGGATTTTACACTCTAGTTAACTTCAGTTATAATATTCATGAAAATATTAATGACCATTAAATGCCTTAGTGTTGCTTACTTAATTTTTTTCTGAAGGTAAGTCACAATCTTACTCAAGATAATTAAATTATGGGATGAATTACAGCTTGTAACTATATGTTCCATAACAGTCACAAAAGAATTAGGACCTTTAACTCATTCAATGATATGTCACAGTTATTCAGAAATACACAAAATATGTAATAAGCTAATGAAGGCACAGAAAGCAATTGTTCACAGTGGCACAAGGGCTGGACAGGAAATAATGTGCTGTAGGTTTTGGGTCTTACAAAGAAAGCTGAAGGTCGGTGTGTGGTAAATCAAGTAATGATCCATGAAGATACTCACTTCATAATTCCTAAAATCTGTGACGGGAACTAAGGCAGCTGGTGGAATGAAGGCTGCTAATCTGCTGGCCTTAGGATAGAGAGATGATGCTGGCTTTCTGGGTGGGCCCAGTATAATCACAAAGGTCTTTCATGTGCATGAAGGAGGCAGAAAGTGGTGGGGAGTGGAATTTGAGGACTTGTCTTTCTGCAGCTAGTTTTGAATACAGAAGGGGGCCTCCACCAGCTGAGAAAGGTAAAGAAAAGCATCATACCCCTGAATCTCCAAAAAAACAAAGAACCCAGCCCTGCTGACACCTTGATTATAGCCCAGAGAGACCCATACTGGATTTCTGCTTTATAGAACTAGATGATAAGAAGATTATGTTGATATAAACCATTAAATCTGTGGTAATTTTTATGGTACTTATAGGAAACCAGGGCAATCAGAATGGGAAAATAAACTTCAAGTGGACAAGTACTAAATAAAATATATTCAATAGTCAAAGTTTGTCTTGTCTAATTTTCTTATGAAAAAATTTTCATAAAATCTGTTAGAGTTCTGCAGATACCTATTCTGAACACAATAGAGAATTGGAGATCTAAGTCTGATGTTGCTTTGCATCAAGAGAATAGACTTAAGTCTTAAAGAGAGGTCAACAGACATATAGCTAACTTGTTTTAAAACAATTTATTTTACAGATGGCTGTCTCTGTCAGGACCCAGTTGCCAAAACACTTCAACAACAATCGTTAGGAGGTTTTGAGACTCTGAACCTGCAACTGTGAAGAGGACGGGCTTGGAGAACGTGGGACAAAGCAGAGGCAAGAGGGACGTAGTCAAGCTGCGGCTGTGTAAAAAACCAACGGGACTGTTCATTCCACATTCCACTGGGGTCACCGTGTGGCAAGCAAAAACAAGGGAGATTACATTTTAGATGTGGTTTTAACGGTCAAGTCCAGATGGTGTCAGCGGATCTGTACCTAATCACGTCATTTTGTTTCATCAAACTCTAGCTGCTCCTTGAAAATCATCTGTGTGCAGGAAAAAAAACTTTTATGTCATGTAACCGGACTATCATTTCACTCCAGCGAATTGTTAGTAGGATGGTGTTGAGGTTTGGTGGAGCACCAGGAGGTGTGCCCTGACGTCTAGAATCCTTGATGGTATTTAAGGAAAACAGACTCTGCGTCAGACTGTAACACAAATATAACTGCATTCATTGCACAATGGCTGAGTTATGTCTGAGTTACATCCCTGAAATCAAATCTTCCTGGGGGCATTTGGGCTATTTCGCAGCGATCCCGTCGCTGGCCCAACTCAGCCCCCTCCACTTCGCGCAGGAATAATTCTGCTCTCAGCCCTGCCCAGCCGCCCCTCGGTTCCATGTCACTCAGTTTGGGATGGGCCCTTCCCAAGCTCGGACTGCTAATCTGCAAAATGACCTTGGGGTGCTTTTCACAGCAATGCAATGGACTGATCCAGTCTTGCTCGGAGCACGCTTTTATCTACATCTCTCGCTTCTCCCAACCCTATGCACAAAAGCTACCGCTACAGACTCTCCCTTTGAAGGTGGGAGACAAGCTCAAGGAGAGACCGGGGATGAGCATTTAAGGTTTGAAACATTTTCCTTTTTTATCAGTTATGGATGTTGTATGGAGCCTGCCTTAGGTCATAAAATGTGAAAAAGGAAACGAAAATACTTTAAAGGCAACGTTACAGTCTCATTGGCAGGTGGGAAGAAATGAGGTTTGTTAACACAGTCTGAAGCAGAAGCAAAGAGAAGCCAGTGTTTCATCTGTTCATTCTGGAGAAAAATAAATGTGATCTCTTTTTGTTGTTTACTTATTGCTGGGGAAAAGAGGTGTTATTTGCTTGTTTCTTTGTTTGTGGCAAAGGCCAGTTTGAAAACATCGGAAGTTGGCCAATCCTGGGTTTGTTGAAGTTCTGGAATTGGAGCATCTTTAGTAAATCTGCTTACTCTGAAAACGGCACCTCAGGTGGCTGGACGGTGGTGCAGGATGGCGTTGCCTCTGTCCGTTGTGCTCATGTTTCTGAGCTACACATGTCCGGTCGCGTGGATTTTCCCCTGCGATGTTCTGAAGCTCGTTTCTGAGGAATTGGCAGCCAAGCCATCTTCGTTCAATCGTGTCTACGACTATAGTTGGCCTGTGTTTGCTAATGAGATTTTCTCACTCTGAGCTGGTTTTGGTCAGAGAAAACCCTGATAGCTTTTGAAATGGTCAAAAGTTGACCAACCAAGAATAAAAGGAATTCTGGTTACCTGTGGTTCATCTGAGACACTTAATAACAGATAAATAAAAACCCAGGCAGTGTTTTTACTGCTCCAGTGAATGAGCATCTGTCCTCCTGTCATGGACGGAAGCCGTCCTTCCTCTCCATGAGAGTGTCACCCTGAGACCCCCAGTAGGACGGAGTGTGTGTGTCCGGTCATAGTGAACCGCTGCTCTTACTACGTTTTTTAAAGACACGGGGTCAGTTATGAATTCTTTCCTGCTTCGTAGGAAGCCGGTACAAATGCCAGATAGGGAAAGGCTTAACTAATTCTGGATAAAAACCAAACAAATTAAACAATTTTAAGAGGAAAGGGCTGCATCCAGAACAATTTTAGGGGAGTAATTGCTATCCTATGCTTACTTGTGGGGGATTTCAGGCCTGTGAATTAGAAAAGCATTTCTGCCAAAGACATTTTTGTCATCTGTGGATGCTGTTGAGAAGTGGTCAGAGGCCCTTGAGAAGGGGACAGTGGCTCACTGTGGCCTACTGAGGTGTTTACATGGGAGGCCTCAGATAGTAAAACTTCTCATTCATTTAAAAATACTCCTTGCATACCAAAAATCCATAGGTGACCCTTCTGGAACCCTGAAGACTTTCCTAACATAATACACACACACACACACACACACACACACACACACACACACACACGAGTGGTATCATTTTCCCCATGTTTAAAACATGCATTGGTGGTAGGGTACAATTTACCTCACTCTACAACTTCCTTCTTCTTCTGAATAATGTATCATCGTGTTGTAGCCATGTCAACACAAGGATGTACTTTCTTCTTTTTAACTGCTGCATAGTTGTCCATTCTCACATTTCTATGATGTGCAAGTGTGCACATGTGAGTGTTTGCCTGTGTTTATGTATGAGTGTACTGTTTTATACAGTGGCCTGACTCAGTCAGTGGGGTGGGCCATGAAATACTTTTAATCTTCCTGCACCACCTTCACATATGTTATTTGAATTTTCTTTTCTCATCATGTAATATTTCCTCATATTCCATGATTTCTGGTCAACTTCACATGTTGATATTTAGTCTGAAACATCAATAAAACATTAAATTTAATTCTCACTCCTTTCCCAGGACCAAGTACAATTTTTTCCTAAAATGCAAGGCTCATTCAACATTTTAAAAAAATATATTAAATGCACTTTATTATATTAATAGACTCAAGCAAGAAAACATATGATCATATCAGTGGATGCAAAAACATTATTGGACAAAATTTCATATCCTTTCATGATATAAAATCTCTCAGTAAATTAAGTATAGACAAAACTTAATAAAGCTAATAAAAAGACATTCACAAAAACTTAGAACTAAAATCCTCTGTGATGCAGGGTGCCTGGGTGATTCAGTTGGTTAAACGTCTGCCTTCAACTCAGGTCATGAACCTGGGGTCCTGGGATCAAGTCCTGCATCAGGCTCCTGGCTCTGTGGGGAGTCTGCTTCTCCCTCTGCCTCTGCCTGCTGCTCCCCCTGCTTGTGCCTCCTCTCTGTCTGACAAATAAGTAAATAAAATGTTAACAAAAAAATCCTCTGCAATGGTGAGTGATTCAGTTGTTTCTCCCAATAATAAAAAATAAACAATGTTATTCTTTCTCACTGCTTGTATGAAGCATAATACCAGAACTACTAGCCAATACAATAAAGAAAAATAAAGAAATAAAAGGCATAAAAATTGCAAAGAATTAAATAAAACATAATTTTCTGCCTATAAAATCTAAATAATCTACCAAAAAATTCTTAATACTAAAAGTAATTTTAACAAGGTAGCAGGATACAAGATCAATATTTTAAAAATCCAGTTATATCTCTAGGTACTTATACTTTACAATTGGAATTTCAAATTAAAAGGAATACCACTTGAAATAGAACACTAAAAATGAAATTAACAAAATAAGTATAGAAATCAGAAATCAAATAAGACCTGAAATCTGTCAAGATATTCTGGGGTCATGGTTTAGAATACTAAATGCTAATAAGACACTATCCTTCTCTACTGTAAGGTACTGCTTCAGTAAAATTCTATACAAAATCCTAGCCAGACTGTAGATAATCAAAAGCTGACTCTAAAATAATGGGAAAGCACAGAGAGTAATATAGCCAAAAAATTGATGAAAAAAAAAAAAAAAAAGAAAGAAAAAGAGGAGCACCTGGGTGCTCAGCCAGTTAAAATCTCTGCCTTTGACTCAGATTATGATCCCAGGGTCCTGGGATGGAGCCCCACATTGGGCTCTCTGCTCAGTGGGGAGCCTGCTGATTGTGATCTCTCTCTCTCTCTCTGTCAAATAAATAAACAAAATCTTAAAAAAAAAAAAAAGAAGGTAGAGGATTTATACTACTAGATTTCCAAACTGACTTTAAAGTTATGACAATTAAAAAATTGTGTTTCTCATTGTGGTTTTGATTTGTATTTCCCTGATGCCGAGTGATATGTACCCCTGGGATAAAAATATATGTTTATAAAATACCCAACTTTTGTAGCAGCATGGACGGGACTGGAAGAGATTATTATGCTGAGTGAAATAAGTCAAGCAGAGAGAGTCAATTATCATATGGTTTCACTTATTTGTGGAGCATAACAAATAGCATAGAGGACATGGGGAGTTAGAGAGGAGAAGGGAGTTGGGGGAAATTGGAAGGGGAGGTGAACCATGAGAGACTATGGACTCCGAAAAACAATCTGAGGATTTTGAAGGGGTGGGGGGTGGGAGTTTGGGGTACTAGGTGGTGGGTATTATAAAGGGCACGAATTGCATGGAGCACTGGGTGTGGTGAAAAATAATGAATACTGTTATGCTGAAAATAAAAAATAAATTAAAAAAAAAAAAAAAAAAAAAAAAAAAAAAAAAGAAATAGAACTTAAAAAAAAAAAAAAAAATTGTGTTTATGGCAAAAAGATCCACATGTAGATCAAAGGACAGAATAGAATGTCTGAAAACAAACCCACAATATGTGGTCAACTCATTTTGATGAAGGTTCAAAGATACTCAAAGGAGAAAGTTACTCCTTTCAACATGTTGTTGGAATAAGAAGATGTGCATATGCAATGAAATAAACATCGATATACACCTCACATTGTATTAAAAAAATTTAGCTGTAAATGGATTATATGCCTCAATTTACACAATATTAACCAACAAAACCTTTAGAAGAAAATATAGGAGAAAATCTGCTCACTTTAGTTTTGATATGAGTTTTCAGCTATAACAAAAAACAGTCTATAAAAGAAAATGGTGATAAATTAACATCCATAAAATTTTAAATTACTACTTGCAACAAATAATGTTAAAAGGATTAAAAGAAAACCCACAGAGTGGGAAAAAATATTTTCTGAGTCACATAGCATATGAAAAGATTTTTATTCTTTCTAGATGTATAATAGCACTAGTTCCCCATGTAAAATATCTTTCTGTAATCCTAGGTTGACTAGTCAACTGTCTGGCAGAGTGTAGAACACTTACAGGTGTGGGGAAGTGAAAAAGAACTATGAGAAGGGAGCTCCTTTTCTGAAAACCCCACAGACGGAAAAAATATGAAGTAGTTTATTAATGCACAAGTTCTGTTCTATTGCAAATTCCTACTGTGCTCATACTTGACATACAGCTTCGCCCACCTTGGTTTCCTATATTTTCAGCAACATGTTGGTGGCTTCACTCTACAAGTCAGAAAAGAGATTAGGACCAGAGAATGCATGGCTGTGTCTGTTAGGCAAAGACACTTAATTTTAATCGCTGAGCACAACGGGGTATCTTTGAGAGTTTTGAGCGATGGAGAAAAGTGACAAAGAAGTCAGGGAAAGAGCCATCTGGCTAGGAAGTAGGACAGGCAGAAGAAGGTGGAGATGGAAAGGTAGATATCGAGGCATTCAGATCATATGGCTGTTTGAGTCTTTTTAGGTCCAGATTCTTATCATGACTTTTGTATTTGACATTAATGCAATTTGCCACTTTTTAGGTTTTGTAGTTCCTTATTACCAAATACAAACTTCCTGATTCACAAGAGGAAGCTCAGTATTGTGGAGACAGCTTATCGCTATGGGTTTTTGACAGATTTGTTTTTTCTGCAAGTTTTTGTCAAATTCAGAAGAGCAAAAGTTAGCAAACATACCGGAGGAGAAGCAAGTTAAGTAGAATTCCCTAGACTGTTCCCTGAAGTGTTTACAAGCTTTTGAGGACGCTCCTCTGTACAGGTCACAGTCATTAACATGGTCCTATACTTCTTTCTGTGCAAAGTATTAATTTCTCAACAATGCAAATCTCAAAGACCTTGACAGTAACTCATATATTCTGTTTTCTAACAATTTTAGAGAATGATTTATTTTTTCTTTTGGTCATGGTAGCATGTTTTGAAAGATGAATTGGAGAGGAAACCACAAAAGCTAGGGCGGAAATGAAGGAAAAAGAAAAATAGAGATAAAAAAATTGATGTTATTTAGGAGGCTGGGAATTGGGCTCACACAAGTCCACACCCACACAAAACCCTGTTCTCCTGTTGAGGAGGAAGGGGCTCCTTCTGTAACTGGAAGAGAAGCAACCACCACTGGAGGGAAATAGAATCATAGTAGACATCGGCACGGGGCAAGCAAATGTGTAAGGCATGGCCGTTTCCCCTTCCTGAGAGAGAGTCTGTGTGGGAAAGTGACTGTCCCCCCTAACAGTGAACAGAAGTTAGCCTCAGATATGACAACCTGAAATACAGTCCTCAGCACTTTATCAGAGGAAGGTATGGGGATGTAATGGAAAGATGCACTCGTGCGATAAATGAATGTTAAGGAGACCTTGCGGTGCGTGAAGGTTTATTCACCTGATGGGTTTCTTCCTTCCAGATCAACGGGTTGACTTGTGGACTCCTGAAGTATATTTCAAAGGTTGTAGATCAAAGCTTCAAAGATTCTCAAATTCTGCTTGGTGTCTAGTTCACTGGTCATGTTTGTACTTTTCTTATCATGTATCAGATTCCTATATTGGTAAATAATGTCCCACTAGAATTGACAAATCGAGGCTCTTATTTTGTGAGTGTGTCTAGATACTAATTTGCAGAGCAGATCATGTGTTTCTCAATTTTCATGGATATAACATTTCCTGATATTTACAAAGGAAACATATTTCTGAAGAATAATGTTGGTAAAATATGAACCATCTATTTTTGTATATAAAACCTTCCAGGGGGAAGCAGACAAGGCTGGGTGGTTGTTTACATGGTGGATGGAATCCTGACTTTCTTTGAAATTGTGGTCTTTTGTTTATTGTGGATGTTTTCATTAATTTGGTTTTAAGGAGATTGTATCAAATATTCTTAATTTGATTGCTCAGTTCTTGGACTCCCTCCTCCCCTGAAAGTTTGCACCTGAGACAAATGCCTCACTGAACTTACCTTAGCACAGGACATGTGGATGTGGGGGATGTGTGTGTGTGTGTGCGTGGTAGGTGGAGGCAGAAAGTGGGGCACGCACAGGGAAACATACTGCTCAATGTCATGCTTTCCTGTTGAGTGGTTACGAGACTACGGAACAACTCTGATTCCACATTCACAGTGTTTAGGAATGTGGTCGTGGGTTGAGGGCAATGTCAATGATTCGTACTCAAGCTGGGTGTTGCCTCTCGGCCACCAATTCTTGTAAGTATGTGAAGGGGTTCTGAGATCACCTGAGCAATCTTTTGAACTCACAGCTCTGGAGCCAGTCAGCTCCAGATGGCTTATGCTCCACTCACAGCAGAACAGAGGGCTGCAGATCACCCTCTCTATGGAAAACCTTCTAGTTTCCTCCCATGGAACCTGCACGCGGCAATGGTCAGGGCTCCAGAGGTTGTACGCACCAAACTCACAGCATGGTTTTAGACATAGCTGGCTGATTTATTAGACACATCAGGGAGACGTGGACAAGCACTGTTATTTCATTAGCATTGTGTACACTGACACAAAAACTTTTGAACGGAGTCAGGGTTCGTGGACGACAAAGATCGTACTTTACTTTTTTTCGTCATCAACAAGCTGCTTCAGAGTCAGGGGAGAAGGCACCGCAACGAAATGGTAACAAGGAAGTCTACTTATTTAGAGCGAGCTACCGCAAGGGCATCTGCTGCCCTAGCTCAAGTCTTGGCAGAGACCCAGAGGCAGGCAAAGATTCACAGAGGAAAAGGGAAGCTTTCAGTCATGCTTTGGTTGGAGGCTGGTGGCGTGAGGAAGCTGTAGGCAGGCCGACCTGAAGGGTACATCCCAGGTGTTTGGCTAGGATGCATACTTGACATTCACTGGTTGGTCCTGACTCAGCAGAGGGGTCAAAAACCAGGGAGGGAAGGGGTCAGTAATCAGATGAACAGGAAGAGACGATACGAGGAGAACGAGGGGACATGGTGAGAAACAGTCAGGCTGAGAGAGTGGAAGGGCACTGCTGTATAGTCAGCCTTGTTCACGGCACAGGAACAAACTAGAGCCTCCAAAACGGAGCTCTTTGCCTTGTCGTAGACCCTTTCTGTTTCCACCCTGATGTAGCCTGACCACCTTATTGTGCTGGACCGGACACTGTCCCATGATGGAGAACGTTGTGTGTGTGTGTGTGTGTGTGTGTGTGTGTGTGTGTGTGTTGGGGGGGTAGTGCCTGCAAACAGGGGCTGTAGGTCCTACATGATGTCAGGGTCTGCCACAGTTAGGTGCGGGCGTGGTGTCAAAGTGCAAGATACTGTGCGTGCACACATGCACACACACACACACATATACCTGGTCTTCTGTGCTACTTCCAGAAGCCATTGTGAACCAGCTTGAAGAGTCACCTGCATTCAGAACAACCCAGTGCTCTGAGCATTTCTTTCCTTTTATGCTCATTCTGCTTTTAAAGAAATGTCTTGAATTTTTATGTTTTTCTTAATTGACTTAGAACAGAAGGAATTACAGTTGCATATTCATAAAGAGGAGGACAAACAGGGTCATCAAGTGGGTTTTCAGAATGATCTTTCTGCAGCCTGGTCTGTTCGTTCGTGTGAGCTGACACGACCTGACCCAGCCACCCACCATGGTCCCTCTCATTACACATGCTTTGGAGTAAGGATGCTCTGCTGCCTCTCAGAGCTCACAAACCCACGCACAAAGGCAGGCGTGCTGGTTACATTGGGAAGCTTTTATCAATCTCTCTTCTGCTTTGCAGGCACTCAAAGAAATCTGACATTGGAAATTACTGCTCACTGACCTGTTTAAAAAAATACTGTGTTTTCTTGATGATGTAACAGGGATCTTATAATTTAATGTAGGGATGATCTTTCAATCAATGTCCTCATTTTAATGTAACATCATCTCGTTATCTTTTTAACTTTAAGTCTTTTCTGTGCCTCCCATTTAGCAGTGTCTTAGAATCTAGTTACTACAGAAAAATACGGTCTTTTTCCGGACCGCAAGAAGCCAAACATTCATTGCTGGGAGTAGGTGTGAGGAGACAACAAAATATCTGTGAGCTCAAGATTTAGTGTGGGACAGAATAAGTGATGATCAGGGCATCTGAGGTGACACTGTAAGGAGCTCAGGCAGCTGCTCCTCCAGAGAGACACTCGTGAGACTGATGAAAATTAGCAAAGGCATTCAGAGTCTCTGGATTTGGTCAAAAGGCAATAAATTAAGGAGCATTTGTTTAGTGCGGTCTATTGACGCTCATACTGGTGAAGGTGGTGGCAGGTGACTTACCCTGCTGCCTGGCAGAAGAACCTTTCTGAGGGACCTCCCAGCAGGCTCAGCAGTCTAGTGGCAGTTCCCATCTCACACACTCTACAGGCGGGGGCAGGGGACGGGAACTATTCTTACTGGATTTGGGGCTTGAGAAAGTCTGAACAGCCCCTTACCACAGCTCTGGGCTGCAGACAGCCAACGCGGTGGGAGTAACACCGCGGTGGTTGAGTATCGGGAAGTCAGTCACTGCTGCAGACCCCATTGCCAGAATGAAGGTTCGATACCATGGGAGTCTCTCCACAGATGCACACAAATGGGATTTGACAGGATCCGACACTCTTTCATGATAAAACCCTCTACCAACTGGAAATAGAAGAAAATTTCCTCAGCCCAATAAAGGACAGCTACACACACACACACACACACACACACACTCACTCCAAAGAAAATGCCATAGTTGGTGATGAAAGCTCCAGTGCTTTCCTCCTTAGATGAGGAGCAGGGCAAAGTAGGAGACCTCACACTATACAGTACTTTATTAGTGATTCTTTCCTGGGCAATTAGGCAAGTGAAAAAAAGGTACAAAGCTTGCTGACTGGAAAGGGAGAACAAACAAAAAACTGTCTTTCTTTGTGAAGACATGACCTTTTATGCATAAAAATCCCAGCAGGCCAACATGAATCTGTTAAAACTAATGAGTGAATTCACCAAGGTTTCAGGAAATGAGATCAACAAAACAAAATCGATTGTATTTCCACACATTAGCTATGAATGCTCCTAAAATGAGATTAAGAAAATAATTCCATTTACAATAGCATCAAAAACAGTAAAACACTTTGTGAATGAAGAGAAACACAGGACTTGCATACCGAAACCACAAAACACCACCCAGAGAAATTGAATGTCTAAATAAATGTAAGGGAATTCCGTATTTCTCAAAGGATCACTAGTGTTAACGTAACAATATCCCCCCAGATGACCTACTGATTCAATCCACTTCCTATGTCCCAGTTGTCTTTTCTGCAGGAATCCCCAGTACAGTCCCTATAGAGCCTGGAGTCCCACTCTGGGCTTGATCTCACAACCCATGCCAAAGTCAAGAGTCAGACACTCAGCCACCTGAACCACACAGGTGCCCCATTTTTGGATTATATCATAATAAAGGTTTTTTGTTTTTTTTTTTTAAGAAACAGATTAGAAATTGGTAGCAATAAATAATGACTAAAATACATTTCCTTTTCTAAAAAATTTTACTTGAACTTTTTTCTTAAGAGACATATAGTTCACATACGTAGCACTCTTCAGTCAACAACATCACCCCCAGACCCTGGAATCCGCTCATTTACCGTCTTTCTCTACAGATTTTTCTGTTCTGGACATTCATATAAATAGGATATGTATCTTGCCTTTTGTGACTGGCTTCTTTCACTTAGCACAGTGTTTTAAACCTGCTTCTATTTTTAAAATGCCTTAAAAAAAAAAAGTAAATGCTTTCACTTTGGATCAAAACAAAAGTAAACACATGTCATTTTATATAATTTGGGAAGTATGGGATAAAATTAAATTTGACCAAAAAAGTGACAATTAATGAAAATCCTGTGTTGGCAAATACAGAACTCAATTTTCACAAAATTATTTTAAGAAATGAAATATTGTCCCGTGTTATATTTTAGTTTTTCTTTGAAGATGATGTCATGGGCATTTCCCTAAATAAATGTTCTTTTACGTCATCCCTATTTTGATATAGTTGGTAAAGAATAAAAAGGATTTTATGCTCGGAGATGATTCATTTTTAATTTGTCCTGCATTAGGCTATTTCACTGGAAGTTTCTGATGGACCTGAAGTGTCTCGTCCACAAAAGCCTCACACAATGCTTTGTGTTGTTCTGAATCACAGAATAGTTGATAACTAATCACACATATAGTCACGGAGTTATTTCCAGCTCCTCTGAGATATATTTTCTGGTTCAATCTTGACTCCACAAGCCAACATTTCAATCGCCAGGCCTAAAATTCATATGTTCAGAGACGACTTATTGGAGTTGGGGACAGATTGGAACAAAATGACCAGAGATCTTGGGATTTCTCTTTCTTATGAAACTGTCCTTTTGTCCATAGAAAACATCAGAAGAGAAGGTCAAATGGCCAAAATTAGTAAGACAGGAAACAACATGTGTTGGAGGGCATGTGGAGAAAGGGGAACTCTCTTATACTGTTGGTGGGAATGCAAGTTGGTGCATCCTCTTTGGAGAACAGTGTGGAGATTCCTCAAGAAATTAAAAATAGAACTTCCCTATGTCCCTGCAATTGCACTCTTAGGTATTTACCCCAAAGATAAAGATGTAGTGAAAAGAAGGGCCATCTGTACCCCAATGTTTATAGCAGCAATGGCCACGGTCGCCAAACTGTGGAAAGAACCAAGATGCTCTTCAACGGATGAATGGATAAGGAAGATGTGGTCCATACACACTATGGAGTATTATGCCTCCATCAGAAAGGACAAATACCCAACTTTTGTAACAACATGGACAGGACTGGAAGAGATTATGCTGAGTGAAATAAGTCAAGCAGAGAGAGTCAATTATCATATGGTTTCACTTATTTGTGGAGCATAACAAATAGCATGGAGGACATGGGGAGTTAGAGAGGAGAAGGGAGTTGGGGGAAATTGGAAGGGGAGGTGAACCATGAGAGACTATGGACTCTGAAAAACAATCTGAGGGTTTTGAAGGGGTGGGGGGTGGGAGGTTGGGGTACCAGGTGGTGGGTATTAGAGAGGGCACGGATTGCATGGAGCACTGGGTGTGGTGCAAAAATAATGAATACTGTTATGCTGAAAATAAATAAAAAATAATTTTAAAAAAACACGTAAAAAAATGCTCAAAACACAAGTGGGAGTAAGTCTTCTCCAATCTGCTTGCCGTGTTGACAAGCTGGGGCAGGGGGCAGGGTTTTAACCCTTTCCTGTTCTTCATGTTGTAGGGTGATAGTATGGAAGTCAGGGCATCTTCTGAATGAGTGTAAGAAAAACAATTAAGTCTCCTTAAAAATATGCGTTCTTTGGAGACAGAACACGACACAGAAATGATAAAACCCAGTGCCAGGCCCCAGCACTGAGCAGCCAAGCCATCACCACGGTCCGTTGTGCCGTGTAACCAGAGTGAGTTGTGGAGGGACATTTCATCTTTTATCAATCCCTCCTCAAAAGATTCCTACTTCATTCCCGAAAGGTAATGAAAAGGCTCTGATTCTCACAATGTCTCAATCCATGGGCCATTTGTGAAATGATTTAAAAGACTCTAAAAAATAAGTATTGGATAGAGTAACCATTCCAAACAACCATTGAATACAGAAAAATATGTTAACCCACTATGTGCAATAAAAAAATACAAGATCATAATTCTTAGAAGGAGGAGGCCTGTAACATGAGCCCTACATCCATCCAGGTTTGTTCCCGAAGACATTTTCTTGGCTGGCATGGGGACGTGGGACTCCAGTAGGAACAGCAATCTCACTGCCAGAATGAGAAAGTCCTCAGAATGGGAGGCGGCCAGGGAGGGTGGGCTTGGGAGTGTGGTGCCGGGGGGCCTGGGCAAGCAGAGGAAACTTCCGACCTCTGTGTGGAGATTCTGCTCAAGTTAAGGGCCAGCACTGGGTGGCACTGGCAGGAGAAAATGCTGGGACTCATAGGCACTCACTGTAGGGAAGATGGAGGTGGCAGTATTTGTCAGAAAAGGCCACAGTAGTGCCAATGTTAGGATCAATCCTGAGTGCAGATGCTTTGGGGAAGACACCCGGCATTCAGATGAGACCCCAGAAAGGCTCCAGTCTAGGTCTGGTCTTCACACACTTGGAGTAAAGGCAAATCTGAAGTGAGTGTGCCATTAAAAAGCAGACCCCACGTCTACCTAGGGTCATAGTGATCTGGGGATGGTCTTCCTGCCTTCCAGAATTAAAGCCAACACTCCCTTGAGAAAATGTACTATCTCTGCTGTCCTGTATGTGATACAAAATAATATATTTCCGTGGAACGAAAAAATCCTGACCAATCACTGCCAAGATGAAATAGTACATAGAAAATGACAGAAAAAAGTTCAGATATGGGAAGGAACAGTCCACTTTGCTCACCAGGGAGACTGATGTGGGCCTCGATCCCAGGACCCCAGGATGGCAACGTGAGCCGAAGGCACACGTTTAACTGCCTGAGCCCCCCAGATGCCCCTGTAGCTGGAGAGAGCTGGTAGACAGAGGTCAGTTAGGATGTAAAGGAGCTGACAGCACCATGGTTCAGCTGCACATACCTGACATTTGATCAGACACTCCACAGAACAGCAGGACACACAGTCTTTTACAGTGTGCCTGGATGCTCACCGATACAGACCATATATTCTGGGTCACAAATCAAGCTGTAACACATTGAACATAACTTCAGACACATGAAGTATGTTCTCAGACCGTAATGGAACTGGACTAGAAACCAGTAACAGGAAGATGATAGTAGTATCTCTTTGGAATAGAACAAGGCACTTCTAAATAATCCATGGGAGTAATCAAACCTCAGAAGGAAACAGAACATATTGTTAATTACATGAAGATGAAAATATAACGTATTGAAACCTGTGAGGCATCACAAAGCAGTGCTTGGAGGAATAACCTTTGACCTCAAATCATAATCATAATCAATATTTCTCACCAATTATTTCCAGAAACTAGAAAACAAAGAGCAAAACATGCAAAATCAAGCAGAAGGAAGAAAAGAAAAATTTGTGCCTGGGAATCTGTTTAAAAACAGGGCAGGGGCACTCCTGGGCAGCGTCACGGCTTCGGCACATGACTCTGGATCTCTGGTCAGGTCAGGATCTCAGATGATAGAAACTTCAATGCTTAATGCTATCATTTTTAAAAACTTGAGTTGTTTATCCATGATTTAAAAAAAATAAATTATTTAGGGGTGCCTGAGTGGCTCAGTCATTAAGTGACTGCCTTTGCTTTGGGTCATGATCGGGGTCCTGCATTGGGCTCCCTGCTCAGCAGGAAGCTTGCTTCTCCCTCTCCTGCTCCCTGTGCATGTGCTCCCTCTCTCAGTGTCTCATCTCTTTCTGTCAAATAAATAAATAAAATATTTTTAATTAAATCATTTAAAACTTAATAATTAGTAATTTTCTGTTTCGTGTCTCTGAACTGGGCTCTGCTTTAGGTTTTCTGGTTATCTATGTGTAGAGATCATTCTGTTTGAAATATCCGAGATCCCGGGTTTTTCACACACACTAGCCCTTAATGCTCGTGAGGGTCCCTGGGACCAACCACGGTGGGATCTGCAAAGCAACTCCGTGACTCGGGTTAGGGACTCTCCGCTGAACTGTGTGTTTGTGCTTGTTGGAAAAGCTTTCCCCTGTTGGAGTTGGCCAACCTCTTCCATTGGTTTGCGGCTTTTGTTTCTGAGGACACTCAAGGAAGGGCAGGTAGTTATACTGGTTCTTTGTAAATATAAGCTGAATAAAAAATTAGGGGTGGAGGACAGTCACATTACAAGTGAACGCAGCCAGCTCAATCATCTAAAACCAGCGGAAAGGAAGAGTCCTTTACATATACGTTTAAATGAGTCCAATAGTGCTGGAATGTCATAAAGACATTCTGCGTCCACTAGTTATGGATTTTTGCCACTGTCTTTTTTAAGTTTGTTTATGACATAATGAAGTTAACCGTGATACACATTCACTGAATGGTGACACTGCCCAAGGGATGGTAGGAAGCACAGTGTGAGACAATTCATCTGAACTTGAAGTACGCTGAAGGAGGAAACATGTCCTTTAATGTAGGGCCCTGGTTAGCCAGAGGAACTTACTTGCAGACCCCAGATATAGGGGTGGGCCAGGCTGGATGGAGACATCCACTCAGTGGGGTGCGCGTATATTACTGTGGTGAATTGAAATTCAATTGGTCATCCATATTGCCCACCAAGCATGACTGTGCAGTTTTCCCTGTGTGTTGCAATCTCATTGGCTGCCTGTGTGTGGGCCAGGCTCAACCACCTCTATAAAGGTAGTCTGTGAGGCAAGGGGTAAGTAGTAGGAGGAGTTAGAATAGCTGTTGGGAGAGCCGTTAGAGTAGTTGTTGGAGTAATAGTCGTTGGGAGCAGCGCTGCTGCCAGCTGCCTCACTGCCCCCAGCCGAGCTGTGGCCCCACTGCGAGTGGCCTCGCCAGAACGGCCTCACCGGAGTGGCATCATTCCTGGGAGCGGCCTCATGGGCTAGCGGCCATGTCTGGAGCGGCCTCGTCCGGAGTGGCATCATGGGGAGCAGAGTCTGTGTCGTCGGGGTTGTCGTCCTTGTCGTCGTCGCCTCTTCATAAGAGATGGCCCTGAACGGTCAGTTTGATTTTTGATGCTTGGTGCGAAATAAAGCTTTGTTTGATTTTCACTTTGTGTCAGTCTCGTTCCTTTCATCATGGACCCTAACACTTTCCCTGTTACATTAGAGCATTATTTCATCAGCATTGTTAATGTGCAAGGATCATTTGCTTTTCTAAGAATGTGGCTGACTTTGCTACTTAGTATATGATTAGAGCCCAGACTCTGTGAAGTTATATGTTAATTTACAGAACTGAGTCTTCTAGAAATGCAAGTGATTTCTAAGTTAAAAGGGATAATCTGCTTTATTACTTTATTGTCCTATAGGATGTTAGCTTGCTTTACATCTAGAAATCGTATTATGACATATTTTTGAAAGATGGTTAAAAATATCCATTCCTTCAAACACCATCAAGGCTGCTGTACTACACTGTCCGTCTGTTCCTCACTAATGAGTAGACAAAGTCTTCTGCATGTGCGCATCCTACATATTTGGCTGCTATATTTTTAATATTTTGAGTTTACACTGACAACAGAAAAGTATAAAAATCATACTAGGTCCAATTTGTACTCCTGAAGAATTTAAGAAGTAGAGCAGACTCTGCAATTGTTTTCCATGAATCTATCTGATATCAGATTTAAAACATATAAATATTCCCCGAATATATGCTATATCCCAATTTCTATCTAATATATTCTAGAATATTCAGTGATCCCTTTATCATTGCATAACTATGTAGCTGTGCAGGGAAATTTTCAGCACCTGCATTTTTTCTGCGAAGTCCCATAGTTCATTTATCGAGAATATTATATCCAGTGAAAGGAGGCTCATGCCAGAGGAAACAACGGGAGAAGTCAACTATATGACACATATTGCTTTGTTCCAAGATGGAGCAGGGACATTTGTCACCCCTGGTTCAGACTCTTCTGGAGGAAGTTTCAGAATATGTATAAATCACCTGGAGTAATTTGCATCCAGAGCAGCTCGTTCCTCTGGCAATGACAGATGCCTCCAGAAATTCAGGGCACCTGCCGCCTGCCACTTGAGCTTAATATTTATGAACCTGGTGTTCTTTCAGAGTGAGAACAAAGCAGCTAATCATGATTTCTCACCTTCCTGAAGATAAAGGATCTGCCTGCTGAGAGCTGGACATTTAAAGGTGTATTTCTTTATTAACTTCACAGGTTCACTGAATGGTGGTTTTCCTGACAGTTAAAAGAAAGTTGACCTTTTTTCCCCCAAAAAAGTGAAGGTTAACATATCCTCACTGAGAGAGGAAACTGTGTGTCCCTTTGTTCTCAAGAAATCACTTCCATGGGCTCCGTGATAGAACTCACTGTGGAGCCTTTTTGTGATTGTTGTTAGCAATGGAACACATCTTGGTGCATCTCCCGCGGTGCCTGCCCGTGGAAGGGACAGACGGTGTGTCGGCTCCTGCGGGTGACTCAGAGGATTCACAGTGTGCAGCCGCTGTGCTCAGAGACTCAGAGACAGTGACACCCCCACGCAAATGTCTCCTCCGGAGAAGCCGCTTTGGGCACCCAGCCACAGTGGGCTCCCTGACTCTGCCCCACCTCCCCCACCCCGCATCACATCTGCAACTTCTCTCAAAGCAGCCAGCAAGCCCAGCTCACTGGAGGGCTCTCCCTTTCTGTTTCCCATTGCTGTGGGATCAACACCCCTTGTCACCAAACAGCCAACATCTTGACTACCATTGTTTTCTATGTTTTGTCTCCTTCTGGTTTCCCCTGAGACGGTAAATCTGATCCTTGTTACCCCATCTTGGTCCAAAATGTTGTGTCTATATATTGTGTTGCCTTCCTATTGCAGTTGTAACAAACTACCACAAAGTAGCTGTTTAAAACAACATCAATGAGTTACATTCCCATTGCAGGTGGGGGGGTATTGGTAGGACTGTTTTTCCCTCTGGTAGCTCTGGGGGAGAATCTGTTTTCTGGACATTTGTAGCTTCTAGAGGCTGCCTGCATTGTTGGGTTGTGGTCCCTTCTTCTGTCTTGAAAGAGCTTCATTCCAACCTCAGAATCCCTCATCCTAGATCTTTCCATGACTCTGACCCACCTGGCTCCCACCTCAGTCATCCAGGATAATGTCTCCTGCTCAAGATCCCTAACTTAACTATACCTGCAAACCCCTTTGCCATGGAAGGAACCATCCCTAGGTTCTGGGCATTAGATATGGACAGCATGGGGTGTAGGCATTATTCTATGTTGTGTGCATTGCCTCACATAACCCTGCAACCACTCTGTGAGCTTGAAAATATTCTCATTTTACAAGTGGAAATATATACATTGTTGTTGTTTTTGGTTAATTGCTATTCATGGTTCTGTTACACTAAGATTAGGACACTTCTTTCTGGAGGGCTGACCACAGTGCCTCACTTAATCAAATACATCAGCAGGTCTACACTAACAGCCTGTTTGCCTTGGTTTTTCTGAATTTAGGTTACTCAGTTATCCAATTACACAAAATAGGTTACTTAACAGCAGGAAAAATATTTATTTTGATATATTTTCCTCTCACATTGACCCAGTAGAGGCATACACATAATAATCTGTGACTGTGTCTTGAATGTAAAAAACAAAAATTAGCTACTTTTTCATGACCCTAGTGCTTTAGACTACTGAAATACTTTTGTTTCATTTTTCTATCATATGAATCTCTTTATTAGGTTCACTTGCTGTTGTAAAGTAGAGTACAGAGACCTGTATGTCTTTTAAGGATTTTTGTATGTATGTTCATGAGGATATCTGTCCACAGTTTTCTTTTGTTCTGTCTTTTTCTGGTTTCAAAATCAGAGTGACCTGCTTTCATAAAATGACTTAGGTGGTGTCACGTCCTCCTCTGTTTACCAGGAGGGATTGTATTCACTTCATTTCTCAGTATTTGGCAGAATTCTCTCATGAAACCATCTAGATATGAAGATTTCTTTTTTGGGAGTTTTACATTACAAATTGGATTTACTTAGTAGTTTCAAGCTCTTCAAATTATCCTTTGGTATATCGGTTGGGTTGTGTTAGTTTGTGCTTTTTTTGAGAAAGCCATTCATTTTATCTGTCAAATTTAATTGTGTCAGGTTGTCCACATTATTTCTTTATTACACATTTTAATGTCTGCAATGTCTGTAGTGATAACCCCCATCCAATACCTGATATTGGTACTTGATATTTTCTCTTTTTTATTGTTCATTTTGCCAGATGTTTGTCAATTTTGTTGATCTTTTCCAAAAACCAACTCCTTATTTCATTGAATTTCCTTGTAATTTTCCTGTTTGCAATCACATGAATTCTCACTCTTTATTATTTCTCTTTTGCTGCTTGTTCTGCTCTTCCTTTCCTCGGCTCTTGAGATGCGAACTGTAGATTTCTGACTGAGACTCTCCTTTTTCTAACATAGGACTTAAGTCTTGGGATGCTGGCTATTGGCTTTGCCTTCGTTGGTCTCTCAGATTTCAATGTGGTACATTTTTCTTCTCAGTCAATCATATTTTTTGTCTTGTTCCTTCATGATTTCCTCTCTGACACACATATTATTCAGAAGTGTGCTGTATAGTTTCCAAGTGTTCAGAGAATGGTCTGTGATTTTTGTCATGGAGGTCAGATTTTACCACAGCCAGAGAGAACCCTGAATAATGTCGATTATTTTTGAATTGTTGAGATTTACTTCATATCATATCATAATATATGGGTTATCCTGGTATATGTCTTGTGAGCTGTTGAGTTAAAAACATGTGCATTCTGCTTCTGGGTAGAGTGCTGTGTAAGTGTTAGGTCCCGCTGGTCAGAGTCCTTGTTGATCTTACAACCTTGCTGCTTTTTTGTCTACAAGTTCTATCAAATTGCAGACAGTACTTTGTTGAAATCCTCAATGATAACTATGATTTGCCTATGAGTTTTGAGGTTGGATATACATTTAAAATTTCTCTGTTTTCTGGGTGGATTGACCCTTTTATCATTATTCAACGTCCCCATCTCCGGGCATTTCTTTTTGTTCCGTCTACTCTGTCTGATGCTAATACAGCTACTCTTTTCCTTTGGTTAGTGTCTGCATGGTATAGCCTTTTCTTTTTAACATGCCTGCATTATTATATTTAAGGGAAGTTTACTGTAGGCAGCATACAGTTTAGTCATGCTTTTTAATCCAGTTGCCAATCTTTGTCTTTTAATTGATGCATTTATAACCACTTATATGTAACATCATCTTGACATGTGAGGGCTAAAATCTGCTTTTTTATTTTTGTGTGTTTGTCTTTGCTTTTGCTTTATTTTTCCTGCTCTCCCATGGTTTACTTGAATAGTTTCTAGACTCCATTTTGATTTTCTCAGTGTAGTTTTTGTTTTTTTAGGATTTTTTTTATTAATTTCTTTTCAGCGTAACAGAATTCATTGTTTATGTACCACACCCAGTGCTCCATGCCGTACATGCCCTCCTTAATACCCACCACCTGGCTCCCCAAACCTCCCACCCCCGCCCCTTCATAACCCTCAGAATGTTTTTCAGAGTCCATAGTCTCTCATGGTTCACCTCCCCTTCCAATTTCCCTCAACTCCCTTCTCCTCTCCATCTCCCCTTGTCCTCCGTGTTATTTGTTATGCTCCACAAATAAGTGAAACCATATGATAATTGACTCTCTCTGCTTGAGTTATTTCACTCAGCATAATCTCCCCCAATCCCGTCCATGTTGATACAAAAGTTGGGTATTCATACTTTCTGATGGAGGCATAATACTCCACAGTATATATGGACCACATCTTCCTTATCCATTCGTCCGTTGAAGGGCATCTTGGTTCTTTCCACAGTTTGGCGACCGTGGCCATTGCTGCTATAAACTACTCATGGTGTTTTTGAGTTAATTCCTCTGCACAGCTCCCCCCAGGCTGCGGTAGGCTGTACATGGTGTGTAATAACTCCTCACAGCCTACTGGTGGCGTCATGTTATCTGTCCAGAGGGAATGCAGAAATGTTCTCATTTTCTCCTCTTTTTGTAATACAGTTGCCAAATATTTCTTCTACATATATTAAGACTCAAACAATGTTATAATATTTTGTGTCAACAACTAAACACGATTTAGAAAATCCAAGAGAAGGAAACCCTTTTGTGTGTACTCATACTTTTGTTGACCATTCCCCTTTTTCTTGAGGTTTCAAAGTTCCAAATGTTAGCATCTCTTTTCTATTTAGAGAGCTTCATTCCACATTCTTTTAGGGTAGGTCTGCTGGTGACAAACTTTCTTAGTTTTCTTTCACCTGAGAATGTGTTGATATCCCCTTCGTTCCTGAGGAATTTTTTCATGGTATATGTGCTTCCAACAGGAGTCAGAGTCAAGAAGCCCAGAGTCCACAGAAGGGGTCAGACAGTGAGTCAGCTAAGTCAAGAATCCTCTACCTGGTGTGTTGAGGTTGGCTGAGCAATAAAACATTAGGAATCCTGGGGAAAGATGGTGTTTTGTGTAATGATCTGGCCCATTTTTCCTAGTGTTTAATGATGTGAAGCATTGGAAAAGGTGGAAGAGTGTAGGGGAGTGTGGGGACAGAGGAGGGCGAGAGTGTGCACCTGCCTGGAAACAGGAGTAGCAGTCTTGAACGATGTGAGGGTCAGGTTATGAAAGGTTTTCGATGTCCGGAGAGCAGGCGTGCTATGGCACTAACTGAGGGACAGGGACACAAGCTGTAAATGCTACAACACAGCTTCTCACAGAAATGGTGCCAGTACGTGGACCTCTGTGTCACGATAAACCTTAGACCCCAGTACTAGGAAAAGCTGTGTTTCCTTCGATCAGCGGTTGCTTTCATCTTGGGGATGACTGAAAACTTCTGATTCTTTTCTCTTCCATTCAATTCTCCAGGGAACTCAGCACTGAACTGGCTGCCCACAGTCATGTTGCGTGTACTTTGGAGCTTGCTTTCCTGTGTCCTCACTCTGATTTTTTTAGAAACTAGTTCACCTTCCGTTTAAATATGCTCAAATTTCCTTTAACATATTAGTGTGTATATGATACTTTCATTGTTTGGAAAAGATAAGGATATTTACTCTATATGCACCCAGGTGTTTCAATTTCTTAGGGTAGAAACAGATTGAGTTTCACACACTATTGCCTATGGGAACAACAGAAAGGAAACGATGGTGTTTTAGGATGGCTCTTCTGTGGATGAGAGCCAGGGGGAAAGGAGAAGTGTGCCGGCTCAGCACGGGAGCTTTAACTCAAAGATGCCCCTCACAGCTGTCTTTGGTGAAGCGATAGGGGCTGCAGCTGTCCTGGGAATGGTCACCCATGAGCTTGCCTCTGTCCTCTCCCACCATGCGGGAGAGTGGACTTGAGCACAAGACAGCCTAACGAGCAACAGTTGGCTGTCTCCGTCTCCAATGTCCACACAAAAGCCATGGCTGCTGTCTCGCTGATCCGAGGGTCACAGCCGACAGACATGTGGAAAGTGCTTGCTGTACCCCAGTGCATGCCCCGGCTTCCCCTCACCCAGGGACTCCTTAGAAGTGGTCCTTATGTGTGCCTCCTCTTGGACCCAGAACCAGGAACTCACTGTTGCGCTTGGGTGACTCCTTAAACTTTCTGGGCCTTCGATTCCTTCTCTCCATGCTTGCAGTGGTCTCCCAGTGACCTTCCAACTCTAAATGTAGAAAGATGGGCGTGTCACTTGTTTTCTCCTGAGAACTGCTCATTGAGCACATAGCCAAAGTAACATTCTGCGTATTCTCTATTTTTTTTAACATATTGATCGTATTTCATGCTCTAACTCCCTTATGTCTTGAATGTATTGAGCACAAGAAAATTAGAGCTTGTCAAAATAACTTTTTCTCCGCACTAGGCTGTGGCTTCTTCCAATGCCCAGTGTCATCAGGCATTGATACTCATGGCCTTGAATTTGATTTCAGGGAACACTGTACTACAAAGCCCGAAGAAATTTCCGAAAGGCCTTATCTTTCTGTTGACTTAACCACAATTATTTCAGAAGTCAGCAAGGACATTCACAAAAAATGTATTGCCGATGGTGTCTCTATATAGAAGACATCCTATTTTGTCTTCTTGCTTTATCCCCTACCCCCAGCTTGTGTCATGCCAGTGGCCCTGGTCCACAGACGGGGAGTCCATCCCAGCACCCATTGGCTCATGAAGTTCATGCTTTCCAAGACGAAGGTGTGAGTGTGTGAGTGAGATCAATTGTTCTCACATTTGTTGAATTCTGCTCTCTGTTCTTACCATTATACATTTCTCTGTTCTGTTATATCAAGAACAAATCTGTGGCCTTTAATTTTATAATCCATATTGACTTACTTGGACATTACAAGATTTGATTTAAAAAGTGTCACTTGTGGTTGTGTGGGTGGTGCATCGGTTCAGTAAGCAACCAGCTCTTGGTTTCAGCTGAGGTAGTCAGCTCGGGGTCCTGAGATGAAGCCTCGTGTTGGGTTCCTTGCTTAGGGGGCGTCTGCTTCAGATTCTCTCTCCCTCTCCCTCTGCCCCTCCCACTCTCTGTAAAATAAATAAATAAATCTTTAAAATAAAAGTACCTTTGGTTAGAGTACTTTACTTTCAGCTATAAAAGAGTTCGTGTAATTTGACTTCTTCTACTTGTCTCTAACATCTGGTTTCATGTTCTTTAGAATGAGGACAAGGAAAGGCTTCCTATTTAAATCAAAAGCAGTTTGAATTCTGCTTTTATAATATGGAACATTATAGATCATCTGTTCCAAACTCCAATCTCTGGATAAAGAAAATGAAGCATCCCGCTTCAATACCCATGCCAAATAGAAAATTTGTCATAGCCAAAATTAAAATTCATAATAAACTGAAAAATGTTCACAGTTCTATTTTTAAAGTTCAAACAATGTAGAAAACTATAGGGAAGAAACTTAAAAAGAAATTATTCTGAAACCCATCCCTCAGAAGTCACTTGCATTTGCTGTATTGCATTTCGGATGTCTGTTTGCGTGGGTGCATCATGGTACAGAGAACGGGTAATTTTATTTACGAGTTCACTGGTCTTATTAAGAGTTGTAGAAGTCATCTTACATGAACAGAACACTCGTCATGGACCTAATTATAAATGAACTCTTAAATTTCAATTAAACATTTCTTCAACACAATATCCATTAGTGCCCAAAGTACCTCTACAAATTACAATAAAAATTTTGACGTATAGTAATAGGATGGAGTCCTTCTCTTGTTTACACTTTCAAATAAATTAAAAAGTTTTAATTATGGCAAAACACACATAACAGAAAATACACCAAATAAGCACACTCCCGTGCAATTCTGTGGTGTTAAGTACATTCACGTCTTCCTGCACAACTGAGCCTCTGGCCTCAATAAGCAACAACCCCCAAACCCCTCCTCCGTGCCTTCCGTCTCTGTGAACCGTCTATTCTCAGGACTTCACAGAAGTGGAATCCGACAATATTTGCCTCTTTCTGACTCTTTTCATGTAGCAAAACGCCCTTGAGGATCACCCGCGCTGATGCGTATGACAGGATCTCCGTCCTGTTTGCGGCCGCCTGGTCTCCCGTTGTACGGATAGAGCGCGTCCTGTTCATTCACTCATCTGTCGATGGATGCTTGGGCACTTCCAGCTCCTGGCTACTGTGAGTGATGCTGCTGTGACCAGGTGTCCAGATCTCTCAGGATCCTGCCGTCAGTTCTTTGGGGTATGCACCCAGGAGCGGAACTGCAGAGCATGAGCTAATTCCATTTTATCTGAGGAACCACCGCACTGTTTACACAGCAGCTGCCCCTTTGACGCTCCAGCCCACGTGGAGGAGGGTTCCAGGGCCTCCTGACCCTTGCTGACACGTGTTTCCTTTCCTGCGCTGTGCTCGATGGGGCCGTCCTCAAGGGCATGAAGTCTGCCTCCTGGTGGTTTGGACTGACATTTCCCTAATGAGGGGTGAGGTTTAACATCTTTCTGAGAGGTTCCTGACCATCCACATACCTTCTTCAGAGAAATGTCTACTCAAGTTCTTTGTCGGTTTCTGTAACATTTCTGGGGGTTGTTACTGTTAAACAAATTCCTTATAGAACCTGCATATTAATCTCTCATTTGCAAATCACACAATAAATTGCATTTTCGCTCTGTGGATTCTCTCCTTTGATGCACAGAAGTTTTTCATTTTAATGTACTCTGGTGTGGTATTTTTTTTTCCTTTGTTGTCTGTTTTTGTTTTTGTTTTTGATTTTTGGTGTAGAATTGGGTGTCATTTTAAGTACACACTATGATTTTAGACTGTATTTATTGACTTCTTAAGAGGACAAACAGGCTTTTAGCACACTTGGACTTTCCCCACTCCAGTATCTACTGGTTGTGGATGGTGGCACGTACTCTCTTCTCTGACCCTATGTCCCACAGCTTCGCAGAGGGGCTCAGCTATCTATTCGAGCACACATAAGCTCGGCACATGACCCCTTCCTTCTTCACTGTCCCTCTGTGTCCTTCATCTCGATTTGTCTCAAATCCTTGGAGTTGGTGTCCCGTATGACTTCCAGAAGAGTCCCAGGTGTCAAATTCCGCCCCCATGCATAGACCCCATGGCCTCAGGCCAACTTGGTGCCTGGAGGACCCTTCCTTTTCTCCTTCAACCTTTCGGACCGTGGTTTGCATTTCTGTCTTCTGGAGGACAAGCTACAAAATACAACTTATACAATTCAGGTGACTCTGTAGATGAAAATTGCCATTGCATAATATAAAAATAAATGGTAAAATTCGTGCTAATATTTGAAATTCATTTTTTTTTTACTCAGAACAATTTTATCCAGAATTTGTAGTTATTAGCTTTAACAGAATTTTTTCCTTGTTTTTTTTTTTTTTTTTTTTTTTTTTTTTTTGAAGGAAAGGCCCTCCATTTTCACTTGGCATTAGGTCCAACAAGTTAGGTAACTGATTGTATATGTCAATATGTATTTGGGGGGGCACCTGTGTGGCTCAGTTGGTTAAACATCTGCCTTTGGTTTGGGTCATGATCTCAAGGTCCTGAGGTTGAGTCCCACATTGGGCTCCCTGGTCAGTGGAGAGCCTGCTTCTCTCTCTCTCTCTCTCTCTCTGCTGCTCCCCCTGCTTGGGTTCACTCTCTCTATAAAATAAAAAAATAAAATCTTAAAAAATTTTAAAAAAACTATTTTTTTGTAAAGGTAAAATATTATGTGAATTTATTTTTAAATGTGTTAACTAATTTTGATGGTTTTAAATTAATTGTAATACTTCTTTATTTCATGTTTTATACATTCTAGTTCCAAAGTTTCGCACATATTTATTTTCACAATATACACTTTACTTCCAAAGGTTCACACATAATTTGATTTTTTTTTTTCGGGAGATGTAGATGTGCTGGTCTTAGAAAAAAAAATCCTCTGAAATCTCTTCGTTCTTCTCTGTTGATGTGATTTTTCCTCACCGTGTCAGAACCCACCACACGTCGTAGCTACGGTGCTTGGAATTAGATTCTCGCCAACCCCACGGCCTCGATCTATGCTTATCTGCTTTGCAGGAAGCCCACGTGAAATAATTCGATTTTTGTTTTTTTGGTTTTTTTTTTAAGATTTTTTAAAATTTATTTATTTGACAGAGAGAGAGATGACCAGTAGGCAGAGAGGCAGCAGAGAGGCAGAGAGAGGGGGAAGCAGGCTCCCTGCTGAGCAGAGAGCCTGATGCGGGGCTCGATCCTAGGCCCCTGGGACCATGACCGGAGCCGAAGGCAGAGGCTTCACCCACGGAGCCCCCTAGGCGCCCCTGTAATTTGTTTCTAATACGCGAAGTGAGCAGAAGACTCTTGTCAAGCACAACTCTGCCAGGGCACGCGTGTGTCCCCTGAAGTTTCTCCCGTGCGTGCGTGTGTGTGGTTCACAGGCAAATCCTAAACGTGATGTAGACAGGTGAGGAAGAGTAAAGACGGGCAAGGAGCGTGGAAGACCGTGAGAAGGAGAGAGGAAAGGACAACCGGCAGTCGAGCAGTGGGAAGCCGCAAAGTCAAAGCAGACGTGAGACCACACGGGCTGAGGCTCCTGGAGCCTCACGCAGTACGAGGACTTGGAGGAAAGAATCATCATAACTCAGTGTCCTCAGGAGTGCCCGGGGATCCGGCAGCCCCGGGGACACCTCCACACGACGGCCGGTTCCCCCGCACGTCACCGCTGGAAAGACAGACCTCAGCGACACCCGCAGCTGTGGACGGGGTCCCGGCCCTGAGCCTCCACCAGGCCTTGCGTCGGCACCGGCCATGGCGCCTGCAGCCCAGCAGCTTCAGCGTCTTCTCCAGGGGCTGACCCCGGCCCGGAGTGCACCCGCAAGAGCCTCCCTCTCGGGGTCCGGAGGCTGCACCGGCCTCCGCTCGGGGCTGAAGCGTGGTGGTCGTCCTGGAAGAGGACACGCTGCTCACCCGCGCTGCTGCGCGGCGGCCCATTCTCTGCGAGCTCGCGGGTCAGGACGCAGCAGTCCGCTTCTGGAGAGCCTCGTGGAGAGCTCTGGCGCCGGCGACTCACCAGAAACTCGCCTTTTAGAGAAAAACAGCAGAACAAAAACCCGGTCGAATCATGCAATTACCACGGTCTCCGCCAGGACACACGTCGACTAATGCTGCCAGAGCCAAGCACGGTCCGGCTTAAATAGCGACAACGGTTCTGCAGCTGAGACCCCGGCTCTCGTCTCCACCCCAGACCGCAGCAGCTCCGTCCGCTGCGCTTTCCTTGGGGGTGGAAGCCAGCTTGTCCGTGCAGCTCCGACCGCACAGCAGCTTATACACAAACTGTGCCGTCATGGCTTCGAGGAGGACCGGATCCGCCCATCTATAGCTTCCAGATGATAAACTGACGCAAAATGTGTTCAGAAATCTGGACTGTCATGATTAAGTATTGCTGGAGTTTAGCCAACAGAACATTTCAGAAATAAGCCCTCCTTTTCTACCTGTTGACCTGGAAGGGGACCTGTCTTGCAGGTGGTTTCATCACAGAGGCTCCCACAGGGGCACAAACCCACCAGGTGAACCTTCTGGGTAAGCCCCGCCCCTCCCAGGGAAGGAGGAGGACCCTCATTCTGGGCAGCTTGACTTCCACGACCCAGCGGCTCCCAGGGAAGGACCACGGCCCCTTTGCCTGGGCTTCACGTCCATAAATGCCCACATCTGTATTCTGGTTTTCATCTCCAGTAGAGGTGACCAGCCAGCCACAAACATATTTTCTAGAGACCGAACAGTGACCTCGTCCTCACCAACCTGACATCTGTGTCCCAGGCCTGGCCCAGAATGCCAGCTCACACTCAGGACCTGCGCCCTGTATTCACTCTGTAATTACCTCGTGAGCATCACAATTATATACCGATTCATGTGTAATTGCTCATTTAAACATATCCCAGCATTTGTACTCTTGTTATGGCATCAACAACTTTTTGGTGATCGTATTGTAGCTATAAAGCAGCGGAGGTGACCTGGTCTCCCTGAGCTTCAGGAATGCGTCCCTTCCCTCCGCTCCTCTCCTGCCTGGCCTCCTCCCCCTGTGTTCTAAGTCAGCGCCTGCTCTGGGGGTTCCCAGCAGGGGAAAGAAGTGGCCAATGGAAGGACCCTTTCAAGGAGCCTCACCTGGAGGAGGAACCCGTCCTGATCCTGGCTCCCGCCGGACTGAATGAACCATGCCGTGCTGGCTGGGGCACCATCAGTCCTGGTAAGCGACAGTGGCTTCACAGCGAGGACAGCCTTTGAGATGGCTCCTGAGGGACGAAGGGATTCCAGGCAGAGAAGAGCATTCTGGAAGTCAAGCATTCTGTCACCTGCTGCCACATTGCTGCCGGGAAACCCAGGACGTCATTAGACTGGAAGCGTCCTGTGTGTTTGCGGTGACTTTAGTCGAAAGCCCATGCCCCGAAGTAAACTGAAGGCTTTTTCACAGCCTGTCTTAGGCCCAGTTCTGACCAACACAGGGCAAGCTTCCTTTTTCCCATCAGCTTCTCTGCAGGGGTGACCAGAGTCCTCATGAGGTCCCCAGCAGTGCTCTTGACGGGGATGCCCCCCGCCCGAGGTCCTGTGAGGTGTGGAGAACAGCCGTTGGCCCATAGTCAGGCTGCAAGGATCAGCACTGTCGCCTCAGAAGCGGAGCTCTGTCCTGCGGGGCTCCCACCCTCAGTCTTTCCTTGCACTGGCAGAGCCCACGGGGAAATCATTCCTTTGTGAGGACGCTGTGTGACTCGGTGGCCAGGGTGACCACGTGCGTGTGTGCTGGCCACAGTGTGTTCTGAGGAGAGCTGCCAGGGCCAGGTCGGGCAGAGAGGATGCCTGGGACAGATTGCCAAGAGGGGCACGTTTTGTAGGATGCAAGCAGAGGCAGAGGAGGGGCGGGGCTCTGGACTTCTGGAAGACTGTGAATCCTGCGCCCTTTCGGGGATGGTGCACACAGCACAGGTCCTGTGGCAAACATGCCCCTGCACCTGCAGCCAAACTGTGAGCAGGCACTTCCAGGGGACCTGCCCATCCCCACACAGGGGGGAACCCCGGGCAGGAGCCTGACCTCAAGTGGGAGCAGTCACGGAGACTGCCAGCACTCCAGACCGCCTCTCTCTTTCCGGACTCCACACTTGGTTCTCACACTGACCTGGAGAGGTCACGCTGATTAGCTTTAACTTTATATGAGAAATTCCAGCTAGAAGTTACGAGGCTGGCCCAAAGTTGTGCCAACAGGGAGTGGCAAATCCAGGGCCCACGTGTTTATCCGCTCATTGATTTGTTGGCTCAGGTACTCACTTAACAAAGCTGGAGTGCCTACTGTGTTCTCAGCATTGTTTGCGCCCTACACACAGTAGGTCCGGCAGACTGTAGTGTGCGCAAGTCCGCAGCTGAGGCCAGCTGTGCAGGCTGCAGAGAGACACTCGGGATTTATCAGTATTTAGATTATCTTCAGAACCCAAAGCTGGATGAGATTTCTGAGAGAATGAATGTCAATAAAATAGAAAGAAGCGATTGCAAACCTGAGCCCTTGGCCCTCCGAGTCCTAGAGGTCAGGGACACGGGGAGAAAGCAGCACAAAATAATAGGACGAGTGACCAGTACAGGAGAGAGAAGCTAAGAGAAGTGTCCTGGATCCAAGAACACTTGGATTCCAAGTCAGGGAAGAGTGCCCAAGAAGAGACCATGCTCTTCAGCCCAGATGGGGCTGGTCATTCTAGGAAGGTATGGGGAGCCATGTTTAGACTCAGTAAAGTAGAGGTCAGTGTGACCTTGACTGGACCAGCTTCAGGGGAAGTGACTGGGTCAGGTTCAAGAATGATGAGAAACAACAACCACATGTTCCTCTGTTGCATTTGTGGTCGAGGAAGAGAGAAATAAGGACACGGGACAGGAGCGGCAGGGGGATGCCACGGGACGAGACTAGAAAGGGACGCATGTTTGACTTCTTGTCTGTGTTCTTCCCAGGTCCAAAGAGGGAAAACATTCAGAGAGGGAGGGAGACTTTGCAGGGGATGGGAGAGGAGGGTGAAGGGGCAGTCCTGACAGGCTCACAGACATTTTGTCCCCTATATCTGGAGGGAGGACAGGTTGGGGCCATGCCATTGAGTGCAGCTTTGACAATGTTTAATCTGATTAATTTCTATTTTCTTAGAGCTCAAGCAGTGTGATTCTGAAGGAGTTTGTCTTTCAAGACCAGCTGATGGATGATCCTAATTTTGTTTTCCTTTAGAGAAGCTTATTGCAAGGTTGTCCATGATTTGGCCATAATTTAAAACTTTCCAGAACATCGAGGCCATCAGTGATTCCAGTGAGACAATGGGATTATGTTGTGACACGTGAAAGTTTATGGCATGCAACTACATAACACTTTGTTATTTTAATAAGGGAGAAGGAGGTGGCGTGTCGCATGATTAAATCAGCAAGGAAATAGGATTTCTAACTATCTGATATTTACTCCTTCACACTCCGATGTGACAGCCTCATTTTTCACTCAAATAATGAATGATTGTATACGAGTCTGGATTCTCCAGAGAAACAGAACCAATCCAATACGTAGAAAGAGATTTATTATAAGAAATTGACTTGTGCTGTTAGGGAGGCTAAAAAGTCCTCAGATCTGCAGTCAGTGGGCTGGAAACCCCAAAGAGCGGACGGTGTGGTCGGGCCCCAGCCTGAAGCTGATGACATGAGTTCCAGTCTGAGCCCAGACTCAAAGTCAGGATGAGGGTGGCATCCAGCTGAAGGCAGGCAGGCAGAGGAAGCAAGTTCTCTCCTCCCCCGCATTTTGTTTGTGTATGCAGGCTTCGGATTGGAGAATGCACACCCACACTGGAGAGGCTAGTGTGCTCTAGCGGTCCCACGCTGGTCTCACCCAGAAGCACATCCCAGACCACCCAGAATGAGAGTCACCCCCAAGTCTGGACACCCTGCGGCCCAGCCAAACTGACATAAGAGCATCCCAGATGAGTATTTATGAAAATAAAGAGGAAGTGCTCACTTTAGAGAAATGGTTGTCATTTATTAGGCAGCAGAACCATTCAAGGTGTGGAAAATAGTTGAAAAATGGTTGGTAGAAAATCCTAACAGGGAACGGTTGTGTCTCACGTTTGGTGTGTACAGAAGAAACAACAGAAGGGAATCCTCTGGAAATTAAGACAAGAAGATCTTCTGTTGGGAAATACATTAGTTTGCTAGGGCTCTCATAACAAATTATCACATTGGGCAATTTGAACAACGGAACTTTTTTTCTCACAGATTTGAAGGCTGAAAGTTCATGGTCCAAGTGTTGGCAGGTTTGGTTTCCTCCAAGGCCCTGTAAGGGGAGGGTCTACTCCAGGCCTCTCTTCTTGGCATGTCTATAACCCCTCCTTACTCTGTGTCCCAATGCACATGTCCTCTGTCCATGCATGTCCCACTGTCCCTGTGTGTCCAAACTCCTCCTTCTTATGAGGAAACTGGGTGGATGGACAACAGCCCCCACAATGGTCTCTTCTTAATCAATTATTTAAAGGTCTCATCTCCAAGCACAACCCCATTCTGCAGTATGTGGGGTTAGGACTTCAACATATAAATATTTGGGGGGGAATACGGTTCAGCCCATAACAGGAAGTGTATTGACCCTCTGAGGTTATTATTTTTTTGCTAGGAATTTTTTTTTTAAATTCAAGATTTTGGGGCGCCTGGGTGGCTCAGTGGGTTAAGCCACTGCCTTCAGCTCAGGTCATGATCTCAGGGTCCTGGGATCAAGTCCCGCATTGGGCTCTCTGCTCAGCAGGGAGCCTGCTTCCTCCTCTCTCTCTCTGCCTACCTCTATGCCTACTTGTGATCTCTCTCTGTCAAATAAATAAATAAAATCTTTTAAAAAAAAATAAATTCAAGATTTTTTTTTAAAGACGGCGAGAGGGACATAGAGTGTACCCGTGAGCGGTGAAGGGGCAGGGACAGAGAGGGAGGGAGAGATTGGATCTGAGCAGGCTCCACACCCAGCTCAGAGTCCAATGTGGGGCTCGATCTTACCACCCTGAGATCACAACCTGAGCTGAAATTGAGAGTCAGACACTCAACCCCCTGAGCCACGAGGGACCCCGGATAGGGACTTCCCTGGAGGCTACTTCCCAAGGACTCTACCTCACAGGAAATGTACGGTTTGTGACACTGAGATTCTCCTCTCGCATTTCCTTCTCTGTCAGCCCTTAGACTCACCCTGGGAATGATGGGAATGGTCACTGGTCGGCGATGGCAGAGCTCCTCGCTGTGTGTCACTACATGCATGTCACTACAGCATGAGCTGGGCTTACTGCCTCACTTCAAACCAACAGAGAACAGCAGAGACAACACATTGAGTCACGAGGCGCTGCTGCGTCTCCTTTTCTGTCTTCCCTCACCCACTCCAAGGCCCTGTGGATGTTGTTTCAGAAGATGAGACAAGGATGCCCGTGGAGGTGGGGGAGCAACGTGTTGATGCAAATGTCACATGAAAATCAAGACCTGGCTGCTGGCTTTGGGGACATGAGCTGAGCACGGATCTGGCAAGAGCCATTCTCATGGGGCACCGGAAGACTGACTGGAGTGGGTTTAAGACAACGTGGAGGGAGCAGATCTGGGGACACCTGGTACAGACCACTCTTTTGAGAAACTCTGGTGCAGTGGGGAGCAAAGTGGGCCAGGACTTTAACTGAGGAAGGGGGCCCCAAGTAGGGCTTCATTTATATCCTGGAAAGCAGGAGATATAATCCTGCACTTGGAAACTCTTGGAAATAATTTAAACAAAAGTGAAAAAATTGCAAGAGGAAAGAATGGTAATTGCTAATAGCCCTTTATCCTTAAATACTGTAAGAACAGACTCTTTCATTTCATCATATGGTGGGGACCCCAAGGTACAGGGGCAGATGCTGGGAGGCAGGTAAACATAAGGCAGGGAGCCTGTGGAAATTCTCTTCTGATTTTTTTCACATTTCTAGCGAAGTCAGAGGTGCGGGAGATGAGAAGCAGAGAGTGAAGTTTGGGAGGAGATGCTGGGAGTTAGATGCATAAAGGAAAGTTTGAAAAGCAGCCGAGGAGAAGGGAGAAGTGAACAGAGAAGCACAGTGTGGGGTCTGGCAGCATTGGTTACACACCCATGCCTCGGGCCATCCATCCCAACGTCCTCCTGCGTCTGTCTCTGTGTGATCTGCCGTCCAGGTACAGACGTGGGAAGGGTGAAGGTTCAGGATGGCCAGGGCTGTGACCAAGTGCCTGGAAGTAAGACAAGAGCTTGAGGGTGTGGTGGACCCAGTCACAAACTGTGGGAGTTAAGGGGTATGAGGGGAGGCAGGTGGTATGGAGGGAAGGCAGAGAGGGTTAGGAAATAGGTCACTGGGGAAAATGCCCAGTTACTCTGTTTAAAGATGCTTAATTCTATTATTTGAATATTTGGAGTAAGTACATTTGATTTCTCTTTTTTAAACGTTTACAGAAACAATGAAGAGCACAGGACTGGACTTCTAAACTTCTGAATTGAAGAATGAGTTAAGAGAAGCAAATTGCCCCAGGTGTTGACTACTTTAGAAGCGGTCATTCCTGCCTGGGTATTCAGGGAGGCAGGGTCAAACTTTAAGGTCAGTGATTTAATCAGGGCTAGCCCTTGAGGCTGAGAGATAGGAGCTGCTGTTAAGAACCATGGAGGGGACATATCTTGAAAAGTTGCTGTGGCTTATATCGAAGAAGTTACTGCTTATGTTCTTCTCTATGATTCTGATGGATTCCTGTCTCACGTTGAGGTCTTTTATCCATTTTAGCCATTTTCGAGTTTCATTCTTCTACATATAGCTGTCTAGTTTTCCCAGCACCATTTGTTGAAGAAACTGTCTTTTTTCCACTGTATATTTTTTCCTGTTTTGTCAAAGATTATTTGCCCATAGAGTTGAGGGTCCATTATCTGGGCTCTCTACTCTGTTCCACTGGTCTATGTGTCTGTTTTGATGCCAGTGCCATGCTGTTTTGGTGATCACAGCTTTGTAGTAAAGCTTGAAATCACGTAACATGATGCTGCCAGTTTTGTTTTTGCTTTTCAACATTTTCTTAGCGATTCGGGGTCTCTTCTGATTCCATACAAAGGAAACAAAAGCAAAAATGAGCTTTTGGGACTTCATCAAGATCACAAGCTTCTGCACAGCAAAGGAAACAGTCAAGAAAACAAAGAGGCAACCCACGGAATGGGAGAAGATATTTGCAAATGACAGTACAGACAAAAGGTTGATATCCAAGATCTATAAAGAACTCCTCAAACTCAACACACACAAAACAATCATATCAAAAAATGGGCAGAAGATATAAACAGACACTTTTCCAAAGAAAACATACAAATGGCTATCAGACACATGAAATAGTGTTCATCATCACTAGCCATCAGGGAGATTCAAATTAAAACCACATTGAGATACCACCTTACACCAGTTAGAATGGCCAAAATTAGCAAGACAGGAAATAACATGTGTTGGAGAGGATGTGGAGAAAGGGGAACCCTCTTACACTGTTGGTGGGAATGCAAGTTGGTGCAGCCTCTTTGGAGAACAGTGTGGAGAGTCCTTAAGAAATTAAAAATAGAGCTTCCCTAGGACCCTGCAATTGCACTACTGGGCATATACTCCAAAGATACAGATGCAGTGAAAAGAAGGGCCATCTGTACCCCAATGTTCATAGCAGCAATGGCCACGGTTGTCAAACTGGAAAGAACCAAGATGACCTTCAACGGACAAATGGATAAGGCAAATGTGGTCCATATATACCATGGAGTTTTATGCCTCCATTAGAAAGGATGAATACCCAACTTTTGTATCAACATGGACGGGACTGGAAGAGAATATGTTTAGTGAAAGAAGTCAAGCAGAGAGAGTCAATTATCATATGGTTTCACTTATTTGCGGAGCATAATAAATAACATGGAGGACGTGGGGAGATGGAGAGGAGAAGGGAGTTGAGGGAAATTGGAAGGGGAGGTGAACCATGAGAGACTATGGACTCTGAAAAACAATCTGAGGGTTTTGAAGGGGTGGGAGGTCAGGGGGAACCAGGTGGGTTTAGAGAGGGCATGGATTGCATGGAGCACTGGGTGTGGTGCAAAAACAATGAATACTGTTACGCTGAAAATAAATTAAAAAATTAAAAAAAAAAAGAATCCTGGAGGGTTTCCGTCTGGCCATCTGCAGACCTTCTCTAATGCTTCGGCTGGATGGGGGCGGGGCTGACCCCTCCCATCCCCCACCCCTTCCCCCTCCCACCTCCATCCTGCAGGGTGATGGAGCTCATCGGAGCCAGCCGGGACCCTCACTCCCGTCTGCGGATGGCCCTGTTTCTGCTCCCTGCTACTTCCCAGGTCACCAGGCACTTTTGTTCACAACAGGTCCACAGACGAAGCCGGCTTCTTGCAATGTGCCCCAAACCTGGCTGTGATCTCAGAGACTCCGATGAAAGGAGTGGGCAGCTGGGAAGGAGCCACAGGAGAGGGAGGCATAGACCAGCAGGGACCTGGGACCACTGGCACTGCATGCTCGCTAGATGGCCACAGGGGGTGCACCAGGCAGGCGCTTCTCAGGGGAGCAGCCCTGGAAATCAGCCTTGTCTGGGTTGGCCTAGGAATCCCTCAAGTGTGAGCTCTCACCAAAGGAGGCCCACGTACTGTCGTGTCACCCTCTATCTAGCTGTAGAGTGTGCTCAAAAGACATTCCTGTTGTCGGCCATAGATGTCCAGGATTCTTTGATAAAAGTCTGGCCAGTGCTGTACTAAGTGTTGGAGTCAACTACAATTCTTTTAATCATACCCAAGGTACTCAGTTCAAAAACTAACCAAACAATAAAAAACAAAACAACAACAAAAACCCACAATTCTCCGGTCATAGAGTTAATAAGAAGACAAAGATGAAAAAAGGAGGTTTCTCCTCCCAGGCCTGGGCCAACAGTGCACATATTTCTTTTGCTGGATTTATCTTGTTTTGCCCAAATCTCATGATTTCCTTACCTTGGCTTTCCAAAACTTGATCTGACTTACATTCACAGGTCCCTTGTTTCCTTTAAAATAAAGGTGATGTAAATGATGGTAGTTCCAACGTCCCATGAATCAGGATGTGGTTGGATTCCTCAATGCCGGCCTCTGTTTGGGGAACAGCTGGGGGATCCCCAAGGAGGAAACAGACAGATGCCGTAGACCCAGCCATTCTCTTAAAGTATGCGTCAGAGAGAACCGATAGCACAAGCTGACGTGAGAACGAGTGCACACGGTTGAGCAACATCATCCACAACAGCCAAAATGTGGGACAACGCAGGTGTCCGTACACTCGTGAATGGACAAGTCGTAGTTTTTCCGTACATCGGAACAGCATCAGCAGGGCGGAGGGGTGAAATCCTGACACTGGTGTGACGTGCATCAGTCTTGATAAACTTAAGTGAAAGAAGCTAGTCACCCAAGACTATGTACTTCCTGATTCCATTTATGGAAAGATGGCAAACGCAGAGACAGAAATGGAATCATGTTTATAAAGGCCTAGAGGGAAGGAAGAGTCATGAGTGACCACCACTGGGTAGAGAGTTTATTCTTTAGGCCAGAAAAATAGTGCAACACTAGACCGTAGGGGTGGTTGCCCGAGCCCACGACTATACTACGGAACAGTGAGCTGTGCACTCCAACAAGCACACTGTGTGATAGGTGAATTTAAAATTTAAAAAAAAGATTTATTTATTTGAGACACAGAGAGAGAGAGCACGAGTGGGGGAAGGGGAAGAGGGACAAGCAGACTCACCACTGAGCAGGGAGCCCAGTGTGGGAGTTGATCCTGGGTCCACTGGATCACGACCTAAGCTGAAGTCCTACGGTTCACCGACGGAGCCCCCCTGGGTGCCCCATGAATTGTATATTAAAAAGTACCTACTGAGAACTTCAACATGCCAGGTACTGTTCAGAGATCCATAGAGATAGATGTGCCCATGATGAACTGAAAACAGCAGTTTGTAACACTGTATTTCTTTTTTTTTTTTTTTTCGGTTGTCACTAAAACCATTATTTTATTTATTTATTTTTTAATTAATTTTTTATTTTTTATAAACATATATTTTTATCCCCAGGGGTACAGGTGTGTGAATCACCAGGTTTACACACTTCACAGCACTCACCAAAGCACATACCCTCTCCAATGTGTATTTCTTTCAAGTCTGTATCATCTACAAAGATACTGTCTTGTGTCCATCTGGTCTATAGACAGGGATGCCCTTGGCTGGAAACACCCTGGCGCTCTCCCAGAGACCCTATTGCCCGCAGGGAGCCCCACACACATTTCCCTGCACAGAACCCAAGCTGCGGCTGGCCTGGCTCTCATGGCTCTTACTGTGGTTGTATCAGGAACTCGGAAATAGCAGGGACACTCAAGCGGTCAGTTACCTAGGGCAGCCAGGGGCTTTTTGTGAGGGAGATCCCTGCATGGCCACAACCCATCTATGGATCTATTGGTATAAGAGGGAACGTGTTTATTGCAGATGGCCATCTCTGAAACGGATCCCCGACAATCAAAAGCCCTGAGTCAAGCCCCTACATTACAGTTACGGTTGAAGAAAGCTAACTGGCAGGCACTCATGCTATGGGTAGCACAGTCTCCAAGTGTTGTTCATCCTTCAGACTCAAGTGGGATGAAGAAATAGTTAGTTTCCCTTCCTCGGTCTTGTTACTGTGACGTGTTTCTTACCCCTGAGACCATCAGTGGGCATATCAGAGCACAGAGGGCCGTTCCCTTGACGCTCAGCTTCTGGACTCTGGGCTGTGTGGTGGGTGAGCCCAAGTAGCCTGCCTGGGCTCAGACACCACCATGAAACACGGATCCCAGTCCTACCTCGCTCATGACGCCGTGCGTTTCGGTCCCCTTCCCTACAAACACAACGCGGCTTCTTCCCTGACTTTTCTTTTCTTCCTTTAACCTCCGCATGCCCCTCCTAACCCCAACCTCCTCATGCCCCCTCCCAACCCCGACCTCCACATACCCCCTCTCGGCCCCAACATCCTCCTCTGGTGGCTTGCACATACCTTGAGTGTCACTGATTGCCACTGACGACATCTTGGCACTAAGAATCATGACCCACTTGATTTTTTACTTTTTCTGAGTGGAACAACTAGTATTTATACACTAGAAGTGCAGAGATAAAATCGCGTACAAGATACTAGGAAAACATTACAGATTGGGCAGGCATTCCGAATTGGAAAGTCTTGGAAATTTGGGTGGACAGAGCAAGTCGGTGCCCATTTACTGCAAAGACTTTTCAGTTGACACTTCTTCCTGGGTAAGATCCTTCAATGACTTTCATTTCCTTATCTTTGCTTCCAAAGCCATCATGAATTTGGCTTCAGTGCCTTTCTTCAGGCCTAATTTGTTTTAGTCCTCTGCAGGCCCCCAGCCAAACATTCCCTGTGAACACAGTCTGCTCCGAATCTCTGCCCCTTGGATCACAGGGACAGGAGCAGGTTCCCATCTGTGTGCGCAGGTGTGTGCTGCCTCCTCCAGAAACCCATTCCCCAGCCCAGAAAGACCTAATGTTAGATCCCCCATCACAGCGTACCCCATTTCCTGAGCACCCCCTCAAGGTGCTTTCGCTCTCTAGCCTGCTTCTGAGCTGCCCTGTGCCCACCACGGGACTCTGCTGGTCTAGCAGGGCCCTGAACACAGGCACCGTATCTTGCTGGATTTTACCTTAAGGGTAGTAAGAATTTTGTAAAGGTTGATTGAAAATGAGATGGATAACTGTAAGGTTAAATGATGTTTTTCTGGCAAAGATCTCTTGCTCACTAGTAAGTTGATGTATGCAGGTTGGAGGCCTCTTTGGAGGACTAATTTGTTTGGACTGAGAGACAACATCTTCCTGTTTTACTTTCCTCATTAAGAATTCCCTGAGCTCTATCTCTGAAGGGCTTGGCTCCAAAGAGGTTAAATTCCCTGTCCGTAAGGCATGGACTAAGCCATTTGCCATTCTCAGCCTGAGATTGCACATTTCTGAAATGAGGGAAATCGTATTTCTTAGGCTCAGCTTCCTTGTCTGAAGAATGGGGTGGAGCAGTAGCTTGCTGTAGGCTGAGAAGGCTGTGCGCGATGATCCAGGCAGAGCCCTTAGCATGATGTGGGGCCCGTGTCACTAACAATGCCCTGCCTGGTCCTCCAGTGAGCAGGAGTCTAATTAAGTAACTGCAAATACTATGTTAGATTAGTGGTGCTAGGATTCACACATCACTGGCTTGAACCAGATACAATCCAGCCCTTCCCATTCCTGCTCAAATCAGGGTTCCTCAACTCTAAGCTTAAGAGAAATTTGAAACCTGCCCAACTTACCTCTATTACCAAATATCACATCATGGAAATACATATATTTTACTATATTTGCTAGAAAACAAATGCTTTGGGGACCTGACCAGGGGAAATGTAAAATTTCAAGCATCTTAATTATTTATCAGAGCGTCTTTTTGTGCACACAGCAGAAAAGTAAGGTCCATTTCTCAAAGTCTGCCTGAATTTACTAAATACAGTTAATCATCATTAGGCCTTAAATGATATGTGAGATCAATGTGATTGTTGAGAAAACATGATAAATTACTTCTTGCTACCACTTCTTAAATATTGGAATCTAGGATGTTTACTGAAGAGTTTTGTATAGATTCAATATTCTCTCTCTCTAAAACAAATAGAAACATCAATATGGAAAGTGGAAGGAAGTGATTTTGCATTAAATTTAAAGCACATCAGTTCACATGGAGAATGAAGTCCACAGTAGAATTGAAAGAAATTCGATGTGATTTTTAACCCCTCAAAATGAAGCACCTTGACTCTCTAGTCTAGGATTTTTAAGTAGAAAAGAGGAAAGCTCTCAAATACTGGCTCTCCACTCACCTAAAATGCACCTGATATGCTGGGACATTTCAGGCGGAGTCACCCTAAGAAAGGCAGTGGCTGTTTGGTGCATGTTCCTGCCTGAATCAGGACCTATGCACAACTGTGGGTCTGCTTTTCCTGCCAGTGCCACAGGCCATCTTCCCACTCCCCACACGGAAGACACGAAGTTTCCGCAGTGTCGGCAGATGGCGTGTGCCTGACGTCCGCTTTCCATCCAGGTCTGCTTTCCATCCACGAGCCTGTCTGGTTTCCAGACCTCTGCTTCCTTTGTCCCAAAACCTGTCTTCTTATTTTTACCACAGAGAGAACTTCTTGTTCCAAGGATTTAGCGTTCCTAACGACTACCAACATTGGTGACTTCGTAACTCTTCACCGGGGTGGGTACTTGGTGAGTCCCTGCTGGGAGTCCAGAGATGAGGAAGGACAGTCCTCACCTCCAGGACAGAGTCCACAAAGGGCTGTAGAAGAAGGAAAGGAAGAAGACGCCCGAAGACTTCCGCTAGTCAGCCCAGCGCAGCGTGGATCTCAGCAACGTTCACTGAGTCCCTCAGTGCATTTTCAAACCAACTGCCAGGCATCCTAAATGTGGGTGCACTCACTGTGGGAGGACTTTTTTCCCCTAAAACTGTAGGTGGATGTGTTGTGGTTGCCAAGGACCCACAGGCCTTTTCTTGGGAACAGCCCTTCCCATTACCCACTTCATTAGTGAGGTGTCTCTCAACCCACTCATGGGTCCCCATGTTTCTCTAGACAAACAGAGGAAATAAGATCTTCCCAGAAACTTGTGTCTTGAGTAAAGTGAGACAAAATGGCAAAAAAAAAAAAAAAAAATGGCAAAAATAAAAACGGCAGAATTTCATTTTGTAAGTTGTGTTCAGTAAAGCCATCTTCCTTCAATATAATATATATTTTATGATCTAATAATGGAGACCTTCTGCTGCTTGCAGCCACGTAAGACAGAGGTTGTACGACCAAACCCATATGCATCCCCTATGAAAAATGACATAGATCTTGGTGGACGTGGAAATCAACCCTCCTCAAGAAAAATATGAAAACTAAATAAAATTTAAAAGGTACTTATTTGAAATATCAGAGAGTAACCAAGACATCTGGATACGGAGGGTCCAAAACTGCACGTGAAGAGAAGTACACTACCCTGAGGTCAGCGTTCTGCACTCCTTTGCACTCAGGATAACATTGTATGCAGTGAGAGACCAAGAAGTTAAGCGGAACCCGAGGCTGAGACATTTGGGGGTCTCATAGGGCTCAGAAGATGAAAAGTGGAATTCAGGGCTTCCGACCCAGCAAGGGCTAGGATTCTGGGGTCATGGGAATGATGGATTTCTCAGTTGCATTCCCAGAATGGGCACGGAGCAGTCAGTCCAAGAGGCAGAGGACCAGCAAGAGTGGTGTGGGGAGGAGGAGTGTGGGTGGGCAGAGCACTGAGTGGACTGTCCAGCTCAGCCTGATGAATCTGACCAAGATCCTCAAGATGGGGACACCTGCCAAGCAGAGGGCAGGGAAGGGGTGGGGGAGTAAGTGAAGCCAGCATGAGGTGCTCCCAATACGTGACCTCAGCATCTGGCCCATCCGCTTGTCCTTTCTATGTTCATTGCTCTTCTACGTTCCCTCTCCCCCGGATCATGAGAAACAAAGTCTAGTGAGAGAGTAAAGGGTTGAACCTAATGAGGCATTCCCTAGCAGGATGGCACCGAGATCCTGGTCATGGCGCATGTGAGGAAGCCCTTCTGACAAAATGCCAAGCCAGGAATGGGGGCACCGATCATGTAGCTGGAAGGTAGCTCTAAGGACAAAGAAAAGTAGCTGAAGACATTCTGACTGAACTCACACAAAATCCAGGTGCTTCACAAGACAGAGAAGCAGGGTAAAGGGCGCCACCCTGTAGTGTTAAAGCCGGCAGATGATGGTTTGGCTGTTCAGACACTTCCAAGTCCACTGCTGTCTGTTGGACACTGCACTGTCTCCCTCGACCAGCCCATGGCCCTTTGGGAATTCTTGTGGGCATCTAACACTCTTTCTCACTGCCTGGCCCCTTCATACTTGCCTGGGGCCCTGCCACATCTGTAGGACGCCAGGCTCTCAGTGCCTTCGGAGCCCCTCAAATAGACACCGGTCCTGGACAAGGATGGAGACCCCAGCCTAGGGAGGAGCCCTGTTGGCTGAGGCTATGGAAAGAAAGCCAGGGAAAGCACGTAGATGAGGCTGAAGATGAAGACCAGGGGAAGAAGAGGAAGGAGGAAGACGTCGGAAGCCACGTGGCAGAGAACAGAGAAGGGCTAGGAACTTTTTTACCCCATTCCCCTAGCTCTAAGCAAATGAGAAGTCCTTGATGTCCTCCAGCCTTCCAGGTCCTGATTTTACCTTAAAATGTGTTTTTTTTTCTTTAGTTTTGATTTTTAGAGGTTTCTTTGTTTTTTGTTTTGTTTTGTTTTAAGTTTAACAGTAATTATCTATTTACAAATGCAGAAAAGTATTGTAAGAGAGCACTCAGGAGCTGGGGGCAATGGCAAAGCCAAATTTGATCTCTGAACCATGTAGCAAAAGTCAGTCTGTGTCCTTTTGGGGGTGAAGCCTTGAGGTCATCTTGACTCCCCCCTCCTCTGTCCCACAAAGCAAACATCACTGTGATGGTGAAGAGCCCAGGTATCCAGAAAATCATGGGAGAGAGGGGCTGATGCGCAAGATGATGTAGATGTGATTGTTTAAACATAATGGGGAACTCATGTAATCTTGTCTCCAGTGGATGTCTTGTGAGATTGTGTGTGTGTGTGCAACAACCAAAAACAGCATGGCTCCATTGTGGGCATTGCATCAGTTTGTGGAAACCGTGAGCTCTAGCCTGGAGGTCAGCTCAGTTTCTGGGTATCAGAGGCTATGTTTCCTCCTTCTCAGAAGGGAGCTATAAAATGAAGTCATTCAATGCAAGCTCTGCATTTTACATATGAGGCAGCTCAGGCCCACAGAGGTCATGCAGCTGGTCAAGGTTAGACGTGGCTTTGTGTCCTGGTAATGTGCATACTAGTTACAGTGTCTGGTAGCACGGTCACTCCACACATGGTCTGTAGCACATTATGTATAATTAGGTCATTTAGTCCTCATAGCCACTCTGAAAGCCAGGCATTGTGAGGATGTTAAGGATGGAGAGGGTTTTCTACGTTCCCAAGCTACACAGCTACCTCTTAACGGGGGTGGGAGTCTGCATCCGACTGTGGGCATCGAATGCCAAGCCTCTGTGGGCAGCCCTTCCTGTGGGTGGAGAAGAGCCTCCGCTCCAGAACTGCCTTGTGTGGCCAGACAATGGGCAGGCATCCCACTTCTCATGCATAATACTAATTACTTCCAGACACCCACACTCAAGGCTATCATCGGTAAACTCTATTAAAACTAAATCAAAGAACATAATCAGGAGATCAGCTGTCCAGAAAAAAGAGCCACTTTTCACCTGGGTACACAATCAAATATCGAAACCTACATAGCAGAAGAATCCATTATTAGTAAAATAACTATATTACACAAAATGCAATGATAATGAACTCTGTGAACTTCGTGTTATATGACTGCTATATGAATGCTTACTATTCATAAGAGGAAAAGGATCTTCTTTCATTTTCTTATGCACACATTCACCTTCTTCCATGATACTGGCCCTGGGGTCACTGGCTTTGCTGTTTTCATGATGGTAGGGAAACAAACAGGGAAATCCAATGGTTCCATTAGTGGGCAGACCATTAATTTAACTTTAATCAATATGACTACTAAGAGTTCGTTGAAAATCCATACTCTTGTTTCTATAATACTAAAGCATAATTAATTACAAAAACATGTGATAAACATGTTTCCTAAGTAGATAAAAAATTAGATTTTAATAAAGCAGCTTATTATTATGTACATGAGGTGATTAACATTTTCTGTGTAAGCTTTGGGATATACACCGAGTAGTGATTTTTTTTGAAAAATAAAACTGCAGTGAGGTTACAGAGTGATATGGATTAAAATCTGTTCACTCCATTGGCTGTGCATGGGCTGTTGTCTTTTTCAGGGTAAACGAGGGGAGAAAGATGTATCTGCTTTGTTGTTTTAATGTCAATGAGCCCCCGTGGATCTGGGCAGAGCCCGTTTCATTAGGATAGATGTAAAACTGCCACATTAGAGCATGGTCTGAGCACAGTAGAAAGCAAATGAGTAATCTATTCAAAATCTAAATGTGAATCATAATAAACGCAGGATTTGTGCTGCCACCAAATTGTATTAATCTTGGGACTGTTTTATTTGTTCCAAGGTCTTGTCTGTCAAATCTTGCAGAGGTTTTAGAGTTACAGTGTAGATTCTAAACAGAGCAAATAATTGTCTGAGTGACTCATTTTACTGCTAAGAACTGGGTGTGCTTTCATATTAGACTAGTATATGCAGCCATAAATCCACCTGGAAATGTGGAGGACAGCTTCGTTTGAGTACCCATGACTTCTCGTTGTAAAAATTACACTATTTTTCATTGGTTCTTACATAAGCCCTATAAATGAGATAGTTATTATAAAGTAGGACCTGGAAGGTTAAAAAAAAAAAGGAGATTCCAGTGTCTGAGGTATACATAGAAAGTCAGCGGTAAAGCTAGTGATAATGTACTATGTCCCAAGACTTGGGACAATTACTGTGTTGGCAAAGAGATTTCCATGGCTCTCCTGGACACCCACCCAGCATTGAGGTAATTGGCAAATCGAACCTAAAATCAGAGCACACGATTCTCAGATGTATGTTAATAAATCAATTATACCTTTTATAATCTCTAAAGCAACCATTAAGAAAATAACTAAAAAATAAAGTAAAAAACTTAAGAATAAAATTCAAGTGGTAGACTAAAAATACTTACAATAATAGAAAATAGTCAAAGAGGACAAAGGAACAAGACAGGAGAATAAAGAAAATGAAGCAAAACACAGCATCTGTAAAGCCAGCCACACCAATAATTACATTAAATGTGGATGGTCTAACCACCACAACATAAAGACAAAGATTATCGAACTAGATATAAAAGTGATATTATGTATATGCTGTCTATTAAGACACATGCATAGACTCAAAGATACAAATAATTTGAAAGTAGAAGATGGCAGTAGATGTGCCCATACTACAAATAGTAACCCTAAGAGCTGGCTCTGTTAATATCAGAGAAAAAGGACTTCAAGATGAGAAATATCATTAGATAAAAAGAGAGTGAAAATGAGGAAGGCTTAACAATGATAAATTTATATGTACCTAGCAACAGAGCCTACAAATATATAAAATGGAAAAAGTGTTCACAACCTACTCTCAATGATTCAAAGAACAGACAGAAAATTAGGAAGAATGAAGAGTTGAACAATACTATTGACCAACCCACTCTAATGACTGAGAACATCATAATGTTTTCACTATCTTTATGATGAGTGAAAACAGCCTAGGACATGTTATCCAACGACTGCTGAATATATATATTTAGGACCACCTGTTCATCATCCAAGAAAGCTCTTAAGTGAGAAAAGTTTAAAAGCCTGTTATTTAAAAGTATTAGAATCATAGAAAGAATGTTCACTGAGCACAATGAAACCAAATTAGAAATAAACCATGGGGGATTTATAAATCTCCATATACTTGGAAATTCAAAAACACATTTCTAAGTAACCCATGGGTCAAAGGAAGCATGAAGAAGAAAAGTGGGAAGTATGCTGAAACTGAAGGAAAACAAAAATACAACATAGCCAAAGTAAGGAGACGCCTGATGAATGCTGATATGAGAAGAGAAATGTCTCAAGTGCATAACTTAGGCTTCCATTTTGAAAAAGTAGAAAAAAAAATGACCCAAAGTAAAGTTGAAGAGATGTAATGAATAAAATCAAGCAGAAGTCAAATAAAGAAATAATAGAAAAATAATAGAAAAAAGCAATAAAACTAAAAGTTGCTTCCTTGAAAATATCAACAACTTTGACAAATCTTTCTATAAGCTATAAATACATAAAATAGAGAAGACAAAAAAGTACAAGAATCAGGAATGCAATAGGGCCATTACTACCTAGTCTATTGAAAATTTAAGTAGGGCTGCATGGGTGGCTCAGTGGGTTAAGCCACTGCCTTCAGCTCAGGTCATGATCTCAGGGTCCTGGGATCAAGTCCCGCATTGGGCTCTCTGCTCAGCAGGGAGCCTGCTTCCCTTCCTCTCCCTCTGCCTGCCTCTCTGCCTACTTGTGATCTCTCTCTGTCAAATAAATAAATAAAATCTTAAAAAAAAGAAAATTTAAGTATTATAGGATATATGTTGGCCACTATTTTACCAATAAATTTGAGAGAAATTGGAAGGGGAGGTGAACCATTAGAGACTATGGACTCTGACAGCTTAGATTAAATGATCAATTTTTTTTGAAAAACAAAGATTACTAAAACATACTCAAGACAAAATAGAAAATGTGAATAGTTCACAGTTAAGGAATATGTGTTGATAACTAAAAATCTTCCCATGGGGCACCTGGGTGGCTCAGTGGGGTAAGCATCTGCCTTCAGCTCAGGTCACGATCAAGGGGTCCTGGGATCGAGTCCCACATTGCACTCCCTGCTTCTCCCACTCTCTCTCTACTCAATCTCTTTCTCTCAAAGCAATAAAATCTTAAAAAAAAAAAAATCTTCCCACAAAGAGAAGTCCAAACCATTGGGATTTTATTAGGAAATTCTCCTTAAAACTGAGCATAAGGTGAGAATGACTGGTTTTACCACTTCTGTTAAACATGTACTGGGGATTTTAGATAATACACTACAGGGGAATAATAAATAAATTAAAAGCACAAAAAGTGGAAGGGAAAAATATAAATGTGTCTTTGTTTTTGGTTTACATGGCTCTGTAAATAGAAAATCCCAAGGAGTTTACAAAATACTTCTAGAACTAATAAAATTAGCCTGGTCACAAGATATAAAATCAGTATACAAAAATCAATTGTATTCCATACAAGCAACAAACAATTGAAGTGTAAAATTATGATACATTAATTTATAATAGCTTCAAATAGAATAATTAGGAATAATTATAATAAAAGAAATGAAAGATGTGTACATTTAAAACTAAAAACACTGCTATAAAAGATCTAAATAATAGACATTTGGGTTCATAAATTGGAAGATTCAATATTGCCCCTGTGGCAGTAACCTCTAAATTAATCCTTAAAGTCCATGCAATCTCTGTGTAGTCCCATCGGGTCTACTGTAAGAACTTATACGCTAGTCCTAACATTGACCTGCAGGTGCAGAGAACCTAGCCAAACCAATTTCGGGGCTTACATAAATAAAATTGAGGGGCTTACATTGTTTGATTTCAAACTTACCCTAAATCTGCAATGATCAAGGCACACACGTTAATGGACCAGAACCAAAGGCCTAGAAATAAAACCTTACATTTATGGGGCTTGGTATTTGACAAAATTGCAAAGATGATTCAATAAGGAAAGGAAAATTTCCAACAGATGGTGCTGGAACAATGGGATATTCATATGGAAAAAGCATAAACTCAGACCCTTACCTCAAACTAAAAAATACTAAGTCAACAAGCATTAGGCCCACAGGTAAGAGCTGAAACTGTAATACGTCTAGAAAGATAAATAGGAGAACGTCTTTGTGACCTTGAATTAGTAAAGATTTCTGATATAAAACATCAAATTGTGGCCACATGGAGATAGTCTTGATAAACTGGACATCATCAAATTAAACACTTTTGTGCCTTATTAAGTCTATAAGGACATGGAAAGACAGGCTGGAGATAGAGTGTGTTTGTGTATGATACATCTGAAAGAGGACTTGTAGCTCAGGTATAGAAAGAACTCTTAAAATGCAATAATAATAAAACCAATAATCCAATTAAATAATGGGTAAAAGATCTGGATAGGTATTTCATCAAAGAAGACACAGGAATAGCTAACAAGTACATGAAATAATGCTAAACATCATTTTTAATTAGGGAAACACAAATTAAAACCACAATGAGATACCACCGCACATATATTAGAATGGTTGCAAGCAAAAGGACAAGAATTTCAAGTGTTCAGGTGGTTATGGAGAAACTGGAACATCTATTCATTGCTGGCAAAATTTCCAAATGATGTGATCAATTTGTAAAACAATTTTTTCAAAGATTTTATTTATTTATTTGACAGGGAGAGATAGCAAGAGAGAACACAAGCAGGGGGGAGCAGCAGAGGGAAAAGGGGAAGCTGGCTTCCTGCTGAGCAAGGAGCCTGATGTGGATCTTGATCCCAGGACCCTGAGATCATGACCTAAGCTCAAGGCAGACACTTAACCGTCTGATCCCCCCAGGTGCCCCTGTGAAACAATTTCTTGAAGTTAAACATACACTGACCATAAAATTCAGCTTCCTGTCCCGAGGTATTTCAAGGAAATGAATGAAAGCATTCATGCCCAGAGAGACATGCATGTGAGTGCTTATAACAGTAACAATGTCCGTCATACCTAAACACTAGCAAGAACATACCTGCCCATTAACTACAGAATGGATAATTGAGATGTGGAGTGCCCATACAGCTGAGTTCTACTCTATAAATAAATGAGCCACTGAAACCCAGTGTTAAGTAAGAGATGCCAGTTGCAAAAGGCCCTGTATTATAAGATTACATTAATATGCCGTGTCTATAAAGGCAAGTCTGTAGACGCACAAAGATCATTGATAACCAGAGTTCAGGGTAGGACCAGAGGTAACTGCTGGTAGATACAAGGGAACTCTTTAAAGTGATGAAAACGTTCTAATATTGCATTATTATAGTTGTACATTTCTATTAACATCATTAAAACCATTGAACTATATACTTACAACTGGTGAACTTTGTGGAATGTCAATCACATCTCATTGAATCTGTTAAAGAATTACTTTTGAGAAGCTCATCCACAGACCATGCTTAATGCTGACTTTCTTTCTGTTTCACTTCAAAGACTCTGGTAGGCCCTTTTGTTGTTTTTATTTTGTGGATTTTGCAGACTTTTGGTTGAATATCATTTTTGGTTTGTATGGAAGAAAAAAAGCATGAGGCTTGCCTGAGGTTCTGCAGCGCCATGACGTCCTACCTAGTGAGCCTCGTGAGGGACAGTCGCTTCACCTTCCAGACCAATCAATGTTCAAGGACTGCCTATGCCCCTGCAAACACTGCTTCTGAGCCTGGCAATGCTCTGCCTCAATCTGTCTGCCTGGGACAAGTCTCCTTCCTCCGTACTCTCATGTTTATCTTCTTGCCTCCAGTGTCAAATTTTGACCACGTTCCCAGCAAACTGGAAATCCCCAGTGTTTCCATATTCTTGTGTCCTATCCTCAGGAGAGCCCCTTCAAACTGTCAATCCATAGCAGTGTCTGTCCTCAGCTTAGGCTACGAAGACCCAGAAATCAGGGACTACACCTTGCTCATGTTTGTGTTAATTGTTTATGACATGCAGGAAAAAAAAATCAAATGATTTTAGTGTCTGAACTATTTTAATGGATGGTATTGAGGAAGAGGGAGTTAAAATAAAATTCAAAGGCCGTTCTGCTGTTTAAAAACCTAGTATTTATTCCATAGGTTCCTCTCAATAAAACTGCATACCACTGTAATATTGTTTTGTTTTCATCACTAGTTGTTAAAATATGCATGATCTGACTTGCACTCCCGATGTGGTTACTCAGTTATCAGATCGTTGTGTTTATGCTAATTTCATCCAGTTCTGAAAGCTCATTCGTTCCTTAGAAGATTGGCTGATTCATTGACGTTGGCCTCTGACAGGCATCTGGGTTTGGACAACTATCCAGAAGAGAAGACTTGAACCATAATTCTTCATCTTTTGTTTGTTTATTTTTTAAGATTTTATTTATTTATTTGAGAGACAGAGATAGCGACAGAGATGATGAGAGACAGCATGAGTGGGGAAGAGCTGGAGAAGGAGGTTGTCCGCTGAGCAGGGAGCCCGATTCAGGGCTTGATCCTGGATTCCGGAATCATGAACTGAGCTGAAGGCAGACGCTTGACCGACTGAACCACACAGGCGCCCCCATTCTTGGTGTTTTAAAAGTTTCATTTATTTTGAGACTAAAGTCTCTATAGAACTTTTAACAAAGCAGCCCACCAAAAAAACAATACTGAAAATAATAAATAAATAAGTAAATAACACACAGATTTGTTGTCTCTGTGGGTCATTCGCCACATCTGTCATGAATGCTGTTGGCTGTGTCTCTCTGGATTCATGAATACCCCTGGTTGACCACAGAACTCTTCAGGACTCTCACTTGAAATTGCCTTCAAATCCCCCACCCTTCCCTGTGGAGGACCTCGCACAAATTGGTACTAGAGCAACGATTTTGATGGATTAATTGATTGATTCTTGGACTGGCATGACTAGTTGAAAATGGTGAATGTTGGGGCTGATTCCAAGTTAAAACCTGTTAAACCCCTAGAGCCTGCCTTGGCCTACTTAGCCAGAGTGACTACATGTTGCCTAGGTAGCCATTTTGTTGTTTAATAAATGCCTCAACAGTTACTGATATCAGTTCCAGGTAACTGTTGCTAAAACACACACCTAAAACAAGGCCATTTTGTTGTTTAATAAATGCCTCAGCAGTTACTAGTATCGGTTCAGGGTAACCATTACTAAAACACACAGGTAGGAGACATCCAATCAGCCAAAACCACATATGTAGAGGTCTGCGGTTGCGCCCTATAAACTAATCTGTAAGACCAAGGCGGGGTCGCTATCTTCAGAGGCGGCCCTGGCTGGTCGGTCTGACTTCTAATGCTTGGCATAGAATAAAGCTTTACATAACTTTCACTTTGTCTCAGCCTCATTCCCCTGGCCAGTCAGTCTGACTTCTTTTTTTTTAAGATTTTTATTTATTTGTTTTACAGAGAGAAATCACAAGTAGATGGAGAGGCAGGCAGAGAGAGAGAGGGAAGCAGGCTCCCTGCTGAGCAGAGAGCCCGATGCGGGGCTCAATCCCTGGACCCTGAGATCATGACCTGAGCCGAAGGCAGCGGCCTAACCCACTGAGCCACCCAGGCGCCCCGGTCAGTCTGACTTCTAATGCTTGGCATAAAATAAGGCTTTGCATATAAGGCTTTCACTTTGTCTCAGCCTCGTTCCTTTGATAATGTACCCAACAGTGAAAGTGATCCTCCTGGAATTGGAGCAGCTCTCTAAAAATCAATCCTTTATCTTCACTTTCTGACTCATGATTATCAAGTCTAATTCTCCTGTCATGTCAAATCAGACTTGTTAGAGTGACGTTAAGTGTAAATCCAACATCAGCTCAGCTGTGTGGATGTCTATCCCTCGGTAAAGGAAGTGGTTGTAACCACCAAATCCCAATAGTTAGCTGACATGGCAACTCACAGAAGCAACTCCATAACTTCAAGGTAGGTTGACATATGAGTAGATCAGATGAAGAGAGTCTCCAGTCTACATTCGTGTAAGATCTCAATGACTGGGGAATTCGTGAGCTCACTTGCAGTTCCTCAGAGCACTATGAAGAAGAAGGGCATGGAGAGGAACTTGACATCACTTTCATCTTCCCTTCACCTGGAAAATCTGATTTCTTAGCATTTCTTAGCAGTTCTGTAATGGATATACTGAAATTCATCCTGTCTAAATCTGCAGTATAAATATCAAGTTTTGGGTGGGTTCCCCCTGATTTTTTGACAGGGAAAAAAGAGAGACCAGCTCAAAAAATTCAAATGCTGCGTATTATAACTGCCCACGGAGATACCCTAGACAGTCTCATCAGCGTTTCTAGAGGTGACAGTCAAGTGCTAGTAGTCCATAAAAGCTTCCCAGGTTATTGTCACCAGTCCTCGAGTTTAACAGCAAATGCTTAGAAAGACAACGCTTGTCACTATTCTTCATTGTCTTTAATTACCTTAGTTTAAACAGGGATGTGGTAAAAACACTAACGTATTTTGCTATTTGGTGAAATGTTACAAGTGTAAATTATTTAGGCAATACCGTTAAAAGACAGGAATTTCCTGAGTTTTAAAACAAAATGATACCCTATTTGGCTTTTAAGAGTCCCATTTATAAGAAAATGCTATAAAAAGTCTAAAATAAGAAAAGATCAACAAAAGAATTCAGGAATTTCAACCTTAATGACACAACCTAAAATAGAAGCTATGGCCAACTGATGAACCACACATGTCACTTCCTACCGAGGAAAGAGACAATGGGAGTCTTTGGCCACACAACATACTCACAGACTAATATGTTATCAGAATAAATGAATTTAGGAGGTACTAAAATATAAGGGGATACTGACAGAAGGCTCACTGTTAAGGAAATGTTGAACCTGTTTTGCTCAGTCTTTTACACATATTTACCCTAATAGTCTGTGTACTTGCATATGAACATTGTATCTTATCTTTGGTAACTCTGATAATCTCAGAAGATGAACAAGGCATATATGTAAATCAGTAGAAGAAATCTAAAAAGAAAGAATATATTTAAATTATAGTAACCTTTTGATTTTTGACTTTTTTTTTAATGTTAGAGCAGAAGTTTTCAACAAAGTGTGGAGTGTATGTTATTTTAGAGGTTGTTTTACTTCCTGAGATGTCCAGACATGAAGATCTCCGTTTAATGTGAACTTTAACATTCATAAGGCTGCACTGGCTCTTGATTCTTCTTAAGTCTTTACTAATTACTACATAGCCTAGAAAATTATTAATATTTTTTTAAAAGTGATTTTCTGGTTTCTGGTTCTGCACACAAGGAGCTTGGAAATCATCACTCATCCTAACAAGAAAAAATCTGAACAGACTGGGAAAATCAACAACTCTTCCAGGATCTGTAGGAAAAGAGAGGACACGGGGCAGACCATTGCCCCCAAGGCAGAGACAGACAGGTGAGTGCGAGTTTTTGTGGGCTGACAGAAGCAGAAACCCACAAGGTGAAACCACTGTGGAAACAACTCGCAGGTAGGAAAGCATGAGCTGCAGCTGATGAATTTCTAGAGCATCAGCACAGACAACTCTGAGAGTAAAAACTCCCAGGGACCTCCTCACTGGGGAGCCTCCAATGTATTGTGAGACTCAGCTCCAGGAATGCTACCAAATTCCTGTGTAAACATCAAGTAAAACTCTCCTTTTGGCAAGGGGGGGTGTGTGTAAAAGAACCATTTTGAAATAAAGCAGAGAGATGAGGATCATGAGATAAAAAACAAAAAGAAATGCTAGAGGTAAATAGACAACAAAGAAAAAGAACATTGTAACAGAAATGAAGAATGCCCTTGACCGTGATGAGCAGCAGAATCTTCCAGCACTTTGGTGTAGGGATTACTTTGAGTTAAAGGTGCTTACACGATGACAAATGCAAGGAAAACACTGTGATTTTTTTTCTTAAAAGCAGGAGAGGACATTCTCACATGATAGATGACCTTTCTGATCCATAAGGAAAGTAACCTTGTTATCACCAATCACAAGAAGCTGAGACTGGGAGAATTCTACACGAACGACGTTGTTCCAATAACTTGTCTCCTTTCGGCCTCCCCACAGGATTTAGTGGCTTCCCCACGATTGTCCTTACATTCAACCTGCTACAAAAGCATGCAGAATCCACCGTTTCTTTGGGTCTTTCTTTCTCATGAAGGCTCTGTGTCTTGTCAAACTTAAATGAACTTGTGTGCGCTTTCTCCCATTAACCTTTCTTATGTCAACTGAATTTTCAGACACAGCTGGAAATTTCTAAGAAGGTAGAGGGGAAAAATTCTCCCCTATAGTGGGCTCATGAGCAAGCTGGACATGGCTGGTAAAAGAATTGTAGAATTTGAGGACAACTCAACAGAACCCACAAAATCTGGAAAGCAAGGGGAACAACAACTGAAAAAAAAAAAAAAGGCACAACAGAATATCCAAGGACTTTGGGACAACTCTAAAAGTTGTAACTCAATGCAAATAACAGCAGAAGAAAGAAAGAAAGGAGCAGAAGCATCTGAATCGATAAGGACTGAGAATTTCCCCTAAATTAATGTCAGACATCCACCGCAGATGGGGGAAACTCTGAAAACGACAAGCATGATAAATGAAAAAAACAAACAAAAAATGACATTGAGACATATCATTTTCAATTACAGAAAATCAAAGATAAAGGAAAAAATCTAGAACAAAGCCAGAGGAAGACAACACCTTACCTAGAGAGAAACCAGGTAAGGATTACATCCTACGTCTCCTCAGAAGGCAGACAAACAAGAAGAGAGTGGAGCGAAATATTTGTGCTGAGAGAGAGAGAAAAACACAACACTTGAATCCTGTGCCTGTGAAATCGTCCTTCAGGAGTGAGGGAGATATGGCTTGCCAGACGACAGTTGAAGGAATTGGTTGCCAACAAATGTTACCAAAAAGTCCTTTAGAGAGGAGGAAAGAGCTTTGAAGAAGGAACAAGTGAAGGTAGAATTTAAAACAAACTGCCAGCCATCTGTAATAATAACCCTGTGACGATTTCTCCTCACAATGCAGCTCATCAGTCTCACTCAGAAAAGCCCAGGCTTCAGACAAGGGGTTGTGGAAGCTATAATACCCTCTGCGTAATATTGTTCTTAGTATGATAATCTTGATAAAGCCATTTACATAGCTGAAAGAAAAAGAGTAAATCATTATGGAAATCTGTTCTGTTATTAGGAAACAATTGGAAACAAGCCCCCCACCTCCCCGCCCAGGCTCAAATTCATTCTAAGATGAAAACAAATCCTGTCCCACTTATGATGATCATTTTCTCCTCAAGTGTGATAGACTCTACTTTCTCTAGTGTATTTTCTATTATAGTTTCCTGAAGACAAATATGACTGGGATAATCAGCAAAAATTAAGCTCAAGGAGCCCATAGGCTCTCAAGAAAGCTATAGGGCAACAGAGCCTAGGAGAACAGAAATAGGGTGATGAGAGAGGGACGGGGCATCTGCATTAAAGAAAGATGTCGTCCCCAGGTTCAAAAAAGATCTGCTATTGCAGAAGGGTGATCTCCAGGGCTTCTGTCTATAATAAATTCAGACAGAATTTTGGACTAAAGAGTTTAGATGAAAGTTCTGTAGGTAATAGGGGAAGAGGTGTGTAGGGGAGAGAGGCCCCAGTTTCCATCCAGGAGCTCCCATGTTGGAATGGCCGCCATGGAACACTGTCATTGTTGGTTGTGCCCCTCAACCCCTGGTGAGGAGTAGTTCTGGGAAACATCTGCCTTAGCTCATCCACTTAGATCCTATGGGCCCTAACACACAGAACTTAGCTCTGCCGAATGTCCTTCCGACAGCATAATCTGGTCTGGCTCCTGTGAGACCAAGGGTTTTTCATTCCAGGAAACCAGAATATTTTATAATAAAGGATAAATTGTGGCTGGTGGAAAGAAAAAAAACATCATAAAACTCTCACTTCCTTATGCATGGGAAAACCATAACTTGGAGTGTGACATATTGAAATGGGGTCCGGGCAGTTCCTCCCATACCCGAGAGGGCCAAGTGGCTACTGAGGTATTGAAGCAGGAGTCCAGGTTGGGAAAAGAGGGTTTCAATGTTCAAAAAATGGGACAGCTCGAGATCAAGGGAAGAATGTTCCATATTTCTATCACCGAAAAGCCAGAATTTCAAAGACAATTTTTTTAAGCCCACATTAATTAGATATAAAAATAAAATCAAGGACTACATCCTTGTTGTCTTGTTATTTTTAGAAATCTTTCCCTAGATTATCTAGGGCCATTTGGCATATGCTGAAGTAACTGTATCCTTAATAGGAACCTGGTCAGCCTGTGGCTTGGACCTGCTGTGGACTGGCTACATCTCAGCTAACGCATGAGTCAGAAAGATAAGCAATGTGGGTTCAGTCTGGCTTTTTGTTTAGTTAATTGGAAAGAAAAAAAAAGATGAAAAGTTGAATAGAAAAGTCTCCTCAAAACATACATATTTTAAGAAATTCCCATTTTGGTTCCCCAGGTTGCTCAGTAGGTTGGGCATCTGCCTTCAGCTCAGGTTATGATCTTCAGATTCTGGGATCCAGCCACACATTGGGCTCCCTGCTCATCAGGGAGTTTGATTCTCTCTCTCTCTCTCTACTGCCTGCTCCTCCCCACTGCTCATTCTCCCTCTCTCTCTCTCTCTCTCTCTCTCACACACACACACACACACACATAAAAATAAATAAAACCTTAAAAAAAAAGAAATCTCCATTCTCTGCTGTCTTATTTCCTACTTTCTCTGTAAGTCCATTAATATTAAGTTGTTGCAGAGTGACAATGCTTACTCCGCAGTGAGGACGAGGGGTCCACCTGTGCCGAGCTGGGTCATTCTCACCAGGGCACGTCCATATTGAGAGCGGAGGCCATGTGCTGTGCCAGGCACCCTGAAGCCCCTGAGAACAGGAGGCATAACATACAGGAAAGGCTCCAAATTCAGACAGAGGTCACAAACTAAGCCTGGCGGATTTTATTCTCATTAATCACTAACCTAATTCTACCTTAAAATGTGTCCTCCTCACTCTCACCTACACCACACCTTGTAGCAGGAAGGACTGGTTCTCTTTTTATCTGAATTTGACTCATCCTTTCCTGTTCTACTCAAATCCTGCCTTTCTGCCAGGCTAGCTCAAAGCTGCAAACCGACAGCCACATGTCGTCTGCTTCTAGACACAGGACCAGGCCGGGTGTGGCACAGGAGGGTAGGGCTCTCAACTCCTGCAAAGGCTGACCATCTTCCCACCCACAGAGATTTGACCCAGGCCTCTTTTCTGAACCGAACTCAAGGCAGGTGAATATCTGCTCCCCATTGACCGATGAGTCCCCTTCCTCATCCATGTCATAAGTCTTGTCGCTCCTTGATCTTTCCAAAAGAAGTCACAACTGCGTTGTACTATTTCTGTCCTATTTCAGGGGGACTTGTCTCACCAGCATGCCTGAATTTCGTGAGCACTCGGGATTCATTCTTGGATCTTGGAGAATCACTGGCTTGTGCACAGACCAGTGGGAGGTACACAACAAGACTTGCAGAAACACCCGGGCACCCTGTTGTTGGTATTAAATTTCCCCCAAACCTCCTTTCATTCTCTTGGTTGTAAAACACGAGGCAAAATCTATGTGACCCTCTTGTGGACCACACATAATAAGCTAGAACTTTTGCTACACAGACCATGGTGCAGCCCAGCAGCTGGGTTCATGCAATGTCTGCCAGTGCCGGAAGACCGGGTCAGCAGGTGAGTGAGTGTGGTAGTGAGCCACAGCCATTGGCTTTCTCTCTGCCTGGTCAGAGCAGTTAAAATTCTCCCATCAGCTTGGAGCCTCATAAAAAGAGAAATCAATGATGAAAGGAAAGGGAAGGCCAAGCACATGAGCTGGTGCACACACACACACACACACACACACATACATACACGGTTCATTGGCACCACATGCTGAAATCCTGAACAGGTGTGCTCTGGCAGGCTCCCAGCCCTGCGACAGGTAGCCAGCAGTGTCTGGGTTCAGTCTCCTGCCCTATGACTCTGTGCACGTAATTTCATCATCCTGAATTTCTTCCATTTGCTTAGGACAACAACATTTGTATCCTCATTAGGGAAAGTGACCTCATCCTTAATTAATGCAAATATATTTGTCTGGGGATACGAGGTCTCATTTGTAACTTGCAAATCAATTTAAATCCTTAAATAAAATAGCAGCCGGTAGGAGCCCTCCCTGTGTGTGAACAATCAGAACACTGACTGATCAGTATCCTAGAATTCCTTCGATGTTCCTGCATGAAGACAGAAAGCTGAAGAAAGGCTTCGCTATTCCTCTACGCCCTGCAAAATTAGGAAAACATTCAGCTTTGAATATGACACTTTGAAATACGACACTCTCATTAAATTCAAGAAAACTTTGGATGCTTTATTTGTGGTTTTATGATTTTCAGAAAGTGTAAATATTTTTATAAGATGAAATCTTCAGATCAACTTAGATCACATCAGTTCAGCCCCTGTCCATGGCTGTCAGCATGTAGCAGCGAGATGGCATGGTTCCTGCTGTGGAGACAACGGAATTAATGAAATCAGTAGTTAGGAATTTGTCAGTTTGGGATATCAGTGTGTATTTGGACTATTTTAAACTTAGAAAACATAACTCCTTTCTTTTTTTTGTTGTTTTGTTTTGTTTTTAGAACTGCAGAGACATTCATCAGGCATGTTTGCTACTTTCCCTGGTTTTGAGCTGAGTCTTAGAACATCAGAAATGTTTCAAAATCATCTCAGGTGACTCAGGGATGAGAGGTGTCCCTGGAGGCTGCCCTGGTCATGGGCAGCTTTTGCTTCAGTAGCTACCAGCGGCCGAGGGAAGAGGTGGGCTCTGCCCATTTTCCCAGTGACTGGTGGGTGAGGGAGAAAGAAGACGGAGTGAGCATGAGGTCAGATAGTCAGGGGAGTGAAAATCATAAAAACCAGGAAGGAAGGTTGGGTCCATCAATATAAAGACCACTGAGCCAGTCGAGTCTGCTAATCTGTAGCTACAAAAGTTACAATTCTATCCTCCCAGAGACAGGGGACCCAGGCCCCAGGCTTCCTGATGGTTTATTTCAGAGGAATGGCTTCCAGGTCCTTGAGAAGGACACTCCTGGTTTATGGGAGGTACACGCATTTCTATCTCAGAGAAACACGGAAAGATTTAATCTTGAAAATTTCTCTTTCTTTATATGCCAGAGAGAGACAGTGAACACAAGCAGGGAGGGGGCAGGAAGAGGGAGAAGCAGTCTCCCCACTGAGCAGGGAGCCCCATGTGGGACTCGATCCCAGGGCCCCAGGATCATCACTGGACCCTAAGGCAGACGTCTCACCGAGCCACCCAGGCACCCCCGCTCTTGTAAGCTTTTAGTAACGGTTCTAAGTGAGGGTTCTCAGGGGCCTATAGTCAGGTGTTGACTAGAACAAACAGCACAGTCCTTCTAAGTTGTGAGGTTTTTCAAACAGGAGCTCAAAGGGGAGCTGGAGTGTCCCCGGCAGGTGCGGCCTTGGGAGCAGGAGCCGAGGACTAGGTGTTGGCTGAGTCTCCTGGTGCATGACTTGGACCTCTGCCAGGGTTCTTAGTGCTCCTCTGCAGTCCTCTGGCATCAACAGGAGGCTCTCAGTGGCTCCTAGGATGGACCTCACCCCGGGGAAGGAGACCGAGGAGGCTTGGTGAGATGGGCCCCTCCCTCCCTCCTGCAGGACTTGCCCTGGGAGAGGCAGTCAGTACCCCACCACAGAGTGTGCTGGGTTGTGCTCCTGCAGCAACACAGGCCCACCCCTCTGGGGAAGGCAGGGCCTGGTGTCCTTTCGGAGGTCATGTGCCACCAGGATTCTGTGAGGAAAATGCTAGTTGGCACCCCATTCTGCTCCTGTGTCACCTCTGTGTGTTTCCTGGGTTCTGATTTTCCAGTCAAGTGGCCTTTGCCAAGAGCAGTTTCTACTTGACTTTTCCCATAGGAATGACACGTTCAAAGGAAAAGCAGTACCTTACCGACTGCATAGGGAACCAGCCTGAGAGGGAAGTCCCCACTGAAGCTCACAGCCTACTGGGAAAATGCCATTGCAGGACCATTATGGCTCTGGAGAAGCAGCATTAACTCGGAGTGTGGGCTGCTTCTGGTGCCAACCTTTGTCCCTTCTGTGTGATGGCTGCTGCTCAGGCTGGGCCATCTGTCCCAGCACATGGCAGAATTTGGGGAGGGCTGTGGCACATTACCAAATGGGTTTACTTTGCCTACGTTCTTTAAGGTTCTGTCAGACACCTGTAAAGGACAAGTCTCTCAATATGGGAAGGTGGGTCCCACGCCACCTGGGAAGATATTAACCAACATTAGGAAAGTTTCTAAGACTGTGGGAGGTTTAATGTGTGCTCAGTGCCACACTAATGGTAAACCTGGATCATCCAATGTTCCGTAGCTTCCGGGATCATTTTCCTCTCCACATGCGTTCTGACCCCTTAGAGTCGATGGCATTGCCTTTCCTCCCCATCTGCCCTTTTTAGAGCTTTTGAAGGATTTGTTAAGTGACAATACAACACTTCTGCACACGCACCATGAAAACGTTCTCTATTTAGGCAGGAACCAGGGAAGAAAAGAGAATTCATGCACTCCATTGGAAGGAAGGGAGGGAGGGAGGAAGGAAGAATCAACCAGAAGAAAAGTCTAAAAATCTCCTCTTAGGGAAATCCAAAGAAGTTCTGCTTCCTGAATCAGGAAGCTGACTTAGTTGTCTGTTGGGTTCTCCCACTTAGTCTCCTGATTCTGTTCACGACTCACAATGCGAGACAGAAGGCATATTCCAAGCACCTGGGCAAAGCTGAAGCGTGTTTCTGGTTGAGGGAAATGGCTTGGCCTGAAGCCAGTGAGGAAGCAGGTTCTCTCCTCGGGCACTCTCGGTATTGGCAGACGGTTCACCAACCAGGAGAACCCAATCAGGATTGATGGGATCAAACTTCTCCACTGTTTATGCTTCAAGAATTGCACTGAAACCTGAGTTATCTCTTGAGTTTTTCATGGGATGGTGTAAAGTCTCCTTTCAACAAGCCATGCATACTTTCCTACATACATTATGCCAACAATTGGGTTTTCCCTTGATTTCAGAACATTATGGCTTTGAATGATCAAGTGTAACTTGTTAGGTGGAAAACATTCTTAAGGTGAAATCATGCACAGAAACATTTTATAGAAAACAGGCGGAGGCATTTCTGCTCTGCCCTGTACAACCTCACTGCTCCCACAACTGCCCTCCCCACCTGGCCCTTGGGCACATGGACAGGAAAGGCACTCACCGGGGGATCTAAATTCCATCTCAGTGGTCTGCGTCATCATGATCTCCGGTGCCTCAGCTCCCAAGTGACTGAGGAGGGTCACAAAGTTCCCTTTGACCTCTCAAGTTCTGTTTTTCCATTTCAATTTTTTGCTTCTGTCCTAAGAAGTGTGAGAAGCACTAAACATGACGCATATCTTTCTAATCAAATGCTAATCTTTTTAGGTGACCATTGTCTGGTATAGAAAATTTAAAGAAAAAAGAAATTTCCTGATAAGATAATTTTTATTCAAATCAGCAAAGGTCTTTTGTTTGTTTGTTTTAAAGAGAGTATAGTTCAATTTTAAAACTCCTAGGTAATTTTAAAGCATTCAATAATGTTCAAACTATCCAGACTCTTTCCCAAGGCATGAGCTTTAGAGAGAGTTGCTCATGTGATAAATACTAGTGTGATAAGCATTAGTGTGATAAGCACTAGTGTGATAAGTACTGGTGTGATAAGTACTAGTGTGATAAGCACTGGTGTGATAAATACTGGTGTGATAAGCACTGGTGTGATAAGTACTAGTGTGATAAGGCACTGGTGTGATAAGCACTGGTGTGATAAGTACTAGTATGATAAGCACTAGAGTGATAAATACTAGTGTGATAAGTACTAGAATGCTGTTTTTAAAAATCATCATATCAGAAAGGAAAAGTGAATAAGTACACCTGCCTGTGTCACCACCCCTTTGACTTCATCCCTCCCCCGGGCAACTCTAAGATTTTAAGGCGGGGACCCGGGAAGCCTGGGGCCGCACATCCAGATTTTATTCACACTAGGGCTCCCGAGAAGGTGACAGGTACAGGAGACTGGAGCCGGTCCTGAGAGTGGAACTCATGTGCTTGTGTCAGACATCATTCAGCCTTCAGCTCGGAACACAAGTGAAGACACTGAGCTCCTTTTGCCTTGCAGGCACAGCTCTATGTGCAGAGAGGGATCTGCGAGTGTGGTTCTTCAGTGTGAGGGTGGGCGTAGAGAATGAGTGTGTGATTCTGAAGAGCACCCCCAAATGGATCGGGACTGAGAGAAGGAAGCCGCCCTCCAGCAGGGTAGAGAGGAGGGGAGCCGGGGCTGGAAGGCTCTGCATTTGAACGTGCAGATCACTCTCCTTAAATGCTTAGAGACTGGGGCACCTGGGGGCTCAGGTGGTTGAGCGTCCGGTCTTGGTTTCAGCTCAGGTCACGGTCTGAGGGTCCTGAGATCAAGGCCCATATCAGGCTCCTCCCTCAGGAGAGGGTCTGCTTGAGATTCCCTCCCTCTCCCTCTGCCCTTCCCCACTGGTGCGCGCTCTCTCTCTAGAAAAAAAAAAAAGTAACGATTTACAGCTGAAAGCTCTGGTGAGTCTTCATTATTTTACCTGGAGAATCAAGAAGAGAGATCAGACCATGGCACAGATCTCACTCCTGCGATGAAGGGGGAGGAAGCCAGGTTGGGCAGGAAGAGTCCTGGCCAGAGCTGTAAGGACGTTTCTTAGAGTCAATCCTTGAACCAAAGCTGTGAAGGCCCCAACTCTGTGGGAACAGGCTTGCATCAGCAGCCTGCCGGGCCCAGTCATTGGCTTTTCCTTTCTACTCTGAGGTTTGGGTCCTGGGAGTTTTTCTACCTGTAGCCACACACCCAGTCAGGCAGCCCCTTTTCCCAAAGCCCCAGCCCTTCCCAGGTTCCGATGATAGTCTTTCTCCCACTTACTCCATCACCCTCTTCATTAAGCTCCTTTTTCACCCTGAGGAAGCGTGTCGTCTCTCATTCCACAACACTGACGGATGCATCTGGCTCACCTGGTATCTTCCAGGACTTTGGACATAAAAGGATTGGCGTTAAAGAGAGTGTCTCCTCGGAGCCCCTCTCAGCTTCAGGTGAAGGAGGGCGCTCCCTTCCACCTCACAAACGGGGCAGCAGCAAGGCATCCTATGCATGACTGCACACGTCCCACAGCGATAAGATTCTCACCCAAAGACATTGTAGCTCCTGGCTTCTTCAGCCTCAGTCCTGACCCAATACGGCCACACTGCATCCATGAATACACCAATGGCCGGAGAAGGAGGTGTCACAGGGGGAGACCAAGAAGCAAGGAGTACAGGGAAGTAAAAAGGAAATTTAATTTGTGATTGTAGAAAAGGTGTGGTGACAAAAAGTGAGAGATGTAATGATGAAATGTCATCAGAGCCAAGGTGCCTTGACCTTCTCTAAAATGTCCTAGTAAATCCCTGAAGACTCAAAGAAAAAGCCATCACAACAGAGGCTCTGCTTTATACTTACGTCATTTTAGCAAGAGCATCTTCTTTTTCCTTCCACATTGTTGGTGGGATGGGAGACAGGGCCCGAGGGTTTTTGTTTTATCTACCTGATCTCACGTGTCTGTACCATTTTCAGGAAAGACTATTAGCAGCTCCTGGGGGGATGAGGAATTCGGGCTCAGCAACACTAAGAAGATTCCACAGAGGCTTCCAGCCTAATTAGAGGGCCCCCCAACAGACACAACCTTCTGAATGGGCCCAGAGACTTCGATGATGGAAAACCGCACGCATCATTATGTTGTCTTCAGGCGAGTATCTAAAATTTTACAGTGCAGCTGTTTAAAGATTTAAACACTTATTTAACACCCAGAATTAGGAGGGTGGGAGCACTCTAAGCAATAAACATAATGAACAACACATGTAATCTGGTGACACTATGCTAAAATGCAACATTTAACAAAATTATTATCCCAGAGTTTCTTTTTTTCCCCAACATTAATTCCTCAGTTCCGATAAAAATGTCAGCTCTAAAACATCCTTCTCTCTGAGCTTCCAAATCCTCTAATTCAATTTGTTGCATAGAGGCTCTTATAAAATAGAAAATTAAATACAACGAAAGAGATGTACCAGCTGTGCTGAAAGCAGAGTGATCCTTCCCCAGCCATGGGTCCACGTGAGTCATGCGGTAGCAGAGACGGCTGAAGAGTCACAGGCCACGGTGGGGCTAGGGGCAAGGTGGGCAATGACCCAGGCATGTCAGGCCTCCAGAGTGAGGCTGGGGCTCCCTGAGGGCTGGGCTGTGGGAGGACCCGACACCCATCTGGGTGGGGAAGAGCCAACTCTCGCCTTCCTCCCTCTGCTTCTCAAGCATGTACTGGGATAACCCCTGCCAGTCATCGTGGGTGCGCTCCCAAACAGGAACTCACTTAATTCCCTGGAACCACTCCAACAAAGGTCAGAGCAATGCGGGTGATACCCCAAAACTCCAGGTTTCCAATGCCCTCACTTCCTCCTCTGCCTTTTCTTGCCCCCTTTAAGGGCCCATGAGGTTACCACGGGATATCTTGAATGATCTAAGCCACCTACCTAGCCACCCATTAGTAGCAGTAATTGTGCTTTTCTGCGAGAGATGACCCAGCCAAGGGTGTGACAGCAGAGAGCCCAGGAGCTGGGGGCTGGGACTCTGCCACCGGTGCGGTGCGGAACTCACAACAGAACATCAGAATTTCCATACAATAAAGGGAACTTTGAGGAATATGTATCGGCCAACCTGTGGTAAAGTAGATTTCCATCTAAGAGTAGCAGAAGGAAAATTAAAAGGGCGTTAATAAAGACATCCTTCTTGCTTTTTATTTTTTGCCTTGTTGTTGTGTTTTCCAAAGGAGAAAGTTAGCTACTTTCCCCTGTTTTGAGCTGAGTCTTAGAGCATTGAAAAAGGACCTGGTCTCCTACATGGGAAGTTGTTAGTGTGCATGATATATGGTCTCAGAGGGCTGATCCTTCCTCTGACATCCTACCCATCCTTGCTGAAGGAAGAAGGTGTATGGAAAAGGTGGCAAGGGGTGCCTGTGGGGCTCAGTCTGTTGAGCATCTGGCTTATGTTCAGGTCATTGTCTCGGGGTCCTGGGATGGAGCCTGACATCAGGCTCTGCTCACTGCAGGGAGTTTGCATCTCCCTCTGTCCCTCTCCCTGCTTGTGCTCTCTCTCTCTCAAATAAATAAATAAAATAAATAAAAAGAAAAAGAAAGATAAAAGGAAAAAGAAAAGTAAAGAAGAGAAAAGAAGATGTGGCTTATAAAGTGACAGAATATTGCTCATAGAAAATTATCCTTGGTCCAAAAAATCAACCAGAGGTTAAATCTTTCTAAGTCAAGTGAAATAAATTTCTAAACGTGGCCCAGGAAGCCTGGTTGCTTGATAAAGACTGGAATACTCTTCCTTGCATCCCTGGCTCGCAGTGGCATCCACAAGGACACAGATTCTGAAATGTGGCTGCACTTACAATCCCAATAACCAGGTTTGGACCTCAAACTAGTTATCTCGGGCTCCGGGGCCTGGAACAAGGCACTGACTTTCTGAAGTTCCACCAGGATGACTCAAAAATACATTCAAAGTTGAGAGCTGCCACTCCAGGAAGAGAATTACAGCGGAGGTCATGCCGAACTGCTTTTGTTGGTTTTAACGTAAAGTCATCTGGGGTCATAAGGGCTCCCTGGAAACGGGGTTTCTGTCACCAATGGGTTGTTGTTCTGTTATGTTTTTGCTTTACTGAAGTATGCTTGATACACAAAATACAGCACACATTTAATGTACATGTCTTAATGAATTTGGACCAACATGTACGTCATGATACCATCACCACAACCAAGGTACTAAACTTACCCACCACTTTCAAAGCTTTCCTTGTCTGGTTTCATTTTTTTTTTTTTAATAACAACCTTTAATTTGAGATCTCTCTCTCTCTCTTTTTTTTAATAACAACCTTTAATTTGAGATTTTTTTTATAACAACCTTTAATTTGAGATTTTTAATAACAACCTTTAATTTGAAATCAACCTTTAATTTAGACATGTTTTAAAGTTCATCAAACCATATTGTTGATCACAGGCACGTGTTGTCCAACAACCCTCAACAGCGTTACAGAAACTTCAAGCATATTTAAAAACAATTCCCCACTCCCCACTCCTTCCTCCCTTGACGACCTTCATTCTCCTCTGCTTCTTCAAGTCTGCTTCAGGCACCTCATAGAAGTGGACTCAATGGTATTTGTCCTTTTCTAACGGGCTTATTACACTTAGCAGAAAGTCTTCGAGACCCATCAACATTGGCCCGACTGGCAGGGTCTTCTCTGAAGTCTGATGATACTTGACCACACGTATGAACCACATACACACATTTTCTATATCCACTCATCTGTCAGTGGGCATCTGGTTGTTTCCACATCTTGACTACTTTGAACGATGTTGCAGTGAGCACATGAACATGGGGGTGGGACAGCTTTCTCTTCAAGATGCTGACTTCAAGTCTTTTGAAAGCATTCCTGAGACAGGATTCCTGCATCATATGATAGTTCTAGTGCTGATTTTTTGGAGGAACTTCCATGTTGCTCTCCACAGTGGCTGTATGATTTTACGTACCCAGCACCAGTGCGCAAGAACCTGGGCTAAGCTGAAGGGTAGGATCAGGTGTTGAACCAATGGATCATTAATATACAACCCAGTGTGACCTGACTGATAGTTGTTGGACATGTACGGACAGTGAGTGAGTTGTATTTTCTAGCAAGTGTACAGAACAAATAAATCTTCCATGTGAGCACTGTTCCAAAGAAGCTAGAAACTAGCATAAAAGTTTAGTTTCATTGTATTTTTAAAATTAACGTGCAGTAAGAATGACTTTTTATTGTTGCTTTACATTCAACAACTTTCTTTTTTTTAAATATTTTATTTATTTATTTGACAGACAGAGATCACAAGTAGGCAGAGAGACAGGCAGAGAGAGGGCGGGAAGCAGGCTTCCCGCTGAGCAGAAAGCCCGATGTAGGGCTTGATTCTAAGACCCTGAGATCATGACCTGAGCTGAAGGCAGAGGCTTTAACCCACGGAGCCACCCAGGCACCCTCAACAGCTTTCTTGACTCCAGAATATCTTCTTCTGCTCCTCCCTCCCTAATCCATGTCTTTGACAAGCCTAAAATCAGTTTGTCTAAGCACGTCTCATAAATGGTTTCTAGTAATACGTAAAATTTCAAAATTTGCTTCTATCAGGCACTACAGGCCTTTGATACTCGTCCAAGTTCTTACATGCATCAGTCTCCCACCAGCACAGGAGAGACCCATTGCTTGGCATCTTGCCCACACAGGTACTGGTCTTACGATTATTCCTGTTTATAATTTTCACTACCCTAATAGATCTGGAGTGGTATCTCATGATGGTTTTAATTTGCATTTTCTGAAGAGCTAATGCTGTTGAGCATCTTTTATGTGATTATCTGGCATCTGTATGTTCTCTCTACTCAAGTGTTTGTTAGTCTTTCACCTGTGTTTTAAATTACACTGCTTTCTTACTGTTAAGCTGGAGCTCTTCGTGTATATTCTAAATATAAGTCCTTTGTCCCATATGAAAATTGCAAATATTTCCTCCCAGCTTGTCTTTTCATTCTGACAAAGGTTTTAAGTTTGATGAAGCCCACAAATTTACTATTTTGTCACGTTCCAGGTCATGCTTCTGTGGTCATGTCTGAGAACTCTATGGTGAACCCCAGATCACAATGATTCTGTCCAATTTTTTTCTTCTAGAACCTTTTCAGGGTTATATTTTACCTTTACATCTACACTCCACTGTTGGATAATTTTCTGTAGAGGCTATTGCTTTCATGCGGACAGCCAGTATTTCCCATATCATCTGTTGAAAATGTCATTCTTTTCCCATTACGTTAATTGTCGTCTTTGTCAAAAATCAGCCTGTCTCGTCGACTTCATATTCTCTCCCACTGAGTTTGTGTGTGTCTCCACCTCTGCCACACTGTCTTGACTACCGTAACTTCATGGTAATTCTTAAATTCAGACACTATAAGTCCTTCAAATGTGTTCTTTTTTCAAAGTTGTTTTAAGTATTCTCTTCCTTTTGCCTTTGTATATAAATCATAGACCCAGTTTGTCTGATTTTCCTCACTTTCAGACCGTACATTCCCTCTCTTTTGCTCCTTAGACTACTGGGCACAGGGTCAAATTGGAGCCTGTCTCTGAGTCCATGCCAGGCTACACCACAACGGGAAGGAGAGTAAATTTATTGTCAGTTCGGTGGACTATCAGCTCTGGCCTTCTCCCCAAATCCACCTGCTAACACTTAATTTTGTTTCTGATAAACTCATAAAGCTTTTATTTTTTTATCTTTTCGTATTGTGGTTAGAACCCTGGACATGAGATCATCCCTCCTGGCAGATTTGTTAAGGGCACACATTACAGCATTTTTTTTTTTTTTTAACCAGGGGAGCAATGATACACAGCAGAGCCCTAAAACACTCAACTTACATAACTGCTACAAAATAAGATTCAACTGAATACATTTTAAAGACCTGTTGGCTTTATTAATGACTCGTGAGCTGGGCAACATCCAGTCCAGCAGATAAGAAGAAGCACTGAGGAGCTGTACAAAATAAAAGACTTTCATAGCCCGAAGGGAGCCCAGAACAAGGGAGTTGTCACAGGCAAAGATGTGGGCTGGTCCTTGCAAGGTCACTTTCCTTCTGGGGACAGTAGTGGTGCATCTGGCAGACTCCCCAGCTGGTGCCGACCAGGCAGTTCCTGACTGACTGGTTAAGATTCTCTTTCTGGGGGGCACCTGGGTGGCTCAGTGGGTTAAAGCCTCTGCCTTCGGCTCGGGTCATGATCCCAGGGTCCTGGGATCGAGCCCCGCATCGGGCTCTCTGCTCAGCGGGGAGCCTGCTTCCTCCTTTCTCTCTGCCTGCCTCTCAGCCTACTTGTAATCTCTGCCTGTCAAATAAATAAATAAAATCTTAAAAAAAAAAAAGATTCTCTTTCTGGAAGAGCTGAAGATGTCACAGTTAAGTCTCCGTTCGGCGATGTGGTGCTTAGTGCAAGCAGCTCCATAAACCTGTTGTCTTGTTTTACTAACTTTAACTACATTTCCATTGAACAGCAAATCCTAGTTCCCTTTCTTTCCAGTCCCTGGCGACCACCATTCTCCTCTCAGTCTATGCGAGTTAGACTAGTTCAGATCCTCATATAAATGGAATCTAGGTTCAAATGCACAGAAAAACTGTCAGAGCTTCCACACCCCCTACAGCTGGTTTCCCGTCAGCGATATCTTACATCAGCATGGGGGTTTGTCACAGCTAGTGAGACAATATTGGTATTTTATGTTATATTCAGATTTACTTGATCTTTGCTTAATTTTTTTTCTGTTTCAGATTCCCATCCAAGATATGGCATTGTATCTAGTTGTCATGTCACCCGTTGAAGGGGACAGTTTCTCAGACGACCTTGACCATTCTGGGGAGGGCTGGTTAGGGTTTTGTAGGATGCCCCTCAGCTGGGGCTTGTCTGATGGCTTCCTGGTGATCAGTCTGTAGCTGGCAGGGCTTGGGAAGGAAGGCCACTGGGGGTAAGTGTCCTTCCCCCGCATCTCAATACTTCACACTATCAACACAGCTCACCATGGTTCACCTTCTCCTTGTCAGTCTTGCTGACACACGCTTTGCCGCATTTCTCAACTGTGAGAGAACTGCTTTCCCTCCCCTCGATATTATACTCTTCGGCAGGAAATCCCATGCACCCCACACATCGCGAGTGGGAATATTTACATATGTTGTTGATGGTATTCTGCCCAGAGACCATCCCTTCATTCATTCAACCATTTCTTTGTGTTTATGTGGACTCATGGGTGTTTATTCATTATTTGGAGTTATGAGTCCAGTACTGCTTGATTGACTGCATTGCCCCAACTGCTCTAATGGTGGCCGTTGGCAGCTCTTCCAGTCGGTCCTGCAACCCTTTGTCACACTCCCCATTATTGTGAGATGTTTCATTTTTTTTAGAGAACTTCGTTACTTTCTGTCACTATGAGATGCTCCAGGGGTGTCTTTTCTATGTCTTTCCTAGCCTCACTATTTCTCTAAGGAGTCCTGTTTCTGTCAGTGGAGAATTACGTTAGAAACCAAGGTTTGGGAACACCGAGGTGGCTCAGTCAGTCAAACATCTGCCTTCGGCTCAGGTCATGATCTCAGGGTCCTGGGATCAAGTCCCACATTGGGCTTCCTGTTTATCGGGGAGCCTGCTTCTGCCTTGAACCCTCCTCCCACCTTGTGCTCTCTCTCTCTCTCTCTCAAATAAATTAAAAAAGAAAAAGAAATCAAGGTCTGGATGCTAGAGGGACTCACAATGGCAGTGTCACTGCTCCTCTCAGCTGACTGAGTGAGGAATTATGCATACACACTGGCCTGATTTGTACACACTCCGTATCTGCTATCCAGCCACATGCTGGGCTACACATGAATCCATCCGGATGACTCCAGCTCTACCCTATTGTCACCTGCACTGTAGGACCCATTTCTCTGGCTCACATGTGCTTTCCATTTCCATCCGTGGAGAAGCCGCCTCCTACCCTGTGTCACCTGGTTATCTGCTGCTCAACTTCAGCATACATGTGTAGTGTTTCCAGGATCATTCGCTCACTGCCCCACGGAGAGAGCATCCTCAACTACAGTGGCTTCAGTATAGTTCCTTAACCTTGAGTTTATAACAGAGTCCATTTCCCCTTCCCCCACACCCACTCCCCTGAGGTGGTTTCATTCATTCCTGATGGTTCTCGTGTCATTCTCATTCCATCCTATGGTCCCCTGACCTCTTAAGTGATTTTATTAAAAAGTTTGCAGACATGAAGGTTCATTCACTGTGACATAAGGTTCTATGGATAAATGCTATGATCATGTCTCCACCGACACAATATGATACAGAAGTTCCACTTCCCTAAACATCCCCAGGCCTCACCGGCTCAAACGTCTGCTCCCACTGCAAGCATCTGGGGAGTACGCGGCTGTTTCTCACCATCTCTCTGGGTCTGTTTCCCCACACGGACGTGTCAGTAACCATGCTGAGCTTCTGACCGGTCTCTTCATGTATGCACACACGCCTTCAGGTGGATTGGTAGTTTAACCCTTTTTTATAAATAAAGGTGATTTTAAAAATCACGTGGTCATGCATTTATAGAAGCAAACCACTGTATGGATATGGCACAGCTTAGTAATCTTCACATCCTGAAGGGCTTCTTAGCTTCTCCTCATTTCTGGCCATCATAAATACAGCTGCTGTGAACATCAGTGTTCAGGCTTTGGTGTGGGCATAATTCTCCCTGCCATTTAGGCAAATGCCTGCAACAAGACTGCCAGACCATGTGTTCAAGCTGTCTGTCCTCCATCTTACAAGCTGTGTCATGTTGTGTCCCAGCAGCGGTCGTGCAAGTTTTTGTCATTCTGTGTCCTCACCGGTGAGTAGTTTCTCACTTATTTATCATTACTTTTTCCTCTAGCCTGTCTAATAGGTGTGCAGAGGTATCTCCTTATCTTCACTTACATCTCCTTGGGACAGACGATGTTGAACACTTTCCCCCATGCTCACTGGCAGCACCGTTAATGATGTGCACTCTGCTCATTTTAAACTCATTGTTTCTTCCTTTTTGAGAGTTTTAGGAGCTCTTTAATATTTCAGAGGCAGGTCCATGACCAGATAAACATTGTGCAAATATCCCTTCTCAGTCTATGGCTTGTCTGTTCCCTTAACACTGACTTTCACAAAGCACAGGTTTTTAAAATTTTTTACTTTAATGAAGTCCAACTTACCAGTTTTTTTTTCTTCCATGAATCATGCTGTTGGTGTTGTGCCAAAGAATTAACCAAACCCAAGGTCACCTAGATTTTCTCCTGTTTTTAAACTCCAGAAACCTCATGGTTTTATGTTTTGTGTTTTGATTTAATTTTAGTGAAAGACTGTTTTTACTCTTAGAGTCTTTAGCGGCTTCTGTCTGTCCAGGATTTAGAGCTGCATTTTATGGTAGAAATAGGTAGAGGTTGTTTCTATATAGTTCTGAGAACCACTCATGAGCACTTAGTATTTTATTTTAGACGTTTTCTTTCATTTTTCTTTTTGCTTAAAATTCCCAATTTTTTTTCTATTGCTACAGCCAGCTTCTCCATTGGAATCATAAAGTGCAGGAAAGGGTGACTCGCATTTACTCTTCGTCCCAGGCGTTTGCAGACATTATCATAGACTCGATTTTCTACACCGCTTCAGATCCAAAATACTATTATTTTTATTTTTATTTGAAAGATAGATTGATTAATTGATTGATTTTGAGAAGCAATAAGCAAGCTATATACTCACGGGAATAAGACGGCATTTCTTGTACTATGGGGAGTTGACATTCCTCCACTCCCTTTACAGCAAATCTCCGAGTGATTCTCACTTGCAGAAACCCAACTTTCAGCTCATGACTCCGGCTCTGAGTTCTCTGCCTGACTCTCCAATGCAGAAATGACTCTAAGAGACCTGAAGACTCTGCCACTTTACCTCCTCGAGGGAGGTGTTCCACAGGAAACTTCAAAGTCACATTCACCAGCCACACAGTGAGATAAAACCACTTTCCTTGGCCCATCCCTGGTGTCTAAAGATGCTCTAACAGATACATGGAGAAACGTCATGATCAAGATGCTTCCCTGTCCACAAAAACTCCAATACCACAAGAATCTGTAAAGGCTCCCCTCTGTGGCTCCTCCACTCTTATTTCAGAGCTATGGGGTGCTACTTTTCAAAATGGCTGAATTCTGCCTCCGCGGGGGAAATCCATGTTTCCTACTCAGCCCCGGTCGCTCAGAGTGTCCATCCACCGCTCAGCCTCGATGGAGCCTGACTTTTCCCACCACGTGCAGTGATGCCATCACTCCAACCTGAGATCACTCCTCCTCTTTGCTCCACTCTAACCGTTCAAAGCCTGAGGAGATGAGAGAGGGTTCTGAACCGCAGTGATTTGGAATTTTTGACAAATGTCTAGGGCTGCTCAGCCTGTAACACATCCCACTGTCATCCACATCCTATTTGCCATATTGGTTTTGTCCTTGTGCAGCAGATCCCACAAATGCCTTTTTTTCAATTGCAATGTAACTGACATATACCATTATATTAGTTTTAGGTGAGCAACACAATGATTTGGTATTTGGATATATTGCAAAATAATTACCACAAGTTTAGTTAATTTCCATCACCATACATGGGTATTTTTTTTTTTCTTGAGTCATGAACCAAATGCCTTTTAAAGCATCTGGTCCTTCATCCTTCACTTTTTCCCTCAAGTAGTTGGTAAGCTGCTGAGGCGCAGACGTGATTTGCTGAAACTGAAATTGGCTTTGTCTCCTTTGCTCCAAACCTACTGTATGGAGACATAGTTGTCCTTCCCCGAATCCCACATCCATCCTTCCAAAATAAGGCAACAACTAAGGTTAACTGAATCTCACACAACTGATACGAAGAAAGTGGGGAGGCTAATTCTGTGCCCTCATCACCAAAAAAGGCTAATAAATTCTTAGATATAACAAGGCAAGTGATCGCCTGGTGTAAGTGGCGGAAAGGAAATGCAGACATCAGAAGAGTCTCATCAGCACATACAGCTGGGAGTACTGAGATACTGGATACCAGACGCTGAGGAATATCTGACTCTTTTTTGTCCATCTCAACCCTTAGGGGACTCTCCTTTCCCTGTGTTCATTCACTCATTCATTCACATCTCCGACAAATATTGTTTAAGCCCCTACTGTATTCTAGCAACAGTGTTGGGCAAGAAGATAGCGGGATGGGCACAACAGACATGGGTTCTGTTCCCACAGCTCACACCACCACAAGTTCGCTGTTCTGAGCTCAGTGTCATAACGTGACACGTACGGAATGTCACCGAGGAACCAACAAAGGCGTCACATCCAATCTTGTGGGTTCTAAGCAGGCAGGATGGAAGGTTGGGAAGGCACCAGGACACCTCACTGTGCAGAGGATATTTAGGCTATGACCCAGGTCAGGAGAAAGCAGAGCAAATCCCCACTCCAATTTGCTTTGAAATATCACCCAACCCCAGAAGGCTGCCTCTGCTTCCACGCCTTCCCTCCAAAGAGGGGCGACTATGCAGCACAGAGGGTCATTTTCTGCCCAACCCTTGCCATTCACCTTGAATGTTTCTTTCCTCACTCTCTCTGGGTGTTTGTTTCCTCACAGAGCCTCTCCACCTACCAAGGAGAGACAGGTTCTCTTAGAACTGCAGTGTTTGGTTTGCTTCCTCACAGGAGTGACTCGGGTCTCTCACTTTCTTTACCACTGTTTGACTTCTCAGGCACATATTCTGATTGAATCAACAAGACGTAAAGGAAACTGTTTTTTAGAGTGGAAATGTTTGGGATTCCAGAGGCACAATGTGGGATGTTGGGTGGTAAGTCTGCCAATCAGAAATTCCATAATTCCATAATTAAGGTTACAGACAGGCCAACTCCACAGAGAGGGTGCCTCAGCCACAGTGCCCCTGGCTACTGCCCGCGGGTTTTCCAGGATCTTCAATAAACATGAGACATTAGTCATCCACATAGACGAAAACACTCAGGCCATTCCTGTCTTATTTATTGAAGCCATTTCAGGTTAGGAAATAACAACAAAAAACAACTATAAAAGTGACCCATTGCTACTTAGAAAATGTATTTCATAGTGAGAAAATCACTCTGAAGCAATCATCTTTTCAGCTAAGTTTTAACACAATGGTGATCCTTTAACAATCATAAACTCCTGGGGACAAAAGTCTTAACTCTGTTGGTGATAGCAGATGCTACTAAAATATCATTTTGTCTTAGAGTTCCGGAGTGTCTCATGAAGCAAATAATTATGATTGTTTAAAAGCCTGTTCTCAGAGTGAGCACCAGACCCACAGTAGGAAGCGTGTTGTCTGAGAAGAATATAAAGCAACTGGGATTTTATCTGACAAATACAGCAGTAGGTATGTTCGTGAAGTGTCGGTATGAACACTGCAGAATTAGTCTCATGACTTGATACGAAGAGCAAATAAAAATCAATACAAACTATGAAGTAGGGTGTAAGGCAATGTCTTTTGTGCACCTGCTGGAAGCCTTGCCAGGGGTTTGCGGAAAGACTGACTTCTCCCTCTGTGCGGTGCCAACATACATTCCATGGCGTAGCAGGGAAGGTGCCCCATGGACTCTGAACCCTTTTGATCAACACTGGTATGCTCTTGGACAACTATGCCATATTTTCTCTTTTCCTCAAATACTAGCACTAATTCTTACCCAGGTCATTGTTGATTTGCTAACCGGTGGTGTCACCAAGTTAGGAATTTGAAGTCTGCTTAGAAGCCCTGATCATTGTCATTTAAAAAGAAAGAGAAGAAGGAGGAAGAGGAAGCAGGAAGAGGAGAAAGATAAAGTAAAGAGAGTGTGTGGAAGGATTTTAGAAAGACCCTAGTGCAGGGCTTTGCTAAGATGATTAGAATAAAAGCTGACTCTTTAACCAAGCTGGTGAGGCAGTAAGCGTGACCTTGCTCCTGGCTCTCTCTTCACTTTTACCTCTGGACTGGCTCCCCTGATCATTCAGTGCAAACTGCCCACATGTCCTTGCTGCTCCTCTGACTCAATCAGAATGCAGCTGCCTCAGGACATTTGAACTCTCTGTTCCCACAACCTGGAAAGTTCTTCCTCCAGCTAACCCCTTCTATTGGGGGTCAGCTCTGAAATAAAATGGCACAGGCTTTGTTAAGCGCTCTTTCAAGTTTCTAATGAAAGAAAAGGAAAATTTGTAATGAAAGCAGAAGCTCACCAGTAAAAAAAAATATATGAAGGAAAGATAAAAATAAATAATGTAGAAAAAGATAAATGTTAAAACATTAAACAAACAAAGTAATGTTTATCGTCACTAAACAGATCGACCCATGGAAAAGCACTGTATAACTGTATAACTACCAATGAGTCCCACCCCCCGAAATCAAAGACATCCGTGTAGAACTGAAACTGAAATAGCCAGGCCCTACTGGTGACATTTTAGATTAGAACATATTTTGGGAGGAAATCCATTGGCAATATATGTGGGAAGAATTATAAAATGCTTCAGATCTTTTACAAAGAAAAATGACTTTTAGAAAGGATTCCTGTAGAATGTTAATTTCTACGTATTCCCTACCACGCTGAAATTTTAGCGATTCACGTATACCAGAATGATCAAGTATATGGGGGTTGAACAACAAAATCACATTACAGGGTAGCCTTAAAAGGTTAATTAACAAAGATATGTAGAAACTAGAAAGAGTTTGCAACCTTGCTGAAAACGCAAAAGCAAAATGAAACTTACCTGTCCATGGAAGGTTATCTGCTTGAGTAAAACACAGATTTTGCCTGAATTCAGGCTTTTTCAAACGTGTATTTCACATTCAGTTCTGACACCTTTGCAACTTCAGTGAAGGAACACAGTGACTCCCAGTCCTTGGTTGTTTTCTTCTTTTGCTCATTTCTGACCTGAGCAAAGATAGCAAGTCTGCCATAAACATGGGTAAGTGATTCATGTTATCATCTGCAGACCCGTGACTTCACACAAGCCTGGGCCATCCAGAGGGGAGAGCCTGCCTCCCTAGCAAACACTCCATAAATGGAGAGAATGTGAGAGCCTCTCATCCCCTTTACCTCTAAATGGGTGAGACTTGAATCAATCTGACTAAACAGAAAGCATACAGAACACAACAGCGTTGTGAAGGACGCAAGAACGTACGGTTTCTGGGGCTTTAACAAGTGACATAGTTGCTAATTTTCTGATGATGTTTGCCCTCAAGAAAATGCTCATGTAATGTGCTCCTTCATCATAGTTCAGTAAGGGATGAGTCTCTTTTTTGTGGATTCTATGTCTTTTTTTTAAAATCTATGTTTTACTCGAGCAGATAACCTTCCATGGACAGGTAAGTTTCATTTGCTTTTGCGTTTTCAACAAGGTTGCAAACTTTTTCTAGTTTCTACATATCTTTGATAATTAAAATGATGCAGAGGAGAAGGCAAATAACGTAATCTAAAAACGTGAAAAATAATACCAATAACGATGGGTGAATATTTATTGAGGGAAAATTGGGAGAACAAAACATAGAGTATCTTGTCAGTGCATGGGAGGCAGGGGCTCCCCAGGCATGCAAGTCAGTCAGGCATTGGATGACACGGCATTGGCTGGAGGGAGTCTCAGAGAAGGACCCAAAAGGTAGAAGGGAAAGGGGCTTCTCAGGCTGTGCTAATAAATGGAACTTAATCCTGAAAAGATAAGAAGACACTGAAAGCATTTTAGAGGGTGCCAGGCGGGCTCAGTCGGTGAAGTGTCTGCCTTCAGCTCAGGTCAGGATCGCAGGGTCTTCAGATTGAGTCCTGCACCGGGCTACATGCTCAGTGGGGAGCCTGCTTCTCCTTCTGCTTCTCTCTCTCTCTCATGAATAACCAATTCTTAAAAAAAAAAAAAAAAAAGGAAAGAAAGCCCTTTAGAAAGAATATACTATTCTTGTTTTTCCCAAAAGAAGAAAAAAAATAATCCATGGACCACTCCACAGAGCTCCTTCTGCAGACATCAAGAGGTACCTGAGTTGTAAAACATGGCCTAGAATGTCAAGAACTCCAGGAAGTAGCAGGAGCAGTAACATTTCTGGACAAAACACTGGGGTGGTGACTTGTGGTGTTATTACAATCCTGCGGCTTCTCCAGCCCCAAAGCCACACTATGCAGTGAACCCTCACACCCTCTTAGCTGTGTTCTCATTGCTCATGCAAAAAGAAAGTGCTAATGGGTGTTTCCTTCTCTTTCAGAAGAGCCTCACTTGTTTCACATGGGCTCACTGCCACGTTGTTTTAAGGCACGCCTTTCACCACCGCGAGAAAGGCTGCTGGGAATGCCTTCCAAGCCCCATACGTGTGCTGGGAGTCCCCTTGAATGCATCTCAGAGCAGGAGTGATGGGAGAGCACAGAACAGGTGCATGAGAGTCCCTTTGAAAGTCTGCATCTAAGTGGCTGCTTGCCATTCAGTCTCGTATTTGCCAGACGGAAACCAGGACAGGTCATCCAACAGTGGGGCGTGGTTTCCCAGGGGAGTAGTTGGAAAATCTGGGACCTGTGGCCACCATCCAGCAAATCTGTGGGTCCACAGGCGAAGGAGGGCAGCTGAGAAGTCCCCGACACAGGTTGCCAGATTTAGCACATAAAAATTCGGATCACCCAATTGAATATACTTTTCAGTACAGATATATCTTGAATATTGTGTGGGAAATTCTTAGACTAAAACAATATTTCTTGTCCATCTGAAATTCATGTTTAACTGGGAACTCTGTGTTTTCTATGTCATCCTGACCCTAAGGACTCTACAGACACCAGGATTGTGGCAAGCCAGTGGGGCAAAGCACTTTGGGGCTGAACGGTGGCCCAACCTCCCGTAGGCCAGACACTCAGGTATAGGGTGGATATGTATCTCCCTGCTGAGTAAGACCTGGGCATTGTCTCCAGGGAATACAACTAGAGGACCAGCCCCAATCCAGACCCACCCTCTCCAGGAGGGGAGACCTGGGCTGCTAGCAGGAGTCTCAGACCTCCAGGCACCCGCCCTGCTCAGAATATAAACACATTCCCTGTGGTGCTTTGTAATCCTGATCACAGGGGCCGACCTGGAGACCCTACCCTGGCTGCCTCCACCACCTGGAGATTTTGTGCCATGGCTCACCGGTTCTAGTCCAGTATCTTTATCATTTCCTTTCTTTCTCCCCCTCCTCTGCCCTCTCTCTCCCTGCCCCTTGGTCAGTGCTGACCCATGAGTATCCACCCCTGACCTGCACTGGGCTGTGATATAAATTGTCACCTTCTCCAGTCCCATCTGGGACTCCAGGATGCATCACTGTCTGCAGTGGGACGTTCTGACCCTCCTGCTAGGCAACGTCCTGGTCATGACTCTGCCTGTGCTCCCAGCCAAGCCAGCCCCCATTACTGAAAATAGCATGAGGGACTCTCTGGGCAGGCTCCCTCCCTCCCTGCTTGGACCTCAGGGCTAAAATAACCTGTTGATGTGTTGACAATCAAGGAGAGAGACAGCAGGGTCGAATATCCAAAACTCAAAATCAAAAAAGATGCAGAGGCGTGAGTGGGGGTTGGGATCTAATTCTGAATATATTTACAGGGTGAAGAACTAGGCCATTAAAAAGAGATTTCTCAGCAAGCCAAGTCTGGGCAGTCTGGTAGCTGCCAAACTACATCTTATCTGGCTTAATATTAAAATTGGAAATCCTAAGTCCTTCCTGTAGATTCATGCATAAATTCTCCACAATCCCACTGTGAAACGAAACTAGTATATAAATAATCCGGACACTGAAAGAACAAATTGTAAGCATCTGTCTTCAAAATGTTAAAAAAAAAAATGTATGTTTTGGAAGAAAAACAGAGCTTCTGACCTGGGGGATGCTGCTTACAGCACTGCAACAAACGGCAAAGACCCAGGAAATCTAATTTCCAGGCTTCTAGACTTTACTTCAGTGTCCAGAGTGAGATGAAGGGAGTTTCAGGCCACGGGTTGCATGGAACATCATAGCCATGGCCCCTGCTGCAGGCATAGTGCATACCCCATTCCGGGTCTGTCGTGACTAAGTCTCTGCTTGTGGGGGTTGTGGGGGGAAGATAACCTATCTCCTGTGTATGAGATACCAGTTAGTTTTGGTTAGATCACAATTCACTTCTAAAAGCAAGATATGATTTAATGGGCAAGTAGGAGGGAATCAATCAACACACAGATTTTAAGGAATGTGTTTGATGCCAGCCACCGTCCCTTGGCTGCATGCCCTGCCTTCGGCTTTCTCTTCCAACTTCTATGACCCACTCCAACACGTTCACTCACCTTGCTTCCACCCAGCCTTTGAAGAACCATGAGTCCCTCGTCCATGGGGACTGTGGTTAAGTCCATTTGAAAAAGAAAAGGAAAAAACAATCTCCTCTCCAAACATTTATGATATTCAAACTCCAGGACAGGTGCTTCTTGAATACACATGGGTACTGGTCTACCATTCTTCCTGCATTTGCTACTTGCCCAGTCATTGTGGGGTGTGTGCCTGCATGTCCCACCCACAGAGAAGATGAATTTGTCTGCCCTCAGAGCCCTCCACACAGGAATGGGTTCGAAGGCCATCTCCTCATCCCTTGCTATCCAGAATTCTGCCAGCCCTTATGACTGATAGAAAGATAAGCCCAGTTTCTAAAGGAGGATGCATCGTGATCTACAAATACTCGAAGAATTCAAAGACAGGTTTAGAACACAAATAACAAGAACAAAAGTGATGCAAGAACTTGATGTCTGAGAACAGCCTTTAATATCGTGGAGAGAAGACTGCTGTCCGCAAGGGAACAGATGATGGTCTTCCAGGCAGGGGACACAGGGGAGTAAAGATGGGACATGATGAAGTGGGGCCAGAAGGCTAACCCCAGGTGACAGCGCAAATTCCAGCCACCCACCAGCCATGCTCCCTTCTGCAGAAGCATCTGTCTGTCCTGCTTCCAGGACCAAGGATAGCTCCTGGCCCCAGCTGAGGTCGCCTGACCACGCCTTGAGCAGAAAGCTCTAGATTAGTAACACTGGGCCCTGGACAGAGTGGTTTCACACAGGTGACCTCGCCAGAGGGAGACAGCGCAGGCAGGTCTGTGCCCATTTCACACTTGAAGAAACAAGCCCTCCCAGGGGCTCAGCAACATGGCTTGGCAGAGGCAAGCTGGAGGTCCGCAGCCCTGTGCTCTGAGGCCAGCACAGCAGGACAAGGACATCTCAGAACCGGAGCTGTTCTTTCTTCCCAAAAATAAAAGCCCAGGATACAAGGCCTCATCCAGAGCTCACGGGGACAGCACCTCTGAGCGTAAGCCCGACATCGGATCCTTTAAGTTCTGCAGAAAATTGAGAAGTGCACCAAAGAGGTGGATGGGGAAGAAGTCAGAAAGACAGACTGTTGGAGGAGGCCTGCGTCTCCCACGGTGACTGTCACTGTGGGCACGCCAGAGCCACCTGCCCCTTCCAGGCCCCAGGCTCGGGGAAGTCTGTGGTTTAGAACCTCTATCACTTTTCATTTAGGCTTTCCACAGAACGCTTTGATCAACACAGCTCTCCATCAGGAGAAACAGAAAGCTTTTTCTCAGGAGGCAGAAATACTTTATGCACAATGTCCTCACTATGCACATTTTTAAACATCATCCAAAGAGCTCACCATCTCGGTTCCCGATCTCTGAGTGATTTAACCAGAAACCAGGTGTGGACACTTTTCAATTCATGCTATGCTCTAATCAACATGCAAAAGGAGCCCCCCCCCCAACACTCTGAAAAAGTAATATTTATTTCCTTCTGGAGAAACACCAAACACTATGATTTATTCTAACATTTTGTTTAAGCTGCATGCTTTAAGTCCTTTTTACAGGAATCTGTAGTTTTTCCATCAAAATAATGTATTTGCTTTATTTTTCCTTTGAGAGCACACACAAGCATGCCAAATACAGAGGAACTGTTTATGTGACTTCTTATTCTGTTTTATTTTTCTCTTTTCTTTTTAAATTTATTATTATTTTTCTCACCATAACACATACCCTCCCCAATGTCCATCAATCAGTAACCCCAGTCCTCCAAACCTCAGTTTCTTTCCTGAGGTTAAGAGTCTCTTATGGCCTGTCACCCTCTCTGGTTTCATCTTGTTTCATTCTTCTCTCCCTTCCCCTATGATTCTCTGTATTGTTTCTCAACTTCATATCACTGCGATCATATAATTGTCTTTCTCTGATTGACTTATTTTGCTCAGCATAATACCCTCTAGTTCCATCCACGTCATTTCAAATGGCAAGATTTCATTTCTTTTGATGGCTGCATAGTATTCCATTGTGTATATACACCACATCTTGATCCATTCATCTGTTGATGGACATCTAGGTTCTTTCCATAGTTTGGCTATTGTGGACATTGCTGCTATAAACATTTGGGTGTACATGCCCCTTCAGGTCACTACATTTGTATCCTTAGGGTAAATGCTCAGTAGTGTGATTGCTGGGTCATAGGGTAGCTCTATTTTCAACTTCCTGAGGGAACTCCATTCTGTTTTCCAAAATGGCTGCACCAGCTTGCATTCCCACCAACAGTGTAGGAGGCTTCCCCTTTGCATCCTTGCCGGCATCTGTCATTTCCTGACTGGATGATTTTAGCCATTCCGACTGGTGTGAGGTGGTATCCCATTGTGGTCTTGATTTGTATTTCCCTGATGCTGAGTGATGTAGAACACTTTTTCATGTGTCTGTTGGCCATCTGGATGTCTTCTTTGAAGAAATGTCTGTTCATGTCCTCTTCCCATTTCTTGATTGGATTATTTCTTCTTTGGGTGTTGATTTGGATAAGTTCTTTCTAGATTTTGGACACTAGCCCTTTATCTGATATGTCATTTGCAAATATCTTCTCCCATTCTGTCAGCTGTCTTTTGGTTTTGTTAACTGTTTCCTTTGCTGTGCAAAAGCTTTCGATCTTGATGAAATCCCAATAGTTCATTTTTTCCCTTGCTTCCCTTGCCTTTGGTGGTGTTCCTAGGAAGAAGTTGCTGTGGCCGAGGTCGAAGAGGTTGCTGCCTCTGCTCTCCTCAAGGATTTTGATGGATTCCTTTCTCACATTGAGGTCCTTCATCCATTTTGAGTCTATTTTAGTGTGTGGTGTAAGGAAATGGTCCAATTTAATTCTTCTGCATGTGGCTTCCAGTTTTCCCAACACCATTTGTTGAAGAGGCTGTCTTTTTGCTATTGGACATTCTTTCCTGCTTTGTCGAAGATTAGTTGACTGTAGAGCTGAGGGACTATTTCTGGGCTGTCTATTCTGTTCCATTGATCTATGTGTCTGTTTTTGTACTGGCACCATACTATCTTGATGATGACAGCTTTGTAATAGAGTTTGAAGTCTGGAATTGTGATGCCACCAACTTTGGCTTTCTTTTTCAACAGTCCTCTGACTATTCGGGGTCTTTTCTGGTTCCATGTAAATTTTAGGATTATTTGTTCCATTTCTTTTAAAAAAAAGTGCATGGTATTTTGATATGGATTGCTTTAAATGTGTAGATTGCGCTAGGTATCATAAACATTTTCACATTATTTGTTCTTCCAATCCATGAGCATGGAACATTTTTCCACTTCTTTGTGTCTTCCTCAATTTCTTTGATGAGTATTCTTTAGTTTTCTGAGTACAGATTCTTTGCCTCTTTGGTTAGGTTTATTCCTGGTATCTTATGATTTTTGGTGCAGTTGTAAATGGGATTGACTCCTTAATTTCTCTTTTATCTATCTTGTTGTTGGTGTATAGAAATGCAACTGATTTCTGTGCATTTATTTTATATCCTGACACTTTACTGAATTCCTGTATGAGTTCTAGAAGTTTTGGAATAGAGTCTTTTGGGGTCTCGACATGAAGTATCATATATTCTGCAAAGAGTGAGAATTTGACTTCTTCACTGATTCGGATGCTTTTTATTTCTTTTTGTTGTCTGATTGCCGAGGGTAGGACTGCTAGTACTATGTTGAATAGCAGTAGTGATACAGGACATCCCTGCCATGTTCCTGACATTAGGGGGAAAATTCTCATTTTTTCCCCCAGTGAGGATGATATTCGCTGTGGGTTTTTTATAGAACGCCTTGATGATATTGAGCTATGTACCCTCTATCCCTACACTTTGAAGAGTTTTGATCAAGAAAGGATGCTGTACTTTGTCAAATGCTTTTTCTGCATCTATTGAGAAGACCCTATGGTTCTTGTTCTTTCTTCTGTTAAGGCAGCGTTTCCATGGATTGATTGGTGGTTGTCAAGCCACCCTTGCAGCCCAGGAATAAATTCATTTTGGTTGTGGTGAATCATCCTTTTAATGTACTATTGGATGCTATTGACTTGTATGTTGGTGGGAATTTTTGCATCCATGTTCATCAGGGATATTGGACTGTAATTCTCCATTTTGATGGGGTCTTTGTTTGTTTTTAGGATCAAGGTAATGCTGGCCTCATAAAATGAATTTGGATATTTTCCTTCCTCTTCTGTTTTTTTTTTTTTTTTTGGAACAGTTTCAGGAGAATATGTATTAATTCTTCTTTAAATGTGTGGTAGAATTCCCCTGGGAAGCTTTCTGACGCTGGACTCTTGTTTGTTGGGAGATTTTTGCTGACTGGTTCAATCTCCTTACTGGTTAGGGGTCTGTTCAGGTTTTCATTTCTTCCTGGTTCAGTTTTAGTAGTTTGTATGTCTCTAGGAATATGCACATCCATTTCTTCCAGATGGTCAAATTTGCTGGTATAAAGTTTCTCCTAATATATTCTTATAATTGTTTATATTTCTTTGGTGTTGGTTGTGATCTCTCCTATTTCATTCATGATTTTATTTATTTGAGTCCTTTCTTTTTCTTTTTGATAAGTCTGGCCAGAGGTTTATCAATCTTATTAATTATTTCAAAGAACCAGCCTCTAGTTTCATTGATTTTTTTCTACTGTTCTTTTGGTTTCTATTTCATTGATTTCTGCTTTGATCTTTATGATTTCTTTTCTCCTGCTGGGTTTAGGCTTTCCTTTGTAGTTCTTTCTCCAGCATCTTTAGGTATACAGTAAGAGTGTATATTTGAGAACTTTCTTGTTTCTTGAGAAAGGATTGTATTGTTATATACTCTCTTCTTAGGACTGCCTTTGTTGCATCCCAAAGATTTTTAACAGTTGTGTTTTCATTTTCATTTGTTTCCATGAATTTTTTAAAAATCCTTCTTTAATTTCCTCATTGACCCATTCATTCTTTAGTAGGGTGCTCTTTAGCCTCCATGTATTTGGGTTCTTTCCAACTTTTCTCTTGTGGTTGAGTTCTAGTTTCAAAGCACCATGGTCTGAAATTACGCAGGGAATGATCCCAGTGTTTTGGTACTGGCTGAGACCTGATGTGATCTATTCTGGAGAATGTTCCATGTGCAGTAGGAAAGAATTTTTATTCCATTGCTTTGGGATGTAATGTTCTGAATATATCTGTGATGTCCATCTGGTCCAGTGTGTCATTTAAGGCTTTTATTTCCTTGTTGATCTTTTGCTTGGAAGATCTGTTCATTTCAGTGAGGGGGGTGTTAAAGTCCCCTACTATTATTGTCTTATTGTTGATGTGTCTCTTTGATTTTGTTATTAATTGGTTTATATAGTTGGCTGTTCACATGTTAGGGGCATAGATATTTAAAATTTTAGATCCTTCTTGTTGGACATACCCTTTAAGTATGATATACTCTCCTTCCTCATCTCTTATTAGAATCTTTGGCTTAAAATCTAATTTGTGTGATATACAGATTGCCACCCCAGCTTTCTTTTTGATGTCCACTACAATAGTAAATGGTTTTCAATCCCCTTACTTTAAATCTGGAGGTGTCTTTAGGTCTAAAATTAGTTTCTTGCAGACAGCATATCAATGGGTCTTGTTGTTTTTTTTTTTTTAAATCATCCTTTTAGTGGATCCTTTTAGCACCTGTGTCTTTTGATTGAGGCATTTAGCCCATTTACATTCAGGGTCACTATTGAAAGATATGAACTTAGTGCCATTATATTGCCCATAAAGTGACTGTTACTGTATATTGTCTCTGTTCCTTTCTGATCTACTACTTTTAGGTTTTCTCTTTGCTTAGAGGACCCCTTTCAATATTTCCTGTAGGACTGGTTTGGTGTTTTCAAATTCTTTTAGTTTTTGATTGTCCCGGAAGATTTTATCTCTCCTTATATTTTCAATGATAACCTAGCTGGATATAGTATTCTTGTCTGCATATTTTTCTCATTTAGTGCTCTGAATATGTCATGCCAGTTCTTTCTGGCCTGCCAGGTCTCTGTGGATAGGTTTGCTGCCAACCCAATACTGCCATTGTACAGTACAGACCTCTTGTCCCAAGCTGCTTTCAGGATTTTCTCTTTGTCTCTGACACCTATAGGTGATGGGATGTTGACCTATTTGATTTTGAGGGGTGCTCTCTGTGTCTCCTGGATTTTGATGCTGGTTTCCTTCTCCAAATTAGGGAAATTCTCTACTATAATTTGCACTAATATACCTTCTGCCCTCCTCCCTTCTTCTTTTGGGATCCCAATTATTCTAATATTTCATCTTATGGTATCACTTATCTCTCGAATTCTCTCTTCATGATCCAGCAGTTGTTTGTCTCTCTTTTGCTCATCTTCTTTATTCTCTGTCATTTGGTCTATCTATATCACTATCACTATCACTTCTATATCACTTCTGTCTCATTTATACTCACAGTAAGAGCCTACATTTCTTATTCAACTTGGTTATATTTTAGTTCTTTTATTTCTCCAGAAAGGGATTTTATTTCTCCAGAAAGGGATTCTCCAGTATCTTCTCTGCCTTTTTCAAGCCCAGCTAGCACCTTTACAAATGTCATTCTCAACTCCAGTTTTGACATCTTACTAATTAATGTCCATATTGATTATGTCCCTAGAAGTTGGTACTGCCTCTTGTTCTTTTTTTTTTCTTTTTCTTTTCTTTTTCTTTTTTTTTTTTTTAGGTGAGTTTTTCTGCCTTGTCATTTTGTCCAGAGAAGAATAGATGAATGAGAGAACAAAATATTAAAAGGGTAACAACAACCCCAGAAAAATATACACTAACCAAATCAGAAGAGACCCAAAACCAGGTGGAGAAGAAAGGAAAAGAAGAAGAAGAAGAAGAAGAAGAAGAAGAAGAAGAAGAAGAAGAAGAAGAAGAAGAAGAAGGAGGAGGAGGAGGAGGAGGAGGAGGAGGAGGAGGAGGAGGAGGAAGAGGAGGAGGAGGTGGAGGAGGAGACGAAGAAGAAGAAGGAGACGAAGAAGAAGAAGGAGACGAAGAAGAAGAAGGAGGAAGAGGAGGTGGAGGAGGAGGAGGAGAAAGAGGAGAAAATATATATAATTAGGGTGCGGAGCCACACACTTGATTTTGGGTGTATTTTGGTTTGTTAGATGAAATTCCCTCCCAAATAAACATGATGAAAGTATGGAATATGACTGTAAAGATAAAAATTTTAAAAGATTCTAAAAAAGGAATTGATAATACAAGAAAAAAGGTTGAAAAAAGGAAAGAAAAGAGATAAAGAGAGAATGAGATCAGGCTGGAGACTAGAACAAATCCATACGTTAGATTTAGGGTATATTTTGGTCTGTTAGAAGAAACTGTATCCCAAAATTTTAAAGAAAGAAAAACTTACATGTATAAAAAACTAAGGTTAAATACAATGAAGAGATATAATATGACTATAAAAATGAAAATTTAAAAAGATTTTAAAGAAAGTATTGATAAGATAAAATAGTTAAAATAGAAAGAGGAAACATTAAAAAATAAGAAAAGAAAAAAAATGAAGATTTAAATAATTTAACTTTGAAAGACTAAAGAATTTTGGGGAAAAAAGCTATGAATTCTATGTGTTGCATTCCGCCAGGTCAGAGTTCGGCTGTTCTCGTTTTGATCAGTGAACTTGGTCTTGGCTGGAAATTCTTGCCTATCTTCTGGGGAAGGGCCTGTTCCTGTGATTCTCAAATGTCTTTGTCCAAGAGGGAATTGCACCACCCTTGCCAGGAGCCTGGCTAATTAATCTGCTCCAGTTCACTCTTGGGAGATTTTTTTCCCTGAGCACTTTCTGTACCACTTTGGAGGACAGGAATGAAAATGGTGGCCGCCTAGTCTCCCACCGGAGGAGCTGAGCCCTCGGGGCCTGCTCCTCAGTGTGCCCTCAGAGAAAAGCTGTCAATCCTTGCCCTCTCCCTGGCCTCCGTCTGTGCTGTGAGCTCACCTGGACTGTGACCAACTGAGTGTTTCTCTCTCTGGTGCATGGCCCTGTTTGGAATCTCCAAACCCAGCAGATTCCTGCCCTAGGCTCCTGCACTGCTTATCACAGAAGAGGCAAGAGGGGGTCTCTCTAGATCTGTCACTTGTGGGGTCCCTGCCCAAAGATTAGTGGCCTCAATGTGTCTCAGATCACGGTTTAAGGTAAGCCCAAGCTAAGAGAACATGCCTCAGCTCCATCTTTGCAACTGGCTTCCCCACTTTTATACCTGGGAGCTCTGCCACCCTCAGACACCCCTGGTCTTTCTGTGTCCCTGTTGATCCTGAGACCACATTGTTCCCGTGAGCGCTCCACCCCTGCTTAGCCTCTGGAGAGATGTTCCTCTGTGGAGCAGACTTCTAAAAGTTCTGATGTTGTGCTCCACTGCTCTGCCGCTTGCTGGGAGCCAGCCCCTCCCCCCGCAGTCTATCTTCCCATATATCGCCTCTTGGATTCACTTCTCCACACATCCTGCCTTCCAGAAAGTGGTCGATTTTCTGTTCCTAGAATTGCTGCTCTTCTCTTCGATCTCCTGTTGAGTTTGTAGGTGTTCAGATGGTTTGATAACTATCTAGCTGAATTTCTGGGACCCAACGAAATTTAGTTCTCCTCCTCTGCCATCTTGCTCCTCCTCTTCTCTTATTCTATTTTGAGAGTGCTTTCTGGGGTCCCTGGGGAAACAAGGGGGAAATTGAGGAAGGTCCTTGAGTGCCTGAGTGTGTGTGGCGTGTGCAGCAGCAGCGAAGTGTGCGTCCTCTCAGAGGTGGATTGCTGTGAGCTCTGCACACTTTTGGGTGACAGGAAGTATATTCCATGAGTGTGCAGGCTGGGGAAGTCTGCAGGCTCTGCGACATGAAGACAGGACTGGAGTGGTGGTGTTCACCATGCAAGACATCAGACTAATGGAGCTGCTGAGTAGGTGTAGGTCCACGGGTGAAGACCAGGAGCACATGAGTTGCCACTTTAATTTCATGCAGCAGGATGATGTGAAGGAGGCGTTCATCTGCAAACACACACTGTCAGTGCCAATTACAGTTCCTGCCAGTGGCAGGAACACAGCTCCTTGCCCAATATAGCTGCCTCTCATGGCATCCCTAGTAAAGGGGGAAGACTAGGGAGAATTTCTCAATGGCACTAATGGGAAATCTATTTTCCATCTCAGTCTTAAGAAGATGGTGCATTAAAGATTTTAAAAATATTTAATTATTTCAGAAAGAATGCTGTTCTTTTTCCCAAATCAAAGTTGCCATGATGCTCCCAAGTCATGTCCCCTGGTGGCTGAATTGTTATCTCATGGGGTTGGGGGAGGGGTTACTTCAGACCAAGACCCCAGATCTCCCAATTATGATTTAAAATACATCTTTTTAAAAAAATTAATTAATTAATCAATTTATTTATTTATTTTTTATTTTCAGCATAACAGTATTCATTATTTTTGCACCACACCCAGTGCTCCATGCAATCTGTGCCCTCTATAATACCCACCACCTGGTACCCCAACCCCCCTCCCCCTACCCCTTCAAAACCCTCAGATTGTTTTTCAGAGTCCATAGTCTCTCATGATTCACCTCCCCTTCCAATTTCCCCAACTCCCTTCTCCTCTCGATCTCCCCATGTCCTCCATGCTATTTGTTGTGCTCCACAAATTAGTGAAACCATAATACATCTTCTTAATGTGAAAACCAGCTGTCCCAAAGAAGGGGCAGATGACTGACTGAGCCCTTTCCAGGAACTCCAATCTCAGAATGATTTAAAACCTCTTACTCTGGCTAGGCCCATTCCTATCAAGCTTAACTTTGTGTTGAACCTCTTAAGATAGAATGGAAAGAAACTATTTTTTGGAAGGTCATACTAGACCTGGTCTCTATGAAGAATACTGTGAAGAGACTCAGTGAGAGCAGCCCATCAGACAATGGGCTAAGTGGTGGGAGTGGGGAGATGGAAGGACCCCATTATCCCTCTAAGGTGTTGTAGCTTGGCTCAGGCTTTGAGTTATGAGGATTGATCACAGAGTCCAACTTGGGAGAAGGAGAGTATAATGAATTGAAGTCCCTTGCCCCCAACCCCAGTGGTGGCCTCTCGATTCAGACATGGCTCTGTAACTTTCTGCCATCCTTCACAAAGCCCCCAAATCTTCTTTGGCTCTAGAAGAGCTGAGTCTATTTTATTGTACTGCTCATACATTACAAGGAGAAAAGCAAGGAAAGAGGGTTCTGCAAAACATTTCTGGCACCTTATTTTGTTCTATTCTAAAGTAGTACTTACTACTTTACAAGACCTCATCTTAGCTGGGCAGGAAATAAAAGGGAATGGAGAAGAGGATCAGGAAAGTTAATGAAAGTCTCTCCAAGTGCTGAAAGATCCCAGGCTTTGGAATCAGATGGACTAGAGCATCATGGCCACTGAACTCCTTGCCAGTTATATAATGTTGACCAAAGAGTTTAAATCCTCTGACCCGCCTTTCTTCAGCTGTAAAATAACAACTATACTGCCTACTGCATAGCATTGTTATTTTAATTACTGTACCCAAAGTCCAGGGCAGAGTGCAGGTAGCACAGAGCCCCAGTACTTGCTGCCAACATGGTTGTCCTCTTGCCTCAGTTGGGATGGGAAATATGATCTCGATAGTCTTTTTTCCAGAAAGGTCCTTTATTTGCTTCATGTCAGGAACACATTTCTTTCTCTTTTCCAAAGCGTACTTTATTTTTTTTAGAGTAATTTTAGGTTCACATCAAAATTGAGGGGACAGTGGAGCGATCCCCCCACCCCCATGCACAGTCTCCCCTGGTTATCAGATCCCCCACCAGAGTGGTGTCTTTGTTGCAATTGATAAACCTACACTGACATATGATAATCACCCCAGATCCATGGTTTACATTAGGGTTCATTCTCATACGTTCTGTGGGCTTGGATGAATGTGTAAGGACACATATTCGTCATTATTATTTTTTTCTTTTTTAAATTTTTTAATGATTTTATTTATTTATTTGAGAGAGAAAGAGAGAGAGAGCAAGCATGAGAGGAGAGAGGTAAGTGGGAGAAGCAGACTCCCTGCTGAGCAGTCCAATGTGGGACTCAATCCCAGGACTCCAGGATCATGACCCGAGCCAAAGGCAGTCGCTTAACCAATGGAGCCACCTAGGCATCCCTATTTTTTTTTTCTTTTTAAGTAGGATCTATGCTCAGCATGGAGCCCAGTGCAGAGCTTGAACCCATGGCCCTGAGATCAAAACGTGAGCTGAGATCAGCAGTCAGACACTTAACCAACTGAGCCATCTAGGCACTTCCCCCATTAAGTAATATACAGAGTACTTTCACTGTCCTAAAAATCCTCTGGACTCCACCTGTTCATCCTTCCCTCTCCCGGAACTCCTGGCAGCCACAGAACTCTTTACTATCTCCACAGTCTTGCTTTTCCAGAACATCACAGAGCTGAAGTCACACAGTACATAGCCTTTGCAGACTGGCTTCTTTCACTTAGTGATACACATTTAAGGTTACCCCACATCTTGTTCTGACTTGACAGCTCATTTATTTTCAGTCCTGAGTGATATTCCATTGTCTCCGTGTTCTACAACTTGCCTACTCACTTACTGAAGAGCATCCTGGTTGCTTTCAAGTTTGGGTAATTATGAGTAAAGCTGCTTTAAACCTCCTCAAGAAGGCTTTTTGAAGGAGCTCTTAACTCCTTTGGGTAAATATTAAGAATCACAGTTGTTAGGTTGTATGGTAAGAGTATGTTTAATTTTATAAGAGACAAAGTGTCCTTGGAAGTGGCTGTGTCCTTTTGTAATCTCGTCAGCAATGAATGAGAGTTGCTCTTGTTCCACAGTCTTGTTAGCATTTATGATATTTGTGTTCTAGACTTGGGCCATTCTTGTAGGTGGGTGTTGGTATCTTGTTTTAATTTACATTTCTCAGATGACATATGGTATGAAGTATCCTTTCATATGCTTATTTGCCATCTCTATATCTTGCCAAGTGAGGTATTTGTTAAGGTCATTGGACCATTTTTCAATCAGGACATCTGTTTTCTTATTGTTGATTTGTAAGGGCTTTTTGTATATTTTGGATAGCAGTCCTTGATCTGATGTATCTTTTATAAATATCTTCCTCCAGTCTGTGGCTTGTCTTTTCTTTCTCTTGAGTTTTATTTCTTCTTATATAATATGGCCAAGGTTTTGATTATTATTTAAGATAAATGGAATTTCAATATATGCTAAAAATAATTTCAAGATATTATGTTCACTCATTTTGCTAGCTATACTGGCACAAACTTTGTTCTGTGTATATAGTGTGTGCATATGTCTGTGTACATGTATATGCATGTGTGTGCATGTGTGTGCACTGAGCAGCATGATGGTGTTAGAGATGCAGTTATAATTAGGCAAGGCTCCAGCCCTGGAATTGCCAACAACATACTTCTGGGGAGCCAGAAGTCTGCCTTAGTCCTGGGCTGTGTGATCTGCTTTGCTGGATTTCCTGTGCCCTTTGCAGCAACAAGCACATTAAGCTCTAGCAACATTTAAAAATGACTTGGGATAATTAATTAGGTTCCTGGACCCAATTTTAAAGGATAAGTGTGTGGGGGAAATGGGGTTCCCCACACAAGAGTGATGCTCCAACACCAGCTGGGTGTTCTATAAGTCAACTCAATTTAACACAATTGTGACACTATCTACCCAGAGATGGCATCAGATTCCACATGTTAAGGGCTCAGTCTTACCAGAGGCCCCCCATCCTTCAGACACCAGTCAAAATCCCTGTTGTTAATGTGCTTCTGACAGACTGGCTATAAATCAGAGGTTCCCTTAAACCTTTCTTTAGGTTTGATTAATTTGCTAGAGCTGCTCACAGAGCTCAGAGAAATATTGTACTTACTAGGTCACCTATTTATTTTTATTTACAAAAGAACAGAACTCAGTAAGGGCCAGATGGAAGAGATTCCCAAGGGTAAGTATGAGAAGAGGGGGTGGGGCGTCCCTGCCTTCTCTGTGCACACCTCTCTCCTTGAATCTCCATGTGTTCATCAACCTGAGAGCTCTTCAGATCCTCTTCTTTTAGGTTTTTATGGAGACTTCATCACATAGACAATTGACTAAACCATTGGCTACTGGCAAATGATCCAACTTCTGGCTCTTTTCCTTTCTCCGGAGATCAGAGGTGGGATGGAAAGTTCCAACCCTCTAAAGTCATGGTTGGCTCCACTGGCAACTGGTCCCCATCTTTGGGTATTTTCCAAAAGTCCCCTAATTAGCAGAACAAAAGGCACCCTTATGTTGTTATTTCTCAGGACATTCTAAGAGTTTTAGGACTGTGCCAGAAACAGGAGAAGACAAAACACAAATTTCTTATTATAATTCACAGTACCACAGGCAGCTAAGCTGTATGAGATCCAGCCAGCACCTGGGTGTTATGCTCTTGGAACTCCACATTGCTGTTAAAGACTCAGTAATGTGATACTCTTTGGCATACTTGATAATAATATCCAGAAGGGTCTCTCCATTTCCATAAAACAGCACTATGAAAGGATGTGTTTTACTTTTTTTTGGTATAAAAGTATTTTAGAATATAAACTCTGAAAAATTACAGTTTAATAACTTATCAAATGATCATTTGTCTTTTGAATAGAGACAGTGAATAATCTTTTTAAAGATAAAAATAAGTCTTTAAAAATGAAACAAGAATAAGCAGCTGACTTACTTCACTTTGGAAACAAAAATAAGAAACTACAGAGGAATTGAACTTTGCTTTACAAAAGGATGTGATGCTGGTAGAAATTTCCATCTCTGCTAGCTATGCCTTAATTCACATAAATTATTTTGTATATTGACTTAATCTGCATTGATTTTTATTTTGATTTCAAAACCTTCAAACAAACATAGCCATTTGTAGTAATCAATGAAATTCACTCTTCAAACCCTGATGTTCACTTCATGTAGCACTAAGAATGTTTTCCCAATTATTCATATGAGGTAAGACTAGAAGCTTGGCCACAGAGGATAGACCTGTGACATTTTCATAGTCATTTGGAAACACACCATCTCATTAAGACTTCATACCTGACAGCACAGTGGATGTTTAGCAGACAATGTCACTTGAAGAGAGGGATTGGGCAGACGTGGTGTCACAGTTGACACCTAACAAATGGGCCACCCTCCTAATCAGAAACTCTATAATGATTAAGTATTTGCATTAAGTATTCAGTATTTCATTAAGTATTCACTCAGATTCTGCCCTGCACTGAATTCTGTCATTAACAATTCGGAAGTCTTGGAAATTTGTTTTTGCTACCGAAGACAAATACTTCCTCTGCACAGATACACAGAGAAGGCAGTGCTGATGGGTGGGGACTGTGTATATTATGTTACCAAAGGTCATAGGATAATCAGATACAAGTTAGACAAGTTTCCTTTTGCTGTTATAATCAGTGACCACAAACCTGATGGCTTTAAAACCACACAAATGAACTATCTTCTAGTTCTGAAGGTGAGAAATATAAAATGGTTCCTGATGGGTTCAAGTCAAGGTGTCTCTACAGGATTACATTCTTTCTGGAGGCTCTAGATGGAGAATGCCATTTTTTGCCTTTTCCAGCTTCTATGGGTCGTCTGCAGTCATTGGCCCCAAACCCCTTCCTCCATCTTCAAAGGCAGCAGTGCAGCCCGTTCAAATGTCTCTCTGACCTGATCCTCCTGCCTCCCTTCCACTTGGATCCTTTTGATGACATTGAGCAAATCCAAATAATCTAGGGTAATTCCCCCATGTCAAGATCGTTAAGTCCCCATTGGTAACATTTACAGATTACAGGGAGTAGGGCATGGACATCTTTAGGGGACCATTATTCTGTCTACAATATACACATGAAGAAAGTAATAGTGTATTCCTGCCCTACTTGGATTATTTTGGAAACTAGGTTTTCAAACCCACACAGAGAAAGGCAAACTTACTGTACTTTATATCATTATGTTAACTTTCAGTCAAGGAAAAATTTCTGTCTTTCACTCAGCTAAATTCTTAGGTTCACTAAATACCTCCTCTTCTAGGAACCACTTCACTTAGTCTGGTTTACACTTTGGGAAACTGAAAATAAAGTTCAAATGATCGTGAAGCACAGGAACTCAAAAGGAACCTGTTAAAGAAACAACACTTCTGGAAAGGACAGCTCCTTTGTCCAGTCCCACCAATTTCTGGTGCTTTTTTTAGTGTTTCAAGTTGAGTTGGGGGTCATACAAAATCTTAGCTAATGTTTAAAGATAGCTTTAAACATTCCTAAATGTTCCTGATTAGAACAGAGTTCATTTTATAGTTTTTACTTACAGTAAATTTACCATCATGGAAGGATCAAGGGATTCACATTGATAAACCACCCCCAACTCCCCACCCGAGAGGACAAAGGATTTTAGATGCTTCTCCCTCCACTAAGACAAGTAATTCTAGATGAGATGTGATTGATGAGATGGAGTTATGCATCTGGGCCCCATTTCTGACAGTATTTAAAATTAAAATTCTCATTAGTGCTGGCAAGCTTGAAATTCTTTAGTTTCTAAATGGAACAGTATTTGCATGATTTTGTAAAACGTCCTGATTATCATATACAATTGAATTCAGCTCAATTCAATACCATGCAAAAAGAGGAACACCAAACATCTTGCATTTAAATATGTGTGTTCTCTTTTGTCTTAAAAATAAATAAATAAATAAATAAATAAATAAATAAATAAATAAAAGCAAATAAAGAGAGAAAAACCACCAGGGTACCAAACGGCCTGCCCATAGTTCAACAGGGAGTGTGCGGAGGCCTGGACACATCCACATATATATGTGCTATCTTCACCCTTTGGAGAATTCAGAAAAGAGTCCTGACTGTTGAAAGAGTGGATCTCCCTTGTGCATCCCCAAGTAACATTCTAGGTTCTTGGTGCTTGGGAATCAGCTCTGGACAGAAGTCTGGCTCCATTCCCAGCAGATGAACACTCACTATCCTAAGTTAAAACTGAATGTTTATATATACCACATCTTCTTGATCCATTCATCTGTTGATGGACATCTAGGTTCTTTCCATAGTTTGGCTATTGTGGACATTGCTGCTATAAACATTCGGGTGCATGTGCCCCTTTGGATCACTACATTTGTATCTTTAGGGTAAATACCCAATAGTGCAATTGCTGGGTCATAGGGCAGTTCTATTTTCAACATTTTGAGGAACCTCCATGCTGTTTTCCAGAGTGGCTGCACCAGCTTGCATTCCCACCAACAGTGTAGGAGGGTTCCCCTTTCTCCGTATCCTCGCCAGCATCTGTCATTTCCTGACTTGTTGATTTTAGCCATTCTGACTGGTGTGAGGTGATATCGCATTGTGGTTTTGATTTGTATTTCCCTGATGCTGAGTGATATGGAGCACTTTTTCATGTGTCTGTTCGCCATCTGGATGTCTTCTTTGCAGAAATGTCTGTTCATGTCCTCTGCCCATTTCTTGATTGGATTATTTGTTCTTTGGGAGTTGAGTTTGCTAAGTTCTTTATAGATTCTGGACACTAGTCCTTTATCTGATATGTCATTTGCAAATATCTTCTCCCATTCTGTCAGTTGTCTTTTGATTTTGTTCACTGTTTCCTTTGCTGTGCAAAAGCTTTTGATCTTGATGAAATCCCAATAGTTCATTTTTTCCCTTGCTTCCCTTGCCTTTTGCGTTGTTCCTAGGAAGATGTTGCTGCGGCAGAGGTTGAAGAGGTTGCTGCCCGTGTTCTCCTCAAGGATTTTGATGGATTCCTTTCGCACATTGAGGTCCTTCATCCATTTTGAGTCTATTTTTGTGTGTGGAGTAAGGAAATGGTCCAATTTCATTTTTCTGCATGTGGCTGTCCAATTTTCCCAGCACCATTTATTGAAGAGGCTGTCTTTTTTCCATTGGACATTCTTTCCTGCTTTGTCGAAGATTAGTTGACCATAGATTTGAGGGTCTATTTCTGGGCTGTCTATTCTGTTCCATTGATCTATGTGTCTGTTTTTGTGCCAGTACCATGCTGTCTTGATGATGACAGCTTTGTAATAGAGCTTGAAGTCCGGAATTGTGATACCACCAACGTTGGCTTTCTTTTTCAATATCCCTTTGGCTATTCGAGGTCTTTTCTGGTTCCATATAAATTTTAGAATACTATGAAGCCATCAAAAGAAATGAAATATTGCCATTTGCAACAACATGGATGGAACTAGAGCGTATCATGCTTAGCGAAATAAGTCAAGCAGAGAAAGACAACTATCATATGATCTCCCTGATATGAGGAAGTGGTGATGCAACATGGAGGCTTAAGTGGGTAGGAGAAGAATAAATGAAACAAGATGGGATTGGGAGGGAGACAAACCATAAGTGACTCTTAATCTCACAAAACAAACTGAGGGTTGGTGGGGGGAGGGGGCTTGGGAGAAGGGGGTGGGATTATGGACATTGGGGAGGGTATGTGCTTTGGTGAGTGCTGTGAAGTGTGTAAACCTGGTGATTCACAGACCTGTACCCCTGGGGATAAAAATATATGTTTATAAAAAAATAAAAAATTAAAAAAAAAAAACCTGAATGTTTAAAGTGGGGGAAAATCAACCAATATTGGGGCATGTGAGCACTAGACCTTGTTGCTGCTGTGACTGCAAGTCATTCTAAGAAGGGTTCCAGGACAAGCAGCTAGACCTGACTGTCCCCTCCTGGAGCCTCAGTGAGCCTGAGGGTGTAAACTGGTCCCATGTGTGCCCATGGAACTGTAGAACATCTGACAATACATTCTTCTCAGGCAAATCAAATAATTTGGTAAAATATTTTGGATCCAGCTTTTAAGCCATATGTAGTAAAACAAATCTGATATTCTATAGGTTATCCATCCTTGTTTGAAAAAACACGTGCCAAACATGCAAGTAGCATTTTTAAAAATCAGATTCAAAAAAGAAATCATTGAGATTCCTCTATGTGTCAAACATTATGTCAAAACATTCAAATGTGTTACCTTATTTCTCAAGGAAGTGCCATGTAGATGCCATAAAACTAGAGGTTGTAAATACAGGAAAATACATCCTACCATCTTGCATCCAAGGTAAAGAAAGATCATACAAATTTTAGGGCTGATATGGAAGCACCAAGTTAAAGTTTTCCAAGTTATGTGCATAGAATTTCTTCCTCTTCAATGTTTCCTTAAGTCTACCTAGACTTCAGTGTAGAGGTCCCCTGTCTTAGATGGTTTATCCCTGGTCTTCACAGTCCCTTTCCCTTCCTGGTCTCAGTACCCCTAGTACTGGCTTTCTGCAAAACCCATGGGCTGAATGTTTTCATCCGACCTACTCCTGGCTCCTTCCTTGTAGCTTCCAGCAGTGCCTGGCACTTAGGAAGTCCTCAGCAGATATTTCTTTCTTTTTTCTTAAAGATTATATTTATTTATTTATTTATTTATTTATTTATTTGCGAGAGAGCGAGGGAACAAGCATGAGCTGGGGGAAGGAGAGAGAGAATCTCAAGCAAACTCAGTGCTAAGCATGGAGCCCAGCATGGGGCTTGATCCCATGACCCTGAGATCATGACTGAGCCAAAATCAAGCGTTGGCTGCTTAATCAACTGAGCCACCCAGGCATCACAGCAGATACTTCTGAGTAAAGATCAGACAGGGCTCTTCCCAGCCTGCTTGGACCATTTGTCTGACTCTTATTTGAGCAGAAATGCTGGGAAGGCCAGCACTATGTTTATTCAACTCTAAACCCTCCCTAGACCAGCATGGTGGTGTGCACACAGTAAGCACTGGACAGATATATGCCATTTAACAAAGTAAGGGATCACATATGAACACTAAAATTATTTTAAAGTGAAAACACTTCTGCAGAAGAAATATTGTCTGGACTTTCCCTATCTACTAAAGCAGAGCCTTCTGAAAATACAGCTGCTGTTAACCTGCCTCCAGGGGGTTTTCTGCTAACTCAGTTGTCATAGAGACAGATTGCTTATTGCTATTAGCATCAAAAAGCTCACAGAGCCTTTGGCGCTTTCCCACTGAAGTCCTAAAATCCCTCCCTTCTTATGAAATTGGTATATAAATCTTTGCTTCTGGGTAGCTGAAGAGGTCCTCATTACTTAGCCACTCCTCCTTGCACTGAGGAAGAAACCTTGCATTTTCTCCCCGATGCTCTCTGCTGTGAGTTAATGCCCAAGATCATGATCAAGAAACCATAAGGGAGTGGAAGAAAAAATTTCCTCCCAACACCAGCACAAGTATGATGAAGGAAGATCCACTCACTGATCCTAGGCATCTTGCTTTCAATGGCTACTTTCCAGACCACACTGTCACTTCAGTGTTTGATTGCTAACTGATCCTTGACATTCGCTGAAAAGAGAGGAAAAGGTCACAGCTCAGCAGCAAGATAGTTTAGTGGAGAGATAAATCCATTGTGTGAAGACAGTAGTGTCAGCTGTCAATACATTTTCCCAACTGGACAGATGGTGCTCATGCATTTCCTATCCCCAGCATACTTTGAAAATGACACTCTTTGGTTGCATCTACAAAGATCATAGCCCTCCCCTGGGAACTTTCTGGGCAGCATTCCTGACAGCTTAGACCCACCAGCATGGTTCTGGCCTCGGGGCCGGGCACATCCCGTTTTGTTTGGTGCTGCCCAATGAAATGTCACAACCTTCTTATCTCTGACTTCCAATAAGCTGTCCCCTTGCACACCCCAAAGCTTCCCCAGCATGTGAGGTTGCATTCGACTGCAAGGTGGGCAGCAAGGCGGTGGCTGTCAGTACAGGAAAGAATATAGCGCTGGATTCCAACAATTCCCTCTCAATTGGATGAGGCAGGCTGAGGTTATCAAAGATTCTTTGCTTGACCAAAATTTGACCAGGCTTCTGAACCTCCTCTTGCTCCATCTTACACAGCCTTGTACAACCCAATTTCAGCAAGAACCTTGTTAAGTCAGTTTAGGAGTCTCCCATCTGCCATATGTGATGACCCTTAATGCCGGATTCCTCATTGTCCAACCTCCCTCAGGTGTCCCCCACCTGGCCTGCCTGCAGCAAGAAACCTGTTAGGTCTGTTTAGCCATGACCCTATGCCCCACCTGAATTCACTCTTAGTGATTTCCCATACACCGATCCCCACCCCACTGCTTGCATGTAAATTCCCACATGCCCCCCCCCACCTTCTGAGCTGAGCCCAGTTCTACATAGAAGTTTCTTTTTCCCTATACAATAATCCTGAATAAACTCTGCTTTTATCAGTTTCCTATTCAGCCCTAGTTTTTTCTTGGTGAAGCCTGATGCAAGGAGGCCAGGTCCAAGGACCCAGAGGGTTTCCCACAGGACCAGCCAAGAGGGTCCTTGGCTTCAGCCAGGATGGAAGTCAGCAGGTGATAGCAGGAGGTGAATGCAGAGTTTATAAAAAATACAGTGAGGTGATGCAGATGGCACATCCGGGAGACTCAGAAAGGGAAAGGGAGGGTCTGATCTTGGCTGGCAGTCTTTTTTTTTTAATTATTTTATTTTTATTTTTAAAGGTTTTTATTTATTTATTTTTGAAGCAGAGAGAGATCATGAGTAGGCAGAGCAGCTGGTAGAGGGGGTAAACAGACTCCCTGCTGAGCAGGAAGCCCCATGACATCATGACATCATGACCTGAGCTGAAGGCAGACACTTAGCTGACTGAGCTGCCCAGATGCCCATGGGTCTGGGGGTTTTTACTGATGACTGTGGTCTGGCACCTGTGTATTTTCAGGCACCCAAGCACAAGTTAGAACAAGGACAGGGTCCACGTGTCCATCGTAAGTCACTCACTCCTTGAAGCCAGGGCACTTGGTGTTGAGATGTCTACTGAGTTGGAAGACTCCAAAGATAGCATTCATTCTTTGTCCCTTACAAAGGTGACATACATTAAGGTGTGTGTAGAGTGAGGGTTGCAGATCCTAGCAAGAACAGAAGCCGAAAAGAAGCAAAGTTAAAACAACAACAAACCAACTTTTTCTGGGTGGCCCCTTTGATTTCCCTGTCATAGGTTCACCCTTTTTTTTTTTTTAACTTTACACATAAGCATCACGATTGTTCTAAAAAAGGCTCTTGGTTTAACCAATGTATTCAATTATTTCTTTGAATGTCTAGCCTACTTTAGCACCTTAGAATGTACATGAGTATTATTGTTAGCCAAATTTGACTCCACTTTTCAGAAATGTCACATAAACTGACTTCCCCTCTGCCAAAACGTGTGTTTGCTTTTGTGTAGACACAGGTACGGGGTTAAGTGTTTTAATATTGTTTTTCTTTCTTTAGATCATATAATCTACAAAATAGTACTTTTACTTATAATTAAATGTGAGTTGCCCTTTGTTGTTAAACTTTTCAAATATACATTTCCCCCCAAATTTCACAGAACACACAAAAAATTGAGATTAGAAGGAAATTTGAATAGCTTTGAAAAATTAGCTTAAAAATTCTAGGGGCACCTGGGTGGCTCAGTGGGTTAAGCCTCTGCCTTCAGCTCAGGTCATGGTCTCAGGGTCCTGGGATTGAGCCCCGAATCAGGCTTTTTGCTCAGCAGGGAGCCTGCTTCCCCCCACTCTCTCTGCCTGCTTCCCCCCACTCTCTCTGCCTGCTTCTCTGACTACTTGTGATCTCTCTCTCTCTGTTAAATAAATAAATAAAATCATAAAAAAAGAAAAAGAAAAATTCTAGATAGGCTCCAGCCTGGCTTGCAGAGATGTGTGGTTGGAATGCCCCTGTGTCCCTTCCCAGGGCAAGCTGCCTCTCCCTGGGGACTCAGCTCTCACTCTCTGTCTTCCTTGGTTTCCATGGATCATTTCTAACACTATCATTCTAAATATACATCTGTGCCCTCTCCATGCATTTTTTTATAAATTTCCTTCAACTGGAAAGGAATTGTTTTGGAGACTTACTATGTTCCAGGCAGTGTTAAGTGGTTATGGAATAGAAAGGTGAAAAAAGAAAGAAAAACAAAAAGAATCCCTAGGACGGTTTACAGCAAGTGGAGCAAGGCTGGTCCTGGCAGAGCCGACTCTCAGACACGCTGCATTTTGATGAGTGGATGGAGGGGTGAATCCTGAAGGGAAGGAACCTGAGGGATTGGAAACCGCAGTGAGGGAGGGCAGAAACCCTCATTTCTTGGGCTTAGACAGTGTTTAGTCTTCAGGTCCACAGGGCTGGAAGGGAAGGGGCTTCCAGATGGGAGTCAGTGAGCCCAGAGATATAAGGTGTGGGGATTATTGGCTCTGCCAGCATCCTGGATCTTAGGCTGGTAAGGACTGAAGCTCATTCTTTAGATCCTAGCGACACAGTGTTTGAATATGATACTGTCGTGGCCCATAACGACTTGTCCTAGGATCCCTACTTTATTCACTGTATTTTAACTGCCACACTAAGCTTAATACAGGTTAGCATTTGAGTAGCTGAACATGGTTGTTTAGCCAATATTTTATCTTTAATGTGCCAGAACAGAAGACAATCCAAGTTACGGCTTTGCATATGTGTCATCACCCGTTCATTTGTTCAGAAATGCTCCGTTGGTTGGAGCAGAGCAAACAGCACATTTGATGACCTTGTTTCACAAACTACAGTCAGTGGCATATTTTATCATCATCTTGCAAGATTAGGATGATTACTCCAAAGTTTGGGAGCTAAAGCTACTCCCGTTTTGAATCAAATGCATATTCATTTTCAACGTTCAATCCTGAGCTCTGATGGAAACTCAAAACATTTAAAGAGAGTCTTACTTCATTTATTTTGAAAGGAACAGACCAAAGGCAGGCAACAAAAGCATGCATTTACTTATTTTTATTAATATTTGGTCTGTGTCTCACATGAGAAAATGTTCATCATCACTAGCCATCAGGGAGATTCAAATCAAAACCACATTTAGATACCACCTTATGCCAGCTAGAATGGCCAAAATTAGCAAGACAGGAATCAATGTGTATTGGAGAGGATGTGGAGAAAGGGGAACCCTCTTACACTGTTGGTGGGAATGCAAGTTGGTGCAGCCACTTTGGAGAACAGTGTGGAGATTCCTCAAGAAATTAAAAATAGAGGGGCACCTGGGTGGCTCAGTGGGTTAAAGCCTCTGCCTTCGGCTCAGGTCATGATCCCAGGGTGCTGGGATCAAGCCCTGCATCGGGCTCTCTGCTCAGCAGGGAGCCTGCTTCCTCCTTTCTCTCTGCCTACCTCTCTGCCTACTTGTGATATCCCTGTCCAATAAATAAATAAGATATTTAAAAAAAAATTAAAAATAGAGAATCCCTATGACCCTGCCATTGCACTATTGGGTATTTACCCCAAATATACAGATGTAGTGAAAAGAAGGGCCATCTATACCCCAATGTTCATAGCAACAATGGCCATAGTCACCAAACTGTGGAAAGAACCAAGATGCCCTTCAATGGACGAATGGATAAGGAAGATGCAGTCCATATACACTATGGAGTATGATGCCTCCATCAGAAAGGATGAACGCCCAACTTTTGTAGCAATATGGACCGGACTGGGGGAGATGATGCTGAGTGAAATAAGTCAAGCAGAGAAAGTCGATTATCATATGGTTTCAGTTATTTGTGGAGCATAAGATATAACACAGAGGACATGGGGAGATGGAGAGGAGAAGGAAGTTAAGGGATATTGAAGGGGGAGATGAACCATGAGAGACTATGGACTCTGACAAACAAACTGAGGGTTTTGAATGGACGGGGGGTGGGAGGTTTGGGGAACAAGGTGGTGGGTATTAAGGAGGGCACATATTGCATGGAGCACTAGGTGTGCATAAACAGTGAATTCTGTTACACTGAAAAGAAATTAAATTTTTAAAAAATGAAAAAAAAATTGATCTGTGTGTCCATGGTGGCCCAAAGTGTATTCTACTTTTTGAGTAACACGGTTGCAAAACAAATTCTGAACTTTTACTCTAACTTTCCATTTGGAATACAGAGAAACATAAAAGATAATACTAGCCTTTTGATCTTTTGAATAAATTTATACAACCAAGGAAAGAAAATTCTGTGGCACAGTCTACACTGGCTCACAACTGTCTTCTACCAAAACTGCAACAGTAAAAATAAATGATTTTGATTTGTAGAGATGATTAAAACTCTACCCTCTGTATCAGGCTCCAGTGTTTCAAGTCAAAGAATTCTCTTTGCTTTAAAAATGATGTAATTATAAAGATTTTATGTAGAATACTGGCCTGTTTTTTAAATGGGCCAAATACGGGGAAATGACTTTAAGCAGAAGCCATTCTATGGTTCATCTATTTATAGCATATGAATAGATTAAGACGTTTACATTTACTCGTAGTGATCTGTAACTTTTCTATTTCTTTATGTTCTACAACGTCTTCCTTTCAAACTAGCAGAAGAGTTAAAAACAACACACTCTGAAACAGCACACAGTTAAATCAAAGTGAGATGTCCTGATCCATGAACCAGCCCATTTGGGGCTGTATATTTAACAGCATTACAGGAATTCAGGTTATAACTTTCTCTGGTTGTAAAGAGCAGCAGCCTCTGGGACACCAAGGCATAACCCCACATCCTCACAGCACAAGCCAGGAATAGAAGCTGAAGATGAGATTACAGCAAGGCTGTCCCAGCTATAACCATGAGAGGGGGAAAAGAAGGGGGCAGCTGGCACTTACCCCTTCACTGACAGAGTAACCCTCCCATGGACCTACGTTTCCAAAGAAAAACACAATTGCTCAGGGCTCTGTGGTTGACATACACTGATGTCAACACAGAACCAGAAAAGACATAAAAAAGGAGAAGCAACTTATGTGGTTATGAATTAACTGCAATCAACAATAATCACTGTACCTTATTTTTTTAAAGATTAGTTTATTTATTTTAGAGAGAGAGAGTGAGTGCAGTGGAGCAGCAGAAGGAGAGAGGGATGGCAAGCAGACTCCCTGCTCCATTCCCAGCCCACATGGGCTTGATCTCACAACCCTGAGATCATGACCCAAGCCAAAACTTAAAGGACACTTAAGCAACAGAGCCACCAGCCACCTCAGTAATCAGGGTATCTTAATAATTCCCTACATTATTCCAAATTCTTGCCTATAAAGACATTTCTACTTCAGACAAGCACAGAACTTTATAGAAATCAAAAAAAAGGTCTAAATTACCTTATAGCATGCATGTGCGCGCGCGCGCACACACACACACACACACACACACACATCATTTCCCTTTTGTAATTTCATGCCCAGTGTCTGGGTCCTGATTAGCCCAAAGCATAACGATTCCCTTCTCTCTCGAGGTCTCTTCCACTATCCCCATATGTGAAAGTTCATTATCTTTTGTTTCTGCTGAGAATAAATCAGACAAGACAGATATATGCTAAAAAACAATTATTTAACTTTGAGTGGAATTTAGAGGAAATATAAAGGGCTCAGCACATTTTTTTCCTTCTCAGAAATCAGAAAGATTTCAATAGAAGAGGACCTCAAACCCATGCTCAAATAGGGATGGGAAGTTAAAACACTGAGGTCTCAGAAACTGAAGACAGCAACTCACATATGCTTTCAGACAGACAAAAGACTCCCCCAAGACTTTTGAGGATAAACCACACAGATTCAATCCATTGGCCATGAGAGCTTCTAGACTTCTTACAGACATGGCTCCTCAGAGGAGAGCTCAGTCAGGGAAGAGCTTATCTCAAAGAGACTGATGCTGTGACTTATCTAATGAAGTGAACCCAAGTGTGGTTCATAGGTAACCCACAAAATTCTAAGAAAATTGTTTTTGGAAAGCATTACAAACTTGCTCTCCAAGGGACAGAGACAATAAAACAGGAAAAAAAGTCTCTGGACATAAACTTTTAGAGCCAGAAAATACCCTGAGAAACCTACTCAGTTGCAAACATGAACCCTTTTCTTAGAAAAGGAAGGATGACTCAGACAGTAGCACCTAGTGCCCAGAGAGCAGACAGCCATTAAAATAACTCCTGGGGGAGCAATGGGGGGATCACTAAGCATCTTCCTTTGGCTCAGGCCATGATCCTGGTGTGCCGGGATCGAGCTCCACATCTGGCTTCCTGCTCAGTAGGGAACTTTTCCCTATCCCTTTGCCAGTCCTTTTGCTTGTGCTCAATATCCTTTTCTCTCAAATAAACAAAGAAAATCTTAAAAATAGTGTCTCCCAGGGAGCAAGAATTAAGACTCTATCAAAGAGCTGGCAACATGTTCTCAGATGGGTTTCAGGACTACCCAGTGGCTGCTGTATGTCTTCTATCTATTCCCCATTTATTAACAAGAGTTACTTATTTATTCACTCATGCATGAACAGGTGGTAGGGCGGAGGAGGGGAGAGAGAATCCTCAGACAGACTCAACACTGAGGGGGAGCCCAATGCAGAGCTCAATGCCAAGACCTGGAGACCGTGACCTGAGCCAAAACCAAGAGTTGGTTGCTTAAACAGCTGAGCTTCCCATGTGCCCCTGGCTTAATGCTCCCCCTCGAATCTGGAAGTTCGTCTTTCTTTGTTGTAATCACAGGGGGTGACTCTGCATGGTTCTCAAGGATAGAAAATTTCAGGCAAGTTTTGACCTATTCATCACAACACTCATGTTGGAGGCCAGAGCTCCAATATAAGCCATCCAACCACCCCATGACCACCGTGCAGTGGTGGGACCCCATAAAGAGTGTTCCAAGAGGACACTCTGGGGCTGCTTGTAGAGAGAGAGCAGGTGCCCAGCCAGCCCACCAGAGATTGTGCAGTTCCAGCCCAGCAGGCTTCCTACTGAAGCCACCAGAGAGACCCTTGCCAGAAGCACAGAGCCCATCCCATTCCCTCACAGATTCTGGACCCACAGAAAGGAGGATAACATACTTGATTCTGTTTCAAACAACATCTCAGGAAGCCTTCCACAACTCATGACAAATTCAGGCTTCCCAGGGTGGCCTCCCTCTCTCCTCTGTGCCATCCTCCTCACTCAGCACTTCAGAAAGGAGCTTTGGGGACTTCGTCCAGGGCCTTCCCTCACCATCACCCTTGGTTGGACCAGTTCATATTTTTTAAAAAGATAATATAAAGGTGACATCAGCCCTAAACTAGCCCCACCATATTAGGAGTGGAGGGTATGCCAGAGTATGTGGTCAACCCTCTCGTTTGACAGCTGAGGACTTGAGGCTGATGAGACAGCTTGACTTACCAAGGGCTCAGATCCATCTGCTGGCTCAGCTGCACTGTGATCTGGTCTAACCCCGTGAGCTGGTCTTCTAACCCCGAGCTGCACATTCTTCTACACGAATTTGTGACATAGTCACAAATTCATTGGTAGGAAATTTTAAAATGATGTTTTAAGCTAAATTTACCAGAATAGTACTCTAGCACCCATACACTTTCAAGAAAAATGGAAGCTTCAACAGGCCATTCTGCATGCTCTCTTCTCTTCCCCACTGCACAGACAGCCCCAATGGTAACTGCTTCCCTGTGGATCCAGATGGAGTTTTCCATCTCGGGGCTGCACACTCACTCAGGGAGCAGGTCTATCTGCCATCAATCAGACTGGTTCTCTTTAAATGTTTTCCATTTTAAGGACCGAAAATAATTTTGCACTTTCCCCACAAGGCTGGAGTTTTAAATTGCTGGTATTGCTCCATCAATTGATCACTTAGGGAAGAAATTAACAATCTTTCTGGTGCCAGTTAAATTTTTGTACATTTACTAATTTTTTTAAATTTTTTTATTTTTTATAAACATATATTTTTATCCCCAGGGGTACAGGTCTGTGAATTGCCAGGTTTACACACTTCACAGCACCACCAAAGCACATATCCTCCCCAATGTCCATAACCCCACCCCCAGCAACCCTCAGTTTGTTTTGTGAGATTAAGAGTCACTTATGGTTTGTCTCCCTCCCAATCCCATCTTGTTTCATTGATTCTTCTCTTACCCACTTAAGCCCCCATGTTGCATCACCACTTCCTCATATCAGGGAGATCGTATGATAGTTGTCTTTCTCTGCTTGACTTATTTTGCTAAGCATAATACGCTCTATTCCATCCATGTTGTCAAAAATGGCAAGATTTCATTTCTTTTGATGGCTGTATAGTATTCCATTGTGTATATATACCACATCTTCTTGATCCATTCATCTGTTGATTGACATTTAGGTTCTTTCCATAGTTTGGCTATTGTGGACATTGCTGCTATAAACATTCAGGTGCACTGACCCTTTGGATCACTACGTTTGTATATTTAGGGTAAATACCCAATAGTGCAATTGCTGGGTCATAGGGCAGTTCTATTTTCAACATTTTGAGGAATATCCATGCTGTTTTCCAGAGTGGTTGCACCACCTTGCATTCCCACCAACAGTGTAGGAGGGTTCCCCTTTCTCCGCATCCTCGCCAGAATCTGTCATTTCCTGATATGTTGTCATTTCTGACTGGTGTGAGGTGATATCTCATTGTGGTTTTGATATGTATTTCCCTGATGCCGAGTGATATAGAGCACTTTTTCATGTGTCTGTTGGTCATCTGGATGTCTTCTTTGCAGAAATGTCTGTTCATGTCCTCAGCCCATTTTTTAATTGGATTATTTGTTCTTTGGGTGTTGAGTTTGCTAAGTTCTTTATAGATTTTGGACACTAGTCCTTTATCTGATATGTCGTTTGCAAAAGTCTTTTCCCATTCTGTCAGTTGTCTTTTGATTTTGTTAACTGTTTCCTTTTCTGTACAAAAGCTTTTGATCTTGATGAAATCCCAATAGTTCATTTTTACCCTTGCTTCCCTTGCCTTTGGCGATGTTCCTAGGAAGATGTTGATGCGGCTGAGGTCGAAGAGGTTGCTGCCTGTGTTCTCCTCAAGGAGTTTGATGGATTCCTTTTGCACATTGAGGTCTTTCTTCCATTTTGAGTCTATTTTCATGTGTGGTGTAAGGAAATGGTCCAATTTCATTTTTCTGCATGTGGCTGTCCAATTTTCCCAACACCATTTATTGAAGAGGCTGTCTTTTTTCCATTGGATATTCTTTCCTGCTTTGACGAAGATTAGTTGACCATAGAGTTAAGGGTCTATTTCTGGGCTCTCTATTCTGTTCCATTGATCTATGGGTCTGTTTTTGTGCCAGTACCATGCTGTCTTGATGATGACAGCTTTGTAATAGAGCTTGAAGTCCGGAATTGTGATGCCACCAACGTTGGCTTTCTTTTTCAATATCCCTTTGGCTATTCGAGGTCTTTTCTGGTTCCATATAAATTTTAGAATTATTTGTTCCATTTCTTTGAAAAAGATGGATGGTACTTTGATAGGAATTGCATTAAATGTGTAGATTGCTTTAGGTAGCATAGACATTTTCACAATATTTATTCTTCCAATCCAGGAGCATGGAACATTTTTCCATTTCTTTGTGTCTTCCTCAATTTCTTTCATGAGTACTTTATAGTTTTCTGAGTATAGATTCTGTGCCTCTTTGGTTAGGTTTATTCCTAGGTATCTTATGGTTTTGGGTGCAATTGTAAATGGGATTGACTCCTTCATTTCTCTTTCTTCTGTCTTGCTGTTGGTGTAGAGAAATACAACTGATTACTGTGCATTTATTTTATATCCTGACACTTTACTGAATTCCTGTACAAGTTCTAGCAGTTTTGGAGTGGAGTCTTTTGGGTTTTCCACATATAGTATCATATCATCTGCGAAGAGTGATAATTTGACTTCTTCTTTGCCAATTTGGATGCCTTTAATTCCTTTTTTTTGTCTGATTGCTGAGGCTATGACTTCTAGTACTATGTTGAATAGCAGTGGTGATAAAGGACATCCCTGCCGTGTTCCTGAACTTAGTGAAAAGCTTTTAGTTTTTCTCCATTGAGAATGATATTTGTGGTGGGTTTTTTATAAGATGGCTTTGATAATATTGAGGTATGTGTCCTCTATGCCTACCCTTTGAAGAATTTTGATCAGGAAGGGATGCTGTACTTTGTCAAATGCTTTTTCAGCATCTATTGAGAATATCATATGGTTCTTGTTCTTTCTTTTATTGATGTGTTGTATCACATTGACTGATTTGCGGATATTGAACCAATCTTGCAGCCCTGGAATAAATCCCACTTGGTCGTGGTGAATAATCCTTTTAATGTACTGTTGAATTCTATTGGCTAGTATTTTGGTGAGAATATTCGCATCTGTGTTCATCAAGGATATTGGTCTATAGCTCTCTTTTTTGATCGGATCCTTGTCTGGTTTTGGGATCAAGGTGATGCTGGCCTCATAAAATGAGTATGAAAGTTTTCCTTCCATTTCTATTTTTTGGAACAGTTCCAGGAGAATAGGAATTAGTTCTTCTTTAAGTGTTTGGTAGAATTCCCCCAGGAAGCCGTCTGGCCCTGGGCTTTTGTTTGTTTGGAGATTTTTAATGACTGTTTCAATCTCCTTACTGGTTATGGGTCTGTTCAGGCTTTCTATTTCTTCCTGGTTCAGTTGGGGTAGTTTATATGTTTCTAGGAATGCATCCATTTCTTCCAGATTGTCAAATTTGTTGGCGTAGAGTTGACCATAGTATGTTCTTATAATATTTTGTATTTCTTTGGTGTTAGTTGTGATCTCTCCTCTTTCATTCATGATTTTATTTATTTGGGTCCTTTCTCTTTTCTTTTTGATAAGTCTGGCCAGGGGGTTATCAATTTTATTAATTCTTTCAAAAAACCAGCTCCTAGTTTCGTTGATTTGCTCTATTGTTTTTGTTTGTTTGTTTGTTTGTTTGTTTTTTGGTTTCTATTTCATTGATTTCTGCTGTGATCTTTATGATTTCTCTTCTCCTGCTGGGCTTAGGGTCTCTTTCTTGTTCTTTCTCCAGCTCCTTTAGGTGTAGGGTTAGGTTGTGTACCTGAGACCTTTCTCGTTTCTTGAGAAAGGCGTGTACCACTATATATTTTCCTCTCAGGACTGCCTTTGTTGTGTCTCACAGATTTTGAACTGTTGTATTTTCATTATCATTTGTTTCCATGATTTTTTTAAATTCTTCTTTAATTTCCTGGTTGACCCATTCATTCTTTAGAAGGATGCTGTTAGTCTCCCTGTATTTGGGTTCTTTCCAAACTTCCTCTTGTGGTTGAGTTCTAGCTTTAGAGCATTGTGGTCTGAAAATATGCAGGGAATGATCCCAATCTTTTGATACCAGCTGAGTCCTGATTTAGGACTGAGGATGTGATCTATTCTGGAGAATGTTCCATGTGCACTAGAGAAGAATGTGTATTCTGCTGCTTTGGGATGAAATGTTCTGAATACATCTGTGATGTCCATCTGGTCCAGTGTGTCGTTTAAGGCCTTTATTTCCTTGCTGATCTTTTGCTTGGATGATCTGTCCATTTCAGTAAGGGGAGTGTTAAAGTCCCCTACTATTATTGTATTACTGTTGATGTGTTTCTTTGATTTTGTTATTAATTGGTTTATATAGTTGGCTGCTCCCACATTGGGGGCTTAGATATTTAAAACTGTTAGATCTTCTTGTTGGACAGACCTTTTGAGTATGATATAGTGTCCTTCCTCATCTCTTATTATAGTCTTTGGCTTAAAATCTAATTGATCTAAGGATTGCCATTCCTGCTTTCTTCTGACGTCCTTTAGCATGGTAAATTCTTTTCCACCCCCTCACTTTAAATCTGGAGGTGTCTTCGGGCTTAAAATGAGTTTCTTGGAGGCAACATATAGATGGGTTTTGTTTTTTTATCCATTCTGATAGCCTGTGTCTTTTGATTGGGGCATTTAGCCCATTAACATTCAGGGTAACTATTGAGAGATAGGAGTTTAGTGCCATTATATTGCCTGTAAGGTGACTGTTACTGTATGTTGTCTCTGTTCCTTCCTGATCTACCACTTGTAGGCTCTCTCTTTGCTTAGAGGACCCCTTTCAATATTTCTTGTAGAGCTGGTTTGGTATTTGCAAATTCTTTCAGTTTTTGTTTGTCCTGGAAGCTTTTAATCTCTCCTTCTATTTTCAATGATAGCCTAGCTGGATATAGTATTCTTGGCTGCATGCTTTTCTCGTTTAGTGCTCTGAAAATATCATGCCGGCTCTTTCTGGCCTGCCAGGTCTCTGTGGATAAGTCTGCTGCCAATCTAATATTTTTACCATTGTATGTTACAGACTTCTTTTCCTGGGCTGCTTTCAGGATTTTCTTTTTGTCACTGAGACTTGTAAATTTTACTATTAGGTGACGGGGTGTGGGCCTATTCTTATTGATTTTGAGGGGCGTTCTCTGAACCTCCTGAATTTTGATGCTCATTCCCTTTGCCATATTGGGGAAATTCTCCCCAATAATTCTCTCCAGTATACCTTCTGCTCCCCTCTCTCTTTCTTCTTCTTCTGGAATCCCAATTATTCTAATGTTGTTTCGTCTTATGGTGTCACTTATCTCTCGAATTCTCCCCTCGTGGTCCAGTAGCTGTTTGTCCCTCTTTTGCTCAGCTTCTTTATTCTCTGTCATTTGGTCTTCTATATCACTAATTCTTTCTTCTGCCTCATTTATCCTAGCAGTGAGAGCCTCCATTTTTTATAGCACCTCATTAATAACTTTTTTGATTTCAACTTGGTTAGATTTTAGTTCTTTTATTTCTCCAGAAAGGGCTTTTATATCTCCCAACAGGGTTTCTCTAACATCTTCCCTGCCTTTTTCGAGCCCGGCTAGAACCTTGAGAATTGTCATTCTGAACTCTAGATCTGACATATTACCAATGTCTGTATTGATTAGGTCCCTAGCCTTCGTTACTGCCTCTTGTTCTTTTTTTTGTGTTGAATTTTTCTGCCTTGTCATTTTGTCTAGATAATAGTATATGAAAGAGCAAGTAAAATACTAAAAGGGTTGCAACAACCCCAGGAAAATATGCTTTAACCAAATCAGATCCCAAATCGTGAGCAGGGAGAAAGGGGATAGAAAGAGGTTCAAAAATAAAGATAGAAAAAAAAGAAAAAAAAAAAAACAAAAGAAAAGAATTTTAAAAAAGAAAATGAATAAAGAAAAATATAAAAAAGAAAAAATATATATATAGTAGATAAACTAGTTAAAAAACATTAAAAAAGTAAAGGGTAAACTTTAAAAAAAATTTTAGTAGAAGAAGAGAAAAAATAATGAAAATAAAAAAAATTAAATTAACTGCAAGACTAAAAAGATCACAGGGAGAAAGCCATGAGTTCCGTGCTTTGCTTTCTCCTCCTCTGGAATTCTGCTGCTCTCCTTGGTATTGAAACTGCACTCCTTGGTAGGTGAACTTGGTCTTGGCTGGATTTCTTGTTGATCTTCTGGGGGAGGGGCTTGGTGTAGTGATTCTCAAGTGTCTTTGCCCCAGGTGTTATTGCACCGCCCTTACCAGGGGCTGAGTAATCCGCTGGGGTTTGCTTTCAGGAGCTTTTTTTCCCTGAGCACTTTCTGTATAGTTCTGGAGGATGGGAATGAAAATGGCAGCCTCCTGGTCTCTGGCCCGGAGGAGCCGAGAGCCCAGGGCCCCAGTCCTCAGTGTGCCCTCAGAGAACAACACCCAGTTACTCCCGTCTGCCTGATGACCTCCTGCCCGCACTCCGAGCTCACCGAGCCTGCGACTGGTTCAAGGTAAGCCGAGCTGTGATCTTACTGTCGGCTCTGTCTCTGTAGCCGGCTTTCCAGTTCCAATACCCGCAAGCTCTGCGACACTGAGACACCCCCCGATCCTTCTGTGACCCTGCGGGACCTGAGGCTATGCTGACCCCGCATGGGTTTCACCCCAGTTTAGCCTCTGGAGCGATGTCCCTCAGGGGAACAGACTTTTAAAAGTCCTGATTTTGTGCTCCGTTGCTCTGCCGCTTGCCGGGAGCCGGCCCCTCCCCCCGGGGTCTATCTTCCCGTTGCTTTGGATTCACTTCTCCACCAGTCCTACCTTTCAGAAAGTGGTTGTTTTTCTGTTTCCAGAATTGCTGTTCTTCTTCTCTTCCATCTGCCAATGGATTTGCAGGTGTTTGCAATCTTTAAATAAGCTATCTAGCTGATCTCCTGCTAGCTGAAGTAGTCTCAGCCTGCTACTTCTCTGCCATCTTGACTCCTCCCCAACATTTACTAATTTTTTTAACCTTGAATACAAAATAACTCAAAGCACTGCATTATAAAGCACAATTTTAAGGGTCAAGTTTTTATAATTGTTAATTTAGCATGTAATAGGAAAACAGAGACACCTGAAAAATTATTGGCCATATGGAAATATAAAAATGTGAAGATGACGTAAAAATAAATTTGGAGACTACAGAAATGTATTACATTCATGAATGTCCCCTTTGGAATGTTTAGGACATCAGGAATTTGAAGTTATGGTCCCCATGATCGCTGACTCAGGTAAGATGCACTTACAGCATAAACGGCAACATTCTCAGGGGGAAGAAGAGCAAAGCATCACAGATTTCCACCTTCTATGTGGCATTTACACAAAATGGAAATATATGAACTCCTACTTGTTCCTTGTAGTTGTAGTAAGCTAAAATATAAATGTCCTGCTCTTATGCTTTATTCCTCTATCCTCAGTGAGCCCCTCACTTCTTCAGGCAAACTGGGCAAACTACCCATGACAAGGGTAGTTTTTGCCCCATGTGATCTGCTCATATTCCCCCTTCCCAAACTTAGAATCTTGAAGTTCCCTTTCCTGTATGAGCTTTGTTGCCTGTCAGTCCCTCTTCACAACAAGCACAGCAGCCCACTTACTTCTCAGCTGCAGGTTAACGATGACAATGGAATTCATTTTACTCATAAAGACTAACTTTCATCCAAACAGTAAATCTCTCCTGGGCTCTTTTCTTCCTCTGACCCAAGTGCAGTCTTAGATTATCAGACATGACTGTTAAGAGCCGACTGCTATCACCTGTCTTGGCATCTGTCTGTCTTCTGTTTGCCAGTCTGTCCAGTTGTTTATTTCCATTCCCCTCCTTCCTGTCCACAGCAAACGCTTGATAGAAGTTTGATAATTCTTGAATGCAAACCAACCACCATTAAATATATAACGTGTCTCATGTGTAGGATTATGAATTTGCATAAATATCACCTGTCTGTTCTGTGTTCTTCCTCATCTCCCTTCTTTGCACACAGCCGTTTCTAACACAGTGTCTTTAAGCTCCGTCCTGTTGCTAATCATTTCTAATGATGGCTTTAAATGCTACAGGGCATTCTGGAATGTCCAGCCTTCATGTTGTAGTTTCCTAAACTGTGGGTGAGAGCAACAGGGGACACTCGCTTCCCCACAACCATGCACACCATACTTGTACCTGCCCATGTCCCCTGTGGACATGCTCAGAAAACCGTTTTCTAGAATATACCCCCAGAAACAGCATTTCTGGGCCAGCAGGCACATGCAATTTAATCTCAGATGGCTTTCCAGAATTGCAACAATTTATGTTCCCACCAGCGGTACATGAGATACTCATCTTAGCTGCCCTGCCAGCACTCCACTCTTACTTAACTATCCTCATCTTTGCAAATTTAAGGAGCCCTGACATGCAAAATAATTTATGATAGTCAAAGGGCTTTAGGTGCCAGACACCTGACAAAATATATGGCACATTGTCAAGTTTACCTGAGAAAGGTTTGAATCATGCCTGCAACTAGGCCTGATCACCCTGGATCTCATTGGTGTGTACCCCAGATCACTCAGGCAAGGCACCCTCCTCTCTGAGGCCCAGTCTCACCATTCATAAAACAAAAATGCACCCCTATGTCAAGAGCGACTCTTAAGACAAGTGAGACAATAAATGTAAAGTATCAGCTGGTTCTTGTTTTATTTTTTATTTTATTTTATTTATTTATTTGAGAAAGAGATCACAAGCAGGGGAAGAGGCAGAGGGAGAGGGAGAAGCAGAATTCCCGCTGAGCAGAAACCCAAACTGGGGCTTGACCTCAGAACCCCAAGAACATGACCTGGGCTGAAGGCAGATGTGTAACTGACTGAGCTTCCCAGCCTCCCAGTTAACTTGCTTCTTAACCATGACTGCAGGCTGACCAACAGCCCCATTGTCTGGCTTGGGTCTTCCCGGAACACAGAAATTTTGGTGTTGGGCTGGGGTTGTCCTTGGCAGACCAGGACCATTGATCACCAAGGAGGATAGTGCAAGTGTCCTGCTGAGAACTTGTTTCTGGAAATATTCTCCCGAGGACTGTGGTGGCTTCTGGAGGGTCCCCCTCAACTCTTGAGCTTGGTTCACCCTCTTCTTGACTCAGCGAGGGGCTGGGAGTCAGGTGTGCTCTTTGTCAGCAAAGCAGGGGTACCGAGACCTAGCCATTTCCACACTCCTGGGAACTTCACAAATCAGAGAACAGTGCTCCAGGGCTGACCCTGAGCCAGGCAGACAGTTCGTCAGGGGTGCAATAGGGTCCGATGGCTCCCCGCCTAGTCTTACTTCTCTGGTCCCTTTAGGAGTTCCCTCTGAAACTGCCGGGCCCAGACTTGGACATATCTTAGGCTCAGTCAGCATTCACCAATGCAGTTTTCTAATTAATTTGTAACTGTACATATGAGGGGCTGTGGAACTCACTGATGATCTGTTGTGCAAACACATGCACACACTCAGTTACCTTCCTGCCCAGCCCTGGGCCCTGCTGGGTCCTGACTCAGATACACAAACCTTCTTGTACCATGGCAAGACATTCATCCTGGTATCCTGTATTTTATTTTTCTGTTGGTGACTGTTTGTTTTCCCTCAGCAAATCATACTATGGGTTTAATGCCCTCCCAGACTCACTTACTTGCTTGTCTCTTGCTAGCTCAGGACAGAATTGGTCCAAAGTTTCAGGCAAAACCTTGCCCAAAGACAGATGTGGCACAGAGAATGAAGAGTGCATAAAACTGGAAAGAAGGAAATCAGCAAAGGCAAAGATGTTATTTCTTGGTAAATAACTTTACCCACATCTCTTCAATAAATGACCACTTCTCAGGGCAGCATTCACCAAGAGCAACAGGTCACAGGTCAAGGAATGTCGGAGACTGATAGGAGGTCAATGGGATGCTGGTTGCTTCAGATGAGAACCATCCTCAAAATGACCACAGACCAGAAACCTCAAGCAAAGTCAGGACTGAGGATTGGGTCCTCAAGGAAAACTCCTTCATCTCTCTTCAGTTATAATTTTTCCATTTCAGTTTGTGGAAATGCTTTTGAGATCAGCAGGTGCAGGTTTCCTGCTGGGGTAGGAATCCCTCCAAACCCTCTGGATAGGTGGGTATCCATCTCCACTCAGAGGCTGCCAGGAACCCTTTATGTATCATAGAAATCCATATGAGCAGAGCATACTTCTTGAACTGAACCAGCATTGCCTGCCCTCCATGCCATCCATAGTCCTATTTCCATGACTGGAGCAGTAAGGAATAAGCTTGAACATTCCTCACCTGCTTCTGGGCCCCACGGGCAGCTGAGCTGGGCATTCCTGTGTCTTCCCCTACCAGATGTGGTTGTGACACCAATTCTGCTAACGTATCCACAGGTGGCAGCCTTCTGGACCTCTCATCAGTCATTCCACCTCACAGATATGGAGATATTAAAATGTAGTGTGCAGACTAGGACACCATGCTAGCTGTGGATCCATCAATGCAGTCTGGAATTAAGAGAATTTTCAATTTTTGGCTTGGGTTTTTGTTTTGTGTCATTAAAACAGCTCATTCCACTGTTAAGCGCCATTGGGCCAAAGGCCAGCTAACACCCCTCCCGTGAACCATGCTGAAAAGCGTCCTCCTCTCCAGAGTAGTGACTGCAAACATGAGCCAGGACAAACAAGTAGTGAATATCCATACAGCACTTCTCTGCAGTCAAGGTAACAATAACACGAATCTGAATAATTTTACTGAGTCAAACAGACCAGAGAAAAATGGGGTCTATGTTGGATATTGCCATTTATACAAAATTCTAGAAAATTCAAACTCATCTGTGATAAAAAAAATCTGTGATCGCCTGGGGATGGAGGAAGCTACGGAGAAGACAAAGAGGAACAGGGGAGCTCTGGGGGTTGATGGATATCTTTATGGTCTTGACTCTGGTGTTGCTTTCACAGGTGCACACATGTGTCAACATGTATAAGATTGTACACTTAAAATGTGTGTCAATTACACTTCAGTAAAGCTGTTTTTCAAAAGCATTAGGATAAGCAAAGTGACACCTGACTAATAGCAAAAATAAGCAAGACAAACAACAGGCGCAATGGGCATGTCATGAGGGAACCAGTGGGACACAGGTGGCGGGGGAGGGCTTGCAGGGGACCCTGTGGTCCAGGAGGAGGGATGGGGCCAGGCAAAGGAAAAGAGCCAGGGTATTTCAGATGAGGGCACGATGATCGGGAAAGATAAGGACTAGCCTGGCAAGGGGATGCTGGGGAACAGCAGCATGGGTTGGAAAGATGGTGGAGTTGAACATCACAGGTTTTCAGATATCAGAGTCAGAAATGTCTAGTTTGTGACAAACAGGAGAATAGAGAGAGACTGCCCGGAGGGCCACACCCTGATGGGAAGTCAGGCACTTCCTCCATCTTGGTGGGAATAGTGCTCAGTCATTGGAGTAAATAAACGGGAGGGTCACCATTGTTTCTGGAAAATAAAATTCTAAACAATGTTTTGGAATCTTATATTATTCTAGAACCTAAAGAATGCATAATTTATGCTCTTCTGAACTATCTGTATTAAGTTAAATAAGGAAGAGGTACCTGAAAAGGTGGGAGTTTTAGACCTGAATATGTGTTTATTTCCTCAGCCCCTTTTCTGTGTGGGGCACATGACAAGCCCGGGAGGGGGTTAGAGTGGTCAGTGCCTGATGTGGGTTGCTCCTGAAGCAGTGACCAGCCCATCTCCCTTCAGCACCTACCAGCTGCAGTCACCCCGTGCCTGTCCTGTGTTTCTGTCCATTTCTTTGAAGCATAAAAGTGGGAGAATGTGATAAAATATGCCTCGAATGTGATACATATGTTAGGGTCTGAGATCAAAGGAACAAGACTGATTCAAAGCAAAAGTCAAGCAAAGCTTTATTTCGCACTAAGCATCGAAAATCAAACCAACCAGTCGGGGCCATCTCTTATGAAGAGGTGACGACAAGGATGAAGATGCCACTCCCGACAACATTGCTCCCCCAACGAGGCTGCTCCCCAGACGAGGATCTTCCCTGACAACTATTACTCCAACTACTACTCTCCCCACCCAGCCTTACCGACTAACCTTTATAGAGGTGGTTGAGCCTGGCCCATACACAGGTGGCCAATGAGATTGCAACACACAGGGAAAACTGCACAGTCATGCTCGGTCGGCAATATGGGTGACCAATTGAATTTCAATTCACCACAGTAATATATGCACGCTCCACTGATTGGATATCTCCATCTGGCTGGCCCACCCCTATATCCCAGGTCTGCAAGTAGGTTCCTCTGGGAGGGGCGGGGTCAATCTAGATTTACAACCAAATGGCTCCCTCTGGCTAACCAGGACCCTACACAAAGTTTCTCAGACAACTATGAAATCTTGGATAAATATTGGCTGTTTTTTAAGTTGTAAAATCTGGAAACAAAGACCATTATGGAAACTTCTTAGTGAGTTTGAATCAATAGCCAGTTTCACTTACCAGAAACTGACTTCCATCCCATAGACGCTTGTCCAAAGTGTTTGTGAATGAACCATGCTTCTCTTTTTCCTCAGCAAGATCAGTTAATGAGAAAGTGACTCATACCCCTGTCATTTCTCTGCTTCCCAGGCAATACCACCGTGATTTCCCTTGTTCCGCTCCACGCAAAAATCCTAATTAATTTCCTACAAAACTCTTCAATCGATTGTCTTGCAGTCTTGAAAATGTATTTTATTAACATCTGGTACAAAACTAAGAACAAAGGAAGAACAGGGGCTGATACCTGGAAACGTGAGGCAGTCCATCCTGGGCCTTCAGGCGACCTCCCAGACCTCGGAGAGACTGAGATATCAGGCTGAACTGTGACTATCCAACTAATTTCTCTGAACCTATTATCCACTGACCATTCAGTCCTTCCACCTTCACGTTTCTGATCACCAAGGAGCAAAAAAAATAAGTACTGTTTTTGATAGAAGAGGTTTTTGTCTGCATCTCAATAAGCAGTTTTATTGGTGGATTTGAGTTGCATACAGAGATAAATTGAGTCCTGAGGATCACTCTCCATTACTCTCCATGCTGGTAGCACTTAGGTTTGCCCAAGTGGCCCTGTTTCATCCTGCTTGAGCAGCGTGTCTTACTGTTGTCCAGCTGGAGCTCACGTGGTTTTCTGTCATTCCGCAAGAGCATGAAACTCCTTTGAGCATAAAACTTTTTTTTTTAGGTGTCTTAACCAAAAGGCTGAAAAATCATATGCTTTTAAAAATAAAAATAGCTTGGGGCCCCTGGGGGACTCAGTCATCAAGTCTCTGCCTTTGGCTTCAGTCATCATCCCAGGGTCCTGGGATCGAGCCCCTAATTGGGTTCCCTGCTCAGTGAGAAGCCTCCTGTCCCTTTCCCACTCCCCCAGCTTGTTTTCCTTCTCTCACTGTGTCTTTCTCTGTCAAATAAGTAAAAACTCTAAAAAATAAATAAATAAATAAATAAATATAAAATTTTAAAAAATAAAATAAAAATAGCTTAAGAGAAACAAAATTTTGAGACTCTTTGGCAACTACCTGAAACTACCCTGATATTTGGGATGGTCTTGGATTGTCTTCACGTGGGAAGGTGTTCAGAGCAGCTGGCACATAGCTGGTCAGCAAATGTGGGCTTTCCCATACCCACCTCCTATGCACCTCTGATTTTGTCTAGAATCAATGTTCTAGATTGTGTTCTCTTTGCCAGCAAGGACAGTAATAAGACATTTGAATTAGATACTATACAGATCTTCAATGACTTGCAGGGTTTTGTTCTATGATAAATACTTATCTAAGAGTATTTGTTAATTATGTCCCAGAGGTATATTAAATAAAAAAATCCTTAAATTTTACACTTAAGTGGGTAGGAGAAGAATGGATGAAACAAGATGGGATTGGGAGGGAGACAAACCATAAGTGACTCTTAATCTCACAAAACAAACTGAGGATTGCTGGGGGGAGGGGGTTTGGGAGAAGGGGGTGGGATTATGGACATTGGGGAGGGTATGTGCTTTGGTGAGTGCTGTGAAGTGTGTAAACCTGGTGATTCACAGACCTGTACCCCTGGGGATAAAAATATATGTTTATAAAAAATTTTAAAAAAATTTACACATTGGTATTTACTTTAGAAAAGCTTATTTCCTTACTATGCTTTTAAAATATCTTTGACTTCATTTCTTGTTTTGGTTTGCTCATTTTAAAAAATAGTATTAAATTACTCTTTCTTATTCCATTGGCCTTGGGGAAAAGGCAGCCAAGAAGAGCTGTCCGGAGGGGTTCTTATCCTGCTGATGACTGACTGAGGTCATGGACACTTCTTTAAGTAAAACCATCTGGTGTCTGGTGAAAACAAAAAAGAAACCTAGAACATTTTAAGATAAAAGATTTTATCTTTTTATTTTTTATTTTAAGATGAAAAATCTTTTTAATTTTTTGATTTTTTGGTTATTTTTTATTTTATTATATTTTATGTATATTTACATACATACTATATATATTTTATTATAAAATATATATTTTATCTTTTATTATTTTGAGATAAAAGATCAATGATAAGATTGATCTTTTAAAAAAAAATCTACCCAAAAGGAGACCTTAGTTCAAGGTGATGGTATCTTTTGCATACACTCACTCCTCTGAGCACCCTGCCCTCCCACCAGTAGTCTCTTGAAGCCATCAGTACATAATGCTAAGGTCCCCTGAGTACAAGGAGGCTTTTACCAACTCCATTTCTCCATCTGTAGAGGGCATTTAAAGCTTTTCTGTCTTTTGGTGCTAGAGGAAGGGGTCAAATTCAAATTTACTCTGATGATTTAGCCCTCGAGCTTTGAGAGTTTCCCAGAGCCACTCTCAAGAAAGATTAAGCCTATGCCTACCGGTCTGATATCACATACACATGCAAGCTTCCCCACCACTCTCAGCTTGAGGAAGCAACACAGGAGGATGAAAAATCAGCTCCAGGAATAGTGTGAGTTGCCCACAACCTTCCTTTACCCTTTCTCCAAAATCTGCCCAACATCTCCTCGCTTGTGGTCACCCCAAAGGCATCTGCAGAGTTGTGTTTCTTCTGCAACCATTATCACAACCCCACAAGCCAGGTCCTATCATCCTTCTCTTTACAGGTGAGGAACCCTTGACTGGCAATGTATGTAGTAAGGTCAATGGCAAAGATCCCTGGAGAAGTGGGAAGGCAGAGTCCATGCTCTTGCTCATGAACTCCCAGAACCTGGAACCCATGGTCAAAAGATCTTGAATCTACCCCATTCATATAAAGAAAGAGATGGCTTGATTCAACAAAAAGAAGCATGCCAAATGGGATTCTGGATGTCCCTCGAGCAGGTTGCTTCTGGAAAACCCAGACGTAGTATGTGAAGTGAGTGGGCTGGGGGGGAACCTCATAATCTTCATTGGGAAGCAGAACCTGTACTGTCTTTCCAGGGGACATCTCTCTGGATGTCCCTAAATGTCCTATGTAAAAAACTAAGGTAAGCTTCCAAGTGCTTCCAAGTGATTCCTGAACATTCCCAATAGGAAAAGTATACCCACTACAGGAAGATATTTGACATAAGGCAAAAAAACAAAAACAAACAAACAAAATTCTAAATGTAAAAGCTGTTCTTTACAGTTTTTCTGTTCTTTTTTGTTCTATTCTGTTCTTTAATTTGGGCATAATAAAGAGAAGCATGATATTTAAAAAGTTCTAGGTTTGGAGTCTCCAGTGTCACATTTTCTGCTTATGTATCACCTGTGCTATGGGATAAAGGCTTTACAATTCTCTGGCTCTATTTCTGTCACGTATCTTCCATGTTGAGTGGGTTGATGACTGACTCATTCTTTTCTCATCTCGCCATCCTGTCAGGTGTGGGAAAGATGATTACCCTCCCCGTCACTGCCGTACCAGATGCAGCTGAGGATGCCTGTAGAGAAATGGAGAGACACATGCCCATACGGGCCACAGGATTCATCCTATCTGAAGCAAGTACGGTAAGTGCACTTTGGTATTATCATCGAGTGTAAACTTGGGTTATATGAGCTCCCTGCATGCTTCCTCATGTTGGAGGGTCAGCCTGCGTTATGGGCTGGACACAAAACTCTGGCTCAGGGCCACAGCCACCCCAGAGGCATCACGGATGCTATCTCCACTGTACTGACTTGTAGGAATCGGTCATCTCCCGCTCCTGTTAGTGCCCTCAGGCCGGCTTCTCCCACATAAGTGAATTGCCTGGGCTTAAGACAGAAAGTATCCCTCTTCCACGTGTTGCTGCAAAAGGAGAGGCATGGGTGATGGTTTCTGCTACAGGATTCTCAGCTCCCCTTGGGCCGCCCCAAAGTCTGTAGAGGACAGATGGAGACAGAAGTCTGTACAACACCGTGACTGTAGTTAACACTGGGGCACAGTATACCACGATGACTGTAAGTTGCTGAGAGAACATTCTTGAAGTTCTCATGGCAAGGGAAAAAAACACTTTTTTTTTCTTTTTTGCTTGTTTTGTAGATTGATGAGATGATGAATGTTGATTCAACATACTGTGGTCATCAGTTCAGCCTACATTAAAGTCAAGTCACTGGACTGAACATCCGAGGCTTATCCAGGGCTGTTTTGGTCGTGTCTCAGTGAGACTGAGGGGAAAGTGCGAGTGTTTTAAAGAGCTTATATATATATAATTTTAATGTAATTATATATATAATTATAAGTCAGAGGAGAAACTATTAGCTATGTCTCTCTAGCTGAGGTCTCTCGGGCACTTCCGCCAAAAACGTTCTTTCTTCATCTGACACAAAAATTATCCTCCCACTGCCTCTGCCATCTAGACTCAGGGTCCCATACCATTGCTCGTGGTCAGAATCCCTTCCCTCTTCCCTGTTCAATCACACGCGTGGTAAATCATTCCTCTTATGTCCCTCTGGGGACCGTTTGCATTCATGGTGGTGGGCACACAGGCTTCCATTGCTCAAGAAGTGAACTTGGAGTTCTGAGTCCTAGATGGCAGAGCATAGGACATGCAGTGCCCATGCTTACACATCCACTGCTCCTGCAGGGACAGGAAGCCCATAGCAGCAACATGGGGGGAGGCCATCTATCACCACAAGAGGTAGCCCACAGGGCTGGTTGTGGGTTCCTGCTGTCAGCCCGCTAACATGGTCACAGAGCATCAAAGACACAGAGTCCAAAGTGAAGTCTCAGCTTGAGTTTATTCTCTGCTGAGTACGGGGTAGGACTGATCAGCTGTCTGGAAGCGCTCTAACTACTATGTAAGCTAGTGGGGTTGCATTCTTTCATGTCCCTTGGCATGGTAAACAAGCATTCCCGTGTCTTGGGCCTGGATCTGTGTGTCCCTCAGAGGTCCAGCCATGCCTCATGAGTAAGACAGATGCCTGCTTTAGTGGTTCACAAAGGGTCCTGGAGCAAACTTCAGGCTCTTTTGGAGATGGGGGAGCCCCTACCCTGAATTTTTCTCTTAAAACCCTCACTTATAAGCCATAGAGAGTTTTTCCCTCCCTGTGAAAGTTTGGTGGCAGGTTCTATGGGCTTGCTATGTGTCATGTGGGTGAATTCTCATTTGGTCCAGTAACATCATCGTGCTCCCTCCGTCATGCATGAAACCTTTTTCCATGTCCAGACAGACCCATGTTTATTAGTGGTCCTGCATTATCAATGACTCGCCAGTTCCCAGTCTGTCATTGGTCTTCACAAATGATATATTAATAGAACACATTAGTAATGTTCACCCTCTCTAGACCCAGAGGCAAAAGGGACTCTCAAAGTGCTTTAAGGAGAGTGAAATACTCACTTAGAGATTTTAGAATATCCATCCTCTCAACAGAAACATAAGCATAAATACCCACTGGTTCTTACTTCACTAGATGTATATTGAGCAGAATTAAAGGAATATGGAAATTGAAAAATAATCAGGTCCATTACTCAGTGAACTAGTTTTTTCCTATCACCACTTACTTGAAATCCTGTTTTCTCTCTTGTTTAAGTAGTGATAATTCACAATGAGGTTCCCAGGTTCATTTTGAGGCCCTCCTTGTGCTTATTCATAGCCCAGAAATGTTAAGGAGTTTTGCCATCAAAATGACTCTACGAGTATATTTCTTTGGTGAATATATTTCTATATATCCCCTGCAGTCCTCGGGGTTCATCCTGGGCCATGTGGTCTGCCCAGGTGGGTGGAGGTTACCACCAATGGAGGGAGGCCCTCTCTGGTGTCATAGCTGGCCTTCCTCAGCAGCGGGAAAAGCCCTGCCTTGGACAGTGGTGGTAGTGGGGTCAGAACTAATGTTGTGGTGAAGACATGTCCCAGTGGCAGCAGGAGGAAAAATGATGATTCAATGATGAGAGATGTCATAGCGGGCAAAGAGACTTTGTGTCCTACAACTATGTGCTGTTATGTTTACTGAGCCAGCATTAGATATAAGGTGATTTTGCAGAAAGGTCAAGATGTGCAATTTCTCTTAAAAAGGAAGGATGATCTGGGAGACACCAGGCCGAAAGCAGGAGAGTCATGTGATGGGTACACACATGTTGGTTTGTAGAGCCTTGTGGTCCCTCTTCCCCTTAGTGCCTGTCACTGTGGATGGTCAGTCAGCCTTGCATTCTTCACAAGGGAAGTATTTCTCAGTACTAATGTCTCAAAAGACAAGAATGGCAGAGAGGAGAGCACTGCGATCCTAGATTTAAATTCCAGAGCACTCTGGCAGGTAGAATATGCTGTCACCAATTCTGAGATGTTGGCTTTCCTTCCAGCTCTCTTCCACATCTGTTTGACCGAGGGCTTGTGTTAACATGAATTCTTAAAAAGAAACAGAACAGAATTTTCTCTGTAATCCCTTGGCACTCATGTGATAACCAGGATAAAAGAATAAATATCCCAAGAAAGTTTGAAACAAGTATAAAGTAGTTTTCCAGAATTAATCACTAAATTGGCCATTAATGAAGAATGTGGTGAGCTAATTTTGTTCTTCAGTTAGTGATTGGTATAGAAGAACAAGTTTAGAATACATAATAACCTGTCAAAAAATAATTTGCTGGATTTTTTTTAAATGGGAGAGGAAGCCTTAAAAATAATTGACTAAAACATACCATTATAATTAATTCTCTTTTCATCTACAGAGCACTATAGATAGACATCTTTAGAGCAACATCTTTTCTTTGTTCTTCATTCTGAATTCCAAATCCTTGGGATTATCAAAAAAGACTGCATTTTAGTCAAGTTTAGATTTTTGGTCCTTCCTTTAAGCTCTTAATTACTAGAAAGGAATTTGGTGTAGAATAATCAAAGAAGAAGAATTTCATTATCCAATGGGCTGCATATGCCCGGGGTGTGGTTTGGTCTCCCAAGTGCTCAGACATTGGAGTGAAGATGGGAATTCTTATCCCGACTTGATCACCAGTCAGCAGAGTGAACTTGGGAGAGTAGCTTATCTGTCTTTGACTCATATTTCCATCTGAGAATGAGACAATAAAACAGACTCCATGAGGTTGTTGAGAAGATTAAATGAGAAGAAGAAAGAGGAGGAGGAGACTTATAGAAGCTGAGGTATATAATAATCCATTGTGCAAGAAGAACTCGCCTCTGTCTGTAGAACAGAATTACCCATTTGAAATGTATATAAAAATACGGAACCACTATGTTGTACACCTGAAACTAACAAAATAATGTATGTCAATTATTCTTCAATAATTAACAAAAAGAAAGGAGTTACTCAAAGTTCATCACACTGGCACTTTGTACAGATCCTGGTATCCCCATTAGCCCTCCTGGCCAAGCCTATGTGACTAGGATGACATTTACATGACCAAGAAGTCTGTCCTTGCTGTCTTTACTGACATTCAAGGCTGTGGACTTTAAGAATGAATTGGCTTCAATTTGGTCCAGTATGACTGATTTAATTCCTCAGTTAAGTAAGCCCTCTGAGAGCTGGTTTTGAGCCAGGCATGGGGATAAGCACACAGAAGCTGTTCAGACACCTGAAGCTGACTGGTGGTTGCTTATGTTTATAAGTCCACAAAAGGACTCCATTGAATGGGCCCTACTGAGGTAACCTTGTTTCTTTCTTTTCATGAAAGAGAACAGACCTTTATCATCAACCCCTTTTTGTAGGGAAGGGACATTAGATGCTGATAAACTTCTGGGAGCATGAAAATGTACAAAGATAGTACCCAGAGGGGCACCTAGCCAGCTCAGCCGGAAGAGTGTGTGAATCTTGATCTTGAGGTCATGCGTTCAAACCCCACATTGGGTATCGAGATTACTAAAGTAAGTAAATAAAACTAAACTGAACTTAAAAATAAAATTTTAGTATGAATTCTTAAAACAGAAAGAAAAAACCAAAATTTTCTAAGCTCCCCTGGCATTCATCCTATAACCAGGATAAGAGAATAAACATCCCATGAAATTTTGGAACAAGTATAAAGTAGTTTTCCAGAAATAATCATTCAATTGGCCACTAATGAAGGATATGGGGACTTTTTCTTGACATTTTATCTGTCCCAGAGAATCTAATAGGGAATTGTGGATGACCCCTTCCTTCCTGAGAATGTTAGGGATTCTCTATCAGTGAGGATGGTCATTACCCAATCACCAACACCAAAGGATGAAAAGTACTGATGTGTGGGTCATGCACACATCATGAAGTGTGTCCAGAGTTGGGGAGAGGCATTTCTCCTAAAAGAATATCTGGGTCTCATAGCCCCAAGAATCAGGAGAGGCCACTCATTATCTGGACTAAAATCACCCATTATCACTGCTAGTAAGACTCTCCCACCTTCCTTTAGATTCTGTGTCCTCTTGGAAGGTTTATGCAAATACCACCTTCTCTTAAAAACACCTGCCAGAGTTTATTTGCAGAGCATAAAGAACACTAAGACCAAGGGAAAGGGGCTTTGACACAAAGAACTAAAAGGATTCGATTCCAACTATGGGGATTAAGGGAAAATGGAAGAAGTTAGGTACCTAGTTTCCATGGAAGTATTAAGAGGTCATCAGAGATAGAGTAATAAATTTTATTATACAGACTGCTCTCCATTTACATTTTAATAAAGAACAAAGTCACATTGTTCTTGATATTTCCCCCCAGGGTGTAGTTTTGTTATAACCTATTCATTCTTCTGTGGTGACTAGTGGTTGAACCCCTAAGATGAAAAACTCTGGTTGGCTTTTTGAGGGAACTGGCTTGAAAGAGGGAAAATAATGTGGCAGAACTTTATTCTGATTTCAGTTTTTGCAAGAAAGAAATTCTCAGTGTGGAAAAGATGCAGGCCAAATGGGGGATCTCAACAAGTCTTTAACCTTCCAAAGGCTGATGACCAGTGATCTAAAGGGTCCCAATGGACATGCCTATTACTTGGGATAAGACCACTTGCTGATAGTTTCTGCCAGTTCTATAGCCCTTAGAAACAAGGACTACAACAATAATAGCATTATTGGGCAAGACAGTTGATTGATGTATTCATGTTTTCAGATTCTTATCTGAAATTATAATTAAAGCATTAAATTAAATTAAAGAAAACTTTGCTTCCTACTGATGTTCCACAGGCACTCTAAATGAAAACTGTGTTTTTCTAGGCACAGACAGTTTGAAGGAACACCATATATCTTTCCCAACCAGGGTGCTACCCCACAGGCTCTCCGCGTAGCAATTCCTGATGGCCATTGAACTTAGAGGATACATGAGTTCTCTTTGTTTTATTGAAATAATATTATACTTCAAGGTATGATAGCTGACACAGATAACCTATGCCTTTCAGCTCAAAATGTTTGCGATTATATTTATTTCATACTAGGAAATAATAACTGTAGCATTTGAAGCATGGGTGTGTAAACTTGCTTTTTTGCCATTTCTTTTATTGCAATAAAGTATACATATAATACAATGTTAAAATTCAACATTTTACCCATTTTTGAGGGCACAATTCAATGGAATTAAGTGCATTCACAGTGTTTTATACCCATCACTATTCATTACCAGACATTTTCCATCATCTCACTGTACCCACTAAACAGCTTTCCATCTGCCTCTCCCCTTGCCCCTGATGACCTCCAGTCTATGTTCTGTCTCTCTGAATTTGCCTATTCTAGGTAATTCATATAAATGGAATCACACAATTTTTTTTTCTTTTGCATTTGGCTTATTCCACATAGTATACTCTTTTCAAGGTCCATCCATGTTGTAGCATGTATCAGAATGTATTTGTAAGAATGGATAATATTGCATGGTATGGATACATGACATCTGATTATCCAGCTGACCCATTCATCGTTGATGAACACTTAGCTTGTTTACACCCTTCAACTATTGTGAATAATGCTGCTATGAACATTGGTACGAGTATCTGTTTGAGTTTCTCCTTTCAGTTCTTTTGAATATATACCCAGAAGTGAAATTGTTGGGTCATAAGGAATTCTATGCTTACTTTTTGAAGAATCACCGAACGATTTTCCACAGTGGCTGCACTATTTTACAGTACTACCAACAATGCCTATGGGTTTTAATGGGTTTTGTTTTTTTGTTTGTTTGTTTGTTTGTTTGTTTTGGATAATCGCCATCCTAGTGAATGTGAAGTGATACTTCATTGTGGTTTTTTTTTAAAGATTTTATTTATTTATTTGACAGAGAGACAGATCACAAGTAGGCAGAGAGGCAGGCAGAGAGAGAGGGGGGGAAGCAGGCTCTGTGCTGAGCAGAGAGCCCGATGTGGGGCTCGATCCCAGGACCCTGGGATCATGACCTGAGCTGAAGGCAGAGGGTTTAACCCACTGAGCCACCCAGGCGCCCCCTTCATTGTGTTTTTGATTTGCATTTTCCTGATGACCACTAATTTTGAGCATCTTTTCATGTACTTATTGGCCATTTATTTATCTTCTTTGAAAAAAATAACATGTTTAAGTACTTTGCCCATTTTTCTGTTAGGTTGCTTGATTTCTTGAAATTGAGATATAGAAGGGGTCTTTTTGGTATATCATGGATATTAACTTTTTATTAAATATATGATTTGCAAGCATTTTCTTCTTTTCTGTGGGTTGTCTTTTTACATTTAAAAAAAGTATTTATTTATTTATTTTAGAGAGGAGAGAGCACAGGGGGAAGGGGCAGAGGAAGAGGGAGAGAGAAACTCAAGCAAATTCTCTGCTCAGCGTAAAGCCTGATGTGGAGCTCGAGGCGGGGTTCAATCTCCTGACCTTGAAATCAGACCTGAGCTGAAACCAAGAGTCATAAGCTTAGCCAACTGTCCACCCAAGTGACCCTACATTTGCACTCTTTTGATAACATTCTTAGGTGTACAATTTTTTTTTATTTTGATGCAATCCAATGTATATATTTTTTCTTCATCATCTGAGCTTTTTATGTCATATGCAAAAAGTCATGTCAGATTCAATACCATGGAGATTTCTCCTATGTTTCCTACTAAAAAACTGATTTCAACTCTTACATTTTGGTCTTCGATCCATTTTGCTCCAATATACTTATTATATATGATGTTAGATAGGCTTCAACTTAATTATTTTGCATGTGGATATCCAGTTTTCATACTATCATTTGTGGAAAAGACATATTGGGTTCATATGGAATCCCAGGGAACCCCAAATAGCCAAAAGCATCTTGAAAAGAAAGAACAAAGGCATGTGGGTCATAGGTATAGAATAGGGAGCCCAGAAGTAAACCCTCACCTACAAGATCAAATGATTTTTAACCAGGTGACAGTTGTTGCTACATTACAGTTCATCTAGATAATAACAATTGTGCTTCTGACAGAGCTGGAAAGCTCTCGGCAGACCCACTCAGAACAGCTGCAGCCCCATCCCTACCCAATGGTATACCCCCCAAACAGGTGCTTTGTGCTCCTGTCCTTAGTGACAAGGCCAGCATCTTGCTCCAGATGAGACAGTGGGAAGAATCAAGATAGGGACACAGGGACACAGGTTTATAGCAGGAATCAACAAACTATAGTTCATGGGCCCAATGTGGCCTACAGCCTGTTTTACAAAGAAAGTGATGTTAGAACACAGCCATGCTCATTTATTTATGCATTGTTTGTGTCTGCTTTTATACTACCAGGACAGAGTGGCATTGTTCTGACAGGGAGGGTATGGCCCATAAAGCTTTAAATGTTTATAATTTGACTCTTCACACACAAATTGTGTTGACCCCTGGTAGAGTTAAAAAATGAGTGCTCTAAGGAACATCTTTTTCAAATACAGAGGATGTCAGCATATTGAGGAAAAACTGCATACTTACTATCTTTTTATTTCTCTACATTGATCCTCCTGGTATTAATATTTGAACATGGCTAAGATGAATCTACAAAGTAAATATTCTTTTCATGAATATATATTCCAGATGATATCTGACAGTACATTTCTGTAGCCCTATAAAATGGAATATAAAACAATCTAATTTTTCCAGAAATCCTCCCTGAGTTGTTTTGTTGTTGTTGTTGTTGCTGTTGTTGTTGTTGTTGTTTAACTATATCATATCTTAACTTATCATATCTAACAGGCATCTAATTTGTAGTGTCACTGTTACTGTTCTGCTTCAAAGAATATAATACATATATTCAAAGAATAGGCTCATATCTCTCCATCCACACAAGGAACTCTTGAATATTACATTAGTGGAAGGTGCTTGTGACTGTCCTGATTTGAGTCTTCCATTCTTTGCTGAAGAATCATACTCCTGGAAGGTTTGCATCTGAAATTCAGTAGAACTCAGCAGCCTAACACTAGTGAAAAGATTTTTGTTAAAGTGTGTTCCTTTTTTTTTATACAGCCATTTTTATTTTTCTAGCAAACTGGTGACATGTACCAAGTGAAGTGGCCTCAAATTATGGTTAGTAGAGATCTGGAGAGGAATTCTGCTCAGTTAGTAAGAAACTGACAAAAACCAGATATCCATCTAGCTGCTGCCAGACCAATGGCTCTTCTTAGAAATATATATATGTAGTGGGTAAAGGTTTTAATTCTGACACACCATCCTGGATCTTCAAGCTCACTGTGCAATGGTCCCAGGCCATCATGGATGCAGGTCCGCTGCACACCTCCACCCTCCCTCCTCTCCAGACTGCTTTGCCCTTCCCAGCACAGGTCCTGTGAGCTTTGGGAGGGGCCTAGAAGCAGGGAAGAACATTTACTTCTAAACTGTGATATTAAGCCACTTGTTAGGAATGAAGAAAGAGAGCTTAATCTTTGCAATCAGCACCATGGAGAGCAGTATCTTCTCCAGAAGGATTTCTTGGCACTGCTGTCAGAAACACAAAAGGATTTCCTGGCACTGCTCTCAGAAACAGGAAAGAAAGAGAGAGAGAGAAAGAGCAAGAGAAAGAAAGAGGGAAGAGGGGAGGAAGGGAAGGAGAATGGGAGGAACTAAGGGAGGGAGGAACTAAGGGAGGGAGGGAGAATACAAATTAAGGAGCCATAAGAGCCTTAGTCTTAGTCAGTGGTATCCTTGTCTCCCTTTCATTGAAGGCCACTGCAATTTGTGTTTGAATGTTTTTACCAAACAAAAGCATACAAAGTGAACACACTCACCGTTGTTTTAGTCCTGTCACCTAACATTAGTACCCTGAGGCTCATACATGTTATTTGTGTCCTTGTTGTTCATTTTCATTGCTGCACGGTGTTCCATGGTGTGGCCATACCACCACTTGTCTATCCATTCATGTGTTGATGCGCCTTTAGTTGTTTCCAGTTTTGAACTCTTACATGCAAAGCTCTTATGAACATTTATGTATAAATCTTGGTATGAACTTAAGTTCTCTTTTCTCTTTGAGAGAAGAAAGGCTCCATTATACAGTAAGGAAAAGGATACTTAAGAAACTAGAGACTGTTTCTTAAAGTGATTTACCATTTCATGTTTCCACCTGCAGCCCATGAGAGTTCCTCCACATCTGCACCAAAACTCGCTCAGTCTTTTTGATCTGAGGCATTCTTGTAGATATACTGACACATCCCTGTGGTTTTCATTTACATTTTACGATTTACAATTTCATTTACAATTTACCTAATCACTGATAGTGTCCAAAGATTTTTCTCAATATGTTTGTCACTTACATATCTTCTTTAGTGAAATGTCTGCTTAAATGTTTGCTTCTTTTTAATCGAGGTATTTTTTTTTTTGTTTCATTTTGTTTTGTTTTGTTTTAGTTTTGAGAATTCTTTGTATATTCAGGATATGTGATGTTTTTCACATTTGCAAATATTTCTCTCAGTCTGTGTCTTCTCATTATTACTCCTAACAGTATTGAAGAACAGACGTATTTACTTTTGATGAGGTCCAACTTTGGAATCTTTTACATAGTTCACACATTTTGATTCATAGCTAAGAAATCTCTACCTACCTCCGAACCACACTGATTTCACTTCTAGAAGATTGGTGGTTTCAAGTTTTTCATTTAGACCTATGATCATGTTGAATTAGTTATTGTGTTTGACTCAAAGGATATCTCTGAGTTTACTTTTTGTATGTGGATAACTAAGCATCCTTGCACAATTTGTTAAAAGACAGGGTTTTTTTTCCCTCTGCTGGATTATCTTTGCATTTTTGTCAAAAACCAATTTCCATATATGTGTGGGTCTCTTACTGGACTACCCAGTTACACTGGTCTGTTTGTCTGACTTGATGCCAGTACCACATTCTCTTATTTACTATAGTTTTGTAGTAAGCATTGAAATCAGGACACATTAAACCTTTGATTTTGGTTTTTGTTTATTTTTTTAATTTTTTAATTTTTATAAACATATAATGTATTATTAGCCCCAGGGGTACAGGTCTGTGAATCGCCAGGTTTACACACTTCACAGCACTCACCATATCACACACCCTCCCCAATGTCCATAACCCTACCTGTTTGTTTATTTTTTAAAATTGTTTCTATTGTGTCAATTCCTGCTCATTTTTATGTGAATTTTAGAATTTGTTTTTCAACTTCTACAAAAAACAAAACAAAACAAAATCTACTGGAGTTTTAATTGAGATTCTGTTGAATTTGTATGTAAGTTTGAGAATAATCAAAAACTTCTTAATACCGAATCTTTTGGCTCCCAAATAAGCTATTTATTTCCTTTTACTTAGGTCATCCTTAATTTCTCACAGCTGTGCTTTTCTTAGCCTTTCATGTACAAGAGATCCACATCTTGTGTTGGATTTATCACTAAATATTTCATATTTTTTGATATTAGGAAATGATTTTTTATTTGAATTTCTGAATGCTAGTTTCACCTATATAGAAAGTGGATGGTGGGTTCTTTCTTTATTTATTTTGGAGGGGGGACAGAGGTTAGCAGTAAATACTCTAGGTTTTATGAGCCACATATTATAATTGTTCCATATTCTTCTTTAGAACTTTTAAAATGTAGAAGCAAAAAATAGTATGGCCCACCTTCCTGAAAAAAGGCCTTCAAATTGGCCAATATGATAGTTTCATCACTGACACAAAAAATGTGAAAACTACTCCCAGCTCACATGCTATACAAAGAAGACTATGGGCCATTTTTGTCATTTGCACTATGGTTTGCTGACTCTTGGAGTGTAACTGATTTTTGTACATAAATCCTATATCCTGAAAATCTTCTCAGCTCCTTTACGAGTTGTTGTAGCTTTGCATGTGTGTGTGGTGTGTGTGGTGTGTGTGGCGTGTGTACATGTGTGATGTGTTGTGTGTATATGTGTCTGTGTGGTTTGCTTGTGTATGTATGTGTGTTGTGTGTGCATGATATATATCTGTTGTGTGTGTGAGTGTGTGCACATATGTGTGTGAGTGCATGTGTATGTGGATATGGACATGACTGTGCTCTTGACTAAACTCTAATCAGGCTCCCAGGAGGTCCCTCTGGATCTCAGCGTTGGCATCTGTCCTAGTCAGGCCTGCATGGCCCCATGTAGCAAGAATCTTGCTACTCGGCTTTAGAAAGAAGCCCTCACCCTGGATATATGATCAGACTGCTCCTGCCCCGGGTGATGTCTGATCAGCCTGGCCTGCCCTCAGCCAGAATCCTGTCCCAACAGTTTAGTCCCACTCCTCCCTCACCCCCGTTGTCTCCTCTTATTGGATTTCCACTCTGCTCAGTGGCTGTACAACCTCACCACCCACGCCATATTCAGAAGTAAGCCCAGTTCAATACCAAGGTCTCTTTCCCCATTGCAAGAGCTCCTGAATAAACTCTGCCCTCATTGCCTTAGCTTCTGCCCAGAAACAGTGCTAACAATAGCATTAATTTCCTAGAAGCAAAACTGTGCTGCCCGTAAACAAAGAAAGTTTTATTTTTTATTTCCAACCTGGGTGCCCTTTGCTTCTTTTTCTGGCCTGATTGCAACATGCAATTTTGAATGGAAGTGAGGAAAGTGAACATCCACACCCTGTTCGTGATCTTGAATCTTGGAAGAAACACAATTACTGTTTTTCCACTTAGTATTACACTGATTGTAGGTTTTTCACACGTGTTCTTATTCTGGTTGAGAAAGTTCCCTTCTATTCCAAGTTTACTAAGAATTTTTATCAGGAATGAATGTTTGATTTTTTTTTCAAGTTTTTTTTTTTTCTCCTGTTTCTTTCTAGTATGTTAATGTTGGTGAATTACACTGATTTCTAAGTTCATTTAAACTCCTGGTATAAACTCCATTTGGTTGCAAGGTATTGTCATTTTCATATATTGTCAGATTTGATATCCCAAAATTTTGTTCATAATCTTCAAATATATGTTCATTGGGGATATAAATATAGTTTTATTTTGTTTCTTTTCTTATAAATTTTTTTAAATTTAATTTTATTTTTTCAGTGTTCCAAGATCGTTTATGCACCATATCCAGTGCTCCATGCAATACGTACCCTCCTTAATACCCACCACCAGGCTCATCCAACGCCCCACCCCCACCCCTCCAAAACCCTCAGTTTGTTTCGCAGAGTCCACAGTCTCTCTGGTTCATCTCCCCCTCTGATTTGCTCCAACTCCCTTCTCCTCTCCATCTCCCCATGTCCTCCATGTTATTCCTTATGTTCCACAGTAAGTGAAACCATATGATAATTGACTCTCTCTGCTTGACTTACTTCACTCTCTTCCAGTCTGGTCCATGTTGGTACAAAAGTTGGGTGTTCATCCTTTCTGATGGCTGTGTAATATCCCATTGTGTATACGGACCACATGTTCTCATAACGTTCTTATGTTTGGCATCAGTGTCATACTGGCTTTATAGAAGGATATGGCAAACATTTCTTCCTCTGCAGTATTCCAGGTTTGTGTACATTAGTATCACTTTTTCCTCAACTTTTTGGTCCAGTGAACCAGCAACATCTTCAGAGCCTGGAGTTTTCTGTCTGGGAAGAAGAAGCAACTTCTTCTACAAATTTAGAGCTACCCAGGTTTTCTGTCTTCTTCAGTGAGCTCCAGTGCATGGAGCACTGGATATGGTGTCCCTTTTCTTTCCAGAGGTTTATCAATATGGTTGATCTTTCCAACAAACCAACTTTCTGTTTCATTGATTTTCTGCATGGTATTTATTTTATTGGTTTCTGCTCTGATCTTTATTATTTTCTTTTTTTTTTTATTTACCATGGGTTTAATTTGCTTTTTTTATTCTTAGTTTTTAAGGTAGAATCTGAGGTCATTGAGACCTTTCTTCTCTTTTAAAATAAGTAATTAATGTTATCAATTCTCCTTTAAATACAACTTTAGCAACATCCTACAGATTTCGAAGTTGCATTTTATGTCACACATTTCATTTTGATTCAAAACACTTTCTACTTTCCGTTTTGGTTTATTTCATAAATACACCTGATAGTCGTTATCTTTCAATTATATCTTCTTAGGGGTTGACAGTTTCAAACATGGTATTTTCTCCAAATGGCATGCTGGCACCTGCTTTCAGCTTAGTTTGTCCTCATAGGAGGTCATGTCCAAATTTGTATGCACCCACCTAAACTTCCCTTTGACTTAGGGCTGCCTGTGTGTAAAGTTCCTGCTGTAGAGTCAGAGATGGCTACTGCAGAAGTGCCTTCCATCCTTCCGCAGTGGGACTGATCTGATTCCCAAGTCTTGCTTTGTGATGAGAGATGCGGCATGGCACAGCCATTCACTCCCTAGGATTTAGTGCATCTATTACCCCTATTTCAAGACTGCTGGACCCAGGGGCAATTTGGGAATGATAAAAGCTCTAAAGATTTCTCTTTCCTGAAAACGTAAATGTCTCTTAAGCCATAAAACGTGATTTACCGAATTTCGTACTTAGTATTTCTTAAATCTACATTTTAGTGATATGGAAGATATGTGTATCCTTCCTCCTCCTTTCTTCCTGTATGTGCAATCTGCAATTGATCTGCTTATGAACCCCTGTCCTCGGCTAGGTAGGAGCCCCCCAAACGCAGCAGCTGAGCCTCCGCCCGCGATGGGGGACCAGCAGACCCCAGCAGGGGCAGCGCCCAGGGAAGGCAGAGGGACGCAGGGTCCCACCTACTGCACTGGGTTCTGGGGACTGGGAGTGGGCAGCACCCCGTGGGGTTCTCCAAGGCGCCAGGCCTGGAAGGAGGGGGAGGGGGGATGGAGCGGTGGCCCCGCAGACAGGACTGCCGGGTTCAGAACACTTTCTGGCTAAACGCATCAGTGCATCCTGCGTTTTGTGTCCCTGGGACTCAACCTAGAAGCCGGGACACAGAGGAGAGCGCTGGCTGCGTGGCTCTGCGAAGCAGGGCGCACAGAGTGAGTGGAACAGGAGCCCTTGCCAAGACCCGCGGCGCCCGTGTTTGCCGCAAGACAGAGGAAGCCAGACGGACGAAGCCAGACAGACGAAGCCAGCTCCAGCGCGGCTCCAGCTGGTCTGATTCCTGGGGCCGGTTTTGGCAATGGCAGCTGAGAGGGGGAGCGCGGGCGGGGTCCTTCTGAGGAAGGTGCGCGGAGGAAGCCCACCCCCAGCCCCACTGTAGTGGCCACTGTTTCACCCAAATTAGATGAGGCCGAATTAACGATCGAAACACAAGAAAGGTCCTCAGAACAAACACTGTGCGGGATCCAGCTTTTGGGGAAACAGCCTCTTGTTTGGGACCAACCTTGCAACTGATGGGGATTCTCTGGTGAGCTTTCCTGGAGGACATCTGGGAAGAGGGGGCTAGAAGGAGCCGATGTGGGGGGCCGAGCTGCCGGCCGATTCACACAGAGGGGCCGTCCAGGCCGGACAGGAAACAAGGCCCTGAGGATCCTGACCTGAGCACCTTGGACAGCAAACCAAGGACCCCTTGAGCACCATCTCCCTGCCCGGGGAAGAGGTCATGTGAAGCCTCCTAGGACAAGAACTCCCTGGGGCCCATTACAGCTCTTTCCGGGATAGATCTGCATTTGTGGTTCCTGTTTTATTTAGGGCCAGGAAGGAGAGAATTACCCCTGAAGGTTGACTCTTTACTTCTGGAGACAATTGTGCGCCTGCCCCTCCACACCTTCTCACAGCCCCGTGCAGTATGCAGGAGTCCTCCGAACCCCAGAACTTCTTCCAGTCCAGTTGGCATCACCAAGTTTGGCGTTGTTTCCACTGCTTGGGAGGCCTGGTGTTTCTTTCAGCAGGTATCAGGGACCAGATGCCCTGTGGCGGTCCACACTTGCCAGCTCCCAGTCCCCCAGCCTTTGCTCTGCCGATCTTCTACCCACTTGTCCTTTTGCAGGTCCCGCAGCAGGAGGGGTGGTAGAGGATTTCACTGTTGACCAAGGCTGAAGAGATTCTAGGGTGCGGACGTTCCTCTGTGCCTGAGCTCTGCAGTGCAGGTGGCCGTGGTACTTTAGCATGGCATCAGGAGTCCTTCGGGGAACATCCGGGACACGTCTTGTGGCCCTGGGTTAGGGAGGAAGGTGGCTTGTCACTACCCCAGTCCCTGCAGCGTTTCTGTTACCATGGACGAACTTCTTGTCCTCTTTCCGTGTCATGATCCCAGAAGTTTCCTTCTGTGGAAGCTGCCCTGGGACTGTTGGAAACACAACCCGTGAGAAGGGAGGCTCGATTCCTGATTCCTGCCCAGACATCATAACTTGGGTCAGACTCCCGAGGAAAACTGATGATAGGCCGAGACACTGGAAATGGGATGTCACTGAAGAAAGATGGCTCTTCCTCAGCAAATTCAATATAAACCCATCTGCGGCTTTGCACACCTATGACTAGAGAATCCACTTTCAAAAGACACGCAACCATCAGGTTTCATTAGGACTGAGACGCCCATCGCTTTGCGGGCTTTGAGGGTCTCCCAGCAGGGCCCTGTTTCCCTCTCCTGGTGATGTTCCCTCCAGACCTGCAAGAAAATAAACACGGGCTTCAGAAATTACCCTCTAAGTCCTGGCAGGAGAGCTGTTCTGTCTAAAGTCCACCTTCCAACTGATTTAAAAAAAAAGAAAAAGAAAAAGATGGGGGAACTTGGGGGTATGACGTCAAGCGTTAAGAATATAATCTTGATAAAAGACAGGAGGTGAGGAGAGTGTTGAAATGAGAGAAGAACACATAATTGTGCAGGATGCTTAAATTCCTGAGAATCCTGCGTTTGTACACAAGCAGCTGATGGGGCTAAGAAAAATCTTTCCTATCCGGTGATAAAGGCCGGTCTCCTGAGGACCTTTTCCTCCAGTAATTGGTCACCTGCTCCTTCATTACTGCGTTTTCTCATGCGTAATAAGGCTGAACTCCCTTAGAAATGGTCTGTTACTTGTTCATGCCGCCCGGTTACTCTGAGCCTGTGGCGTGTAGCCCGGAGAGCTGCACAAACAAGGGGGCTGCTGAGTCTCTGCAGGCGAGGCCTGAAGCACTTTCAGCCACAGCAGGCTCGACATCCCAGCACTGGCCTCCCACGTACCAGCGTCTCTCTGCTTCCTGATTTGCCCCTGCGAGCCCCTCCACTCCCACCCCTGCACATGTGTGCCAGCTTCAGATTTCCTGCCTGCCCTGCCCGCCCTGGAAGGTCTGGGGTTCTTACTGCAGAGGTTTTTCCAACCTCCCTCCCCTGGTACGGCTGCCTCTGGGATTACGGGCTGCCCCTCCTGCCTGGCCGCCAACAGAGACCAGGTTTCTGCGTGCACTCTCTTGGCTCTGTCCGCTGGGTGATAACAGCTGGTATCACCCAGACTTGCCAAAGCTTGGGGCAAGCACACCTCTGCCTGCATCCCTGGAAATAACTCGGGTTCCCAAGAGATTTCATCTCCACCCTCCTCCTTCCTGAGACACCTCACTGCAGTCACACAAAGCGAACTTAACTGCCCTCTACACAGCGTTTTATCTGGTGGGCAGGAGGGAGGCTAAAACACCTACGACACCTTCAAAGCATCTTTCATGGAAAAACGCAGAAACCCCGACCCTCCTGTGCTTGGGGAAGATGTTCAACTCCATTTGCTAGCAAGGGGGATCCCCCTTCCCATCGACCTCATGTGTCTCAACTAAAACTAACATGATTCAAAACTAAGTCAGACTCTCTGGTAAATATTTCCCAACAGTTCTCAGTATTTGCAGATGCCTGAATTTTAAAAAAATTTCTAAAGTCGTTTTTGTTAAGAAGATTAAATTATTAAAATGCATGATTCACAGAGCATGCTGGTATCGAGAAGAGACAGTTCCCTTCAGCTGAAAACTCCAGTTACTCCAAAATGATAGAAACCCATGAAAATGTTTCTCAGGCAGAGGAAGGAAGACAGGAACTTGTCCCTCAAGGTCAAACTGGCCTGAGGAGATGAACGGAGCTGCTTATGCCATCGCGACCTGTGGGTGCCAGGCCACACCCTGGCCTTGGAGGGTGGGGTGCCCTGGAGATGGTTCTGGCTCCTGTCCCTCTTCTGGGTTGGGCCACCCCCATTGCTCAAATTCAGCAACGAATTATTTGACATTTTGCTCTGCGTTTGCAGGGAGCCAATGCGTGCTTGCTTTGAAAAAACGGTGGGATCCACATCTCTTATTCTTTTTTCCTTCCTGGGAACAAATCCTTTGTTACCTTCAGCTTTAAATGCAAACCAGTCATGTCCATGCCCCCTTATTACAAAAGCCAGAGCCATGACAACTTTGCAGCCGAGTCGTTGAGCTGAAGTTAACAGAGTAAGTGGTGTTGTTGCAGGACGCAAAACTGAGCAGACTGCAAAAGGGGTCGCAGAACTTCTCCACAGCATTCTCGGGTTACATGACAGGGAGTCGTCCTTGGTGTCGACAGCTTGCCGCTCTGCTTTACAGATCTAACGATAGCCAATAATGAGTCCTCCCATGTCACAAGGATGTTGGGAGATGAAGCAATACCCAGAAATGATTCCAGAACTTTGGATACAGGGACTTTATAAATGTCTGACACTTGAGGAGACCTCCGTCCTCTCTTTGGCAGTAATCCCTCGGTTCCATTCGGGCTGGAGGGGTATGTCTTCTCTGGACTCACATAACTTTCATAAACCTTGCCCAGAACTCGTATCTTGGTTGTGCCCCAAAGAGTGTTAGCTGTGAGGCAGATGTGCAAGAGGAGAGCTGGTTAGATAGGGGCTGGGAGGAACCCCTGCATGTCTAACTTCTGCAGGCTCTTCAAATTTTCCCCAGTGCTACTCCATGTGGAATAAACTACTGCCCATCCAGCCGGGAAAGGTACACTTCACACACCACGACAATCTGAACCAGTTCTGGAAACGTTGAACCAGTTTCTAAGTATTAGAAAGACTTGAATAATTTTGACTTTTCTTTCATCTTCAGTAGAATTGCAATAGCTAGGGGTTGGGTCCCTTAGTGTGGCCTGGTTGTCTCTGTGTTCCCGGATTCTTGATCTCACTGCTGAACAACCACTGCGACTTTCTGGCCACATAAAGTATAAAAGTTTTGCCAGACTGGTAATTGTTTAGACGTGGTCCCATAAAATGGTATCAGTTTGGAAAGTTGCATAAATACTATCACACATATCTAGACTTCAGTGGGACTTTAAATGACTTCAGGGTGTTATTAAGAGAGAAACAATGTCAAATCAGACAGTAGGTAAGTGCACTTTAGAGTTTTCTTAGTGAGGTTTGGTGTTATTCTAATCGTGGGGGTGGTGATAGGCTCTGTTTGTGTCCAGTGTCTCTCTGAGCCATCCAGCAGCAGGGAGGTGACCCTACTTTCCTGGCTTCCTAAGCCTTCTGAATTTGGAACTATCACCATCTTTAGCTTAAGTCTGTCAGTAACATTCTCTGGGGGAAAGAGAACATCCGAAGGTAGATACAGTTCTTGGAGAATTAAGAAAAATTGAAAATTCTTCTAAACTTCTTTAAGTTTCTGAGAGTCGCTGGGAGCATTCATCGAGATCACCCCATTCCCGTTTTAATTTGCCAGTATTGATGGTGCCGTTATTAGGTAATTGTGCTCATCTCTTTGAAGTTGATGAAGTCTGAAGGTATGGTGACTTGTCTTAGTTGGTGGGGCACACTGTTTGAATGAGATCTTTGTCCTGGTGTCAGTGAGGAAAGCCGGTAAGGCTGTGTTGATCTGGTGGAAGAGGTAAAGGGTCTTAGCTTCCCCTCCCTGACCCTCCTCACAGAGCCTGAGAAGAGCGTCCCAGGACCCTGATGACAGTCCCCTTATCCCAGGGCTTCATCCCTACATCCCTCCGAGGTCTGGTCCACGGTGTTGTCCTGCTCTGCAGAGAGCTCATTCTGCAGTTGGCTAATTACTCGTATGAAAAAAGAAAATGGTTATTCTTGTTGAAGGGAAAATACAGGTTCTAGCATTTACATAGTTAAAGAACCAACCTTCGGATCCAGCATCCGACAAAAGCCATGGCATGCTGATACGGCTGTTTGCGAACCTGGAGATCAGAATAGCTCACGCTTTATGGAGAATGTGGCCTACTCCCTGTGTACAGATGTACTCATAGACAAGGCGGCACATTGTCCACAAACCGGATCGGAGCTGCTAATTGACAGGAGGTCAGGCCTCGCTTGTCTATGCTCTCAGTCCTAATCGGATCACTCCTGATTCCAGAGCAGATCAATAAGACAAAGCCAATGCTCCCTTTAACAGGAAGAAAAGGGTGACACGCTGATGGAAATGTGTAGTCTTACTGTGATTCTCTGCCATTATTAGAGTTTCTTCTATCATCATTCTTCTTTTCTTAAACTGTCAGTCACCCTGAAGCCTCCCTTCTGAGTTAGACCCCTGTCAGCTCCTATAGTCACATCATACCCACGGGAACTGAGATTGTCAGCCGAGACCCCAGGCAGCCCTGGAGAGAGCAAGAGGTCACGCTCCCCTCCACGGGAGAAGCTTCTCTAAAGATCTCTCTCCCGACCCAGGGAGAGGATGAGATTGAGTCAGCCTTCCCGTAAAAAGTCTCGTGATATGGTGCTATGCAGGACGTGGCCAGAGCCCCTCACAGGCATCTCATCAAAGCGGAGACCAAGTACCAGTCCTGACCCCAAGTGCATTACAGGTGGGCACTGGGGACAGCGGGAGCTCTGGGAGCAGCCTGGGCCCTGGGCACAGCAATGGCCCCAAATCAAATGATGACAGTGAATGTCCTTCCTTGTTCCTAATTTTTTGGGAAAAGCATTCAATATCTCCCCACTAGACAAGCTATTGGCTGCAAGTTTTCTAAATGCCCTTCATTAGGTTCAAATTTCTGTACAAGTTTAGTCTTGCTGAGGGTTCTTTTTTTAGTATATCATGAATGGACATTAAATATTGTTAAATCTTTTACTGCATCTACTAAACTGATCATGTTTTCTTATTTTTCATTTTTTCTCCAGTTAAAACTTAATCGTATTTGCTCAATATTGGGAATAGTAGTCTATGTCACAGTAAACATTCCTGTGATTAGGAAATTCATTATAGGTAAGTAGTTTGCTCAAACCTATGTCTCACAATCTGTAAACAATGCCAGCATCACTTTGGCGTTACAGTGAATATTAAAGCTGCTTGGAAGGGAACATGCTGGTTAGGTGTCTGCATAACAAACAGTCTGAATGACATTACTGGTACATAAGAAAAGGAGACATCAAACACACTCTCCTCCTTGGCAGACCAGGCTGATATATTCCATATTATGGATACCCTTGTTTGGGGATCAAAAGTTATCTGATTAATACGCTAGTAAACTGTTTTGTAGAGCTACTTTAAGAAGCACGTTACCAAATATTTTTTGTTTATTTATCATATAGTTGACAGTTAATAATATATAGTTTCAGATGTACCACATGACAATTTTTGTCTGGATTGCAAAATGATCAGCCCAAAAGGTCTAGTTAGCAACTATCACCCTACACAGTCACAAAAAAAAATTTTCCCCAAGGGGACAGCTTTTAACACGCGGCCCACGATGTGCTCATTCTATACTGGAAGCTCGCACTGTCTGACCCTATTCACCCATTTCCCCCAGGCTCCCCCTATGCCTTGGCCTCTGGCAATCACGCATCTGTGCTCTGGGTCCTTGAGCTCGGTTGTCTGTCTGTCTGTCTGTTTTAGATTGCACATGGAAGTGAGATCATATGGTATTTGTCATTCTCTTTCTGACCGATTACACATAGCATAAGGCCGTCCAGGTCTACCCGCAGTGTTGTAAATGGCAGGACTTCCTCGTTTCACCACAGAATAAGATCCCAGTGTGCGTGTGCGCATGTGCACGCATGTGCACGTGTGTGTGTGCACATGTGTGTACCAGATTATTCTCATCCACCCATCCATCAGTGACCACCTAGATTCTCCCCTGGCTTGAATATTGTCAATAATAATGCAAAAGCACGGGGGTGGGTATATTTTTGTGAGTTAGTGTTTTCATTTTCTGTAATTAAGTACCCAGAAGTGAGTGATAGTTTTACTTCCAAGTGTTTTTGAGGAACCTCTGTACTGTTTCAAATAGCAGGTACATCAGTTTACATTCCCACCCACAGGACACAAGGGTTCCCTTTATACCACATCTTCACCAACACTTGTTGTTTTGTTTGCTTGATTTTTTTTAAGAGCCAATTTAGGGGCACCTGGGTGGCTCAGTGGAGTGGAGCCTCTGCCTTCAGCTCAGGTCATGATCCCAGGGTCCCACGTCAGGCTCCCGGCTCAGCGGGGAAATTGTTTCTCCCTCTACCTCTTCCCTTCCCTCGGTTTGTGATCAATCCCTGGCTCAAATAAAAATAAAATATTTTTTTAAGAAGAGCCATTTTACCAGGAATGAGGTAATATTTCACATGGTCTTGATTTGCATTTCCCTGATGATCAGTGTTGTCAAGCACCTTCTTGTCCAGCTGTTGATCATTGTATACCTTCTTCGGAAAAATTTCTATCCACATCCACTGCCAATTTTTTATTGAATTTTTGTTTTGTCCTAGTGAGTTGTAGAAGTTCTCTCCCAACACCATTTATTGAAGGGACCATCTTTTCTCCACTATCTGTTCTTGGATCCTTTGTTATAAAGTGACCGCATATGCATGGGCTTATTTTTGGGCTCTCCTCTGTTTTACCTTTGTATTTGCTTTTCTGCCTATGTCATAATGTTCCAATTACTGCACTTTTGTAATATAGTTTGAAATCAAGAATCACAAACCTTCAGCTTTGTTCTCCTTTCTCAAGATTTCTTTGGCTATTTGAGATCTTTGTGGTTCCATACAAGTTTTAGGGTTGTGTGTTCTATTTCTGTGAAAAACAGCACTTCAATTTTAATAGGGATTGCATTGAATCAGGAGACTGCTTTAGAGAGTATGGACATTTTAACAATATTAATTCTTTGCATCCATACACATGGAATATCTTTTCATTTATTTGTGTCTTTTCAATTTCTTTGATCAATGTTTTATAGTTTTCAATGTATAAGTCTTTCACCTTCTTGGTTAAATTTATTCTTGGGTGTTTTGTTATTCTTGATGCAGTTGTAAATAGGATTTTTTTCTTAATTTCTCTTGCTGAGAGTTAATATTTGATGTATAGAAATGCAACCAATTTTTGAATTTTGAGTTTGTATCCTGTAATTTCTCTTTTAAATTTTTAAAAAAGATTTTATATGTTTCTTTGAGAGAGAGAGCACAAGTGGTGGCAGGAGATGGTAAGTGGTGGGCAGAGGAAGAGGGAGAATCTGACCCCCTGGGGAGCCAGGAGCCTGATGCAGGACCTGACCAAGATCATGACCTGAGTGGAAAGCAGACACTTAACCAACTGAGCCATCCGGTGCCCTGTGTCCTGCAATTTCAATGAAATATTTCATTAGTTCTAAAAAATATTTCAGTGGAGATTTTAGGATTTTAATTTTTTTTAAAGATTTTATTTATTTGTTTGATAGACAGAGATGTCGAGAGAGAGCACAGTGCAGAGGAGAGGGAGAAGCAGGACCTCCGCTGAGCAGGGATCCAGACATGGGGCTGCATCCCAGGACCCCGGGATCACAACCTGAGCTAAAGGCTGACAGGCAGATGCTTAACTGATGGAGCCACCCAGGCACCCTGTAGAATTTTTTATATATAATATCATGTCATCTGCAAATTGTGACAATTTTACACCTTTCTTTCCAATTTGGATGCATTTTATGCTTTTATTTGCCAAAGTGCTCTGGCTAGGGCTTCCAGTGCTACATTGGGTATGGACAGCCTCCTTATCTTGTTTCTGATCTTAGAGAAAAATCTGTTAGCTTTCACCATCATGTATGATGTTAGCTGTGGGCTTATCAGGTTCCCTCTGTTCTACTTTGTTGAGAGTCTTTATTGTGAGTGGATGTTGAATTTGTTAGATGCATTTTCTGCATCTATTGAAATGATCATATGACTGCTATCCTTCATTTGTGAATGTGGGGAATCACATGAAGTGATCTGTGGATTGGAACAACCGTTCTCCCTAGGATATATACAATTTGATCATGGAGCACAATCCTTTTACTGTGCTACTGAATTGGATTTGCTAATATTTTGTTGATTTTTCCCTTTATATTCATTAGGGATAATGGCCTTTATGTTGTTCTCTTGTTGCATTCTAACCTAATTTTGGTATCAGGGTAATGCTGATCTTGTGAAATGAATTTGGAAGTGTTTGTCTTCTTTCATTTTCTGGAAGAGTTTGAGAAGCATTGGTATTAATTCTTTGAATGTTTGGTGGAACTCACCAGTAAATGAATCTGTTCTGGCCCAGGACTGTTGTTTGTTGGGAGGCTTCTGACCACTGACCTGATCTCCTTATTAGTGATCTCTCTGCTTAGATTTTCTATTTCTTCATGAGTCAGTTTGGTGAATTATATATTTTTAAGAATCGACCAATTTCTTTTCAGTTGTTCAATTCGTGGGCATAGTTTTCACAGTATTCTCTTATGATCCTAATGATTCCTGTGGTATCAGTCATAATATCTCCTCTTCCATTTCAAATTTTATTTGTATCTTCTTTTTTTTTTTTGTCCGCATGAAAAGAAAAACTACAATTGTGTCAATTTTCTTTAACCTTTGAAAAAATAAGCTTTTGGTTTTATTGACCTTTTCTGTTATCTTTTTGCTAGATGTTTTCTATTTGTCCTGTTTTTTCTTTTTTGTTCCTTTTTTCATTTTCTCAGAGTTCAACACTTTTATTATTTTATTTTTATTTTAATTGACTTAGTATTTACATGTCTTTGAAAAACTTTATATGGTTGCCCTAGTTTTTATGATACATGCATTTAAATGATTTTGAGTTAATAATCAAATAATATCATACCTCTTAATGTGTGGCATAAGAAATGTGCTCGTTTCTCATTCTTCTCTGCCGTCCATTGTACATTGTTCTAATACATTTTAGTTTTGGCATGAACTACAAACACCAAACAGCTTCCCTATTATTGCTTTGCATGCTGTTTCTTCTTGCGGGCAACTATTTCTGTCTAGGTTTTGGGTTAGTTTGCTCTGATGGGTTCGATTAGAGTCATCAATTTGCATGTTGTTCGACTTTTCTTGTAGTAAAGACGGGAGCAATGCTCTTTCTTCCTCTTATATCCTTGAGGTCTTCCTAACTTTCTTTTAAATAATAAGAAAAAAATTCACATATTAAACTGCAAATTTGAATAAAAAATATACTTTTGAATGTGTGAGCGGTGGTAGGTGGTGGCTCTTTGTCTTCTCAAGAATGTGCAGGAGGGTGCCTAATGGCTCTGTTATGATTTTAAAAGTGCTCAGAGTTCCTAAGTATTCTGCTCAAGCGAACACTGACCAGTGGTCTCATCTTCTTAAGATATTTGTCCTCACTGAAGTTACCAATCTTATTAGTGAAAATTACTCTTGGCAACCTACAAATGTTCTAACCTATCCTCTGGAGTCTGAACAAAGAGCATCAAGAATCTCTTTTCCTTCTTTGAAAAGACATGCGTGTGTTACTGAGATACATGTTTTATCTTGGTTTCCACGGCCTGAGTGTTCTTTAGCTAAGGTGCAATATTCTGACAATGATATGTCTGGAGTGCAGAAGGAACTGTGAACACTAACACTGTTGCTTCACGCCTGCATGCTCATGGAGACATGGAGATATAAAGCAGCAAAACAACCTGAGGTTGCTCCTTTATTAAATACATCCGCTTCCTAGTCATGGGAAAGATGATTCAAGAATCAACGGCATGATCTACTCTATTTTTATAAATCCGCCAAGAGTACTAATTTTACTTTGCCTTTTTTTTTTTTTTTTTGCTTTCTATATGTATCACCAATCCTACTGTAAAGTCACAACTCAATGAAAATGTCTCATTGTTGGTCTTATTCAATCAAAAACAAAAAATGAATAGCCACATTTACCCAAGGTACATGCAGATATCTTAGTTCCCCTTAATTAATTGAAATGTTTAAGGCATTGACCTCTTCCGTAGGTATAGCACCAGTCCCTTCCACTTGTGCATGTTTATTCCCCATTTCTTTCATTCAAGTTGTGTTTACAACACAGCAGTATGCCTAACAACCTGTCTTCCCTTTAGTATCAGCAGCAGAAACAAAATAAGAAAACAAGTAGACAGGAAATAACAAGAAAATAAATAGGGGGAAAAAAAAAAAAAAAACAGGCTACCAAATCATGGCAGACAGTTTCCCCTGTCCCAGCCAAACACCATTCAGAAAAAAACAAATAAAGTAAATATCATTTAATCTGGTGGTTAAGGGTAATTTACTATATTTTATATTTATAGAGATGGGGAAATTACAAAGTAAATAATTTTCCATATTAGTTGACACTGAGCATGACATCCTTCCTCAGGGGAAAGGGAAGGACAGTAAACTAGAACATTGCCTATTTTGGGGAAACTTCGTTCAAGTTCCAAAACTGTCAGTTGAAAATTCCTTAACCTGAGTCTCATTTCTTCATGTCCTTACCAAGGTTACTCTGAGTTGTAAAATGTTTGAGAAAATGCATCATAAGGATAAAATGTGATGAAACTGTGACTTACTTTAATTTTATATGTCCTTGTTGAAATTATCTGGACAGCTGTAGTAGTGGGCTTATCCTGAGAAACACAAAATCTGAAGTTCAAAAATCCCATTACTCTTTTTTTTTTTCCAATTTAAATTCCATTAGCCAACATATACTACATCATTAGTTTCAGATGTAGCATTCACAAATTCATCAGTCGTGTGTCTATTACTCTTAAAGATACTAGTAATTACACTGACGTGGTGGCAAAGTACTACTTCATTTAAGGAGCAAGACTTCATAGGGTAAAATCAGGGAGTTCCACCCCTGGCTTCTGACTCTAGGTACGAGCCTGAGCTAGAAACATTACACTCTTACAAATAGCAAGAGAGACGACCATTTGGAAGTGCACAGTAACGCTTCACCAATTTCCCATTTGCGGTGAGAGTACACAACCCTGAGATTCCTCCCGAGAATTGCCTTCCAATCTTATGGCTCAAAGACAGAAATGCAATTATGGGAGATTTTTAAAAAAATAATTCCAGGTTTTCCTCATTGTGATAGATGGCTAGCATTGCTAACTTTGATGGTCTTATGAACATCGTTCCCACAGGGGGAATAAGTCTCTCATGTAAGTTTTTTCTTTGGACTTGGATTATCTTTACTTCAGAAAGTAATGTTAAGTTCCACTTTCGGTAACAAAAGAGAAAGTTCGTACTGGGCTGATTCTAAGACACGTAACTATAAATATTGTACAAATTAAAAAAAAAAAAAACCTATCTGAAGGCACTGGAGAGCAGGCATTTTATTACCAAATGATTCATAAATGGTGCAGAATCTAAGCACTCATGCGAACGGGACTTAGAAGTAAGCTGAACGTGGGCTGGTGCTAGAAAGACAGACTTTGCTGTTTGGGTCCAATCAAGTTAATTACCTGGTAAAACAACAAAAATCCTACAGTCTTTAGCAGACAATAATAGTCTCTGCATGTGACTTTAACCCTGTCCAGGAGATGATCCCAAATTACTCGATATATGAAAAGAACGTTGCTTATCATTAGGAAACAAATCACTGGGAGACACTGACCCAGAGTTGACAGATGTGGGAATCAGGAGGCAATGATCTGTAAAGCTGCTGTTGTAACTGTGCTCAAGATTAATTTAAAAAGAAAAAGTCTGAGGGCACCTGGGTGGCTCAGCTGTTAAGCATCTGCCTTCAGCTCAGGTTATGATCTCAGGGTCCTGGGATCCAGCCTCGCATCAGGCTCCCTCCTCCCATCTTCCTGTGGCAGGAAGCTACCCTCTCCTACTCCCCCTGTTTGTGTTCCCTCTCTCACTGTGTCTCCCTCTGTCAAATAAATAAATAAAATCGTTTAAATAAATAAATAAATAAAATAAAAAAGAAATGTTTTCAGAGGGGAAGATCATGAAAAAGAATAATAAAAATTCTGAAAGTAAAATATCCAATTTCTTAAGTAAACATACAATATCTTTAAAAATTGCCAGCAGATGGCCTTGACACTGGAATGGAGATGATTCAGGAAAAGCAACAGTGCATGTAGAATAGGTTGGTGGAAATTATTGATGTGGAAAGCAGAGAGGAAAAAAGATTTCTAAGGAAAGGTGCAGACCCGTGACATCTGTGGAACAGTATCAAAAGGAGTAACAAAGCAGCAGGAAAAAACAATAGTACACTGCATTCCTGTCTCTCGTGTTTTCTCCAAAGGTCGTATGGAACAGAAGGAGGGATACAGGTACACAAAAACCATGTCCTCAGAATAACATGCTCAAACTTCAAAATATCTTTAAGTAAACAGGAAAAAGAAAGTCAATAAATTTCAATCTGTCCTTTCTCATGGTTTCCCCTCACCCCTGAATTTAACAAGCCCACGTAAAAGGCTTTTTGATGAGCAAAAAGAGGATAAAAATAAATTCTGAAAAAGAAAAAGAAAGCTATCAGAAGAGGAAGTGTGATCCAAAACTATTGCCAGAAAGACTAGGTTTGCACCAGGTACAAAGTGCTAAAACGTGTCTGGGAAGGTCAGTCTGTGAACCTCACAGAAGAGACAATGGTACATGCTGTTGGAAGAGGCATTCCTCAAGATGCAGAGCCCCCTTGGGGAGGAGAAAGGCAAACTGGAAGGAGAAAGCCACTTCAGCATGGGGCGGAGAAGGTGCCAGGCTAAGGGCGGGTGTTTAGGGCTCTGCAGAACAGAAGAGAGTCAAAGGGATAAAGGACATGCAATATTTTTCCCATGAAAACAACAACAAATAGTTGTTTGTGTCTCCACGTGGCTACTCTGGCAGGTAGGCAAGTCTCTAAACTAAGAATCTTGTAAAATACCCCCAAAACTACAGGATTAACAAGGAGAAGGTGGTATTACTGTCAGGTCTTAGAATAAAAAAGTCACCTCAAATCAACTGAAGAAAACTCTCCTCACAGAAATAATAATGGAAAGAGCAAAACTCTCAGACAACAATCCTCATGGAAATAAATATATGCAAACAAACGTCTGAGTGCATTGAGAAAAGAAGCTTGAACTAGAAATTGAAAAACAAAGAACAGACATGGGGGCACCGGTGGCTCAGTCTTTATGCCTCTGCCTTTGGCTCAGGTCATGATCTCAGGGTCCTGTGATGGAGCCCCTCTTCAGGCTCCCTGCTTGGCAGGAAGCCTGCTTCTCTCTCCCACTCCCCCTGCTTGTGTTGCCTCTCTCACTCTGTCTCTCTCTGTCAAATAAATAAATAAAATCTTTAAAAAAAAAAAAAAAAAGGACAGACATGGACAAATATGAAGCAGTACTGAAAAGAGAATTGGTTGAAATCAGAAAAGAAAAGGAAGAAAAGGCAATTACCTTTGGTAGAGAAAGAGCATAGAAAATATAACAAGATACTGGATATTATAAAATATTATGACAAAGATAAGACTGAATACGTCAGTTGTCTCAGTAAGGGTAGATGGAGTTAACTAACCCATCGAAAGGAAAAAAGATATTTTCAATCTGGCTTATCAAGAAAGACTCGATTAGCTGGACCATACAAGAGACAAACCTGAAAGAAACAATTCTAAGGGACCAAAAACAAAGAAGTAGAAAAAGTTGTACAAAATAAATGGAAACTCAAAGAGAGCAGTTATCCCAACATCAGACAAAGTAAGCTTAGGCCAAAAAGCATGAACTGTAATCCAGAAGCATACTTTCTCACCCCAAAGCTGCCATCCACTAAGTATAATGCACATGAATGCTTATGAATCAAGTAACATAGCAAATACGATACATCACAGTGTTTATATAAATATAATACAATACGGTACAGCATTATGACGCAACCATTTCAGCGGATGGAAAAAAATATGTCTGGATGCGCGCTAATAGACGTGACCATTCGTCTTGCAGAAGAAGGCAGACCAAGTGAGCAAACAACTTGTAGGAGGTCAGAAACCTGACGAACACTGTCAGTACGATACATCTCATGGACATGTATTAATGTGCACCCTAACCTCACAGTTACTCTCATTTCTCACATGTGCATGGGACGTGTGTGTGTGTGCACACGTGTGTGAGATCATGTAGAAAACATCTGCATATTCTGATCTGCAATAAAACTAGAAATTAAAATACAAAGGCCTTTCCACTTGGAAATTAATAAACCTACGGAACAACCCTTGGGTGAAAGAGGAAATTAAAGATGAAGCTACAGAATTTTCTAAAACTGAAATGATGAGAAGGCCACACCCCAGAAAGCAGTGATCAGGGGGAAGTTAATAGCGCTAACCTTATCAGCATGAACATTTACATAATTAAAGTAATGAATTAAATTCCCAGCTCTAAAAAAATAAGAAAAAATAGACAAAGATAACAAAATAAACCAGAAGAAGGCGTGAGGAAGGAAATAAAAGTAAAAACAATTAGTGATGTGGAGAATATAAAACAGCAGACTTAATTAATGAGATATGCTTGGCTTTGGAAATATTTATAAAAAGACAAATTACCAGCCAAGTTGATAAAGAAAATAGGAACAAGACCAAATGTACAAAATAGGAAATGATAAGGATATCATTATCGATATTTAAAACCCCAAACAGTGCTTTGACCTTTATGAAAACAAATGTGAAAATCTAAGGAAGTGGTTAAACTCCCCTGTCATATAATATGATTTACTGAAGAAACCAATTCTGTTTAACCCAACTCCAAGCATAAGGAGTACTTGGTGTTCAAGCTACAGGCAGGTACCACACACACCCTCTCTTTGTGTCTAAGTGGTTTCCTTGGAACAAAGAAAGATCTGGAGTGTTTGGGATCATTATAATGAAACAGTACAAGGGCTACATACTTTTGGTTTGTCCTGACTTTTTGATTTATTGGAAATTTGCTCCAGTCCTCCCTGGGAAAGGGAAATAAGGCATCTCAGGAAGCCATTGCAGCACACTGCTGCATTTTTAAAAGGCTGCTTAATTTTTTATGTAGAGCAGCTACAGGGAATGCCAGGGGTGTGGGGCTGGCAGGACTCCACGTTCTGCTCTTCCAGGAGTTTGAATATCAGTGAAGGATTATGTATTAAACTATCTGATGGACTGTTGTATACCTTGGGGCATGGGGTAGAGCCAGAACAATTTAAGTAACCGTATTAATAGTTAAAGGGAACATAAGAGTTATGGCTCCTGGGGAAGGAGCCTTTTGCGATTAGCTAACATTGACTTTGGCTTTGAGGGTCATCCAGTGTCACACGCCTGAAAGGAACAGGCTGCCATTATTTGCAACCACCACTAATAAACACCCCATTAATAAAAGCTCATCATTGTTTTTCATCACTGAAATGTGCTTGTCAAACGTCGTGAACATAAGAGGATGATCAGAACCCAAATAGCGATGTGTCCTCTCCCGGAATAAATCAGCCGTACCCACTGCTCATGACCGTCAACATAACAAGGGATCAGAAGGACCACAGAGAAAGGTTGGCCTCTGCTGCTGTAGGCCCACTTCATTCCTACAGTTAACTTAAAAATGGAACTGATTTGGAAAAAATAATAATAAAGGGACAGATTCATGGACACAGAACCTTTTGAAAGATGGTCTTTGTGGTTCATGAGTGAAGTCCGAGTACATTAATGCAGCCCGAGTGGGAGACCTCTGTGCCTCACTCTATGCTCCTTAGACATAAGCCACAGCTGTGAGGTTCTCTCCCCCCAGGAGAGAAGGCCCAGCCCAAAGAGTAGGATCAGCAAATAGGAAATAACCAGAATGGAGCCGTGGTTTCGGCATGATGGTGGAACATCGCCACAGGGGACATCTGCCTCCTGTGAGCTCTGAAGCATGCTAAGTAAGCAAGATGGTTAATGAAGATTTTCAAAACTTGAGGGTAAGGTACACAGCTAGGTTAAATCGTATGGAGGAAAGTTTTTGGTTAAAATAGCATAGTCCTCATTAGGATTTAACTCAATAACCTCGACGTACACTTCATTCCAAACTCAGGCTGAACCACCTTAACCTCATCAACACTCAAGAGGGCTCCTGTGGGCAGAAGCTTCCTGTCCCTCTTCCAGTTGTTTCCGCTAAACTGCCTCCAGCCTCTTCTGACTGGTGCACTTGGGGGTCTCTCCACTCTTCTGGGCTTCTGCATCCACTGGGATGATCTCCGGCCAGGACTTTGGTAGCGATGCCTGTCTCACCTAGAGTCCTTCCTCTGCTGACTTCTGGCTGCTTCTATCACGACAGTCCCCAAACTTGAGTGACCCCCTGTCTCTCCTCGATAGGGTTCTGGTAAAAATTCCATAAGATATCAACTGCAGCAAATTCAGTCCTCTGCAAATTTATAATTTCTAGTATCACCTGTTGCCACAGTTTTGCTCAACATATGGAAGTCAGTCTCCGTTGTGTTTTTCTTTTTCTTTTTAAATTCCCAAGTAATTCCAATGACATCATCTTCATATCGTCCAACTCATGACCTTCTTTGCTCCCGGATGTCCTTAGATGAGCTTGGACCTGCAAGTGTTTCCACAAACTCCATTCTTCCAACTTCAAAATGCTCTCTGGTCTCCTACCATAGAAGCTCCTCTTCCTAAGGGAGATCTCCAGTGACGCCTGCCTTTTCCACACACAGTTCTCTTCATCATTTCCTCCTGTCAACTCTGAAAATGTGCCCCATCCATTATCCCAGATATCACATATCTCATCCCTCTCTCTCTGTGGACTCCTTTTACTCAGCCTAGAAACAAATCACTCACTTGCACAACACAGACATCCACTACAGGCTGAGAGTTTATGTCCACCTCAAAAACCAGAGAGCCTTAGGTGACACTACCTTCAATGAGATTTTTAGACAGAGTTTTAATATCATTGTATGAACCTGAAAGTTGATAATCCATGTATGACTAATATAACTCTCAATCATAGAAGCAGAAGAAAATGCCCTTAGTTATTCTGGGGAAAATATAAATTTCCAACAGACAATTTTAATACCAAATTTATAGCGTAGATTTTATTTGGACTGTGAAGTTGTTTATAGCTGAATGCAATATAATATCCACTCACTTGTCATTTCAGAAATATTGCTTGCTGTTTCAGGAGTACATCTTTGAAAGTGCAAGAAAGTTACATACTCTATTAATTTAATAAAAAAAATCTTTAGTTTATAGTATCAGTTGTCATCCAGTGATAAACATCAAAAATGGATTTTCTAAGAGAATGTATAGCTAAAAAGAAGCAAATCTAAAGGAATTAATATCACTTGACCAACCAGGCAATGAATCTTTCCTCAATATATATTCGTGTTTTTAAAAGTGTAATTTAAAAGCTAAAAGCTGCATTTCTCATTCTTGGCAAAGAATATATGCATTGACATTTTCATCCATATAATGCTGAACTTTGAGAAACTGGTAAACATGCATTTCTTGGGCTCTTTTCAAATAACCGAATGTAAAGGCACTGACTGGAACGTACACTGATGAATGATGTTCCTGTTAAAACAAAGCCCATTTTTATCGGGAAGGAGACAAACCATAAGAGACTCTTAATGTCACTAAGCAAACTGAGGGTTATGGGGGTGGGGGGGGGGAGGATGGTAGGGAGGTGGGGTGGCATTACGGACACTGGGGAGGGTATGTGCTTTGGTGAGTGCTATGAAGTGTGTAAACCTGGCGATTCACAGACCTGTACTTCTGGGACTAATAATATATTATATGTTAATAAATATATTTAAAAATTATTTTAAAAAGGAAAAAAAAAGCCCATTTTTAAATTAGCAATTCCAGTTTTTCTTTTCAATTTGTGATCAAATTGTCTTAGGTTAGTGGGGAGTTTTTAAGAATGTTGTTTCTGCACTTTATTATTAAATACAGGAGAACAACGGTGTTATTTCAGTAACTGCAGGGTTTTTTTTTTCCTTTGATTTATTTTTGAACTTTTGCTATAGAATTAAAAGCCAACAAAAGAAGCTTTTAGGGTTGACATAGAAAACTTCTTAGGCACTTAAAAATAAGAGTAGGAATGATCAGTTATCAACAAATACCTAAACACTTGTGTGAAAAAAGCAAAATTCCGCTGAGTAAATGTAAAGCGCCAGTTAACTGTGTTAAATGATTCATGACTAGGACAGCATCCTCATCCCCCGTGGGGGAGCAAGAGAAGAGAGTTCCACAGAACTCTGCGGAATGGAAGGTTTTTACAGGCAAAAAGAGGGTGAGAAAAAGGAATTTATTAGCAAGGAATGCATTGTTTCAGGGGAGCTCACCCTCCAAGGGGAACAGAAGGGGCCTATGGAGGGATTATCTCCTAGTGCTGACCAGGAAATTCCAGTCTGCTTGGTGAAAGGGCAGGGGTGGGAGGGGGAGGGTAGTGGTGATACTGTGCTTAGGTGAGGTTTTAAGACTTCACTGACTGACTTAGGTCCTTAGCATCATTAAGTGACATCATTTTGGGCCTGTGGTTTTCTTCTTAACAACTAGAACATATATACCTTTTGGCAATGAAAATTTCAGCACCGCAACTAAAGTGGAAAATTGAGGCAAATCATTAGGCCACGAAGCTTGTTTACTTCTTCCGAATAGCTTGAATATTTTGCAACTTAACATTTCTCTCAGTAAGGAAGAAAGCATGTTCATCGAATATACTTCTTAATGTAAGGACTGTCATGTGCCCATTTTCAGTAGATTTTATTTATGATGCAAATATGATAATTGTGTATTTTTAAAATATAATGGAATATGAAGTGTAATACTGATAATATGAACTCAATATAGAGAAAAAGATAAATCCAATGTGGTCTCTTTTCCCACCTTTTCCTGCACACAATCCTTCTTCAGAGGTAAGCTCGACCCAGCCATTTCCCCCCTTACACAAACCAGCACACCTACCCACACACCAGCAGGATCGTACTGACACCACGTTCCTTATCTTGTCTCTAGCTACCTACCTAGTTTGCTTAAAAAGGGAAGCAAGTAAAAATAAAATTTATCTTTTCAGAGTTCTGGAAGCTAGAAGTACAAGATCAAGTTGTTGGCAAGGCTGATTCCTTCTGAGTCTGCTAGAGGAAATCTATGTCAGGTGTCTGTAAGGTTTTCCGACGAAATAAACACACCAGGCGAAGTGGGTGTAAAGCAAGGTTTATTAAAGGTTCTCTCCGGTGAAGTTTCAGGGCCCAGGTGAAGGGGAGCCGAGAAAGTTGCACCGGGAGGAGGTGGGCACCCTCGGGCGAGGTTCCCCAACTCTGGAAAGCAGAGTGGGGGAAGTCGCGCCCAAGGCAGGGAGGAGGGGGCTTTTAAGGGGTCTTGGGGAAAGCTCAGGGGTCTTTTGGCAAGTCTCCCTTATTTGGATATCCCGCCTGCTCATCGGGATCCCATTGGTCCACAGGAGCCCGGGGCGGGGGTCTCAGATTCCTGCTTGGGCCTTTGTTCTCCTGTCCGAGCTCAGGTCTTGTGGCGGGAACTTTCGCCATCTTTGGTAGCCCTTCCTGCCAGCCCAACAGTGTCTTTCCTAGATCCTGGTGGTTTGTTAGCAATCTTATGTGCCCCTTGCTTTGTAGATGTGTCACCCCAATCTCTGCCTTCAAGTTCACATGACATTCTCCCCATGTGCATATTCGTCTCTGAATCCAAATCCCCTCTCTATCAGGACACCAGCCATATCAGATTAGGGCGCCCATGCCACCCCCACATGACCTCACCTTAACTCTATCTACAGTACCCTATTTCCAAGGTCGCTTTCTGAGATACTGGGGATTAGGTCACAAATTTGGGGGATAATCACAATTCCACAAAGGACTTTGACTGTGTGTTATTTTATGGAAAGAACAGAATGAGCGCACCATGCCTCACTGAGCTGGGTCAGTCCTGAGCAACCATGGGACTGAGCAAGGGAGGAGCAGGTCTCTTGTACCTGTTCCAGTGCCATCAGAAGATGGTGGCAGCACAGGTGCTGGCAAAGGAAGGCAGCTATTGTCATGTATGGTAATGACGGGGCTTGGGGACAAAAAGCCTTTTGCATATAAAAATCTGAAGTCAAATCACAGACATGACAGTTCTTTAGTGAACAGAATTTATACATGTACTCAGTCTCTTGAGCTCTTGCTTGAGGAAGCCATTAGTTGTGACCACCTATCTTAAAGCACGTGTACTATTCAAGCTTGACTGTGTGTGCACGTGCAGAGACATGTGTGTATGTACAGATATATGAAAGTGTGTACATACACATGTAGGCTTTTCATGCTTCTTGAATGTTTATTGATCTGTCATTACTGCACTTTGACTCAGGATGACACGTGGTCCAGAGTTCCTTCCATTTGCTCCAGTGGGACTGCCTGTCCTCTAACTACAACATGAGAACATTTTTTTTTTTAAGATTTTATTTATTTATTTGTCAGAGACAGAGAGAGAGCAAGCACAGGCAGACAGAGTGCAAGGCAGAGTCAGAGGGAGAAGCAGGCTCCCTGTGGAGCAAGGAGCTTGATGTGGGACTCGATCCCAGGATGCTGGGATCATGACCTGAGCCGAAGGCATCTGCTTAACCAACTGAGCCACCCAGGCGTCCCCAACATGAGAACATTTAACTCTGCCTGTATTTTCAGTTATCTACAAAATTTTGGTTTAAGAGAAATTCCTGAGTTTTGTAAATTAAGAAGTCCCTGACTTATAGAGAATCGGGGGAGTACTTTTAATATCAGCCTGATGGAATTCATATGAATTGGGTTGGGGTTTGGGAGGATTGGTTGTACCTGATTAGAATTTCTCCACTGGGTATCATCTGAGGAATCATGGAGACCATCGTGTGGTCTCATCACAGAGAAAGCCAAAGTCCAGACCCACACCAGTGGGATCTCAAAATGCCCGCACTCTCACAGTGTTTGAGTTGGAGGAGATGTGAGTGAGCAGTCTGCTTATGATATCCATAGGCGATGAGAAAGGCCCATTTGATGCAGTAAAAGAGCATGAAGACAGCAAGATGGGATAAAGCTGGTTTACAGTAATGCCCCTCACTCCACAGGTTGCGTTCAGTTTTCCAGGGTCAACTCTTGTATCTAGATGCCAGATGGAGTCCATCTCTTCCTCAGGGGAAAATATAAGGAGCAAAAACCATTTTCCCCAGGATTAGTTTCTCCTACCTTCAGTTTCAGATGATAATTAGAAGATCATTGATGCCTTCTAGTTAGAGAAATTCTCATAGAAGAGAGAGACTGAGGAAATAAAGATCTTTTATATCAACTGAGAGTGATATTTTTTTGATACCTTCATCTACAGCAGCCTCAGTAAAACAGATAAGAACAATACACGTGCCCTTTCCAAAGGGCAGCCTTTTGTTTCTAGACAAATAGAAGTAGGTCAAGAGCCAACCCCATGTTTTAAGTAAATAGAAGAATAGGAAGGTGAGCCACTGTAGAAAGCCTGAATATGTTTCATGGGCTTAAATTAGGTGAGAAAATTATAGGCAAAAATGAGGAGTAAATATGTGAACAGCTGACCTAGATTCTTTGAACAGACTTCTGTAAAAAGGAGCTTCCCTGAATTTCTACTGATTACTCCTAGATCCTATTACTAGTAATTTGAAGAAGCCATTATTTGGTTAATTGATTAAATAGAAGAGGATGGCTGCCTGGGTGTCTCAGTGAGTTAACCATCTGCCTTCAGCTCAGGTCATGATTGCAGGGTCCTGGGGTGGAGCCCCGCTGTGGGCTCTCTGCTCAGCAGGGAGCTTCCTTTCCCCCTCCCTCTGCCCTTTCCCCCACTCATGTTCTCTCTCTCTCAAATAAATTAATAAAATCTTAAAAAAATAAAAATTAAAAAGAGTAAGAGAAATAAGAGATTTTATCTGTATTTCCTTCGCTGGAACCTTTCTTTTATTTATGTTGTAAGGGCCTATTTAGCCAGAGTGATTCCATCTTGGATTAGACAGTCATTTTGTTGTTTATGCAGTAAAACTTAAACTGACCCTGCCCCGCCCCCCCACCCAGGGGGACTTAATTAAAAGTAAGCCTGGGAAACCAGTCCCAGGTAACAAAGCCCAAATACAAAGGTGGATCAGGCCAGGTGGAGGTAGCCAATCAGTGGGGCACACACTGTCTCCCTAGCTACCAAGGAGTGTGGGTCCCGCCTTTTGGGTGCCAATTCTGATCAAGGTGATAGGCTAGTTCAAATATCTACTAGGGTAAATTGTAATTCAATTGGTCACTTATGTGTGACCTAGGATGACTGTGCAGTTTTCTCTGTGTGTTGCAATCTCATTGGTCACCTGTGTGTGGCCAGGCTCAACCACATGGTCTTTGCCCTTAAAAGCTAGTCTGTGGGGCAGAGAGAGGTCACTCTCTCTGTAAGAGGCATGGCCCTGGCTGGTCGGTTTGATTCTCGATGCTTGGCATGAAATAAAGCTTTGCTTGACCTTTGCTTTGTATCAGTCTTGTTTCTTTGACCACGGACCCAACATTGTAGATACAAGTTTCTGACCAATATTTTCCTTTTTCCTAAATAATTTATTTTAACATTTCATGCAAGGCAGGTCCATTGGAAAAAAAAAAAAAAAATCTTGATTTTCATTTGTGGGAGAAAGTATTTTCCCTTCACCTTTAAAGCATCAATTTGCTGGATACAATATTCCGGTGGGTGACTTTTTGCTTGTGTTTTTATTTTTTCTTTCAACACTTTAAGTAATTCATTTTCTTCTTGCTTGTGCAATTTCTAAAGAAAAGGTCCATCATGATGCTTCCCTTGCTTCTCTGTACATAATTAGTTTTTTCCCCTCTTATTTCTTTTAGTGTTTTTCTTTCTCTGTGATTTCCTGTGCTTCAGATCCGGTGTCTCTGCGTATAGAGTTCTGGGTGCTTGCTTTGTCCAGTGTTCTCTGAGCTGCTGGGGTCTGGGGCTCCATGTTTATCATGAACTTGGAGAAATTCTCGACAATTATTAATTCAGATATTTCCTTTGTGCCTTTCTGTCTTCCTCCTGTGTCTGTAGTTCCCATGACCTCTGTCACACCTCTGCTTACTTATCTTCCTATTGAGATGTAAGCGACATCCTGCATTTTCCACTGAAGCATCCACCTGCTGCATTTACAAAAATCAGGGCATCAGATTAAGGGTTTGAACTCTTTCCTAGAAAATGCCTTTCTCCGGAGGAGACTGCAAAGATGTTGTGCACTGGCTTCCATTCTCTTGGACACACCTCCTTAGACTTCTGTAAGTATGACAGAAGCTTTCTCCTGAGGCTAAAGCTTGTGGACAAGCAAATAGACCCCTTTCTCCAAAAGGCAAGGGTGTGTTTTGTCTATCTGAGCAGAGTACTGGGAGCCTGCCCAGAACTCTCTTTCACTGTTGCATGGGACCCAGAAACATAAGCTCCCTGGCCTTCAGAGCCAGGTGATGTAGGGGTGACCCTGAGGTGGCAGTCACAAAAATTAGGTCACCGGACATAAATACTAGGGCACCGGACACCTGTAAAAATCTTATTTCTGGAAGATACTGCACAGCAGGGGAAGAGCACAAAGATGGACCTACTGGCTGGAGAAAGAAGAGAAGGAACACAGACATGGCACCCTCTGGAAAAAGGAGAAGAAAAGAAAAAAAAAAATGAAAGAAGTGAAAAGAGATAAAAACTGTTTTAAAAAGAGAAAAAGAAAGGTGTTGGCTGTCAAGCTTGAGCAAGATGAGATTATACCCACCAGCTGGATTGTAATTATGGTCCCCCTGGAAAAGGAGAAAAGATGGTACCCACTGGCTTCAGAGAAGCAGGGAGAAAGCAGAAGATGTGCCTATGAGCCTCTGTCCCTACAGCATTTTCTTCCAGCAGGTACCTGACCCTCAGACTCACATTCTAAAAATAGCAAATGTGTCCCTTTCACAGAAAATCTGGGTGGTTTTCAAAAGGCTGTTCAGGTTCCTGGACTGGCTGAGTCCGTGGGCTAGCCTGTTAAGAGCCATAGCCCTGAAGGTCTCATGGGCACAAGCCCCATTGTTTATCAAAGTCAGATGGTTTGGGTGCCAGTCTTTACAAGTTGAGTTGTCCAGTGTGGGGTTGAACACTTCACCCTTGAGGGAGAACTCTGGGTATTGCATTCCCTCCCAGCTGTGAGTTGTCACACCAGTGATGGAGCTTATGGTAAGATTGCTGCCATGCATTCTACTTACGGACCAAGTTCTTCAGTTGTTGCAGGTCTATTCTGACTTTGTATTTCTTTTGCATTAATCTGGGTAGTTTGTGTGTTTCCAGGAAGTTTCCCACTAGATCTAAGTTTATCTACTTTGTAGGCAGGTAGTTGTTCTGAGCACTCCCTTGTGAGTCTTACTTCATGTAAGATCTGTAAGATCAGTTGTAATACGTCTTTATCATTGCTGATTTCAGCCGATGTTTCAGATGGTTTAGACAAAGTTGCTCATTTTGTTAATCTGACAGAGGAAAAGCTTTCAATTTCGATTTTTTAATTTAATTTTTGTTTTAATTTTGTTGATTTTGTCTCTTTTCCTCTTTTTTAATTTTTAATTTTTTAAATTTATTTTCAGCTTAACAGTATTCATTGTTTTTGCACCACACCCAGTGCTCCATGCAATCCATGCCCTCTCTAATACCCACCACCTGGTATCCCAACCTCTCACCCCATGCCCCTTCAAACCTCTCAGATTGTTTTTCAGAGTCCATAGTCTCTCATGGTTCACCTCCCCCTTCCACTTTTTTAAATTTTATTTCCACACTATTCTTCGTTGTTTTTTTCCTATCTTCTGGTTTGGGGCTCAGTTTATTTTTCTCATTTCTCAAGGCAGAAATTTAGGTTATTGATTTTTTTCTTTTTTAATTTAGGCATTAATAACTGTCAATTTCCCTGTAAGCACTGCTTTTGCGGCCTCCCATACATTAAGCTATGTTGTATTTCTGTTTTCAGGCATCTTAAAGTATTCCCTAATTTTCCTCATGATTCTTAACTTGAACCTTTTGTTATTCAAGAATATCTGGTTTAACTTCCACTCATTTGTGAATGTTCCAAGTTTCTGTTGATGGTTGACTTTTAATTTAGCTTCATTGTTGTAGACAGCATACTCTGTATGATTTCAGCTTTTAGAAGTTTATTGAGACTTTTTTTATGGCTAACCAGATGGCCCAACTTGAACAGGGTTTCGTGTGCCTGTCGGGAGAAAGCATACTCCGTTGGGGTCTGGTGCAGGGCTCTGTAGATGTGCGTTAGCTCTAGTTGGTTTGTTCTGACTAGGAATTCTAGTTGATCCTCCGGTAAGTTGTTCCCCATGACTGAAAGTGACACTTTGATAGTCCCCACCCACTATCTTTGAACTGTCTACTCATCCCTTGAATTCTGTTAAGTTTGCCTTAATATATTTTGGGCTTCTGATTCTAGGTGTCTACATATTTCTCATTGTTATATCTCTGTGAAGAGATTATTATAATATATTCCCCTTATTTCTAATGAAATGTCTTGCTTTCAAATCTATTTTATCTGATGTTAACATAGACATTGCAGTTTTTTTATGATTTGCTATGTGGCTAGTATACCTTTTCCTATCCTTTTGCTTTCCATCTACTTGTATACTCAGTCTTCAGAATTTCTACTATAGAGAGTATATAAGTTGGGTCTTGCTTTTTTATAGTCCAATCTGAAAATTTCTGCCATTCCATTGGGTTGTTTAATTTATTCATATTTAACATTATTGAGAAGGTTGAATTTAAATTGGCTCTTTTGTTCTCTTTTCCTTTGTGCAGTATGTCCTTTATGTTCTGTTCCTAATTTATCAACTTCTTTAGCATTAGGAGGATATTTTTTGTTTTAAAATATTATTTCTCTCAATGATTTTCAACTCTATGCTTTTAATTTCAGCTAAATTAATTCCAGTGAGATAAATATTTTGATCTTATATAGCCTCTGTCATTATGCACATAATCTCTATATATTATGATAATGGACACATTTTTATAATTATTGCTTATAATTTTATAAAATTTAATAAAATTCAGAGGAGGAGAGAGCAAGTATATATTTCTAGAGTTTGTTGTATTAACCTTCTATTTACTGTTTATTTTCATTTCTTAATGTGTATCTAAATTACCATCTAGTATTATTACCTTCTAGTATTATTTCCTCATTGCGATACAATCTTGTTCTCACCTGCCTTCTTTTTACTGTGTCACATGTATTAAAGTTTACAGTTTATATTTTATAGTCTCACTAATACATATATAATGTATACTTCTTATTTATTTATTGAGACTGAGAGAGAGAGAGAGAAGGAGAGCAAGGTTGTAAGCAATGGGAGGGGCGGAGGAAGAGGGAGAGAGAGAATATCAAGCAGTTTCCCTGACACGCAGCAGTGCAGAGCTCAAGGCAGGGCCTGATCTCACGACCCCGAGATCACGAATTGAGCCAAAATCAAGAATCAATTGCTCAACACACTGAACCACCCAGGCACCACAGATATATTTTTTAAATCTGCTAACAGAAAAAGGAAGAATAAATGTGCAATTATATTGTCTTGTATAATTATTTACATAATTTTCTTTACCAATGGTCTTTTTCCTCCCTATGGATTCACATTACTGTCATATTTCTTGCATTCAGCCTGAAGAATTTCCTTTAGAGTTTTGTTTAAAGCAGGTTGGTGAGTAACAAGTGCTTTCAATTTTTGTTTATCAGAAAATGACTTTATTTCCCCTTCACTTTTGAAAAATAATCTCATGTGATATAAGATTCTTGTCTTAAGGTTTTTGTTTTTTTCTTTTTTCCTTTCAATTCTTCAAATACGCCATTCCTATCTTCTGGTTTCTACTCTTTTTGATGAGAAGTGACCTGTTAACTTTACTGCAGTTCCCTTGTACATAATATGTTGTTTGTGTCTTGCTGTTTTCAGGATGTCCTGTGTCTGGTTCCCAGCATGTCGAGTCCAGTGGGTCTGAGTATAGATCTCCGTCCCCCAGACTACCAGGAAGCCCCTTTGTAACACTTTGACTTTGAACCTCGGCAATGGTTCCAGGCAGGAAGTTTAGCTTCTCTGAGCAACACCTTTGCTCTCTTGATCTTGTTTCTACTTCACATTTGTTGGGTTTATATATTTTTTTAAGATTTCATTTCTTTTATTAGAGAGAGAGTGCACGTGAGAGAGAGAGAACAGGAGCAGGGACAGAGAGAGAGGGAGAGGGAGAAAGCAAACTCACTGCTGAGCAGGGAGCTGGATGTAGGACTCGATCCCAGGACCCTGGAATTATGACCTGAGCTGGAGGCAAATACTTAACGACTGAGCCACCCAGGAGCCCCTTTAGGGTTAAAAGAAAAACAAAAACAAAACAAAACAAAATCCATGAATCCTAGTTCTAAGAACTCTACCTTTCTGAACAAGTCACTCAACTTCCCTCATTTATAGAAAGAATACGACAACTGAGCCTTCTTACTGGATCTTTAAATTATGTTTCCAGGACTCCAGCAATCAATTGCTGGTATACGAAGCAATTTTAATGTTTTCATATGTTTTTGAGTGGGATAAACAATTGGAAAATGCTTTAAAAATGTTTTCCCTTTGCAGATTTTGAACTTCGGAAGCATGTCATATGTGTTGCAGAGCTCTGTGATTTTGATCACTGTAGATCTTCAGGGGCTAGCTCAGAGCCTGCAGGTGGAGGTTTCTGTCTGCCTTTGGCTAATCATGTGACATTGGTTCCAGTCAAGGCAATTTGTACCCGAAGTTTAAACTCAAGATTTGGTATATGGAAATGTAAGGGGACCCTAGGGTTTTTCTGGTATCTTAGCTGAAATCATTCTAGCTTAAAGAGCTAAGTGGTATGATTTTATGGAAAAGATTATTGTTGGCATAATTTTACCTCCCCACAAGGTAATTCCCTTCTTTCTTACAGGAAAACAATATGTTTTTGACAGCAGCTCTGCATTTTAGCCAGTGTCACAGAATGCCCCATTATTGTCTAACTGAAAATCTTTTGTTTTTGTCTTTTCCCTTTGGAGACCTGTGTTAGAGGTTATGAATGGGTCACCCAAGGGAAATATTCAAGGAAATTAAAAATGACAATTCTTTAAAAAATTAAAGTAAGTCTATGAAGTATTACAATGTCAAGTGTAATATAAATAATTGCAACTCTAATGAAAAGTTGATTATCTATTTAGCAATAAATTTAAGGACAATTATTTTAAAGCATTATTGGGTTTAAACAAATTGCAATCATATTGAGGCTATGAATAAAACAACACTAAAGTTTGCAAAATATCATCACAAAAATCTGGACACCTACGTACTTGGATATGGAACCCCTTAGTCACGTAAGTGATAGTAAATGAGGTAACACTATGTTCCAATTACTCTATATGAAATGGTGCATAAAAACATTATGTCTAGATGAATCAATGTTTAAAATTATTTAGAATCAATGTAAGGAACTTCAAAAATTACTTTCTGTTGGCTTTTCATTCCATCACAGATAATTTAAGATTTTGTGCTGGATTATTGTTTAATAGATGTTAAATCAATGCACTGGAATAATGTAAACCTAAGTCACTTAATCTGCATACACATTGATTTTTCTTTTTTAAAAAACAAGTTCCAAAACTCTTTTTCTAAAAAACATTTATTTTTATAAAAATGAAATCTAGCAATTGCTGTTATTATACAATATCAGATTTTTTAGATGATCTACCACTACCAATAATATCACCACTATTAGTTGAAAACCTGCTAAATTCTAGGCTTGTTAACATAGAACAATAACCATAGTTCATACTTTGAAAACTGTTAGATTATTCCAGGCATCACTCTAAGCATTTTTTCTGTAATAATTTCTTAGTCTTTCTGTTGTTATCACCATTGCCTAAATAAAACAGACACAGAGAAGTTAGCCACCTGCCCACTGTCACACAGTGGAGCCTATATGCGAAACCAAGACTGACCGGGGACTAACCCCAGTGCTGGCGCTGTCCATCCTGGTGTCATGGAGACTTGAATTTGAGCACTTGTTTGCTATTCATGAGGTCTGTAAATTCAGAGACCACTTAGATGCCCTGAGCCCCACTTAGTTCGTTTATAAAATTGGTATTAGTAAGAACAACAATGACACCCATCTGATGATGTTGTTAAGAGAAGGGAGTAGGATATGCAGGCAAGATTCTGATCTAATGGCCTGGCACATGGCTCGTGGTCAGCATCTGCCTGTCTCTCACCATGCTTGCCTACACTTATCACTGTCCTACAGTCCTCATGTTACAATTTATCTATTGTTCTCAGCCTCACCAGTCACATATGTTAGATCTCCAAAACCAAACCACTTCTCCAGGGCTTTCAAGTTCCTTGACTTTGAAAACATCATTTGTGACCAGAACAGTACAAAGTTAAGAATAGATGTGAAGGAACACGAATGAGGGAGTGAATGAGAAGTCAGCCCCTGATGTAGACCTATTGATAGTAAAATGCATCTCAGTTTCAAGAAAAAATTCATTGATTGACTTGAATTTTTCCTGGATATATTAATTATTAGGAGATCATATTTTCTTTTTTTTTAATTGAACTATAGTTGATACCCAATGTGCATTAGTTTCAGGGGTACAACATAGTGATCGACAAGTCTGTATGTCATGCTGTGTCCCCACACGTGAAGCTCCCATCTGTCACCACACAAGGCTTTCACAAGCCCCCTGAGGACACTCCCCATGCTACACCTTTCATCCCGTGACTTATTCTCTCCCTAACTGGGAGACTGTATCTCCCACTCCTGTTCACTCACTTCGTCCATCATCTCCCGACCTCCTCCCCTCTGGCAACCACCAGTTTGTTCATTTTACTTATGGGTCTGTTTCTGTTTGTTTATCTGTTTTGTTTGTTTTTCAAGTTCAACATATAGGTGCAACAATATGGTATTTGCCTTCCTCTGCTTGCCTATTTCACTTAGCACAGAGATGGTATATTTTCTTTCCAGTGGTTATGAATACCTGTTGTTTCCCATCTCATTCTATTGTATAAAGTTAGCATTCAGTAATCATTGCATTTACAAGTGATCGGGCCTTCTTTTTTAAATTTTTTATTTATTTTTTTATTATTACATTCAGTTAACCACTGTATAGTGCATAATTCAGTTTTGATGCAGTGTTCAGTGGTTCATCAGTTAAGTGTGACACCAGCATATTACATAATATATAAAATACATAATACCCACATTACACTGTGTGTTAACAGCACGTTCCCTCCCTTATACCCATCACCCTGTTACCTGTTACCACCACCCTTGTCCCCTCTGAAACCCCCAGATTTTTTCTCGGGGTCCATAGTCTCTCATGTTTCATCTCTCTCTGTGACTTCTCCCCCTTTGGATTTCCCTCCCTTCCCCTATGGTCCTCCATGCTATTCCTTATGCTCCACATGTGAGTGAAACCATATGATAACTGTCTTTGTCTGCTTGACTTATTTCATTGGACCTCCAGTTCCATCCATGGTCTTCTTAAATTTTATAAAAATGTGTGATGTTCACTATTTGATATGGCCATTTTTTCCTACATTAAAATAAACACAAAAAAGTCATCTTATATGACTTTAAGTCATACTATACAAAATTCCACCAATAGAAAGAAGTTCAACATTCTAAATAGATGCCTATCATATACAAGGCCAGAAATGGGACAGATATGCTATTTTTAGGTCAGAACTCTTTGAAAACAACAGAAACAAAACTCAAGCGAGTTCATGGGCAAAAGAGAAAGTATATTTACCTAATTTAGAAGTCGAGGAGGGACTGATTTGACTTCAGGAACATTGACATTCAGGGGTTCAGTAAGCAGGTATCTTCACTCTTTGGATCTCCCAGTTTTTGTTTTATTTGGTTTCAGGGTGGTCCCTGGAAGTTCCTGGCCATCGTCTTTCAGATTTGATCTTTTGGTCTCTCCTCCCTTTTATGTTACATAAATGTCCCATATTTGTGGTCCATTTCTATCAAAGTAATTTATACTTTACATTTTTAATTACTCCATTAGAAAAGTTGACTCTTGTGATTTTCAGTTGTAGAACTAATTACTTAACACAGGGTGAGCGTGTTTGCCATTTTGTTTGTTCAGGAGAGGTTGTGATATATTTATGACAAATACTTGAGAAAGAGTACAAGGTTTGACATATGAGCAGTTGGCCTCTGTCTGTGGTCTGACCTGTTCAAACCAGGACCTTCAACCTCTGTAGGACTCGACACGTCTGCATAAGTGAGAATCAAGTCAATTGATTTTGACAGGCTTGCTCCACTGCCTTCAATTCAAAACTCAATAACACAGAATCAGATAATTCCAGTGACCAACAGAACTGGGATTTTTACTTAGTTATGCAAAGGCCTTGCCTTGTTTGAGTTTTCAGTGAAATGAAATGTTTTAATTTAATCTCCTAGAGCATAGATCTATAATATACTCTGCCAGTGCGAAGAAATCTGTTCTTCCATTGATGTGAGAGTAATTTATATGGACAATTACTGCCACTAATGGCTCTGCACCTTTTCTCCATGCATTTCCAGCACGTACACTTACTGTCCAAGGGGCTTTGATGAGTGTTGCACCAGTAATGTAAAGAATTTGACATCAATATTCCAGCAAACCTGGAAGAAGGGAGTGAGAACCAGGTCTGTAAGGCATTTTCCCCTGTTTCAGGAAAAGACAGAAGGAAGGTGACTCAATCCTATCAACTTGTAAATATGCTGCTGAGAACAACCAATACATTCTTTCCCTAGCAGGTGTTTTCAGCATGATATTCATTGTTGTTTAAAATTCTCATGGTTAAAAACAAACAAAAAAGCCCCCAAACAAACAAACCTGGATTCTACTCCAATATTACACTGTATGTTAGCTAACTAGAACTTCAATAAAAATTTGAAAGAAAAAAAAAAAAGTTATACAGGAAAAAGTCAGAATTTTGCCAAAAAAAAACACCTGAAATCTCTGGATTTGTTGAGCATAGCTCCCTGAGAAATGTGATATAAGCTAAGCAACTAAGTATAAAATGGGGCTAATTGACAACCCAATTCTTATATAAGTGAAGAGACCATATACCTCGATTATGACCTAATATGTTCAGGTGCCTGGGTGGCTCAGTCAGTTAAGTGTCTCCCTTTGGTTCAGGTCATGATCCCAGGGTCCTGGGATTGAGCCCTGCATCGAGCCACCCCACCCCCTCCATAAGGTTCCCTGCTCAATGGGGAGTCTGCTTCTCCCTCTTCCTCTGCCTCTCCCCCTGCTCATGCTTATGCGTGCTCTCTCTCTCTCAAATAAATAAATTTTTAAAAATAAAGAAGACATAATATGTTAATGTGAGCCACAGCATGTTCAATGCAGGAAGAAAACTCAGAAAGCATCGTTACAGATCCTTGATTATCTAAGGCATGTTTAATTCTTCTTTAGCTTCAAAGAATTGCTAGACAATTCTTTGTCAGCAGGGGGTTTTAGTTTGCTTGCTTTGTTTTGGTTTGTTTTGTTTTGTTAAGATATTTATCATGTCACTGCAAAGTCTTCAGAGCTCCATTATTTCTTTGTTTGTTTGTTTGTTTTGTTTCGATTTTTTTATTTATTTTCAGCATAACAGTATTCATTGTTTTTGTACCACACCCAGTGCTCCATGCAATCCGTGCCCTCTATAATACCCACCACCTGGTACCCTGACCTCCCATAGTCTCTCATGGTTCACGTCCCCTTCCAATTTCCCCCAACACCCTTCTCCTCTCTATCTCCCCGTGTCCTCCATGCTATTTGTTATGCTCCACAAATAAGTGAAACATATGATAATTGACTCTCTCTGCTTGACTTATTTCACTCAGCATAATCTTTTCCAGTCCCATCCATGTTGCTACAAAAGTTGGGTATTCGTCTTTTCTGATGGAGGCATAATACTCCATAGTGTATATGGACCACATCTTCCTTATCCATTTGTCCATTGAAGGGCATCTTGGTTCTTTCCACAGTTTGGCGACCATGGCCATTGCTTCTATAAACATTGTGGTACAGATGGCCCTTCTTTTCACTACATCTGATAAGAAGTCAACTGTTAATCTTCCTCAGGTTCCCTTGTGCACGATAAGTTCTTTTTCTCATGCTATTTTCAAGACTTTGTCTTTCTACAATTTGACTGTGATGTGTGTAGACAGAGATTTCATTGTGTTAGAGAGAACTTGAAGTATGCTGAGGTTCTTGGAGTTGTAGGTTAATGTTTTCTATTGAATTTGGGAAGTATCCAACTTTTTTTTTTCTTTCAAATAATTATTTGTTCTTTTTCTCTCTCTTTTCCTTCTGGGATTCCCACTACATCTGCATTTGTACACATAATGGTGTGTACAAATGAATTTCTGTTTATTTTTTCTTTAATTTTTTCCTTTCTGAATTTCTGTTTATTTTTTCTTTAATTTTTTCCTTTCTATTATTCATATTGGAAGTTCTCCATTGATTTATCTGCAACCTTGATGATTTTTTTCTTTTGTCAGCTCAAATCTTTTGTTGAGCACTTACAGTGATGTTTTTCATTTGAGCTATTGTGTTTTCTGAGTAGACTACACAAGACTGTGTGTCTACAAAAAGGAATTTGTCTCAGACTCTACTCTTCAGGATGTTGACGTCATTAAAACTAGAAATACAAAGGACCCGGCAGATCATTTAGAAGAATATTCTCATTTTACAGAAAAAAAGATAGGATATAAGGGCCAGTAATTTATTTATCTAAGAGTTATACGCCCCCCAAATTGCAGAGTTTGCATTCGAGTTCATCGGTCCTTCATACAGTGGGAAGGCCATTCCAGCAGACAATACACTCAGGGCTCTAACACATGCACAAGACATTAGCACAGAAATATGAAGTCATTCACAGAATGAGAGATGAATAAAGTGATAATATACTCGTGTTCCACTTAATTTACCTACCTGTTCAGTGCAAACTTTCAGAATACCTACGGTATGTGAGCAACTTACAGAATCGTAACAGCTAAGATATGAGCATTTATAAGTCCATGGACTTTGGCACAAATCCTATGCACTCTGTACGTGCCCTCACAGGATAGGTATTGCTACAATCCCCTGTTAGGAGTGAGATCTACACCTTTAAGAGGTTACTAATAATAACATTATGGAGCCCTGAGTTAGAGTCAGGCACTGAGTGTTCATGGGATCCCCATACTATCCTTCGAAGGTAGATATTACTATCTATGGTGACGTTTTCTGCATTTAACAGATAACCAACAAAATTACAGATTAAGTTAAATGACCTGCCTAAGATCAGACATGGAGGAAGTGGCCTGTTGAATCCCAGAACCTGGCTTCTTAGCTATACCACTTAGCTGCCAGGTGAAGTTTGCTCACACTCTTAGCAGCTATGATGCACCATATGTATGCAATAGCCTTCTGCGTGCTGAATACTACAACAGCCCTAAAGCTATAAAATCAGTTTCCTGGTGCTGCTATAACAAAATCCTAAAAACTAGGTAACAGAAATCCATTGTCGCATAATTCTGGAGTTAAGGAGTCTGAAATTAACATGCTGGCATGGCCCTGCTCCCTCCACAACCTCCAGAAAAGGATCCCTCTGTTGCCTTCTGGCTTCTATGGGTCCAGGCATTCCCGGCTTGGCCAGTCTCTGCCTCTGTGTTCACATTGCCCCGATCCTTCCGTGTGTCTCTCTCTTCTTCTTACAGAGACACCCATCACACTGGATTAGGAACCCATCCTACTCTGTGTAACCTCACCTCTTTTTTAACCTCTAATTTTAGAGGGAGAGAGCACGTGTATGAGCACAGAGAGGGGTAGAGGCAGAGCAAGAGAGAGAATCTCACATAGACTCCAGGCTGAGCACACAACACTGAGATCATGACCTGAGCCGAAATCAAGAGCTGGTCTCTTAACCAACTGAGCCACCCAGGCGACCCCAGTGTGACCTCACCTTGACTTAGCTAATTACATTTGCAACAACACTATTTCAGATAAAATTGCATTCTATTGTACCAGAGATTTGAGCTCGAACATTATCTCTGAGGGAGGACACTATTCCCAGAAATAGCTCCTGAATCAGAATGTCCCTTGGATGAGGTCCACAGAAATACACACACACACACACACACGCACACACACGTGCACATGCGCATGTACACTCTCTTTCTCTCTCTCTCTCTCTCTCTCATATTGTATAATCATGGCATTTGAAAAAGAATCTGAGGGTTTTGAAGGGGCGGGGGTGGGAGGTTGGGGGACCCAGGTGGTGGGTATTAAGGAGGTCACATATTGCATGGAGCACTGGGTGTGGGGCATAAAGAATGAATTCTGTTATGCTGAAAAAAAAATAAAAAATTTTAAAAATTTAGGATTTTATTTTCCTGTTTCTAATAATTTTGCTTTTTTATTTTGGTAAGTACACTAACATGAGATCTACCCTCTGCAAATTTACAAGCGTACAGTCCATGCCATCTGGAACTTGTTTGTCTCACATAACTGAAACTTTATACACATACAGTAAAGAAAGTAATACATTTTTTTAAAGGCTGAGAAATAAGTGATGAATTTACAACCTCAACAAAACCTCTCTTTTTAATTTTGCTTGGTCCATGTTTGCTTGTCTAAGAATAGTAAAACTATGATTTATATGCTGTTCTTTACATAGTTCTCATGTTTATGCTTCCAAAGAATCTTCATAGATAATAAATGCATGACTTTCTAAGTTTATGGCTTCATGTTTTACTGTTTTTATTTTCTATTCTCTCATTATTAGATATTTAGTGTCTTTTTATTATTTTGACCAAAGAGGCAGTAATATCATTGACATTTTCAAAAACATACTTATTGCTTTTAAATTGACATGTATTATAAATTCTTAGAAGCAAGATTTGATGAATAAGAACATTTCCATAAATTATAATGAAGCACCGTTATATACTTGATGTATGGCATCATTTTGTACTGCCAAGAGCCAAAGGTGGAAAGACTCCAGATGACCATAGTGGGGGAAGAGATTTAAAGAAATGTAGCATACCCATAGCATGGTGTTCTTTGGGGCATGTGGAATGACTGTGGACACCTGCTACCAAACGGGTAAACCTCTGACAATACCATGCAAAGGGAAGGCAGCCACACTATAGGCCAGAATCGCATGATTTCTTTCGCAGGAAATGTCTGGAGTGTGTAAATCCATGGAGACACCAAGTAGACTCCTGGTTGCGTAAGGTTAGCCTGGGGGTGCAGGGCAACATGCAGACTAGCTGATGATGGCCCACAGGGGTTTTGTTTTGGTGATGGCAAAAGGTGTTAAATGCAGCTGCAGCGAGCAGGCATTCCTCTGCAATATTAAAAGCCATGGGGTTGTGTGCCTTAAATGTAGATGGTGTAACACATGAATTTATCCCAGTAAAGCTGTGAGCACAGACAGCGCCAGCTCTGCCAAGGACCCCAAATCAGAAGGAAGGAAGTCAACCCAAGCTGAGGAAGGCTTCCAATGCATGCTTGCTCCTGTTCAGGAGTCTCTATGTCCAGAAAAAGCTGAGAGTAGGGATGTTTCCAAGAAGGGAGCATAGAGACACTCATTCCACATCAACCAAGCCCTGAATCTCCCCAAAAATTCCTCATGAGGTATGTGGAGGCAGGCAAAGCCTGGAGGCTCTTGAAGGCAAGGACTAGTCTCTCCTCAACCCAGGGTCCAAGGACCTTTACCAGTATCTACTATATAGCAGGTGTTTAGTAGTTTTTCACCTGAAATGACCTTAGTTTAGCATTGTTTTTCCAATTTTTGAGATAGTGCCATGAACTAAAAAACAATGACAAGTAAAGCATAAATTTAGATACTAAAAAACCCACTTGTAGCTCAATTTAAAACTATATCTTTAATTCCTTTTCCTTATTATTGATAGGGAAGCCTGGGTTTAGGTTTTATTTTTCATATTTTTAAGAAATCAAGAAATTGTCTAGAGGAGTTTGTAAAACAAGGTGTGTGTGTTTACAGAGAGTCAGAAATTAGAACACAGCAGTTGGCTTGTGGGTGTTTACTAAACATCAAGGCACTCATCCAACCTGTGGAAAAGGAGACTCGGGATTGCCAAATAAAGAGAATTCCTATCATATCTCAAATGTTTGGGTTTGAAGAATGCACAATTGTGCCTGCACATTTTACTCAAAGGAGCTTGGTCAATCTTAATCCATTGGGTTCTTTATCAGGAAAGGGTTGGTCTCCTGTAAGACATCAGCTCTATCAAAATGCAGGAGACACTTGAGGGAGAATCCTCCTTTCACTGTCCTCAAAACAGAAGAACTGTAGGATTCTGCTGGGGCCTAAGACTTACGGGTTCCAACTTAAAATTAATAGTTGCCACTTACCTAGTTATTACTTATGGTGTAAACGACAGAAGGAAATAAATGGGTTTTTTCTACATGTGTTAGACTTCCCTTTGTATTATGAGCGATGTGCCAGGAATATGGAATTATTTGATTGTTTTTAAATCCTCATTTTCACATTTTTCAACATTGTGAAATGTTGCTACATACAAAACCTAATTAAGAACAAACAAAAGAGGGAAAAAGAGGGAAATTTTTTATTTGTTTTCCTTGTTGAAGCATTTAGAAATGACAAATCTGTGCTCGGATTTTCTTTACGTGCTGTGGTTTCGGTTCGTTCAAAAGACAAACTGTTCTGTCAGATCACCGGTTCGGAGCACATCTCAGCAATGGAGTCACTGAATAGAAATCACATTATTCTACTCCCCATAAAAGACACTTGTTTCTCCAAGCAGGAATTACACATTAGACATTGGTTTAAAAGGCGTTTAGCAGAAGAGCACTTCCACGGACAACTCTCAGAGGTCTTCATGGAAGAACAAAAAGGGGATAAAAGATGTAGTTGTTGCTTTTTTTCGTGTTGTGGGGAAATTCAAAGATTAAAAAGGACAGATTATCTACCAGTCGTGGTGCCTCTTGTCACCCATGTGTGTATTAATTAGCTGTTTCTGCAGAATAAATTACCCCCAAGACGTACGTGGCAGATTCAGACGACAAATATAGAAGGGCTGACCCCACTCCTGAGGATGAGGAATCTGCTTCTGGCTCGGGATCTCTCCTGAGGTTGTAGTCAAGATGGAGTCCAGGCCTGTGGGATTTGAACATTTGGCTGAGGAGCCCATTCCCACATCCCTCCCTTCGCTGCGGGCAGAGTCTTCAGCTCCTCACCTCTCCATGGGCTGCCTGACACAGCGGCCGGCCCCAAGGACACCAGGTGGGAGAGAAGCCATAGGGTCTAGTCTCTAAGCCCCAGCTCCCTTACTCTCCCATTGCAGGTGGGTCACTAAGCCCAGGGAGCACTCAGCAGAGTTCACCAGGTCAGGGTGTGACGAGCAGGAGGTGGGGCCATTGAGCACCATGGAAACTGTTCCAGCAGCCTAGAGGAAGCAACCAGGATCCCTGAATTCAAGAAATAGCTTAACCATATTTAATTAACTTCCTAGCTCAAAAAAAAAAAAAAACCATTGTTTGTTCTCCTCAGTTTAATTTTTTCCAAATGCGAATTGTGTCCTACAAAAGTTCTGTTATTCCTGAACCAGAACGTTCACCTCAGAAGTAAACCTCAGACCTTCCCATTTACATAGATTTCTGCAATAAGCAAGCACCTAGTGAGAGAGCCGTAGCCTCATTAAACTTCACCTGGCAGAAAGACCCTTGATTTTAAGATAAACATTCTGTGAAGGAATGCACTGCAGAAGATACAGACTGTCACAGACAGTGAGCGCCCATGTCACAGGCATTTAGTGTTTTTCAGAGACCAGGACAGGCCAGAAGGGCTCTTGGAAGCACTTCATTTCTGTAATAAGAATCAAGTGTCAATGAGTAGGTTTGAGCGAAATTTCCTGGCAGTTCTGTTAAAATGGTGGTGTATGATATACAGGTTACAATTTTCCACTCTCCAGTTTCCTCTGTAAAATAGAAGTTGGTGACTTTGGTTAAATTAGATAATTACTCTAAGTGGCTGATACTTCCCTAGGAGCAGCAGTGAAATGTACATACGCCCGTGCTTCAGTTTTTAAAGGACAAGAGTCCTGTTAATCCTAAAGTAGCAGTACTTAGGATATTTTTGTGTTTTAGTTCCCAGGTTCCTTCACATTCTGAATGCCTTTTAAAGGCCCTAACAAACTTCTATTTGTGTGGATTCTGACTATCAATTTTTACCATATTGGGAACTGAAATTGAGAATCTTACACTTTTTTTTTATTGATTGATTTGAAAATAACAACAATAAACACATTTTATGTTTGTAACATGTTGGTTTTGCCATGGAATGAATTCTGATTTCATAGACGCCCTGAAGAAGCATAATGAAAGATAAAACTTGGAAAGGGAATCTGTTTGCCTTGGCTTGTGGTTCAAAAACCTGTAAGACGTGTTAATGTCCTAGCAAGTTCTGTTCCATCATGGTGAGCGTGTTTGCCTACAGTATGAATGGTACCCGGTTTTCTATTGCCACCAGGGCATGTTACCACACACTTAGAAGCTTCCAGTAACAAACACCGACTTACTGTCTCGTAGTCCCTAGGCCAGAGGTCGAGTTACAGAATGGTTCATGCAGGCTTCAGCTTCGATTCTCCCAGGCTGAAATCGAGGTGCCGGCAGGACGGCATTCCTTTCTGAAGAACCTGAGGGAGAAGTAGTTTTTAAGGTTATTCTTTTAAAGAATGTATTTATTTATTTTTGAGAGAGAGGGAAAAAGAACACGTGTGTGCACACGTGCATGAGTGGGGTGAAGAGGCTGTGGGAGAAGCAGGCTCCCCTCTGAGCAGGGACCCGGATGCAGGTTTTGATCCCAGGACCCCGGGATCATGACCAGAGCCAAAGGCAGACCCTTTTAAGCTTATTATTAATTCAAATACTGGCCAAAATCATTCCTTGTGGTTGTAAGACTGAGTTCTCTGAAAGTTCTCTTCCTCTCTGGTGTCAACTGGATATTGTTCTCAGCACCTAAAGTTCTTCAGACAGAAGGAAAATCATATGGGTCAGAAACTCAGATCTACATGAAGAAAGAGCGAGCACTGGAGAATGAACAATTACAAGTCAAGTTAAAAAAGTTCTATTTTTCTTATCCTTAATTGACTTAAGATATAAAAGTCTATTTAAAATAATAATGAGAAGTGCATTGAATTATGTTTGTTTTGTATACATAGGAGCCTATTATAATTTATGCCTCTATATAAGTGAAATAGCCAACAACAATGATCCAGGGTGTGGGAGGGAGAAACTAGACATCTTCCGTTACTACAAGGTATTTGCACTACTAGCAAAGTGGTATAGTGTAATTTGAAGTTAGTTAATTTGAGTTAGTTGTGAGTGTATATTTCAAAGACTAAAAAAATGTTTTAAAAAGAGTCATAACAGATATGCTTAGGAGAGAAAATGAAATCATATTACATTCAAGTGAAACCACAAAAGGCAGAAAAAGAGGGGAAGACAAAAATAGGAACAAAGAACAAGAGAAGAATTAACACCAATCCTTTTCAAACTCTTCCAAAAATTAGAGAGGAGGGAAGAGAACCTAACTTATTCTATGAGATGAGGTTTACTCTAAAACCAAAGCCAGACCAAGACATGAGAAAACTGTAGACCAGTATCCTTTGTCAATATAAATGCAAAAAATCCTCAGTAAAATACCAGCAAAATAAATTTAGAAAATATTATTTAAAAATTATATACCATGACTAGCTGGGATTATCCCAGGAAAACAAAAATGGCTCAACATATGAAAATCAATAAATGAAATACACTACATTAATAGAATAAAGGAAAAAAGAGCACGTAACCACCTGAACTTACGCAGAAAATGTATTTGATAAAATCTAACATCCTTTAATGATAAAAACACTTAAAGAAAATTGCATTAACATGACAGAGCTCATATATTAAAACCCACAACTAACATCATGCTCAGTGATAAAAGTTAGGCTAACGGCTTTTTCTCTAAGGTCAGGAACAAGGCGGGAATGTCTACTTTGGCTACTTCTTTTCAAAATAGTATTGGAAGTTCTAGCCAGAAAATTAAGCAAGAAAAAGCAATAAAGGACATTCAAATTGTAAAGGAGGAAGAAGTAAAACTACCCCTACTCACAGATGGCATGACCTGATATACATGCAAAATCATAAAGCATCCCCTATTAGATCTAATTGAAACCAGCAAAATTACAGGATATAAGGTGAACACACAAAAGTCAGTTGTATTTGTCTGTGCTAACAAAGAACAATTTAAAAAGGAAATTTAAAAAACTATTCAATTTATAACAGCATCCAAAGAACAAAGTACCTAGGGAAAAATATAATCAAGGAGATATAAATTTGTACACTGAAAATTCCAAGAGATTATTGAAAGAAACGAAAGAGGACCTAAATAATTGGAAAAACATCCCATATTCATGGATTGGAAGACTAAATATTATTAAGATGGCAATACTATTTGAAGCGACATATATATGACAATTCATGAAAGGGTAGATATTTAAACCAATGGAGTAGCATTGGGAGTCCAGAAATAAATCCATCCATCTTTGGCTAACTGATTTTCAACAAGGGTATCAAAACCATTCAACAGTGAGAAGAATGCGCTATTTAATATCTGGTGTGAGAATAAATATTTACATAAAAAAGAATGTACTTCTACTTCACACCATATTCAAAAATAAGCTCAAAATGTATAAACAACCTCATATATGCAAACTGTAAATATAAAACTATTAGAAGAAAACAGAAGGATGACTATTTAAAACTTATATCTGGCAGTGGTTTTTCAGATCTGACACCAAAATCACAAGCAACAAAAGAAAAAATAGATACATTGGACTCCATCAAGTCAAAACCTAGCCTCCAAGGTCATTGTCACGAAAGTGAAACGATAATCCAGAGAATAAGAGAAAATATTTGCAGGTAATACGTCTGATGAAAGTCTTTTATCCAGACCACATAAAGAATTTTTATAATGCAGCAAAAAATAGACAAACAACCCAATTTAAAAATGAGCAAAGGACGTGAATAGACACATTTCCAGAGATGATGTACAAAGAGCCCACGGGCACATGAAAAGATGGTCAACATCAGTAGTCGCTGGGGAAATACAAATCAAAACCACAGTGAGAGACCATGTCACACCCTTCTAGGATGGTTACAATAATGATAACATAGTTTTTTAAATGAAAAATAAATGTCAGTGAGAATGTGGGCAAATTGGAACCCTTGTACATTGCTGATAGGAATTTCACTCCTAGTTACAAATTAAAAATAAGTACCCAAACAAAACTTGTTCATCCATGTTTAAGGCAGCACTATTCACAACAACAAAAATGGGGAAGCAACCCAAATGGCTGTCCATAACAGATGAGGCGAACAATGTTTAGTATCTGTACGCAATGGGATACTATTGTGTCATAAATAAGAGTGAGGAATGGACGCCTGCAAATACTTGCTATCTAGATAAATCCTTGAAAACATGTGACATAAAATAAGTCATCCACAAAAGACTACATATTGTATGATTCTGTTTCTATGGAACTTCCAAATTAATTAGATCTGCGAAGACAGAAAGCATATTGACTGTAGCTAGGATCTAACGGGAGAAGCAAGTGGGGTGTGGCTATTTAATGGGTATGAGATATTTAATGGGTAAGAACACATTTCAGAAACTGAGACAGGTGTTGGTTGTATGACACTGAATTTTCTAAATATCACTGACTTTTCATTTTAAAATTGTTAATTTTATGTTATGTGAATTTCACCTATATTAAAAAATAACAAGGAAAACACAAACCAAAATGAAACAACGGAATTGGCAAACTTGACAGATGGCTTTTTTAGGACTGTGTTTGCTGCCTGCTTTCCACTCAATTCATTCCCAAACCTGTGGGAAGGGGAGTCTATGCTCTATAGTCACTTCCTCGTGTGCACATCGAACCCAGTGTTCCAGCAATGTCCTCTTTCTGCAATTCCAATGGACTTGCCTCAAGCAGACAGAACTAGCCTTTTATTTTCTCTCTTGAGCTTTACTGACTTCTCTGGTTCACTGGACAACTTATGTGCTTTCAACCATTTTATAGATTAAGAGGAAATAAAGAATTATAGGTACAAGTTTCAGTACAAGTTAAATAGTGATTTTTCTCACAGAAGAGGGGAAGGTTATTTTTTGGCACTGGGATGAGTGAAGACTTACAGGAGATGTGACATTTTATTAACTTAATAAGTGAAAAGAGTGAATGCTCAGTCTCATTGTGACAAACATGGGGGAAAGGGGGATAAGAAAAGGAAAAGAAGATAAAAGTGTATTTACAGATAGGAAGGCAAGAGACCTAGGGAGAAGAACCCTCTGACGTTCACCATTTTAAAAATAAGATTCACACAATGGAATACTAGGCAGCCATCAAAAGGAATGAAATCTTGCCATTTGCGACAACATGGATGGAACTAGAGCGTATCATGCTTAGCAAAGTAAGTCAAGCGGAGAAAGACAACTATCATATGATCTCCCTGATATGAGGAAGTGGTGATGCAACATGGGGGCTTAAGGGGGTAGGAGAAGAATCAATGAAACAAGATGGGACTGGGAGGGAGACAAACCATAAGTGACTCTTAATCTCACAAAACAAACTGAGGGTTGCTGGGGGGAGGGGGGATGGGAGAACGGGGGTGGGGTTATGGACATTGGGGAGGGTATGTGTTTTGGTGAGTGCTGTGAAGTGTGTAAACCTGGCGATTCACAGACCTGTACCCCTGGGGATAAAAATACGTTTATAAAAAATTGAAAATTAAAAAATAATAAAATAAAAATAAGATTCACAAATGCATTTGCTTCCTCATTCCAAAGGGTCAAATTCTATTTTAAATGTCATAATAAATGTTTAAAAAAATCTTAAAATTCTTTATATTTCCTCATGGATTCGTGTGCCTTATTTTTTAAAGTTAATGATACTGGCTTTAGGTGGTTTTCAAGTTAGACGGGAATATATTACAGCTTCATCTAGTGCTCTCTTGTGGAGAACATGCTTTCCATTTTTCCTGTTCTGTATTTCAGCCAGCATCACAGCAATTCTGGCAAGCCATGCCCAAGAACTTAAGTGATAACCTTGAACTTTGGGTCGTGGAAGTAGGGGAAATTTCACCTCTTGCTATCAGAAAATGAACCACACTGAATTCTTAACACTTAAAATATTGACATTATACCATACATTTTGGTGGGTCCTGGAAGCTGGAATTTAAGTAGATTTTCACCTGGAGCTATAAACATTTTGCTGGATGACGAGATGTATACCCACAAAGAAGTCGCTTCAATAACCTGATGTTGTGAAGGGGAAATCACTTAAGACGTCAGCAGGCAGAAGACACAACAATATGCGTTTCTTTCTTCATGTCCTTTATTAAGCCTAGAAAACAAGATGAAATTAAAAGGTTCTGGAAGGAAGTAGGCTGAGGAATTGGCATCAGAGAAGCAGTATAATGGCTCCCAGACGCCTTAGACTAGTAGAAGCTTCAGCCTGCTAACCTCCGGATGGTATGAACAATCTGGTTGAGACTGACTGATAGTTGGTTTGCATATTTCCAACCACATCCCATATCCTTTTATGGAGCAATGACTGCTGTCAGGCCCATGGCTGACTCTCTGGGTGTTTGCATCAGTAAAATGTGAATCACCACGTTGCCCTAGGTTTTAACGTGGCAGATTCCCCTCTTCTCAAGCTGCTTTCCAGTTGTTCTCCAGGTCCCCACTCTGAAGCAGCCCTGCAGTTTCCCTCAAGCACCCAGTCTTGTCTCCTTTCTTCTCCATCTGACACAACTCCCTCCAGGAGTTCACAGTAATCTTGGGAAACCTGCACATAAACACGATCCTGTCATTTGGGAGTCTTCCTCCGTGTGCATTTCCATGTTTTCCTATGATGCAGCCATTCCGTTTTGGGGTATATTTCCCAAGGAAACACTTGCATGAGCCCAGAGAGATGTGAAAAATATCCCTAGTGGCTTCATATTTAACAATGAACCACTGGCAACACTTTACACATTCCTTAACAAAGCAAAGGATGAATTAAATGAGGGCACAATTGTAAACAGAGTGCATGGTAACACTTAAAATAATTTATAAAATGTATTTTTATGTGCATATATGCTTAAATGTATATATGTATTTATATGCATATACCTATATGTGGATATTTATTTTTTGTTTATTTATATGTGTTTATATGTATGTATTTAGTTGTATTTATGTTTTTATATGTATATTTATACATATATAGTTTATGCAGATATATACATATACAAATAGATTTTAGTAACATAACACTCCTTAAAAGATGTTCTTTTATGTAAGCTTCTGTAAATTCATAATATAAAAATAATATTTATGATTTTTAAATATCCACATATCGGGGTGCCTGGGTGGTTTGGATGGTTAGGCGTCGGACTCTTGATCTCAGCTCAGGTCTTGATCTCAGGGTAGGGAGTTCAAGCCCCATGCTGGGCTCCACACTGGGCCTGGACCCTATTAAAAAAAAAAAATCCATGAATCTAAGTATTAAAATAAATGAAAGGTTAGACATCAAGTTCATGATAGGGTTGCCTCTTTCTGCAGTAAAGATTTCACTTATTCTCTATTATTTAATGCGATCTTGGGGAAAGGGCACTGAGGTCAGGAAAGCTCACATGGAGCTTGTATGTGAGAGTGCAGATGTGGATGGACACTCGTGAGCAAAGATCAGTGTCAGATGGAGAAGAAAGGAGACAAGACTGGGTGCTTGAGGGAAACTGCAGGGCTGCTTCAGAGTGGGGACCTGGAGAACAACTGGAAAGCAGCTTGAGAAGAGGGGAATCTGCCACGTTAAAACCTAGGGCAAGAGCGCAGCAGGCAGAGGGAGAGGCAGGCACCAGGAGCTCAGGTAGGAGGACAGCGTGGATTGGACATGAGGGACAGGGAGAAAGTGGGAGAGGAAGGCCAAGCCCAGGTCTGGTGACTTTGGGCCAAGCTGACCAGGAGAGGTGGCTCCCTTCTGAAGTGCGACAGGAGGTGTTGAACACTCTTGACCAAAGGAATGATAGAACATAACTTGTGTTTTCAAGACTCACTCTGGCTGCTGCTTGAAGAACAACAGCAAATGGCAGGGGGGTTCCTGGGGGGTTCCGTTGGCTTAGGTCATGCATCTCCTTTGGCTTAGGTCATGATCTCAGGGTCCTGGGATCAAACCTGCTTAGCAGGAGTCTGCTTCTCCTTCTGCTCCCCGTCCCCACTCATGTTCTCTTACTCTTTAATAAATAAAAATTTTTAAGAAAGAAAGAGAAGGAAGGAAGGAAGGGAGGGAAGGAGGAAGGAAGGAAGGGAGGAAGAAAGAAAATGAAAGAGAGTGGTTAGCAGATTATTACAAAGTCCACATTATAGGTCGAGTTGTTGAACCTGAGGGACAGGGTTGAATAGGGAGAGAGGCGGATGGGCATGGTATTTGGAAAACTGCAGGATAAATTGAATTAAGAGAGGGTGGGACTGTGCTTTCCAGAACCAGGCAGATTGATTGACTGTCCTGAACACAAGCCAGCAAATTGACTCTAAGTGGCCTCTGTTGCTTCTGGACCAAAGCACTAAAAAGAGAAAAATTAGGAAAAACTCTTGGCTTCTGGCTTGGGTAAGAGGGTGTGTCCGGCTATACTGAGGACGTGGCAGGAGAACTGGGTCTGGGGACATGGAAGTCAGGAATTCTTAGGCTATGTTTACTACATATCCCCATGTAGATAGGTGTGTGAGTTGGATGCAGAAGTATAAGGTAACAAGAGAGAGAGTTGTTAGGACACCAGTGATAACTGACATGCAGAGGTGGAGAAGAGCACCCGACAGTAGGGAGAATTTAGAAATTTCCTAAAGGGGCCTAGGATCCCAGACCTCCTTCTCGGACAGCTAACCATCAAGCAAATTGGACAAAAGAAGAGGAGCCATCAAAGGAGGTGGAGACAAGTGTCCCAGCAGCAAAGAGGACAGCCAGATGTTTGGGACATCACAGGAGCCAGCAGGAGAAAGAATTCCAAGGGAGTGGTCTACTATGGCACAGAGCTGTGGAGGTTTGAAAAGACGAGACCGGTCACCCGTGGCAGGGGACCCAGGAGACGGGGTTGCAGGGAGAATGTCGGGTGAGGCAGTGGAACGGCAACTGCTGGAAATTCTTTCAAGATTTTCATGAAGAATCAAGCAGGAAAATGGAGTAGCTGCGGGGAAAAGTGGCATTAAAGAATTTTTTTTAATGCAGTAGATACTGTGCGGGGTTGCATGCTGTTGGCGATGATTCACAAAGACGGGGAACACACGGTCATGGGGTGGAAGAGCTTGAAATGGAAACTCAAGCTCTCTCTACAAGGTTTTGTTTTATTTTCAAAGACACGCTGCAAATTCGACAGAATGTTAAGGATAAATGGTGGAAATAGTCGTATTGGGTTCACATAGCCCGTTTCTGTATTGTAGACATTTTCCCAAAGGGACAGCACATGTTTGCACACACATGTAATTAGGAGGTGAGGGTGGGTATTATCTTCTGTGATAGACCTATCAAGTTGGATTGAGTTTTATGGAAGTAGTTCACAACTGCATAAAGAATGTTTGGGTGAGGTTATGGTATTTCTAGAGCTGCTAAGTGTTTCTAATTCTCATCCTCTTCCTGAAGCATAAAAGACTGACCTCCCCAGAACCGGGCGGATGGATTGACTCTCCTGAACAATTCAGGCCGACAGGTTATGACTGGAAGTGACCTCTGTCACTTCTGGACCAAGCACTGAAAAGTCAGAGAAGCTGCCTGTATTATTCTTCTGTCAGAGGAAACCTGATGCGTCCTGTGAAAGGAGGGTGTCTTGAGAGCCCCTGGCAAAGCTGAGCTGCGCAGGGAGGCTGATTGCCCTGGAGACTTGCTCGGAACCACAAAGAACTCTGTAGAAGCAAAAAAATGGACTTTCTTACATTAAGCTACTGAGATTATGGTGGTGTTTGTTATCAATCCAACACAATTAGCCTAAACCTTATGCCCTGTGAATCAGCCTGTATCTACACCTTAGCCTAGCCTCTACCATGTGCCACAGAAGGATGGCAGGGAAAGGTGGCTGTTAACCCATAAATTCAACTTCTTAATAACCTGCCTAGATGTTTATTTTTTTACCTCTTGACATTGTCTCTTCTCTGCCAAAATCATGTGGACCGAAGAGGTCTTTTCAGAATGTTGTGTGAAGAAACAAGAGTGTCAAGGCTTGAGAGTCAAGCATAAAGGTAATAGGATTTGTGTGATCCCAAGGCCTCCATCAGTGGAATGGTCCTCATTTGTTATGGGTTGAATTGCATCTCCTGAAATTCCTGGGTTGAAATCCTAACCCTTCTACTGCAGAACGGGACTGTTCATGGTATGAGAACTGATTGACTTCTGTGGTCACTGTGGCATGAGAGACAGTGAGCTCAGTGTCTTGAAGCCAGGGAGCTTCTGGGCTCCTGGAGCAGGAGAGGCCACCCTTTCCCACTGCACTGAGCCTAGCCTGACAGCAGATCAAAGACAAAGCAGGGCCTGGGGAAGCAGAGATGAGCAAGCAGAAGGACCCAAAGAAAGGAGACTTTTCTTGTGGGAAAATTGTGGGTGGGGCTCATGTCTCACAGTCCCATGCAGATCTGTATCTGTGTGAACTTGCACATGTCCTGGGCCTGAATCTCACATCCAATCAATGGCAGGAGTGAAAAGGCAGTTCTCCACACATAGAAAATTGATCTCTCCTGGGTAATATGGGTTCTTGCCGATTATAATTGTCATGCTCAGGTTATACATGAGACAAGCTATTTCAGGAGCTCTTAAATCCATGAAACCAATTCCTGTGGTTGCTCCAGAGGTAGAATCTATAGGCGGCTGATTCTACAGATTCCAATTACTGGACTGGAGGCTGACCCTTGGGTCCCACCTGCCATGTGTGTAACTCTAGGACCTGGAAGAGGGTGTCTGAGGATAGCAAAAGCGCATCAGGTAAAATGAGTCACGACCATTTGTCTTAATACCCTATTTTCTCAATGATTTGTTTCTGGTTGCATGTCACCTACTGTTTTCTTATTTACCTAATGATTTTATTTAAAATATGTACATTATAATAATTTTACTATCTCATTGGCATAAGTTTAAGCCATCTTAATTATACCGTATTATTATAGCTCATTATCTTTTGCTATGTTTTCTTTTGTGCTCATTCTCGTTAAATAAAATAAAAATGTATGACTTAAAAATATACTTTCTGGAGTAGTTTCAAGTTCAAAGCAAAATTGAACACAAAGTACAGAGAATTATTGTACACTCCCATCCCCATAAATGCACAGCCTCCCTTATTATTGACATCCTGCCCCAGAGTGGTACGTTTGCTACAATCCATGAACCTACCAGGAACCAACTGTGTCAATAGTTGAGTGCATTTATGTAGGTCTGTTTCTGTACTCTGTATTCTGTTTCATTGATCTATTTTTACATCAATACCACACTGCCCTGAGTAGTAGTGTGCCGTAATAGTAAGTCTTTAAATCAGGTACTGTCAATCCCCCAACTTTGTTCTTCCCCTTCCAAACTGTGTTCATTATTCCAGGTATCCATATAAACTTTAGAATTCGTTTGTCATTATCCACAGAATAAGCTGACACATTTGACTAGGACTGTGTCGAATCCATAATCAAAGCTAGAAGAACTGACATTTTGACAATATGCCATATACACGTAAATCCACTTAATCTTGGGGGTGATACCCCATCCTATTCACAGGTCCAGCCATACACAGGCACAGAGTTACATGGGCATGAACACCAAGGGTGAGAACTTCTGGGCTATCTTAGGACAGTGGCCACCACACTGTTCTATATTACAGGGACTTAAAGGATATAATCAATAAATGCAGTATGAGGTCCTTGATCAACTCCGGTTTGAACAAATCACTTATAAGAAGATATATGAGGGATAACAACTTAGTAAAGGTGATAGGAACTATTGCTAATTTTAGTGAAGTGATAATGGTATTTCAGGTATCTTGAATTAAAAAATAAGAGTCCTATGTTGTAAAGTTGCAAGCTGACATATCTAGAAATAAAGTGCCATGATGTCTGTAATTTCCTTTAAAATATTGCTTCAAAGACAGGAATTAGCAGAGACCATTATGGCAAAATGTTAATGGTTGTTAGAACCAGATGACAAATGATTTCTATGAGGTTTTCATTACAGAAATTAAAAACAACAGAGAAGTGAAAAGAAACATCAGGGCCTTAGCACTAGTCTTTGGAAGTAGATATATGGAAGACAGAATTTTTTTAATAGCTTTTTATTTTACATCAATACCACACTGCCCTGAGTAGTAGTGTGCCATAATAGTAAGTCTTTAAATCAGGTAGTGTCAATCCTCCAACTTTTTTAGATTTGCAGTAAAGTTGTAAAGATAGTGGAGTTCCAATCTACCCTTTGCCCAGCTTCCCCCATGTTATCTTAGTCAACCAGCATTTGCCAAAACCAAAATGAAGAGACTAACATGGGTATGGTACATGGGTATGATGTACTCACTAACCTACAACTATGTTTGAATTTCACCAGTTTATCTTTTTTTTTTTTTTAATTTTTTATTTTTTATAAACCTATATTTTTATCCCCAGGGGTACAGGTCTGTGAATCACCAGGTTTACACACTTCACAGCACTCACCAAAGCACATACCCTCCCCAATGTCCATAATCCCACCCTCTTCTCCCAAACCCCCTCCCCCCAGTTTATCTTTTTTTTTTAAATTTCTTTTTATTATTCTGGTACTCCACATTGCATTAAGAGTTGCTTAGAATTGTGGGGAACATCAAAGATTTTAGCATAATAAGAAAAGGTTGAAGAGGCCTGCTGGTCACACGGAGCTTGCCTCCTCAGGTGGAGTAAGTGAAGAATGTAATTGATGGTCATCTTCTGGGTGATTACCAAAAGCAATGCAAGGATAAGAGTTTAATACGGTGAATAGTAATTTCATAAAGTAACGTTGGAGACTGTTTATATTTGAACAAATAGACCAGAAGACCACAGGTCCACCACCACTACCAATGGCAACAGCAACAAGACAGAGAAAGGAAAAGAAAACAAAACACCTTTCTGATTTACAAAATATTTGACTTTTGTTTTGTCTTCTTTTTTGTTTTTGTTTGTTTGTTTGGTTTTGGTTTTTGGTTTTGCTTTCCTGTCACAAAAGATCAAGACAAATAAAATAGAAAATACTACCTACTGTTGGAGTTTTTCAGTAAATATCTGTACTCAGCAAACCTAAAACTAAAACACAAGCAAGTGAGCCTTAGTTTTCTGCTTTCTGCAAGTCAGCTTAAATTTAATGAATGAAATCATACTTTCAAAATTGGTAATGAACAAAGTCAACAGATAAGTCTGGAAATTTCTCCATTAAAATTATTTTTCAAGAACAATGCCTGAAGAATTAACATCTTAATTTCATTTGGAAAAAAAAAAAGTATTCATACTGAATACAATATCATTACAGAGCTCTCATTTTACTGGTCCACGTAAGACCACATCTACCTGTCGGGGAAGGGATGACTCCTTTAATCCTTTCCACATGTGGCTTTGACAATGGATCCTCGGGGGTACATTTCTCAACATTGATATAAATAATAATTTCTGTCAAAAGACTGACATACTGGTTGGTTTAGAAAGGTTTATTTTTTAATTCAAGATAGGCTTGGCTGGTTTTGACACAAGTCACATCCTCAGAGACTGTCACATTTGGGATCTAAGAGTTCTATCTTGCTGGAGATGTGGATTTAAAGCTTGCTGGTGTGAATTTGAAGCCTGATTGCTTTACAGGTGCAGTAGCTTGACAAGGTGGAGTCGTCAACTGTCCTATAAAAAAGTCACATTGCTGTGGACAATACACAAACCTCACCTGCAGGCCTTGTGAACCTCAGGGTTGAGTAAAAGGAGACTTCATGTGGCTCTTACATTGTACAAAACCAGCAGAATGGCTTTTATTTTCAGGCCTGGCACTAAGATATTATTCTGTCAAGACTGGCATCTTTGTGAATTCCCAGTATTTGTTTCCCCATTCTGATTCCATGTCCACATGAGAAGCAAAAACTGGCATAATAATTAAAATTACAATACAAGAGAACTATTAGAGGGATCTCCCCTATTCTCTGGAGAGTTAGATAAAATTTAATGAAATGCTCAATTCTATGTTCTGTGGAATCCCAGTACTTTCCTCCAAACTCATGAAATTTTCCAGATGATAGAAAATCTCATTATCTTCCTGGATGAGAATTTCTGTTTCTTCATTTCAGATCACTTTGTATCCATGATGCATATATATTAAGTCATAAATGAAACTAATTCCCTTCCTCAATTTCAGCAATCAAGCTAATGAGGAAATAACAAGATTGTCATAGCAATACTGGGCCACAAAATATGAAAATAGACAAGTGGACATCTTGGAAATGTGAAATGACATTGAAATGAAAACCAGGTAAACCTCAAAAGAGATGAGTAGAAAATTACCAGAATTAGACAATTATAATAGAATTAATAATTTTAAAGTTTATTCTGAAAAATAAATTTCATTTATTCTGAAATGAGGTTTAATGTAATGTAGCTAGAATAAGGACTATACTCTGAACACAGTACAGTGATATTAAGAAATAGAAAGTTAAATAAAAGAGTTTAAGAGAGATTGAAAATGTCACTCAAGATAGACCAATTAAGTTACTGGAGTTTGAAAAGTAGAGAATAGCAAAGAAAGGGGCATTATTTTATCTTGTCTGCCTAATTCCAAAACACAATACATCAATCAATTTTGAAATAACTACACGCTCTGTTGTCCCTCGGCTCATTTTGTTCTTGAGCTGGCAATGAGATCTCCTCCACATTTCCTTATGATCTGTACTATGTCTCTCTTTTCTTGTAGATTTCCTTTCTGGCAGTAGAAGTTAAAAGGAAAAATGTTGCTCAAAGCGTGCTGTACAAAAGGATATCGCCAGAGGCTGTGATGAAACACAACAAATCCACGGTCAAACAAATTGGGAAATCAGTCCGCCTATGAAAGGCTATGGGAACTTCCACAGCAAAGAAACATGTCTGGCCTAATTATAAGTCATGTTCTAAAATGACTTCATTTTGGAACTTCTTTTTCACTTGTAAAATTGAACGATGCCAGAACTTCCAGCTCTAATGGAGGAAGGAAGAAGGTCTGCCACTCCCTCCCCACAAAAGCAGCTATAAATGAACAAAAGTAACAAAACAATTCTTTCAGATGTCTGGGAAATCAACCAAAGTCTTGAAACAATCTGAGAACTGTCCCTTCTCAGAAAAGTGCTAAGTCTGGGGTCAGAACAGAGGAATCGCAGGCGCTCTAGCCCAGGGCTCAGTGGGTGCAGACAGGCTGACTGACATGAAGTGGCGGGCGGTGACAACCACCAACTTCTCTCCCATGGTAAACAGAGCTCGCTGGCAGAAAGAAAGGGCTCCAGTTAGCCACAAATACAGCAGATCCCGAGGCTGTCTTCAGGCACAGAAAAGAGGGGAATGAGCAAGCACAATGTATAAGCCAGGCTGGAAAACGTCCCAAACTTTGAACTTGCTCTTCCAAACCCACATACACTGGCAGAGGTAAATACCTCATGGGCTTGAGGTCTTGGAGCACAATCCGCTCAAGCTTCAGATTAAGCAATGTGGATGCAGGGAAGTCAGAATTGTAAATTAAGAATATAAAAATTTTTTGAGCAGAGACATCAGCTCCTGCATGCCACAGAACTCACAGAGTCTGTCAAGACAGGATAATAAACAGAGAAACCAGCTAGTGAACAAAACCAATAATAACAGCAACCGAAGAGGAAAGTCAGAGTTGAACTCTGGTACATTATGTAAACTGTTCAGTTTTTAACCAAAACTAGGAGACGTGGAAAGAAAGAGGGAGCCATGGCCCGTGCTCGAAATGAAAAGGAACAAATCCGTTCATATATGCCCAGATGTTATATTTGTAGGAGTGACTTAAAGCAGCCATGACAAGTATGTTCAAACAAGTGAAAAAAACCAGACATAAGGAATTATAGTGTGAAAATAATCTCTGTTTGAATAAACCAGTAGAGAGTCTAAAAGGGATACAATTTATTTGTTAGAGAAATGATCTAAGGGAATTTTTGCAGTTGGATAAGAATAACTGAAATGAAAAAAATCACCTAAGGGGCTCAACATCAAATCAAGAGAGCAGAAAGAAAAGCAGGGAAATAGCATCTAGATAAACAACAATTAGCTTATCTACAGAATATGGGAAATGACAGAATAAATCCCAACAGGAGAGACCCACGGGAAACCACTGAGTGCACTGACCTGTCATACAAGTCTCAAAGGAGAAAACAGAGAAGAAATGTAGAAAACATTTTCTAAGAATGAATGGCTAACAACATGCCAAGAAACTCAACAAATCCCATGGAAAATAAATATAAAGAGAGCCACACCTACGCACATCATAGTCAAAGACAGAGTCAAAGGTAAAAAGAAAATTATAGAAGCAGAAGAGAAGAAAGAGAGAGAGAGAGAGAGAGAGAGAGAGAGAGAGAGAAAGAAAGAAAGAAAGAAAGAAAGAAAGAAAGAAAGAAAGAAAGAAAAAAGAAAGAAAGAAACTGATGACTTGTCACACATAGGGAAGTATTGATGGGATTCATCATGGCTGATGGACATCTAACCAGACACGATGTGAGGCAGAGAATATTGGAATGCCATAACCAAAGTGCTGGAGGACAAGTGGGATAGTCCACCAAGAATTCTATTTCCAGAAAAGGGATCCTTCAAAGCCAAAAGTGAAATAGAGATATTTCCAGATAAATGGAGTGAAATAGTTTATTGCCAGCAAAAAGGACATACTGGAAATATTAAAGAAGACTTCTTGTCTGGGAAAAAAATTTCTATCAGATGGCAACTTGAAACCATGGGAAGAAAAAAAAGCCATGAGAATGGTAAATGTGTGGGTTAATATAAATATTTTATAAGCGATGTTTTTCTCATTTCTTCTCTTACCTATGTTAAAAAGCATGAGATTGTGCAATTGATAATTATAACACAGTATTATTAGACTTACACAAAAATGGAATATATATGGCAATGATAGCACAGATGTGAGTATGCAAATGCATCTATATTAGAGAAAAAGTTTCTATATTTTGCCAAAATTAAGTTCTTGCTAATTTGACCTAGGTTGTAAAAATTAGGAAATATTGTAATCCCTACAGCAACCACTAAAAATAAAAACAAAAACAAAAAAACTCGAAAACATAGTTAAGAATCAACATAGTCTTTAAAATGCTGCAATGAAATAAATTTATCACAAAAGGTGATGGCGAGTGCAAAGACAGAGGATCATAAGACAGGATGTTTTCTGACTGCCATAGAATCAGAAATTGATGGCAAAAAGAAAGGGGGTCAACCTAAACATAGGTGGAAATTAAAGAACTCACTTCTAAATGACCATTCAAAAAATTTCACAAGAGAGTTTGGAAATGAGCTTAAACTGAATGAGAGTAAAATCATGACCTGTCCTAATTTGTGGGGTACAGTTTCTGCAGGGTTGAGAGAAAAACCTATATATGTAATGCTAATGTTAGGTAAACAGTAAGGCTCAAATCAACCACCTAAGCTCCCCTTCAAGAAACTAGAAAAATATGTAATAAAAAGTCTGACTGTTTGATGTTCGACTACCGATAACACTTACATCTCACTGTCCTGGTTCCCCCTCTGCCCTCCATCTGCACAAGCTTGTAAGAAAGTCCCGGGGCTCCTTCCTTTGTGCCCATGGGGAGCTGAAATACACCTGAACATCCATACCTAACCCCCAGATCCTAAGCACTGTCAGAACCGCAGGTCAGTCTTCTCTTCCTGGTTTTCTCCAGCAATTCTCATTTCTGCCTGGGAGCTGCCTTTCTCTCTGGAGAAACCTTCATTATGCTAGTAACAGACATTTCGGCTCCTTGTGGTGGATGCCGTGGCATCATCAGCTTTGACATCCAGACCAAATTGGGGGTGTAGAGAAAATCAAACGGAGTTCTGTTGAGGGGAGGAATCCAGTTAGTAGGACACAAGCAGCCTGGATGGGGAGGAACCAGACGTCACTCTGGGAGGATGGCAGTGTGTGGGCGGCCACAAAGTAGCACAGAATCTCAGAGAGAGAGGATTCAGGGGTTAGCAGGAAGGTCAGGCATTTTACCTGACCTCCTCTACTGGGCAAGAGGGAAACTCACAACCACCAAGAGAAGCGCCTAAAATTTGGCATATCTTAGCAGATTGATTCTTATGTTACTATAGTTTAAGAAATTTATGCAGTGCAAAGCTACATTTATTGATTTTTGTTTGTTTGTTTTTTACAGTGTTCCAAGACTCGTTGTTTATGCACCACACCCAGTGCCCCATGCAATATGTGCCCTCCTTAGTACCCACCACCAGGCTCACCCCACCACATACTCCTCTTCCTTCCAAAACCCTCAGTTTGTTTCTCAGAGTCCATAGTCCCTCATGGTTCATGTCCCTCTCCAATTTATTTCAATTCACTTTTCCTTTCCTTCTCCCAATGTCCTCTGTGCTATTCCTTATGCTCCACAAGTAAGTGAAACCATATGATAATTGACTCTGCTTGACTTATTTTACTCAGCATAATTTCCTCCAGTCCCATCTATGTTGATACAAAAGTTGGGTATTCATCTTTTCTGACAGAGACATAATACTCCATTGTGTAGATGGACCACATCTTCTTTATCCATTCATCTGTTGAAGGGCATCTTGGCTCTTTCCACAGTTTGGTGGCCATTGCTGCTATGAATGCTGGGCTACAGATGGCCCTTCTTTTCACTACATCTGTATCTTTGGGGTAAATACCAGTAGTGTAATTGCAGGGTCATATTTTTAATTTTTTGAGGAACCTCCACTCTGTTTTCCAAAGTGCCTGCACCAACTTGCATTTCCACCAACAATGTAAGAGGGTTCCCCTTTCTCCACATCCTTGTGGAGAACAACACTTGTTGTTTCCTGTCCTGCTAATTTTGACCATTCTAACTGGTGTAAAGTAGTATCTCAATGTGGTTTTGATTTGAATCTCCCTGATAGCTAATGATGATGAAGACTTTTTCATGTGTCTGTTAGCCTTTTGTATGTCTTCATTGAAGAAGTGTCTGTTCATGTCTTCTGCCCATTTTTTGACATGATTTTTTTTGACATGATTATCTATTTTGTGTGTGTTGAGGAGTTCTTTATAGATCTTGGATATCAGTCCTTTGTCTGTACTGTCATTTGTGAATACCTTCTCCCATTCCATGTGTTGCCTCTTTGTTTTGTTGACTGTTTCCTTTGCTGTGAAGAAGTGTTTGATCTTTTTGAAGTCCCAAATGTTCATTTTCACTTTTGTTTCCTTTGCCTTTGGAGATCTGTCTTGAAAGAATTTGCTGTGGTCAATGTTAAAGAAGTTACTGCCTATGTTCTCCTCTAGGATTTTGATAAATTCCTGCCTCACATTGAGGTCTTTTATCCATTTTGAGTTTATCTTTGTGTGTGGTGTAAAAGAGTGGTCAAGTTTCATTCTTCTAAACATAGCTGTCCAGTTTTCCCAGCACCATTTATTGAATAGACTATCTTTTTTCCAATAGATATTTTTTCCTCCTTTGTCAAAGATTATTTGACCACAGAGTTGGGGGTCCATATCTGAGCTCTCTACTCTGCTCCACTGGTCTATGTATGTTTTTGTGCCAGTACCATGCTGTCTTGGTGATCACAGCTTTGTACTAAAGCTTGAAATCAGGTAACATGATGCTCCCAGCTTTGTTTTTCTTTTTCAACATTTCCTTAGCAATTCGGGGTCTTTTCTGGTTCCATATAAATTTTAGAATTGTTTGTTCCAGCTCTTTGAAAAATGCTGAATTTTGATCCAGATGGCATTGAAAGTATAGATTGCTCTGGGCAGTATAGACATTTTAACAATGTTTATTCTTCCAATCCATGAGCATGGAATGGTCTTCCATCTTATTGTGTCTTCAGTTTCTTTCATGAGTGTTCTGTAGTTCCTCTAGTACAGATCCTTTACCTCTTCAGTTAGGTTTATTCCAAGGTATCTTATGGCTCTTGGTGCTAGAGTAAATGGAATCAATTCTCTAATTTCCCTTTCTATATTTTCAATGTTAGTGTGTAAGAAAGCAACTGACTTCTGTGCATTGATTTCTGTATCCTGTCACATTACTGAATTGCTGTATGAGTTCTAGTAGTTTGGGGGTGGAGTCTTTTTCCATATAAAGTATCATGTCATCTGTGAAGAGAGAGAGTTTGACTTCTTCTTTGCCAATTTGAGTACATTTTATTTCTTTTTGTTGTCTGATTGCTGTTGCTAGGACTTCTAGTACTATGTTGAACAACAGTGGCAAGAGTGGGCATCCTTGTCATATTCCTGATCTCAGTGGGAAGGCTGTATGTTTTTCCTCATTGAGAATGATATTCTCTGTGGGTTTTTCATAGATAGATTTTATGACATTGAGGAATATTCCCTCTATCCCTACACTTTGAAGAGTTTTAATCAGGAATGGATGCTGTATTTTGTTAAATGCTTTTTCCTGCATCAACTGAGAGGACCATGTTGTTCTTCTCTCTTCTCTTATTGATTTATTCTGTAACATCGATTGATTTGTGAATGTTGAACCACCCTTGCATCCCAGGGATAAATCCCACCTAGTCATGGTAGATAGTCTTTTTAATGTGCTCTTGGATCCTATTAGCTAGGATCTTGTTGAAAATCTTGGCATCCATATTTCTCAGGATATTGGTCTGAAATTCTCCTTTTTGATGGGGTCTTTGCCTGGTTTGGGAATCAAGGTAATGCTGGCTTCATTGAAAGAGTCTGGAAGTTTTCCTTCTGTTTCTATTTTTTGAAAAAGCTTCAGGAGAATAGATGTTTTTTTCTTCTTTGACTCTTGGTAGAATTTCCCATGGAATCCGTCAGGTCTTGGACTCTTGTTTTTGGGAGGTTTTTGATCACTGCTTCAATCTCGTTACTAGGTACTGGTCTATTCTGGTTGTCGATTTCTTCCTGTTACAGTCTAAGAAGTTTATAAGTTTCCAGGAATGCATTTATTTCTTCTAGGTTGTTTAAATTACTGCTATATAACTGTTGATAATAATTTCTAATGATTGTTTCCATTTCCTTAGTGTTAGTCATCATCTCTCCCCTTTCATTCATAATTTTATTAATTTGGGTTCTCTTTCTTTTCTTTTGGATTAGTTCAGTCAGTGGTTTAGATTTTATTAATTCTTTCAAAGAACCAGCTTCAGTTTCATTGATATGTTCTACTGTATCTTTAGTTTCTAACTCACTGATCCCTCCTTGTGCCTGGGGTTGGCTTAATTTGTTGTTGATTTTCCAGTTCTTTAAGGTGTAAAGAGAGTTGTTGTATTCTGGATTTTTTAATTTTTTTGAGTGAGGCTTGGATGGCTATGTATTTCCTCCTTAGAACTGCCTTTGCTGTATCCCATAGGTTTTGGACCAAAGTGTCTTCATTCTCATTGCTTCCCATGAATTGTTTAAGTTCTTCTTTGATTTCCTGGTTGATCCAAACATTCTTGAGCAGCATGGTCTTTAGCTTCCAGGTGTTTGAATTCCTCCCGTACTTTTTCTTGTGAATGAGCACCATTTTGAAAGCATTGTGGTCTGAGAATATGCAGGGAATAATCTCAGTCTTTTGGTATCAGTTGAACCTGATTTGTGACCAAGCATGTTGTCTTTTCTGGAGAAAGTTCCATGTGCACTTGAGAAGAATGAGTAATCTGTTGTTTTAAGGTGGAATGTTCTGTATATATCTATACAGTCCACCTGGTCCAATGTGTCACTCAATGCTCTTGTTTCTTTGTTGATTTTATGTTTAGATGATCTTTCTATTCCTGAGAGTGACATGTCAAAATCCCCTACAATTAATGTATTCATATCAATATGACTCTTTATTTTGATTAACAATTGGCTTATGTAGTTGGCTGCTTCCATGTTGGGTGCATAAATATTTATAATTGTTGGATCTTCTTGGTGGATAGACCCTTTAAGAATGATGTAGTGTCCTTCTGTATCTCTGTCTACAGTCTTTAGATTAAAATCTAATTTTTCTGATATGAGAAGCGCTATCCCAGCTTTCTTTTGAGGCCTGTTGCCATGAAAGATGGTTTTCCATTCCTTCACTTTCAGTCTGGATGTATCTTTAAGTTCCAAATGTATCTCTTGTAGACAGCATATGGATGGGTCCTGTCATTTTATCCAGTCTGCAACCCTGTGCTCTTTTATGGGAGCATTTAGGCTGTTCACATTGAGAGTGATTATTGAAAGATAAGTTTTTATTGACAACACATTGCCTGTGAAGTCCTGGTTTCTATAGATTGTCTCTGTAAATTTCTGTTCTATGTCACTCCTGGGTTCTTTATTCTTTCATAGAACTCCCCCTTAATATTTCTTGTAGTGCCAACTTCATGGTCACATACTCTTTTAAACCTTGCCAATCTTGGAAGCTCTTTATCTCTCCATCCATTCTGAATGTCAGCCTTGCTGGGTAAAGTATTATTGGCTGCATGTTCTTCTCATTTAGTGCCCTGAATATGTCTTTCCAGCCCTTTCTGGCTTGCCAGGTTTCTGTGGACAGTTCTGACATTATTCTGAAGGTCCTTCCTCTGTACATAAGGAAACTCTTCCCCCTAGCTGCCCTTAAGACATCCACTCTGAATTTATGTCTCGTGAATTTCACAATTATGTGCCTGGCAGTATTTCTAGACTTGTTGATGGGGGGAGGGGTGTCTTCTCTGCCTCTAGGACATGAACACTTGTTCTAGTCCATATTGGGGAAATTTTCATCCAGTATTTGTTCAACTATATCTTCTAGTCTTCTCCCTCTCTCTCCACTCCCTTGGGGATCCCAATAATTCTGACATTGGAACATTTCATGACATCATTTATTTTCCTAATTCTGTATTCATGGTTTCTAAGCTGTTTGTTCCAGACCTCCTTCTGATCCTTCTTTGCTATCAGTTTTTTTTTCTAGATCACTAATTCGATCTTCTGCCTCGGTTACCCTACCTGTTAGAGTATTTAGATTAGATTGGATCTCACTGATAGCATTTTTAAGTTCTGCCAGATCAGCTCCCACTTCTGTCCTTAGAGATTCTATGCTGCCACTAATGATCTTCTCCAACTGAGCTATTGCCTGGGTAATTGTCACCCTTAATTCCATTTCTGACATATTGTTTATGTCCATATCCAATAGTTCTGTAGCAGAGGGCACACTCTCTGAATTTTTCCTCTGTTGGGTGTTCATTCTCCTAATCATTTTGGTGAGAGGTGGTTGAAGGGATGTATAGCTGAATATATCAACCACAATCTAAGCAAGATGCACCCTGGAAAGTTCCAGAGCAATCAGAAGTCACCACCAAAAAGAAAGAAGAAAGTAAAAAGGGAGACAAAAAGTAAAAAATGAAAACAACCCATCCAACATGAGCCCCATAAGTAAGATTTATAAGGTAAATAAAATGAACAAACTAAAAGACTGACAAAAGTGAACGAAGAAAAAAGAAAAACCCCAGCCAAAATGAACCCCAAAAATATGATTTATGTAGTACAAAAAACAAACAAACAAACAAAAAACAAACACTGATAGAAGAATAAGATGGGAAAGTGGTTATAAACTCTCAGTGTGGGTAGGAAGGTTATATTGGTTCTTCCTGGATGTATCTTGTTATCCTTGTTAAAGGACTCAACATTCCAGAGATACAGGGAAATTAAAACTGGTTTATATATAGGGGTGGTATTAAATAGGGGAAAGGGATTACCTTGAAGCTTTTATCTATGTATATATTTAACAAAAAAGAAACATAGATATATGTATGAAAAAAGTTCAAGCTAAAAAGTTATTATGTAATATACTGTATTAAACATCAAGTTGTAATGGTAAATAGGTTTAAAAAATGAAATGAGAATTGTGAGAACAATTTGTTTTTAAAGATTTTATTTATTTATTTGACAGAAAGAGAGATCACACTTAGGCAGAGAGGCAGGGAGAGAGAGGGGGGAAGCAGGCTTCCAACTGAGCAGAGAGCATGATGCGGGGCTCGATTCCAGGACCCCAAGATCTGACCTGAACTGAAGGCAGAGGCTTAACCTACTGAGCCACCCACATGCCCCCATGAGAATGAATTTTTTTAAAGAAAGTTGTATCTATGAAATATACAGGTCTGGGGGCAATACTGGAAGCTTAATATATTATTTTCTCCCAATGTTGGGGTTTTATAGTTTTATGGAGACCCTGTGGTTGTTGTCCTCTGGGTCTTTGGGTTTCCTCTTCTAGGGGAGAGGCCTGCTGCATTGTTTTCCAGTCAATCTTGCCTGGGCTAAGTCACCCTAACCCCTATCTAGGGGCTGGGCTCTGTGGAAACCAGTTTTTCAGGCTTTGTTCTCTGGAGGTTTTTGTTCTTTGGCAGCTTTTTGCTGGCAAATCTACATTTGTGTGACCTGGATCTGTATTAAAGTTGGACAAATTCTATCTAGTTTGTCTCTTGTCCTATAGAAGCTTTTAAAGAGGGTTCCATCATGGAAACTACTTCTTCCAAAGTGAGGGGACTGCTCTTTGGGAAAATCCTTTCTTTTCTTTCTCTTTTAAAGATATTTATTTATTTACTTACTTACTTATTTGGCACAGAGAGAGAGGCAGTGAGAGAGGGAACACAAGCGGGTGGGGTGGGGGGGGAGAAGCAGACTTCCTGCAGAGCAGGGAACCCAATGCAGGACTCAATCCCAGGACCCTGAGATCATGATCTGAGCTAAAGGCAGACACTCAGCCAACTGAGTCACCCAGGGCCCCCAGGGGAACCCTTTCTGCCAGTTTCATCTCTTCAATGAATATCTGGGTAATTGTGTAGCTTGGAAAGAGGTGCCCGTGGTAACCCGGATTGCTGTGGGTCGTCACTGTTCTTTGCCACTTCGTCTCTCCTGTGCATCCCTGCATGGTTGTGGGACCTGCTGGGGGGAATAAGTCATCAGCACACCTCCACTGAGAGAGTTTATTGAAGCCACAAGAGTTATTTTATATTTATAATCATCGATTCCATGTTTCCCAAGCAGATGTTTAGTGAAAATGGTCACCTTTTTTTTCTGATTTTTTAAAATTTAAATTCAATTAGCCAACATATAGTACAGCATTATTTTTTAAATTTTAATTAATTTATTTTTTTCAGCATAATAGTATTCATTGTTTTTGCACCACACCCAGTGCTCCATGCAATCCGTGCCCTCTATAATACCCACCACCTGTTCCCCCAACCTCCCACTCCCCACCCCTTCAGAACCCTCAGATTGTTTTTCAGAGTCCACAGTCTCTCATGGTTCACCTCCCCTTCCAATTTCCTTCAACTCCCTTCTCCTCTCCATCTCCCCTTGTCCTCCATGCTATTTGCTATGCTCCACAAATAAGTGAAACCATATGATAATTGACTCTCTCTGCTTGACTTACTTCATTCAGCATAAGCTCTTCCAGTCCTGTCTATGTTGCTACAGAAGTTGGGTATTCATCCTTTCTGATGGAGGCATAATACTCCATAGTGTATATGGACCACATCTTCCCTATCCATTCGTCCGTTGAAGGGCATCGTGGTTCTTTCCACAGTTTGGCAACCATGGCCATTGCTGCTATAAACATTGGAGTACAGATGGCCCTTCTTTTCACTACATCTGTATCTTTGAGGTAAATACCCAGTAGTGCAATGGCAGGGTCATAGGGAAGCTCTATTTTTAATTTCTTGAGGAATCTCCACACTGTGGCTGCACCAACTTGCAATTCCCACCAACAGTGTAAGAGGGTTCCCCTTTTTCCACATCCTCTCCAACACATGTTGTTTCCTGTCTTGTTAATTTTGGCCATTCTAACTGGTGTAATGTGGTATCTCAATGTGGTTTTAATTTGAATCTCTCTGATGGCCAGTGATGATGAACAGAAAATGGTCACCTTTTAAATGCATGATGAATGTACAAATACGTTTACAACAACATTTAGGTAAAAAAATGAGGTCATGATTTATTTCAGATGCTAGGTAGTTGTCAAACAGTATTAACGTCTGCAAATCGATAGATGAGCACAGAAGAATTACAGCAAGGTCTGTGACACAGATGGAAGCATAATGGAGTCCATCTTTCATCAACTTAACCAAATTCCTCCTGTTCATAATGCCTCTTCCCATAGGATGAGTGGGCTTTGCTGAGGCATGTGCACAAGCTGTCTCCTACTTAACAGCTGCTGAGGGCTGTGTGCTGACAGGGAGCAGCCAGATGGTTATTAGAGAGGCCCCTGGCATGAATGACAACTCTACGCAGAGGTGACAAGACATAAGCAGACTTCTCATCTAAGTTTTAGAGCGTTGGAGGAAACAGAGCTTACAAATAATGCGGACGGAGGGTCAACACTGGCTGCACTTAGTTCATGTTTGGCTCAGTGAAAGCCAAAGCCCAGGGTTAGGGAAAGCCAAGCCCAGATTCAGTGAGGAGGAGCCAGGAAAGCTAGCAGAGACCTCTGGGAAAGCCTTGGGAGTACGGCCACGCTGTGAGACAGCCTCCTGGAGTCAGAGCAGACAGAGCCTCAGGGGAGAACACCAGGCTCTGTGTTGAGTCCCACCCCAGGATTGACTAAGGTGGTTGGAGGGACCTTTTTTCTTGGCCATGTTGCAAGCCAGCCTCAAGGGGACCCTGACTTCCATCATCCAGCAGGAAAAAGTGAGTCCATTCTGTTAGAGATGACAGACATGAAAGAGGCTCACCTAAGATTTCTCTTCTGTGAAATCCAAACACCAGTCCATTCCAGGAAGATTCCACAGCCTCTGCTCCAGTTGCCCAGTGACAGTCTCCAAGGGACAGCACTCAGCAGTCCATGGGTAAAGCATGCACCCTGTTTCATTCTTCTGCCCCTGTACTTAAAGCATCATGAGATTTACTGGGAATCCAGGAACCAAACATAACCATTTGGCTGCATTTCTTAACTTAAAAAATCAATCCCAAAAGTTGCTTATCAAAGCAGATTACATATTAGTCATTCTAAGGAATTTAACAGATATGCACGGTACTCAAAACTCCCAGGGCCCAGAAGCTAAATCAAGATATAATGAAGAAGATCAGGAGAATATCAACATCTGAAACCATATGCTTTCATGCAAAGAGAAGCAAAGCTGAGGGAAATGAAAGCTAGAGGGAGAGATGCAGAAAGCAAAAGAAGAGAAAACCCAACTTTATGTTTTGTGTGTGAGAGTGATGAAAAACCCTGCCTGCCATTCAGAGACAAAGAAAACAGTAAAACTTCTTAACTTCACAAACTGAACAAACCATAAATCACTCAGTCAAGAATCCTATCCAAATTAGTGATGAATAGTTAAGAGAAAGTTCACAAAGTACTAACTAGTTTATGGGTGAAAATTTAGTTGTGATTAAATCCAGTTTCTAATGCATGATGAATTATCATGCTATAAAATACCATGATTTTCTAAAATCACTTTTTTTTCATAAAATTGGAGGTTCACAACCTTAAAATTAATCTAGGGACAGCTCATTGAAAAATAGAACACAGAATGTAAAATAAATGATTAAAACGTAATGGGTCTATTCACATGAAGTTAGACAATCAGGAGGGAAGTGAACACAATTTGATGTCACTGAAGAAACACCAAAAACTTTGTTTCCTTAAAAAAATTTAAAAAGTAAATAAATAAAATTTAAAAAAAGATGTTTGTGGCTCTGCACCAGAGAAAGAGAGATAGTATCCAGTAGGGGTTTTTCTTTTAGAAGAAATTTCCAAACCACATTTTATTCTTACATGTACTATTTACAATCTAATCTAAGCTTCTGGTAAAATGTTTCTGTTGTTTTTCTTTCCAATAATAAGCCATCATTTTTAAAATAAAGTCAAATGGAATGAAAGCACATAATTCTTAGTATTTATAATATTCTGATAGAGTTAGTGGTGGAGATTCTGAATTTATAGACACTCATGGAAGTCTTCTCCTTAGACTTTTGACTGTATGACTTCTTAGTTAGCCTGGCTGGAAGCTTGTGTGTTTTATTGATCTTTTCGAAGAATCAGCTTTTTGTTTTATTGATTTTCTCTGTTGATTTCTTACTTTCAATTTCATTGATTTCTGCTCTAATTTTTATTGCTCCTTTACTCCTCCTTACTTTGGATTTAATTTACTCTTCTTTTTCTAGTTGATTAAGGTGAAAATTTAAATCATTGGCTTTTAGATATTAAGTCTAAATATAGATCTATGAAGAAGGAGGTTCTTAGATCTTAGATCTTTCTTCTTTTCTGAAGCACACAGTGAATGCTATACATCTCCTTTGAAGCACAGCTTTGGCTGCACCTTGAAGACTTTGATGAGTTATGGTTTCATTTTGACTTCATTGAAAATTTTCAAAACTTTCTCTTGAGATGTCTTCTTTACCCATGTGGTATTTAGAAGTGTGTTGTTGAATCTTCAAGTAATTTGAAATTTTCTAGCTATTGATTTCTACTCTGATTTCAGTATGGTCTGAGAACAGACATTGTATAATTCCCCCCACCCTTTTTTTAATCTGTTAAGGTCTGTTTTATGGCCCATGATGTGGTCTATTTTGGTGACTGTTCCAAGCGAGCTTGACAGTGATGGGTGCTCTGCTGGTGTTGGATGAAGTGGTCTGTAGGTGTCCAGTATGTCTGGTTGGTGGAAGATGCTGCTGCATTCAACCTTGTCCTTACTGCTTCTCTGCCTGCTGACACACCCACTTCTAACTGACAAAGGTTGGTGTCTCCAACTGTAATAAGTCCACTGATTTATCTTATTCTTCTTATGGTTCTATCAGTTTTTGTCTCCTATGTTTAAATGCTCTAAAATACACTTTATCATTATGTAATACTTTTCTTTATTTGTTTTACATTTATAATCTCTACACCCAGTGTGGGGTTTGAACTCATGATACTGAGATTAAAAGTCACATGTTTTCCTGATTGAGCCAGCCAGATGTCCCAGTGCTTTTCTTTATCCCCAGTAAACTTTCATTGTCCTGAAGTGCTCTGTCTGAAACTAATAGAGCCACTTCTGCTTTTTTTAAATTAAGGTTAGCATGGTATATGTATCTTTACCTTTCTACTTTTAATCTATATGTGTCTTTATATTTAAAGTGGGTTTCTTCCAGACAACATATAATTGGGCTTTGTTTTTTGATCTACTGATGGTCGGTGCCTCTTAATTATTGATACAGTTGAATTACTATCTACCATATTTGTTACTACTTTCTATTTGTTGTCCTTCTTTGTTCCTGGTTTTGTTTTCCACTCATTTTCTGCACAGTGTGGCTCAAACATTTAATATGATTCCATTTTCTCTCCTTTCTTAATGTATCAATTATACTTATACCTCTCTTTTTTTATTAATAGATTTTATTACTTCAATCACTTTTATTTCTTATTTTTATTTTTTTACTTTAATTATTTTTAATTGGCTTTGTCATTTTTGTGCCTCTTATTGTAAAACCACCATAGATGTCTTTTGGAATTAAGTAGATATAAATGATTAATAAACATAGTGGCAAAATCAATGTAACATATCTATTGCATCTAAGAAAATGAAAAGTCAGCTCTTTTAATCCAGAGAGAACTAAGAAGACAGAAACTACATTTAAAATTAAAAACGCATTTTAAAAATGTAAATATTAAGTCTGGTTTTATAATTTTATCTTGACTTTATTTGGTTTATGTCATCTGGGGCATTGACCTCATGATTCAGGGGAAAGAGAAGAGCCAAAGAGAGGGATCTCTAAACACCATGCAGAAGAAAGTAACTGAGAGTGTCAACATGTTCAAATAATTATAAAAATCAGGGCTAAAAATATGGCACTGGACTTGGAAAATGGTGAGTCACTCATTGGCTGGGAGAGAAATTGGATGTTGTTCCCATAGGGACAAGGTGTCTCCTGTTGGAACCTTTGCTGGGGCTCTGATTTCTTGAAAGAAATGCAGAGAAAGCACTATTTGTCTTAATTATACCCATGCTATTCAGACATTTCCCACTCTCCATGAACTTGCATCATATTTATAAAATACTAGAATAAGTACCAAGGTAAAATTTATGTGAGAATTTCCAATGACTATGCACAATTTTGAGAGACTTTGATGCTTGATGCATTTAAATAAGATAAGCAAAGACTTATTCTATTTAGTTGGATTATTTATTTAATAAACTGAAACTCACAGGATTTTTTTACTTAAATTGGAAGTAAATTTGGAAAATGAAAGTTTTGTGGAAAAGCAGTAAAGCTTGCATTTCACCTGAACCACAAACTCAAGAGATTATTTCATCTTAAAAGAACACAGCTGAAAAAAAGAAAAATCCAAGACATGAAAAACATGGATAAGGTCAGAAGTAGCATCTTCTGAATGCAGAATTGAGCAGATAATGTAGACATAAGGAATGAGGTAAAATTCAATGAAAAATCTAGAAATACATTACTTTGACATTTTGCTTCCCCAATAGAGACTTGGGGAATAGTGTCTGCTTTTGGGTTGTGTTTCTAGTAGGTGTATGTCCAAAATCATCAATATACACATCAGGGAAATGAGGGGCAGGTAGGGGAGGAGTATCAAGAGCTTCCAATTCAATTCAAAGGATTGTAATATTTATCTCTCCTCTCTCATCATATCTTTTTAAAAGGACAGTAAATGGATTTGTGAAAGACATGTACCCACAGGACTATAATAAAATAGAGAAGATAATAGCAAAATAATTTTGCAAGTGAGCACCAAACCCAAAGAAACCAATCTCAGGCTAGAAGATGGAAAGCTGAGGACACTTAAATCCGTGTTGTGAGAGTCCCTGGAAGCTGGGAAGCTAGAGATAGCCCATGTCCCTGGAAGTGCAGGCAATGGGGCCATCGGCAAAACCCCGCTCCAGGGAATGTGTCTGAAGACCAAAGGGTGACATGGGGCAGTAACACCTGGCTGCTGAATCATCAGGGGCCATTCTGGGGGCTGGCCACCTCCGTCAGTATCGTCTTCCCTGAGGGAGAGTCAATGTGAGAAAAGACCATCTTTGGTAAGAATTAAGTGAAGTCAGCCTTAGAAATGAGAAATGTTAAATGCAATTTTCAGAGCTTTGTCAGAGATGGAGACTGGAGAAAATAATAGAAAAAGGTATTCAAGCAGAAAATGAAGATGCTAGGAAAACCTTACACTGTAGGTAGTTGTTACTCACCTGACTGATTTCTTCCTCTCAGATCAATGGACTGACTTTCAGACTCCCATACTCCTGAACAGCTATTTTAAGAGTTACAGATAAAAGTTCAAGGTTTGTGAACTTGGCATGTTGACATCGTGCAATTATTTCCATTTGTCCTTCTGCTGTAATGGTGGATCATATTGTGCTGAAGTTCATGAGTCCGTCAATAATCTGGGTTGTTATGCTGGTTAATTATCACTGCTGTAATAATACCTACTATTTACCAATAACCATTATGTTCCAAAACGCCAGGTGAAACTTTTTATCATGACTCTAAAAAATGTACAGGCTTGACCTCTCTGGGCATCCTCTCGTGGTCCAGACCATTGGCTTCTAGCGTATCTGATGTGGTTCTGAGATCGGCTGAGCAACGGCCAAGCCCGCAGTTTTGGACCCTCCCCCACTGTAAGGCTCACTTTTTTCTCTCGTCAGAGTGAGAGTCTCAAGACTGGTCCTTTCTTCATGGTGGCTTTTCCGCTTTCCTCTGTGGAGAACCCGCAAAGCTAGAAGACCACGCTAAGTGAATCATGTGGCCTCCACCATCGTAATTAATGACTTCTTCCAACAAATGATGCTCGTTTTAAAGAGCAGCATGGGTATGGCGCAGTCTCTGCCTGGTCGATTCACCAAAACCCACATGAAGCTTTAGAGGTGGCCGGGTAATTTATCAAAGGGAAACGGGAAGAGCCATGAAGGGTATCTTGCTTCATTGGTAGAAGGATGGACGAATGCACAGAGGAATTCTGAATGAAGCTAGGATTACTGCGCGACAGAGGAACGCTGCTTTCCCCCTGGCAGAGAGCACTTTGAAGGGAGGAAACCTGGACAAGGAGCAGAAGAGAACACTGAAAGAGAATAGGATGGAGAACGGAGGCCAGTGATGGGAAGCTGCGGAGAGGACACTTAGGGGGCGGGCCTCGTCAGAGACAAAGCACAGCCCCCACCACTCCCGAGCACACCTGCCCCCCTCAACACCCCCTACACAGGGCTGGTGTAACTTAAATTACAGAACATCCAAAAGCCTTTGCTCGAAGGCCTTGGTGTGCCCCACAGGAGACAACGGGGCAGGAGCAGATGTGAGTCTAACCCAAAGGAAGAGTACAGGAGGGTCCTATGGAAGCCGCGGAACCAGCGTCAGTGAGGCCCATTTGTATTAAAAAAAAAAAATAGCCAGCTCTCTGATCTCTACTTTATTTAGCACTCTTCTGAAAATACAGTGCTTCTAATTAACTTAAAAATGGAGGAAGAAAATTGCAGCCCCACCTCTGGATGGGAGGAAGCCCTCAGGCTGCACCCCAGCCTGGCTGCGTTGCAGGCCAGTGCAGCCTGGATCTGCCCCACTCGAAGCCACTGAGCTGCCCCACCTAGTCAGCAGCAAGCAACGCGGAGGAGTTGTTGAGGAGTTGTCCCCCCATCAGATGACCAGACCCCAGGAAGTGACGGGGCACCCTGGTGGACAAGTTATGTGAGGGTGGGGCCAGGAAGGCATGGTTTCCCTCCCCCTTGCAGTACAGAACTATGATCTCCTTTTCCTGGTTTCTAAGGTTTCAAATTTAAAAATCCTTTTATAGCCTCTTCTCCGTTGCAAGTGGTGGAGAGAGAATAGAGCTAAGGCCATGGGCTGCTGTCTACCGGTTAGTGGGTAGAAGAAGGGGACACATTTCCATGATGATAAAGTAGGTATCCGTAAGTCAGTTTCCCAAACAGGATGCCTCTTTCAAACAATACTTGCATTTCAAAGTAATGTCTATTTTCCGATTTTTACTCATAAATAAAACTTACTTATTCTATGTTGTATCTTCTATTTGATGGTGTTTTGGAATCTAGGAGATATGGAGGGATGAGGCTTTATCTGGCTTCAATAAAGTAAACATTTACTGTTGGGGGTGAATGGGAAAAATAAGAAAACAATGTCTGTGAACGTGATCCTTGATATAAAAAGGATGATCAGAGGAGGACAAGGAGAAGGAAGGAAGGCTGAAGGTTTTACTCAGAAGAAGAGGAGAAGGTGAGGCTCCCCCTCCCCAAAGCTGCTGGTCTCCCCATTATGGAGGACAGATCTCTGTTAGGACACACAGTTGTGCAGTCACCCCTTAGCTGGAACCCATTTATGATCCGTGTGTACATATTTAAAAGAAGAGTTGTTAGCCATCCAGAGAGGGAAGGATCTTAAAACTTGGGAGGTTAAAAGTCAGCAGCAGGGAGACAAACCATAAGTGACTCTTAATCTCACAAAACAAACTGAGGGCTGCTGGGGGGAGGGGGTTTGGGAGAAGGGGGTGGGATTATGGACATTGGGGAGGGTATGTGCTTTGGTGAGTGCTGTGAAGTGTGTAAACCTGGTGATTCACAGACCTGTACCCCTGGGGATAAAAATATATGTTTATAAAAAAAAAAAAAAAAAAAAAAAAAAAAAAAAGAAAGGACAAATACCCAACTTTTGTAGCAGCATGGACGGGACTGGAAGAGATTATTATGCTGAGTGAAATAAGTCAAGCAGAGAGAGTCAATTATCATATGGTTTCACTTATTTGTGGAGCATAACAAATAGCATGGAGGACATGGGGAGTTAGAGAGGAGAAGGGAGTTGGGGGAAATTGGAAGGGGAGGTGAACCATGAGAGACTATGGACTCTGAAAAACAATCTGAGGATTTTGAAGGGGTGGGGGGTGGGAGTTTGGGTACTAGGTGGTGGGCATTATAAAGGGCACGAATTGCATGGAGCACTGGGTGTGGTGAAAAATAATGAATACTGTTATGCTGAAAATAAAAAATAAATTAAAAAAAAAATACAAAAAAAAAAAAAAAAGTCAGCAGCAGGGAAGAGAGACAAAGAGAAGAGAACTGGAGAGGCTCCATGATTAGCAGAAGGGACTGTGGAGCCTGTTGGAGGAGGGGAGTTGGAAGCGAGGAAGAGAGGTTCTGCATGCCCTGCAGGACAGCTTCTGTCTGGGACAGCATGTGTGAGCACCTGATCTCCTCCTGGCTGCTCTGTCCACCGTCACATTGGGCTCAGGGAACAGCTCAGAGGCCCAACACTGAAAAAGGGAGTAAGTCAGTGTGAAAGGCACAGCTGTACCCACCACGGAGACATACTTTATTAGGCAGCCGTTGCTAAGCAAAGCGAGCTGTCAAGCCACGGAGGCCACCAAAAGGGTCTTGGCTCCCTTGGTAAACCCTGCCTGCCTGGCCGTTGGAAATCAGGCAGGAAAGAGGCACTCTGGGAGAAGTAATTAGACACAAAACTTCTAAGAGGCCGGCAGAGAAAACCTCAGGGTCAGTGTTAGGGTCAGGGTCAGCGTTAGGGTTAGGATCAGGGTCAGGGTCGGGGTCACGGTCAGGGTCGGGGTCAGGGTCAGGGTTAGGGATTGCCAAGACAGAAGGACATCTCACCCTTCCATACAACCAAGCCAGGACATGCATAATCTCGGAGTAAGTGACAAGCTGCCCACGAGGACAAGGACTAGAAAGCGCCATTCATCACATGCAGCTCATCCTCAGCACTCCTGGCCCTCGGGAAGCCACCTGTGTTTGCTAGTTGCCTTTATCCCAGGGGAAAAGAAACTTCTCGTGTCTTAAGGATAAGAGATCATTCGTACACTTTGTTGCCAAGCAGTTGGGTTAGTCTCCTACCCTCCCACTGAGACTGGGAGATTGGACCTCACCTTTCTCGATGATTACATTTTAGAGACAGTTCCTGGGTCCCCAAGAAAAGCCTCTTGGGTTGTAAAGTGGCCAGAAGCTTGTGTAGTCTGTACAAGGATTTCCACTCATCTGAAAAGCAAAGGGCAAGGATTGATAATTACAGGGTTTCTAAAGGAAATGTTCTCAGAAAAGGGAAGGAGGACATTCTTTTGTCCTCTTTTCCACCTGGGACAGCTAAAAAACACCTCTTTTTTTTTTTTTTTTTTTTTTTTAATTAGTATTTGCCCTATAGCACCTGAGCATCTGAGGTTTTACTTCAAGAACAGAAAATTTCCAGGCCTTAGAAGCTCCAAGTGTGCTGTTTGTCCCATAGGGGATTCTGTTCATTTTTAAGTTTGCCATCAAAATTTAAATATCACACGATGGCCCATGAAATCCGGACTTCCTGCCTCTCAGAGAATTCAGAGCATTTTGTGGCAGTCAGCTGGACCTAAAATTAAAATATTAAAATACCATCCCAGGGTTATTTCAGAGTAAATTTATTTACTGTTAATGAGGTACACGCTAGGCTAAAATCTACATTGCACAGTACCGGGGCTGAGGACATTTCCAGATACGATAAAAACAATCACTTGTTGAGCACCTGTCATGTGTCATGCTGTTTTAATCATCTCCTCTTCACCCCCTTGGTGAGGGAGGGATTTCCACCCTAGGGTGGCAGGGATGGCGGCACACACAGCCTGGACAGACCTGAGAGGCAGCATTCAGCACCCACGGACTGGGCAGGGGAGGTCAGTGCACACACCGGGAAGAGCACATGGGGCATGCCCTCAGAATCCAAGAGAGTCAGCAGGTTGCCAGAGGCAGCTTTGTGGTGACAAGAGGGTGGGGCACCAGATCCCGCCGGAGGCTGATCCTGCAGCCTGTCAGGGAGTTGGAACCTGCTACTCAAGCCAGAGCAGCCACCTCGCCTGGTCTGCTGGATGAGGAGGACTGTTTGCTGGGGGGGCACCTCATCCATGCAGAGGGGAACTGGAGGTCGAGCTGTCCAAGGCTCTGCCCGCTTCCTGTGTCACTCAATAATACTAACTTGGACCTATGGCCACCCTTGCATATAGACTATTTCAGGGCTCAAAGCCCCTTTGTGAAGTAGTCCTTCTCTCATGCCCATCTTACAGAGGGGGAAGCTGAGCTGTGGCCCGGGAAGAGATTCAACCACAGTGACGGCCCCTACAAGTAACAGGGATGAGCCGGACTCCAGGCCCCAGGGCTCTAACACCTACCCAGGGAAATGGATAAAATGACATTGTCTTCCAAGTTAGATTTGATCAAAATACTTGTCTCTATTATTTAATTTTACCATTTTACCATGATGTAGTTAAGTCGTGTACCAAAAGGTACTATAGGCTTTCATTTCACTGAACCAAAGTGAAATGAAATTTTTACAGTGTCTTTGGTCATAAACCAGTAGTTCAGCCCTTAAAAATGCTATGAATAAAAATAGATAAAGGTCAGAAAGCCATCTAAACATTAGAACACCGTCTTCACCTCTTGAAGTTAATATATTTCTAGAGTAAGGTGCTTTGATTCCAAAAATTGTTTTTACTTCTTTTGAGCCATGATGGCTAAATGATGACACCAAGCACTGATCCATGGTTGGTTCATGGAATAATTACTCCAGAATGCAGGTAGTTCCTAAGAGCAACTGTCAGGAAATGTGGAGAAAGACTTTCAAGTGGGTAAAAAAGATTATTGGGTGTCATCTCTAACACATTTTTGGTTACCTCTTTGAATGAACTACTTTATAATGCTGCAAGTTGTAGCATATTTTTATAACAAGGCAAGTCTTCCTATCCTTAGAAATGCAAATTTGTCCCTGGAAATGCAATTGAGAATTGTCATGCAGACATTGAGCTGCTTCTACCATTCCTGATACTTGTAAATATGCCTGTGTGTGCTGAATTCTGTTTAACTACTTGTTACATTAACCTGGTTCCCTTGTGGGAAAAAAAACTTGGACACATGTTTATCTTTTTATTTACACAACAGTCACTATTTACCCCTTTCTTTTTAACAAAGTATTGCTTCACACAGCTGTCTATTACAATGTTGCCTTTGATCTTTGAAATGACACGGGTCCCACTCTGGTATAGATGTAATTTAGATTTGTATGAGGAAACATTAACCTGCGGTGAATCAGAAAACAGATTCTCTTTGGTGCTTTAAACATGTCAAAACTAGTTCTAGTCCTTAAAACTGAATATCTAAGAGTCAAAGTCAGTAAAGCACGTGGAGGAGCAACTTGGTTTTGGGGTGGTGATAACAAGTGTCTTGTCAATCCACAATAGCGTGGCACCTAAAATCAGAGTCATCACTCATGTCCCAGTGTGAATTAGTTCAAAGCAGCTAACGGTGGTGCACTGGCCGCCTGCACAGTTCACCCTCGAATGAAACTGCTGGAGTCAGGTGTGCTCTGCTCCTCTCAACGCCCTGGGTGAGCGTTGGGCTGGGCAGGTGCTCCCACAGCTGCTCTCTTTGGCTGTTTCAGGCTCACACAGTGTGTCCTTGGCCTTCCAGGGTCTGGCGTAAGAACTTTGACAAATGGCTTGAAAGGCCCCGTTGGACAAAGACAATTCAAGCACAGTGTTCTGGTTAATTTTCATTGTAATTTAATTTCAAACTTAGGGAAGAGTTTTGAGAGTAAGACGAAAAATTACTCTTTCCCCATATTGTTATTGCTAGTCTTTGTTTTCTGGATCCTAATGCTGTATTTGCCCCACTTCCTTTACATTCTTCATTGCATGTTTCTAAGGAGCATAGACATTCTCTCGCCCAACACTGTACCATTATCAAAATCAGAATATTTAACTCGATACAATACTATTAACTAATGCACTGTCCTACAGACATTGGCAATTGTACCAACAGTGTCCTTCATAAGTATTTAAGTTTCCTGTCCGGCACCCGACACATGATCACAAATTGTCATTATTTGTTTGCTCCTCGTCTGCCTTCCTTTGCCTTTCTTGACCTTGACATTTGCAAAGATCACAGGCCATTCTGCGGAGTGTCCCTCATGGGATGATGGTCAGATGTCCTCTCATGAGTGTCAAAATGTTATGGATTTTGGAAGTAACAGCAAAAGCTATGTGTCCTCCACAGTACGCCATATCAGAAGACATATTCTGCCCATCTGCTCCTGTTTTGGTCACTGTTGTAAGGGCAAATACATTTTATTTGTGTCATAAATACAGTGGAAAAAGTTTAAGGGTCTCATGACCAATCATCTTTATTGGACACAAGAAGTGATTATTGGACACCAAAAATGGCATTTGATGATAAATCCATAATATGCAAAAGAAGAGCTCCATCCCCCTGCTCTTGAGTCACGTGGACACAGCTTTTGGGTTCTCGTGGAAGACATGGCGACTGGGGAACTCTTCTGACCTCATGCATGCACACCCAGGAACACTGTCTGGCCAGGTTTAGGATACGTACAATGCCAAGCTGAATGGTTCCCTGTGTCTGTGCTGAATAACAACAGAGTAAATGAGACAATTTTTCACTGTAATGAAAGACTTCACAAAGCCGACTTCTTTTTTCTCATTTTCCTTTTTTTTTTTTCCCTTAGGTTTCTTCCTTTTCCCACCTTCCTGTCTTTTTTAGTCTTAGATTCTATTTATAGTTATTCCTTCAAACACTCTTAAAATACAATTACGAAATAAAAAATGCCACTTGCCACACGTCTATGCAAATCCATTATAATTTGACTATAGATTGTTCTATAGTGGTCTTTAAAAACAATTCTAAAGGTTTGCTGATTTGCACTGCATTTACTCTGCAAAGACAAATAGTGGTTGTATTAATTTTGATTTAAGGTGATGCATTTTGTTCTGATTTAATCTGAGAAGCAATGAGTCTCCCATCGATATGTATCTTATAAGAGTGTGATTTCACCAAGAAAGCCTAGCACAGCAGCTTTCTTCATATTGATGAAATATTAATTAAAAATAGTCAAATATATTTTGCTTCCAACAATGTGTAGAGAGAGAATTAGTTTTCCAATGTACCAATTTCGAGCATGTTAAATAGCTAGATAGTCATGAAATTTTATGCAAATAATGGTTAGGAGCTAACTCATAGGATATTATATATGACATACCTAAAAGTGGATATAAATTACATTCAGCCTTCTGGTGGTATCTGGGGAATGAATTTCTGATTTAATTAGTTCTATAATTTCTATTTCAGAATTTATAAGTGTTGAAAATCATCCAATGGTGGCAGATAGCTTTCAGCTGATATAATTTTATTCAATTTAGCACCCAACATTTTGAAAAGAATTTTAAACTAAATATTATATAACCACATGAGTCATCTTCTCTAAACTTTTTGCTAATAGTCTTTAAAGCACAACTATTTGAAGTTGTAAGAGGAAACATTGTCCTTTATGTAATGAAGCATAAGGCATTTCTCATTAATTTCATGTAAATCGCATTCACTAATATTTTTAAAAGTCATGATTCATGGGAAACCGTGTCTTACAAAGTGAAGAATGTGCAGTTCAGCCTTTCTGATCCACACACACTAAGAAAACGCTGTACTAGGAAAGACCAGCGTTGCAGTGGCATTTCTCTTTGACACTGTGAAGGAGCACAAATACATCTAGTTCAATTTAAATTGTCTCTGTCTCCTAACCACTGTGCTACTACAAACACACATAATATGTTTGGAGAAAAATCTCTTTGGGCTCTAGAGGAAAAGTTTGAATATCTTTCTGTAGTAGACAGAGTTATATACAAGCCTGACTCGGCAGTGACTTTGTCAGATGTGATGGAAACTCAGTAGGACTTGTCCGTCTTTCAGTGATGCCAACCTCTCATTTTGGAGGTACATTTCAGGCTAAGGAGTTGCCCACCTTGTTTTTCCGGCTGCCATCACTCTCCCTTGGTCCCTCACCTTTCATTGGTTCCATCTGCTGTGTGACATTCTACCTGCCTCGGGATAAGTGGGTCCAGTGGGAGGTGGGACTTGAAGTTACCTGCCCTTGTCCCCTGCCTCTGTCTAGATTTTTCCAACAAGCTGGTTAGCTGCTAAAAGTCACTACATCACCTTGAAAGAGACAGAGAGAAAGAGAGAGAATCCTTGGCTCTGATGACAACTATTATTGTGGTTTTTTTTAATAGCAGGAGTTACCTAAAAAGATTTTCCAGGGAAAAGCTATCTATCTGGTCATACTAGGAAGGCAAGGGCAGCCTGGGCAGCATAGAGGTTAGTGTCATCAGCTTGGACCCAGGAAGCTTATTCCTATGTTAAGCTGTGCACCCCAAGGGAAATGACTCCTGCTTCCTTCTCAGAGAAGCCAGCTCAGGAAGCAGCCATGTCCGTCCAAGTAGGCACATGTGCTCCTGTTCACTAATGCCTTGGGCAGATCCCTACAACATCTCCAATGGACCAGGAGGTATGGAGAACCCTGGGTTCACAGGGGCCTAGACACTACATGCCCTCTCATCCCATGGACCTGCTTTCTCCTGAGGAGGTGGACACTGACAAGAGAAAATGCAGATGACATTGTAGACACAAGGAGCCTGGGGGTCCGTCCAGAAAGGTCAAACCAGTTCATTCAGTCAGTGTGTCTGGGGTGTTCAGTCAAGGCGGGGATGAAGGATGCATGTGTGTGTGGGCGTGTGTGTGGGTATGGGTGGGTTGGTGGGTGTAGGTGTGTGCTGTGTGGTGTGGGTGTACGTGGGGGTGGGGAAGCAAGTGGGACTGAAGGTGGGACCAGAGGACTGGCTTGTGATTCAAATAGTGAGCCTTTACTAAATTTGCCTGGTAAAGAGCTCTGATTTCTATTTTAAGCTGGTTTGTGACCTGTGGGGTTCAGGTTAGAGAATAAACATATTGTTTCTTCTCCGCCATGTTCTCTCCAGTACAAACAATGCCAGTTGCTCTGGTGTTACTGCTGGTAATTCTAATTATTCCACAATTTCATGCTTGTCCAGGCAGATGCAGGAAACCTCTTTAATTAAGTACATCCAAGGAAATTCAGCTCAGCAAAGTCATGACAGGTATAAGACAAGGGCCTCGGGGCTCCCCAGGTCGTCCACCAGCCTCACCTCCTGGAGAACAGGTCTGACCCAGACCTTGTGCTTACAGCTCGGACATGCTCGGAGGGGATGGTTTGAATGGTTTTCTTTTTTTTCTTTTTTTTTTTTTAAAGATTTTATTTATTTGACAGAGAGAAATCACAAGTAGATGGAGAGGGGGAACCCTGGCTGAGCCCTAGATTTCTCATCCACCTGTGAGTTGTCTATACCTCCCAGTTAATTTCTACCTCCGCTCTGGAGACTGTTTCCAAGGCTGATAGTCAAGAAGCCCCATGTTTGCAGAATTCGTCTATGCTGAAGGTGATGTCATCACCCTGATGGCATCGGACTCCGCATTGGAGTCCTGGACCTGCATCCTATGAGGCGAACCCTGATTTTGCAGATTTGAAAATGTCTTGGTGGAGCCATGGAACTACGGAGCCTCAGGACCAGGGTTCAGACGTGGGTCTACCCACTTCAATTCAAGTCAAGAGTATTAACTCAGGGGCCCCTGGGTGACTCAGCCATTAAGGGTCTCCCTTCGGCTCAGATCATGATCTCAGGGTCCTGGGGTTGAGCCCTGCATTGGGCTCTCAGCTCAGCCTGAAGCCTGCTTCTCCCTCTGCCCCTCCCTCGACTCATATTTTCTCTCTCTGACAAAAAAATAAGTAAATAAAATCTTTTTTATTTATTTATTTTTAAAGATTTTATTTATTTGACAGACAGAGATCACAGGTAGGCAGAGAGGCAGGCAGAGAGAGAGGAGGAAGCAGGCTCCCCACTGAGCAGAGAGCCCGATGCGGGGCTCGATCCCAGGACCTGAGATCATGACCTGAACCGAAGGCAGAGGCTTAACCCACTGAGCCACCCAGGTGCCCCAATAAAATCTTTTTAAACAAAGAATATTAACTTAAATCCTCTATTCTAGTTTTTTATGGGGAAAAAAACATACAAGGTGTTGGAACTGTTTAGAAAAAAGCTAGACAACTAGTGGAATGGAGTGCCGACAGAGATTTCATGCTTTCCCTGTCACATGTGACTTCCACCTGCAGTCACAAGAGTTCACACCCCAGCCCCACCCCAGACACAACGGCTCTGGAGTCATCTTCCAATCATAACGGTAAAGCCTGGTTCTCACGGGCTCAACACATCACCATCTTGATTCTTCCGGCTCTTCCTACACTCTATGCCCTGGGGACAGCTAGTATCTGACATCACAGATGAGTCCACCTAAGCCTCAGGGTCATGCATGGTCTGTGGAAGAGGGAAGCAATAACCCACGTATGTCTGATTCCTGATCCTTGATGTGGCCGCCTCCCCACAGGAAGGCCCTGTAATGATCTATTCATGCCATGCACAGCCACTGCAGTCGTCCTTGGCCAACAGTTACAGAACAGGAGTGATCCCACTTTAGCAGTCCAAAACTTCCTCAGAAACTCTCCAAACAAAGAAGGATGGATGAAGTCAATGCGTTGCTGTGCTCTCCGAGTTGTTGCTGTTTATCCTTATTAAGAAATGGTTGCTTGATGTCACTCTTTCACTCAAATACACACAGACCGCCTTCTCTGTACCTGGCCCTGTCCTTGGTCCTGGGGGATGCGATGATAAACCAGAAAGAAACGGTCCCCCCACACAGAACTTCCATTCTAGCCATGGAGCAAGGAACAGACTCTCTCAGTGTGGAAGGTGAAGGAAGGGAAGGTGCACGCTACAGACTGAACACTGCTTGGGACACTCGTGCAAAGTAAGAAACGTACACGGTAGATGCATACAGGGAAACACTGGAAAAAGTGTACATATCTGCTACAGGTAACACATTTTATGTCAACCCCAAAAAAATGTCATGAGTCTTCCAGTCAATGCTTAGAGACAATTTCCATTCGACTCATAAGCAAAATAAAGGCAAAAATGAAGATAAACTTTGGGGGTAAAAATAAAGATGTGAACGTTGACCAAACCCATAAGCACAGAAGAGCAGAGACAGTCTGGGAGGAAGCTAATGTCAGGACTCTACAGTTTGTTGACACTGGAATGATTTTCCTAGAAACAGGAGGCAGTGAGGGATTCACATCTGCAAGGCTTCAAAATAGCTCTTTTTTGGTCTGCTTCTCGGGAGTCATGTCTGAGTTGGTCCCAAATGCAGCTTAATTCCTTTCTGATTGTTTGTGCTGCTCTGTGAGCTGCATCATTTTTGCATTCTTACAGGGCTCTTGGCCTTATCTTTGTCGACAAGGCACAAAATGAGAGGACTGCACACGCGTGGGCAGAACCTTTCTAGCCTGCCTGGATACTCCCAGCCACTCTATTGTTGTCGATGCCCCTGGCCAGTGGAGCCTGGTGTTTGTTCTGTCCAGAAAGCATATGCACCAGATAAGGTCCCTTTAATTAAACTTGAAATCAAGAACTGAAGGAGACGCTTACACTAAGCCCAGCATGGATGAGCTCAAAGCTGTTGTCTTGAGTGAAGGAGCCTTACACATAAATTCATCCTGGATGTGCCCATGCCTACAATGTTCTAGAACCAGCGAGTAAGGTAAGGGCCCCGGCTGGCGCTAAGGAGGAGTGGGGGGTCAGGGATGTGGCAGCTGCTCAGATTTGATGGAGAAGACCTGACGAGTGGTTTGCTGGGGTCTGTGGGTCCACACCCTGATGCGGGCAAGGCTGCCCCTCCCCCTTTCTGCCCACAGCTGGTGATCAGGGCGAAGCTCTAGGGCAGACCATTGCTGCCCACTGGGAGTCTCCTACCAGAGCAGCTTTGGCTTCTGGACTCCCCACGGGGCCGGCCAAGAATCCCCAGCATGACACTGCAATGAGACTCCCACAACTCCCTACACCTCTCGCAGGATCAGAGGGCACCGTGGTCTGATGGCGTCTCCTCCCTTCGTCCCTTCCCAGACCTTCACCCGGCAGGTCTCTTGCGTGTTTGGTCCCATCCTGGTTCCTCTTCTCAGAAGCCCACACAGACACAGTGATGGAAGACAGAGCCAGATTTCTCATTAAAAGAAATGTTGTGACCAGATGCTGAGACCTGGGTCATTCTATATGCACGTGGAAGTCTGCAGGAAGTAGCAGGCGGACATTTGCAACTTTCTCTAAAAAGTATCCGAAAGGGACACCTGGGTGGCTCAGTTGTTAAGCGTCTGCCTTCGGCTCAGGTCACAATCCCCGGGTCCTGGGATTGAGCCCTGCATCAGGCTCCCTGCTCAGTGGAAAGCCTGCTTCTCCCTTTCTCACTCCCCCTGCTTAGTTTCCCTCTCTCATCCTCTCTCTCTCTAAAAAAAAAAAAAAAAAAAAAAAAGGAAAGAAAGAAAGAAATATAAGAGTAAGAAAAAGCAAGGTTAGTGATGTTAACGGTGGAACCCGAGCAGGGAGAGTGATGGATTCTTTCGGGAGTGTTGGGAATGTTCCCCTTGGGCTGGGAGGCTGGTGCCCACCGGTCAGGACATGATGAAGCAGGAACAATTCCTGGCTGCTCACTCTCCAGCGAGAAGTAGCAATCACTTGCAGACCCTTGGAGAATGCAAGTGGTCCCAGAGGTGGGCTGAACCCTATCCCTCCAAAGGCACCCCTCTTGGGAATGATCCAGGAGGCAGAGGCAAAGCCTGAGCTCTGACCATCTGCTTCTGATTCTCATCTTCCTTGTGAAACTCCATGCATGTGGGATGAGGAGAGCAAGGGTCTGTGCCCCTTCTTCCCATCCTCTTGGGCATTCTGCCTGTCAGGGCAACTCACCCCAGTCAGCCACAGAACTGCTGGCCACAGCTGAGGGTCCTCCAAGCTGAGCCCAGCCTGGCTGTTGGCGGGTAAGGGGCAGATTCTGCATGGGGTGTCCTGTGGGGTGTCTGGGGCCAGTGCAGGTCTTCTTTAGCCCAGAGCATGAGAGCTGCCAGGATGTGAGGAGTAGTCCTCTGTCCACAAGTTCTCAGGTTCCCTGACCACCTCACCTGTGACACACACAGGGCTGTTGGTGGCACGCAGCATTGGTCATCATCACAGTCAGGGGCAAGTTTGAAAAAAAGGAGAGCAAACATTGCTTCCTAGCCACGCACTTCTTGTCTTTGCTTACCTGATAGCCTGGGGGATCACTCCCGGTCATGCTCAGTGCCGCTGAGTTGCAGGGTGGAGAGAGCTGGGGCCTCCCTCCATGCGGGGAACTCCCCATCCCGTGGGCAACACAGTCATTTGGGGGCATCTGCTGTGTATTTAAGACTCCCTGGCATCCTCGCAGCCTTGATCAGGATGCAGGACATGGTGCTCAAGTTGCACACAACTGAAAACAGGCTGTCCTGGAAACCAGGACCCAGCTCTCTTCGTAGTATCTCTGCTGAAGGGCAAATCAACCTGGTGCAAAATCGACCCTTCGTCCTTGCTGTGGCAGCAGACACCTGCTGACTGGATGGCAGCTGTGCTCATGCCTGGGGCCCTTCAAATGTTCCACCAAGTGTCTCCACCAGCAACAGAGCTTCTCGGGGCATGAGCCCGTTCAGTGCCCCCCAGTGATCGCCCAGCAGGTGGCCCCATTCACGCATTTGAAATCAATATTCTAAAGATGGAAAAGACTCAGAAAACTGTCTGGGCTGGAGGAAAGGCACATAAAGGAAGAGGAGTCAGTTAAGGGTGGACAAATCTGTTAATCGGGATCTCTCCTGCAGAATTTATGCCTTAACTTTCTTTTATTTTTCTTTCCCTTTTCTTTTCTTTTTTGGTAAAATACCTGAACAAAGCCACCTTTGCACAGCAAGGAGTTTTGGAGATAATAGGGAAAAGATTTCAAGCCACTGTGAAAACTGCTGGGAAAGAAAACTCATGCCAGCCACCTCTAACACACACACACTCACACACCCTCACACACACAGAGTCACACACACACTCACTCACTCACACACACACTCACAATCCCAAACCAGTTTGTTGCCCCTGTAACTGCAGTGGGGCCAGCTTTGTTACACGGTAAGGAAGGAAGAACCATGGCATGTACCAAAGGGTTCTCCATGGCTGGTTAGGCCTGTAAACCTAAGCTCCTCCAACTCACAGGGCTGGAGTTCAGTGAGATGCTAGACATGTTTCCAAAAGAATACAGTTGAAAGACATTTACAGGATAATAACACCATTCCTGCACATTAGGCATTTGGCATGATTAAAGAAATTCATATTAGTGTATTCCCAGTACAAGACACTTTAAAGTTGGTGAGCAAATTTTGAGCTCTAATGCTAATAAAATATTTATCCTTCAAAATCTCAGATAAAATATGAAATAGATTAATGATGTAGGAGAGCACAGACTATGTACAATGTTCTGCTCTAAGCCTCCGGCACGTCCCAGCAAGGCTTGAATGTGATCATCACTCCTGTCAGTCACAGAGCTCCACAGGCAGCAAAGTCAGGCAGAGAGAAGTGGGGAGATTCAGGGGCGTGTTCACTCCTGCCAGGTTCAAGGGCACGTGTGTTGCACATGTGTCCCTCAGCCACTTTACCTGGGGGTGGTCTGGTGCTGCATGGCCATGGACGCCGGTGAGGGCAGACTGCTTCAAAGGCTCTGCACCAGACGTGAGTTCCCGCCGCTCTGTGACTCATCCCAAAGCACGCCCCTCCCTTGCGCTCCTCCCGGTAGTTGAAGGTCAACTGAAATCACCCTGTGCATCCAGCCCCAAGAATTCCGCGGATGGGAGCCTGTGAATTTCATAAGGGGTAACTCACTTGTCATGCTTGACCTTCGTATTTGCAGTAAAACCTTCTCTGTCTTTAAAATCAGATAGGGAGACCTGGGTGGCACCTTGGTTAGGCCTTGGGCTCTTGATTTCAGCTCAGGTGAGGATCTCAGGGTAGTCTTGAGATCCAGACTCCTGTTGGCTCCATGCTCAATGGGGGAGTCTGCTCTAAATTCTCTCTCCTTCCTCCTCTGACCCTCCCCACTGGGCACACACATTATATTTCTAAAATAAATAAATACATCTGTAAAAAAAAATAAAAATAAAATCAGACCACAGTATTGGTTAATTCAGCACAAGGAGCCTCAATTAATTGAGCCCAGAGTGGTGCTGTACTCTTACAACTTCTGGTATCTCTTTCCTCTTCTTTTCACTTTTCACAGCATGTGCTAATCACCATTGAAAGTTGCTCAAACTTTCATCTTAGTCATATGTAATACATTCCCTTGTTCGTCTAAAATTCAATGACATCCCTGCTCTGGGCCACTGTGGTTTGTCTTCTCTTCTCTAAATTTCTTGAAAAGTAAATTATATTTTATGATTAGCTGGATTTTTTTCTACATCTAAACATTTAAAATATACTTAAGTGATTTTATAAAGTACTGGATATGCCATCATTTTGCAGAGTTCCCCAGAAAAAGGTTATTTATATGAGCATAACATTCATAATATTTATATTTCACTCTATTAATACTATTTATGCAACCTGGATCTTAGCTTTCTGTCCAAACTTACAAGGATGGCCCTAGAAGCATTGGTTACCAACCTGGCTCTCCTAGATACTCCAGCTTTTTTTAAATGAGGAATTCTGCATGAATGATGGCTTCTGCCATGTGATGCTCTTTTATCTGTCAGTCACAGACATTGCTGGGGCACCGTGAATGGCTTCACTGTCTCCAGGGCTCCTCTGATGCCCACCTGCTCCTTCCTTCCAAAGCTGGAGGCAGTCGCAGGAGGCAGGACACACAGCCCCATCCCCAAAGCCAGCATGCCACTCACCGTTGTGCCTTCTCCTGGCCTGACCCTCAGGAGAATGCTACTACTACATCAGTCCCTCCAAGCAACTGTCCAGTGCAACATTTTTTCCTTCAAAAAGCTCTATTCAGAGCTTAAGCCACATTGCCCTGGGTGGATTCCAGAGCTGGTCTCTACGTCGTGAGTCGTTACTTTGTGAAGGGGGTAGATGGAGGGTAAAGATTTGGATATATTCCTCTCAAATGTGTTACCAGACTCCATTCAGTTTTATCTGGTGAACATAATTTCAGTCAGTCCTCAGTCTAAGCCAATGTAGAGACAGCACAGAGATGCTCATCACAACAGTTAGTGAATACTGGGGAGATGCCCAGTATGAAGAAATTCTTAGTAGCATCAGCAGCTGGAGGTGAGAAGCAGCCCCAAGACTTAAGGGGATGGTAGAGCTGTCTTTTCAAACAACAAGCACTGCTCAATACCCTCACAGCTAACTTAGCACATAAATCCTGAGTGAAGATGAAGTACCTGGAAATATGACGTGGGGGGATGGTTCGAGAACACTGTTGACAGCTGCTCACCTCAGAGTGGGACAGCGGCGTGTGCGGGTTACGATAGCAAACCCACAGACTTCCCCTGTGGTGTGTATCTTGGTGCCAGGAGAAACCAGACAGCAGCTCAAGTTAGCATAAGAGAAAGATCCTCTGAACACCCGGGATCAGGGAGATGCCCGGGAGGCAGGAACAGGGTCAGGCTACAGCTCAGGTATCTCGCTCCCTGACGATCTGTTGGAACAATGCCTCCAAGAGCCTTGATTTTCTGTCCAACAAGCTGAGGTCAACTCAGCAGCTGAAGCCTTTTCTCACTTACTCCCAAGCAGTCATCGGAACAGTGAGAAGGACCTTCACTCCTCCCGCAGGCCCAACATAACTGAATTACTGTAAATTAACCCCACGCTTAGAAGAAAAGATTTAGAAAATACCTCCTAACCACAGGGACCATAGATGCACATTTCCCCACTCTCTGGGCTCAGACTCACATTCTGTCACATCCCAGCCAACCGAAGGAACAGAGGAGACCGTGCGGCCATCTGGGTATTCACTTACACTGGACATTTCTAGTTCTCCGGAAGATCAGGAAGGAGTATCAAGAAAAGACAGTCAGTACCGAACCTGTGAGAATTATATTCTCACAAAGAAAGTGAGAAATAATGGGTAGCCTTAGAAAATTTGCTTTCAAAAGTTTTGCTTTTAGAAGATACTCACATTTGGGTTAGACGTACTTGGCTTTTAAAGCTCCTTCAGCTCCTACTAGTACTATCCCTTAGATCAATGGCTGGCCCTATCCAAGTCTTCACAATATCCACTGAGGCACTTGGGGTCTGTTACTCCTAGAGGGTCTTCATGAGAAACAGATGACACCATGTGCGAGGGCTACTCGGCAAAAGGCTTGGTCACAGTCTCTGAACGCACAGCTGCCAGCTCCCCATCCAGGATGACAGGTGGATGAGCTCGTGCTTTCCACTCTGGTCCTTGGAAGCAGAAGGCGTTCATCAAATTCAGCTTCCTGTCAGGGTCAAATCTGACCCCAATATTGCCTTCAAACACTATTGCCTTTAAACCAAAAAGCATCACTGTATTAGACACATGCATACCAAGACAAATGATGACAATTAAACACACAGCAAATTTCTAGAATAAGACCACTGTTGGAAGCAGCTAACAGCTGTTAATACCATAAAAAGTAAGAAATAGAGGATGGGTCCGAGAAACGAGTCCTGAAATGCAGAATTAACTCCAAACTATTACACAAAGAGCCACCCATCTTCTACTGGAAATGTGCTTTAAGTTCACAGCATCACTGTTTGCTTAAGAGTTACAGAACACCATTGATGGTCAATAGAGCCATATTTCCTTAAGGACAGTTGTAGAATATTTTAAGTGAATTAGCAAATTGCTGAATACCATCATGCATGACTCATTTTAAAAACATGTGCACAATTGATTGTGGTGTGTGTGTGTGCGCGCACACGAGTGAGTGTGTTGTGTGTGAGTGTGTGTGCGTGCACACGAGTGAGTGTGTTGTGTGTGTGTGCACAAGTGAATGTGTTATATGTGTATGTGTGTGGGCACTCAAACCACTTTTTAAAAACTGGGCTGAGAATTCTGGATAGCTGCAAGGAATTGTTAATTGTATAAAGAGATGCTGAAATAGACTTGGACATTTGATTGAGAGGATATTACCTTGGCCACAGTTACAATCAGATTAAACCTTGGTAAGATTCCAAGTGGGTTCAAGAAGATATTACCAAGGCAGAAGTATGGGAACGGTGCTTTGAATGTTACACAGAGATCCACTTTCCCTAGTGTGCTTTTATGAATGGCAAACTCTTCTCTTTTAAATTCAGTTTCTTCTCTGTATCATTTTGCACACACAAATCTTTTTAGTAGAAAGCCCTGGAATGAGAAGCTTGTTGAATACCTCATTTGATTAAGCAGAGAATGTGGTGACTACATCTTATAAATAATTGAAAAGCCATTTTTGGTAAGCTTAGTGAAAACAGAAATAACAGATGTGACCTAGTAAAAACATTGGGTACATAGATACTGATTGTCATAATTTAAAACTTATTAAATCCAAGTGACAAATGGTGAGCTTCTTTTTGAAGCTAAACCTTGGTTTCCCAATTCAAAATAGTAAATTAAACACGTATGTGGACATGTGGTTTCCCCCCCCTCATTTTCCTCCCAATTTCCTATTGAAATGACAGAGATGATGGACAGAGGGATCCAGTCTGCAACTGGGATGACAATTGTGGTATTGATGAATTCCTGGTACCCCCTGGATTTTGTAGCTAGATGGTTGGAGGACATAGTTGACACAGGACGCAGACCCCATGCTCTTCCCCCAACACTCACACACTCCCATACCTGAGCAATGGGGGTGGATTGTGCTAACGGGGAAGGGAAGGAACCATGACAGTACTAGAAGACTGATTTTAGAAGGTCCTTGCATCATGACCTTTGCTCCCTCCAATCCTGGCATAAATGTCAACAGGTATTTATAAGAAACCCAGAAAGCAAGCCAATCTATAGATAGCTAGGTAAGAAATGAGCCAAGCCCAGAAAAAAATGAGCTAATCCTAAGTCTTCTGGCTCAGGACACACTAAGGGATGCAGGTTCAAGCCTTGGGTTTGGGGTGCTTTGTTGCTGCAGCGATAGCTAATTCATACAGAATTTTGGATTCATGGAGTCATCATAACTTCACTGAACTCAGTAATCCCAGAGCCCTGAGCAGTGTGGCCTCAGGAACCTCTCTGAGTCCTCTCAGAGGATCCCTATTTGACTTTCTAGAAAATCCAAAACGTGTGAGCACACTGGGGCTTGTGCTGGTGTTAGAACATGCAAGGACATTCAAGAGAAATACAAGTGAACAGAATCCGCTGAAATAAACAGACTCCCATGGAAAATTGAGCTCAGTTTGCTTAAAAATGTATTGACAATGGGCTAATGTCAGATTGTTAAAAATAACATCAATGGTTATTTGATCTCAAATGAATTTTTCATTTGTAGCCTTTATTTTATGCCCAAATTACAAATGTGTCTTGTAAAAACTGTAACTCAAAGAGAAAACAAACCAATTCTTAGTTTAAGGATCCGATCTTTCAGTGTAACAATTGCTGTAAGCAATGCATTTTACTTGCACTAGATGCCCAGGAACTGGGCACAAATCCATGTTCTCAATTTTTCTTTCCCTAACTCATGTTAATTAAGTTTAAACTGTCTTGACATCTACCTTTGGGGACCCAAGTTTATGGTTCAAGCCAAGTTTTCATAAATTGCAATTTTCCCTTGGCCATGAGATTTCTTAATCTTTCATGACTGACACTTTTCTTAATATAGAGCCCAGGCATTGTAGGTCCTTACTAAATCTATTCAAACTGCACATATTTATTTCTGTATTTTATATTAAATATCTTATAGGAGCTAAGTGTAGAGGACAGCCATGTGCATCCAGCCACAGCAGAATAATTCAGCTCATTTGATCTGTCCATGCCATCAGTCACAGTAAAGGCAAAATACAGACAGTCTTTTCTAAAACTAATTAGACTGCAACTCAAAAATGTTTCTACCACATCACTGTGGAATACCAATTTACATTATAAGATATAAGAGTAGCTCTTTAGCTCTTGATTTTCTAGGAAAAAAATGAGGGAAAATACTACAGTTACCCTTTCAGGAGTTTGCATGTTGGAATTAACCCAGCCTGAGAGGCTCATGTCCTGTCCCTGGAAGGGCTCATGGGGAAGGGGAGCGCCGGTGCTCCCCAGAGCACTGCTTCCATGAACAGCACCTGTCCGTAGCAGAATTGTTCCAAGACAACATCACCTCAAGACCCTAGTTTTCCCTTGTGGGAAATGCATTGCTTCTCAGGAGGGAATCCTGTATCCCAGTGCCCAAGGATCCAGCACTCAGAGACACACAGAGACTGGCTCCCAGGGCACCAGTCCCCTCAGACTCTGCTGCCTGGCACCTGGCGGCGGGTAAAGGGTCTGCAGGAGACGTCTGAAACAGAAAGGTCCTTTCTTGAATAGAAGGGCCCATTAAACACATTTCAGAAACAATAATGTCCTTCAATAAAGTTTCTGTTTACTGGCTAAATGACAGGGGTAGAAGCAGAAAAATATTATAGTAAAATTCTCTTATTTCCTCTCATACCATGATTTTTTAACAAAAATTTCCTATTTCCTGTATTGAAAATGTGTGACTTTTATGTATTCAGTTCCTTCGAAACCTATCTCTACTTCAGCTGTGTGGAGAGAGGATTTCTCCCTGTCTCAGCATTTATATTTCCTGCTTTTATGCGTAAAATATGCCCACTTAGTACCTTGGTGTCCTTTGAATGTCCTCTTCTTCATGTCCTGTCTTGTATTTAAACATCAACAACCCTCACACAAAGGATGATGATCTGACAAAAGTAAGGCAGGCGTATAAAACATAAGATGGTGTCTGCTCTACAACAGGTGCAGAAGTGGTCAACTTGCCTTTCAATTTTCCAGAATTTATGGTGAAGAGGAGTCTCAGCTATACAGCTGACCTGTGATGTGACCAGGTCCTCAGGTGCTGGGTGTTTGGTAGGCTCTCAAGTAAATGTCCTCTGTCAGACCTCACAGAATGGACCTTGGGTACAATACTGAGCAACATTTTAAACAATTAAGTGTACTCATGGGGTTGTTTCCTTTCCTTCCTTTCCCTTCCTCTTTTTCTCTTTCCTTTTGTCATTGGACAAATCTGCTTTGTGTTCACAAGGTTCATAAAACATCCCTCTCCAAGTCAGGAGATGGCAATAATAATGCAAAGATGTATTCCAGAAAAAGCAGATCTCTATGGGGCCAAAGTAACTGGTTCCCATTTAAGCTTGCCCTTCACCCTGCTTAATGGAAAACAAATGATCAGATGCACAGAAATAGTTGAATTTTACATCCTCTAGACCATCCTGAGCAATTAATTATTCTTTTCAATCAACTTTCATTTTGTTCAGAACAAGAGTGACTCCACAGTCAAGGGCCCTGGGAAGAACGTGGCATGCTGGTGCTCTGTCCTACAGCAGGGGGGACGTGACCAGATGACTCAGCAGGCGGCCAAGCTCAGGGAAGGATGAGGTCCTCTTATGAGAGGTGACCACCAGGGAAGGGCTCAGATCTGTGCATGGGTGGTCCCCTGGGAACCTGCAGGTAGAGTCTCATCAGAGCAGAATCACAGTCACGTGTCCCAGGGCCTAGCCCCTAGGGCCAGTCCTCCCAGACATATCCACATGCGGGAGAACAAATGTATAGTAATGAGGCTTTTTCCCCATAAAACTTCATGGAAGCAATGAAGCTCTCTGGTTTATCCAGAATTAAATGTATGTAATCATTGCCTGCATCAGACTTTGGATTTCGGGGAACTTAAAGCCCACACAAGCACAGAAACATAAAGAGCAGGCACACGCAGGAGAATCTAGTGCTGCCTGATTGGCCAGACAGGGCCAGAGAAGGCCATTAGACACAAACAGATTCCCCTTACTGTGATCCCAGCTATTTCACAATGAAAAGTGCCTCAGCAGTTGTAAAATACAGAACAGACAGCAGAGTAAAAACAGGAGTCTTTAAAGTGGAAAATACCCCGTTGTGACAGTCTTCTTTTTTCTCATTTTTCTATGGATGAAGTTTATCCATATTTTGATCTTTTTGTCACTGTACCGGAGTCTGATAAGCCCTGGGGAAGGTGAGTTAGATGCTTGCGGCGAACCTGCCATTTTGTGCACAGATTTCCCAAAATTGTGTGCGTAATGGAACCAGATTCTTCAGATATATGATCATGTAATGACAGGCTTTCATAATGGATTTCCATTCAAACTGTTTCATGAAAGAATATTTTATTCTTAATAAAGTTTCATTTTCTTAAAATAGTCACAAAATTTCCTGCTGCCTACTACATGTGGATAAAATTTACAACCATTCCCCTAACTTCAGAAGCTCACAAAAATCCTTATCAAGATGAATTGTTCTCATCTTGGTAGACTCTCAAACTGAGAAGTTGAATTCGGTGATGGGTGTGTAGTTTGAACACTTTGAAGACATGAAGTCTGACTTCTTGGTTGTGGCTCGGAAGTGGACAGCATTGATCTCCCATGCGTCCCAGAGCAGTGGAGACAATGACCTGTTTTGTGGAGGGCACATTTCCTCCCCCTAGTCTCCTTGCCCCATGTATCACGTCAGACTATAGGGCCATCTGTGGCTCAAGCCAGATGAGTTGGGTAAATTTGGCTCACATATAGGACATGGGCTCCCGTACCATACCACCCAGGCATAATCAGCTCCAGCAGTGTATGGACTGTGTCTGTGATAACCAGCCCTCCTTCCCCAGGAGCCAAAACAAAACAGCTGAACAACTGAACAATATTTAACACTTAAAAAACTCTATGGAGTCCTCTAATGAAAACTCAGCATGTAGCTCCCAGGCACAAACATAACCTCCTGGACATAAAGAGTAACTTCTCTCAAACAAACTTTAATAAATTGTGAATTTAAAGCTGCTATTCCAGAGAAACTATTGCCCAGGTCTTGGTTATGAAGCTCTCTGCTTTCCATGAATGCAAGCAACTCTGAGTCTCGTTCCCCACAATGTGAATTCTCTGGCTTCCAGTTGCCAAATAGGCAAAGAAAGAAAGTTGAAATGAGCAGCTCAGACCATGCATATACAGGGCGTCTGATGGGGTGTAACCGCCATGGGGTATGCGAAGTCTGGCTACGCGGTGATCATCCTGACAGTGTGGGAGAGACCACAGTCCATGTTGTTGGAAATGACTTTCCAGTTTCAAGGCAAACTGTTTCTACAGCTGACCTTCCAAAGTTAATTTACATAACTTGCATCATCTTTTCCATGAAAATAATTTCTAATACATATAGAATTTAAATAGTAAATAATAATATTTTAATGTTCAGTAAATCCTAGATTCACATGTCCAAAACCAAATGAAAGATGAAGAAATGACACACATTACATTGTTCTCAAATCATCCCAGGTCAATGAGCTCCTGACCCTGGGGGAACATGGTGTGCTCCCTGTGCCCCATGCAGGTCCTCTCCCATGCCCCATTCTCCCCAGGGGCAGGCTCCAGGGTGCACACTGATGGCTCGGTCCTGGCAGGAAGGCTCAGGGTTTCACCCACTGTGCAGTTTGCTGGGCATCAACTTCTAGTGACTCAGTGCCTGGTTCTGGAAGTGACGGGATCATCCTTTGTCTCCATTTCCATCACAGTGACTGGAGAGGGACTCTGGGACCAGAGATGAAAGCTTCTGAGGGACTCCGTGGAGATTCAGTTGATGGAACCTGCTACTAGGCACTCACTTGAGGCTCTCTGAGTGTCTTGGAGGGCAAGTGTGCTCTTTGCCTTAAATGATGAGGCCTCAGCATATCATTTCTTCCCCATCCATGTTTGTTGTCCTAGGAAGATTTATTTCTTTGAAGATTTATTTATTTATTTATTTATTTATTTATTTATTTATTTTAGAAAGAGTGAGAAAGGATAAGCAGTGCCACGGGGCAATGGGAGAGGGAGAGAACTATAAGCAGACTCCCACTGAGCATGGAGTGTGATGCAGGGCTCCATCTCACGACATCAAGATCATGACCTGGACTGGAAGAGACTTGGAGGTCCAACAGACTGAGCCACCCAGGTGCCCCAGGAAGTATTTTCTCTTCTTTAGCTGTTAATATTGTTCTTACTAATTTCCAGGGCTTCCCTATGCTAGGTGGCAGCATTTATAGAAACTTCATACTTTCCTACACCAGTCATTCAAAAATCCTAAAGGGCAATATTTACAAATGAAAATATGACAATTTTTGTTCTTCGGTTGAAGAGTCTTTGATATTTACCAAAGGAAAACATTATTTGCCATCTTAAAACTGGGGATAGTATTTAAACTCTGTAATAACACAGAGCCTAAGAGTTTCATCTGCAAACTCAGACTGCCCGGGTTTGAGACTGGATTGTATGCTGGGGTTTACTAGATGCATGACCCTGGCAAGTCACTGACCTCCACCTCCTGGTGATTGTCACCACGCCTGCCCCACAGAGCGGCTGTGAAGATCAGATCAAAGGAAGGAGCCCCCTCATGTGCTCAAGACAAAGCGGTCTCCCAGGGACAGATTCGAGACCCCCGGGTGCTGACAACTGCACATTTTCATGTTACCACATAAAGCATCATCAAGGGTCTGACGATGGAGAACTCCAGAAGGAAATCTTTGTGGACTTTAAGAGGGAGCATTTTAAATATGGATGGAACTAGAGCATATCATGCTTAGCGAAATAAGTCAAGCAGAGAAAGACAACTATCATATGATCTCCCTGATATGAGGAAGTGGTGATGCAACATGGGGTCTTAAGTGGGTAGGAGAAGAATAAATGAAACAAGATGGGATTGGGAGGGAGACAAACCATAAGTGACTCTTAATCTCACAAAACAAACTGAGGGTTGCTGGGGGGAGGGGGGTTGGGAGAAGGGGGTGGGATTATGGACATTGGGGAGGGTATGTGCTTTGGTGAGTGCTGTGAAGTGTGTAAACCTGGTGATTCACAGACCTGTACCCCTGGGGATAAAAATATATGTTTATAAAAAATTAAAAATTTAAAAAAAAAAAGAGGGAGCATTTTAAAGACTCACTAATTCGTTCATTTATATATATATATATATATATTTTATTTTTTTTTATAAACATATAATGCATTATTAGCCCCAGGGGTACAGGTCTGTGAATTGCCAGGTTTACAATCCATTCATTCTTTGATCAAACAGTTACTGGATCCCAGCTCTGTGCTGAGCTTTAACGCGAGTGCTCCATAAACACAAATAAATAAAAATTTAATATAGAAAACAACCAAACACGTAGTGCTGGACTTGAGTTGTGGAAGTGGGAGATGGCAGGTGATCAGAAGATGGGCTCCTGAAGGTCCTGGACAGGAACAGCCCCCAGGGAAGGTTCATACAGGGTGGCCTGGGGACACAAAGCTGTGGGCAAGAGCCATCTGCAGACACTCCCTGGAATGGGTGGGAAGAGCAAACCCCAGGTGCCCTCCCTGCTGTCATTCAAAGTTACCACACCACCCACCCACCAGCTAAGGAGCTTCCAGTCGGAGGCCACTGTTAGAGGAGCCTGGAAACTCACCAGGGTCCCCTCATTGCCACATTTACTGATACACAGCCCAGCGCAGGATGGGGATGGTGACCTGTGCCCTCTGGAGAGCAGAGACTCTGACAACCCATGTTGTAAGATGCTGGGACACCACAGGAAAGCCCCTGCCTCATAGATAGAACCATCTGGAAACTGGGCTACACACAATAAAATTATATCCTTATTAGACTCTGGGAGGAATTTGGGTTCAAAAGAAAGCAGTTATTACCAATAGGAATTCGAGAGCTATCCCGACTGCCACTGTGCTATGTGCTGCACATGTCAATACTGATCAAGTGTAATGCATCATGTGTTATTGTATATCAATTAAACCTCAACGAGACTGTCAGAAGTAAAGCTCTGTTCTATTAAGTCACCTGTAGAATTTGGGTTCATAGAATATAACATTTCCGACTAGTTTATGGCTTTGTTCATAGATTAAAATAATTGGAACTTTTTGTGATTTGATTGAAATTTCATGTATTTAGAACCACGTGTACCACAATTATTTCTACATATTAGGTAGCTCTTTTATTCTCAGAATTCAATGGGGAAGACATTTAGACCTTTCGTGCTGAGTCAATAAATATCACTGAAGCATTTTGATAGTATTTAAACTTATTTTAGCTTGAAAACTTTGGGTGTTTAAAATTATCTAATGTTTCAAAATTGATAATAAATTCTAGGGGCACCTGGGTGGCTCAGTGGGTTAAGCCTCTGCCTTCGGCTCAGGTCATGATCTCAGGGTCCTGGGATCGAGACCTGCATCAGGCTTTATGTTCAGCAGAGAGCCTGCTTCTCCCTCTCTCTCTGCCTCTCTGCCTACTTGTGACCTCTGTCAAATACATAAACAAAATCTTTTTAAAAAATCAATAATAAATTAAAGATGAAGAAACACTATGTTCTCCACATTCTGAGCAGCATCAGATTTCTTCAGTGCTTTGACTGTAGCTATGGCTCAAGGTGACTTTTCTGGTTGACCTGAGTCTGCTAGGCAGCTGGTTGTTTAACAAATATTTATGAAATATCAATTATGTACAAAATGCTACAGACGGAGGGGAGAAAACAGATACACCCCTACTCTCCTGGGACATATATAATTCAGATATTAAAAGGAGATGACACTGGTTCTGTATCTAAAGAGCCTGGAAGTCATCCCTCCATTCTTGTAGCAAGTATGGAGCTGGATACGGTCATGCAGTCAGCTCTTCCCCACCAAATCTATAGATTTAATGTATTTCCAGACAAAATCTCAGCAAGTTATTTTGTAGATATTCACAAACTGATTCTAAAATCTATACAAGGAGGCAGAAAGCCCAGAACGGATGATGCAATACTGATGGAGAGGAACAGGTTGGAGGACTGACACTATCTGAGTTCAAGTCTACTACAAGGCTACAATACTCAGGACAGTGTCATTCTAGGAAAAGAACAGGAAACAGATCAAAGGAACAGAACAGAGAGCCCAAAAAGAGACCTTCATAAGTGTAGTCAATGGACCTTTCACCAAGAAGCAAAGGCAAAATCCAGTGGAGCAAAGATGGTTTCTTTAACAAATGGTGGACGTCCACATGCAAAAAATGATTCTGAACACAGACCTGTCCCCCTTCACAAATATTAACTCTTAATGGATCATAGACCTAAATGTAAATGTGAAACTGTAAATCTCCTAGAAGATCGAGGAGAGAAAATCCCATACACACAGGCAGCAAACCCTTATCACACTACAGACGAGGAGTGACTGTGCCACACAGGTTTACGGATGCAGCACTCCAGCAGGGGATGTCAATCATGGGGAGTCTAGGGGGCTGTGGGGACTGGGGATTTATGGGAAGCCTCAGTACCCTCCCAGAAGCTGTGCTGTGAGCTGGAAACTCTAAAGAGTAGGTTTTAATTTAAAAAATGCAATGACACAAACAGCTGTGTATTTGCAAGTTATGACAAATGCTGTTGAGAAAAAATCTCCGGTACTCAAGGAATTTTCCCTGAAGGTGATCACACTCTAGGCAAAGAGCCAGAGAAGTGCATTTCCTGGTCCCAATTGAGATGAATCATCCTTTTTCGCAGAAACACAAGCACTTAGCTGTTTCTGAAATCCTGCCATTTGCTCCTGCTCAGTGTACGAGCCATGGGCATTTTGTAAGTAAGTGGTTGTAGCTTCATTCATCCTGAATTCTGGACTGTTTGCCTTCTCCGAGAAGGCAGCTGCCAGGTGTTCCCAGAATCACCCTTTCAAGATGGGCTCTTCATTAGTGACTGAAGACTTCTTAATAACTGAAGGTAAGTGTCTCGTAACCAGGTTGTTGAGCCTTAATGAATTTCCAGAACAGCATTGGGGAGGATTGTTAATCTACATTACTCCTTCCCTGTAATCTCGAAGTCATTCTCTGGTTTATGAACAGGTTGAAGGCTTCTCATAACTGCCTCGGCTCACAGCTCGCCGGCTGCACACTTCTTTTCAGATGTCTCAGGCTCATCTGATTCTTGAGTTGTTCTCACATCAGTTCTGCAAAGGAAGTACTGTCTCTTCATTCCAAAATATAAAATAAAACAAACTTTAAGGAAGAATCAGAAGCTGTAGCTGGTGACAGATGACACATGAAGGGACCGGAGGTTAATTCCCTTCGGACTGTCCAGGAGGAGTCTGAGGCTCTCCCTTTGATGCGGGGCAGACACATCGTGTCCTGTCGTGTGCTGTGCTCATGCAGGAAAGGGCGAGGGGGTCAGTGTGCTCCCGTAGACATGAATAACTTTTTTAAAAAGCTTATTAGATTGCCTTAATGTATTTCCAAAAAAGTCTTCCATTTGATAACATAAGCAGGAAAGTTTATTATAAGGACAATTAATTATAATAAGCAGGAAAGTGTATCAAGCAATCTCCTGAATGATGACAGAAAGTTTTTCGGACAGCCTGGCTTACCGCTGATTAAATCATAAATAGTTTAGATAGCATGTAGAAGGAGACGTTCCCCCTTCCCTTTACTGCAGCTCAATTTTTGCTAGAAAAGCTCGGCTGACTTGAAATCTTTCAGATGCATTTTACATGGCTTTGAGTTCACAAGTGTGGGGCCCGTGGCAGGACGGGAGCACCGGGGCAGTGTGACTGGCGTGCCCCTTTGGCCTCAGCTGAGTGGAGGCTGACAGCTACTCTGTCAACAGCTAAGGGTGAAGCGTTACGAACCCCCCCTTCCCACGAGCACAAGCAGAAACCCAGATGGAAAGACCAACAAAGCTAATAAAGTTTTGGGAGGTGTGCCTAAAGGCAGCTCATCATGCGTGTTAACAAAGCCATAGCAAAAGTGATTGCAGGATTTTAAATTCTGTAATAACTGTAATTCCATGGGTTAGTCTGTCGAAGAACATTTGTATCCGTTACCTACTGCCCTGCAGTGAATCACCACAGACCCGGGGGCGCACATGTATTAGGTCAGAATATCTGGGGGAGCCCAAACCCAGCTGAGCTAGGCTCTCTGCAAGGTTATAGGACACCAGCAGGGCTAGTACTCTCCCCAGGACTCTGGGCCAAGCTAGGAAGGGCCTGCACCCAGGCTCAGTCTGTCTGCAGGCAGAATTCACTCCTTCACAGTTGTAGGAACGGGATCCCATTTTCTTGGTGGTGTAAGCCGGAAACCCTGGCAGTCTGATGGCTAGAGTTTACATCTATTCCTCAAGGCCACAGCCAGTTCTTTGCTCTGTGGGATCTGTAATAATGCTGTCTGCTTCATCAGAACCCACAGCAGAAGGAATGTGAGTCCCTTAATTAGAGGAGTCACAATCCCATGTATGGATATCGCAACGGGGAGTCACACATTCCCATCACCTTTGACGTATACTATGGATTATTAGCATGTGACAGGTCACATCCTTGGGGAAATGGAAGGAATCCCAGAAGGATGAGAACACCAGGAGGCAGGGGTGGGGGATATAGGACACACCTTTAGAGTCTGTCTGCCTCTGCTAATGGTAACTTTTTCTTAAGGGTGAACACAATAATCATGAAGGGCTCGTCCATCATCTAGAGTTGCATGGGCCAGTATCTGAGGTTTCTTGTCCAATACGGCAGCCACAAGCCATACGTGAATATCTAAATTTAAATTTAATTCGCTGCAATTAAAAGCTTGGTTATCTGATCATACCAGTCACAGTTCAAGGACTCAATGGCCACAGGGAGTAGTGGTTAATGTATTCAACAGCCAGGTGACAAAATATTTCTGTCGTCACAGCAAATTCTATGGGAACCAGTTGTCTAGAGTGACTTTCAAATTGGTCTATTTTGTTTACAGTTCTGGACAGATGACACTGCTTTTCACAAATTATGAAGATTCTTTATATTTTATATCTTGTTAGATCTCTCTAGACATATAATTTTTTTTATTTTTGACATATAATTCATTATGAAATTTTCTATCCAATTTAAATGTATAATATAATAACTCTAAAATAATGAGAATAAATAAAAATACATATTTTTTAAAATAACAAAACACCACCAGCTGTGCACTGTTAGCATATATGGGTAGAAGGATTTTAAATTCTGTAATATTGTAATTCCAAGTAGATAAAGTTGAATTCTCTCGATTTTCCATCAGTATTACAAACATACATAAATACATATTCAAATATTTCCTTCCTTCTCTCCCTCCCTTTCTTCTCTTCCTTTTGCCTTCCCTCCACCCCTACAAAAATATTTATGTAAGATCTACCGTAAACCAAGCTCTGTTGCAGCTTGGGACACATCAGAGAACCAAATGTGCATTCTAGCGATGAGTAAAATATTTTCTGAAATTCAATGTCTTCCCTACAAGATTATGATGGGAAATGACCAAATAGAATAGAGCAGAGTTCCTTCGCCTGTGTCCTTTTCAGCCTCCAGATAGGCATGTCCCCATGCACGGGAGGAACCCTTCCAGCCTATTCTTCATGGTGCCTGGCCTTGCCCAACTGGGGAGACTCCTAGGGCACAGTTAAACCCCATTTCTAATGTTATCCTTATTATAAATAAGCAAAACAAAAACCCAATGAAGACAAGCAAAGAAATAAACAAAAAGGAGGTTTAACAGCTAAAGAGAGTCGATTTCTCAAGCTGAAACATCTCACGAAGTCAATGATGCCAAAGCTTTCCAACTTCACCATCACATCCCTAACTTCAGATCTGAATGAACATTGAGAGTCACACAAAGACCATTAGCAGTTGGTCCCTCACGTTGCTATAATTACCAGGAGTATTCCAAAGTATATTGTCAGTTCAGTTATTTTTAAATGTTTCTTGCTGTCTTGGGATTTTTTTTTTTAATGAATTGAAACATAACTTTGAGATACAGGGAAAGGCCGTTCCAGAATACAGATGCAGCCTCACTTCACTGAGAGATGGGGAAGGCCTTGATCACGAAGCATTCTGTAGCTCCTTTTTGCTTCTCTTCGTTAACTGGTGAAATGTTCAGTTAATTCACTCAAGTCAAAATAATTTTGCTTATAAGAACATTGATTAGGGGAATTATTATAAGCCTCCCCCAAAACACCTAATACTTAAATGAAATGTTCATTCTGTGTAACACATAACAACAAAATAATAATACACCAGGCAGGAGTAGATCACTGCATATGAATCTGCTGATTTTTGTAGCTTTAGTTATCATGTTTCTGGGTGAGGAAGAAAACTCTCTGAGGATAAACACTTTATCTGTATTCATCCCAATCCCACATAATAAAAGCCATATTATTCTCATATCCATGGAAACTTCCATTCTCAACACCAGGGTTGTTTTTTATCCACTACTTTCCACTTAGGAATGAGTGCAATCCTATTGGATGCCCGTGGCCACCTATCAGATATGTGTGCAGTCAGATAAGCACGCCCCGCAGGCAGACATGGGAGCCCTCCAGCTAGACACCCGTATCTGCCTATTGAATATGCACGTCCTCCGCCAGACCAGCTCAGCCTTCTGTTACAAACGCAGGCTCCCCAGTTAGAATGCTCTGTCCTCTGACTGTACAAGGTGGCCCCTCTGTTAGCTCTGCCTGCCCTCCGGTATGACAGACCCAGCTGCAGGTAGGTGTGTCCTCCCTCCTATGAGACTGGCACACGCTTCATGAAGCCAGACGAGTAAGCTGTGTGGCACACGCAGAGGCTTGAACAACCCCAGTATCTCACATCTTCAGATGGCTGCTGAGATCTTTCAGAGCCCTTCATCCCAATGCCGAGACCTGTCAGAGGAAAAACTCCCCTGTGTGAGGGGGCTCAGATTCTCCAGCAGCAGAAGATGGTAGGTGCGGGAGTTACATCTTACGGAAAAAGTGAGCAGCTGCATGTTGCCTAGTTTGAAGAGGCTCGGTTGTCAGAAGGCAAAAAACGATGGGGGGTGGGGGGAGGGCTAAAACCAAATCACTAAATAGCATTAGCCGGTGCTTGGAGCATTTAGTAAGAATGTCTGTTGGTTGCTGGCATGTAGGTGACATTTCTCCTGGTGCCTCACTGTGACCTCTGCTGGTCCTAGGAACTTTTGCTTTTGTGGGCCCCTTCCTCCATAAAAGATACTAAAATTTATATTTTGTGATTATATGGATTTAAGGGTTTATGCAATCGACTCTGAATTACTTTTATTTTCCATGTATATCTGTTTATCTGACAGTTTTCCACAGAAGTTGCCTCTATCAGATTCTTTGGGCTGCTGTGAAAAATCAGTAGTACAAAGTTGGTGGCTTCAAACATCAGAAATTCATTTGCATATTCCCGGAGACCAGAAGTCCGAAATCAGGGTGCTGGTAACCCCTGCTTCCTCCAAAGCCTCCAGGGGAGGGTCCTTCTTTGCTTTTTTTGGCTCCTGGTGGCTCCTCGTGGCCTGGTGATTCCTGGTGACTCCTCGATTTCCAGCACATTATCCTTATCTCTGCCTCTATTTTCACAGGGCTTTCCTCCCCATCTTCATGTGTCTTTTCTCTGTCTCTTATAGGACACACTCATTGGATTTAGACTGTAACTTAAGCCGATTTGATCTCATCTCCATCCTTATCTTAATTACATTAACAAGGACTGTACCCAAATGAGGTCTTATTCTGAGGCTCTGGGTGGCCATGAATGGTGGGGAGACCCTGTTCAACCCCCAACACTGCACAAAAGAATATTTTTGACCTTGTGATTTTAGATGATGGAATTGTTATCTTTTCTGTGACTGTGCAACAAAGTGGCTGAAAATCAAAACGGAGGCAATACAGTAAAATTGTAATCAAAAAGGGATTTGCACTTTTAACACATGACCTGCCACTGATGTAAACAAGTTCCATTCATTTTGCTCATGGCCGGTTTCTTCATGCAGATCTTGTTGCCTCCACCCATCTGTCCCTTCCCTCTTGCTTTTCAACCACCTCCATCCGACTCCAGTCTGAGACCTCCTCCATCTTGGCCACTTGTCCACACCGTTCTGTGGCCTTCGTGTGTTCAGATCCCCTGGGGAACTATGACCCATTCTGAGTAGACGGGACTCCACTCCCTCCTGCCGAGCGCAGTAGTGGGAGGCGAGTGTGCCCTGGAGAGGTGTTTCCCATTGCTGACTGCCAGGAGTTCATGGAGCTCACAGAGGAACCTCCTAGGTCTACTTCATAGACTCTGATCACGTCATGTTTTCATACTTTGTGTTTCAGACCCAAGGGCAGGGTAAGGATGTGTGTTAATACAGTTCCCATCACCAAGCAGACATTTTCTGAGTTGCCCAGTGCGATGTGTGAGTGTGAGCTTTTTATGTGTAAGACACCAAAAATGTTTCCTAGTGTAAACGTGAAAATTACATGGAAAGCCTGTCTTTTCTTCCACTCTCCCCACTCTTCAGTATGTTTAGTACATCCAACCTGCCCACTGTGGCCAGTGGCCCCTGTCATGGCCCGCTGAAGCCTGAGGTCCCACGTGCTGTTCCACCTGGCCGGCTTCTGGGGATGGGAGCCATTCCTTCTCCTCCTCACAAAATTCCTGTGTCCCATTTTCTTGCAGCCCCAGGAGATAATTAATATGCTAGAGGCACCAAATCAACTGGATTCATGTCAGTGTTGCTAGTAGCTTAATGTTCTTCTCCTCAGAAAGTATCACTTTCACATGGGTCATGGGGGGATTCTAGAAGGAATCGCAACTCTAATACGTGAGTGAAACCTCACCGTGCGCGCACACAGGAGACCCACACACAGATCGAGCAGACGTGTTGTCAAACCTCCTCCTAAATAAACCCAGTATCTGCCATAACTTGCATGAAGTTTGTGATGGGTTGTATTCCGCAAGATAAAGAGGTTCTTGTTCAATGAATACCAATGTAAAGGTTCAGAATCATAATTCAGTCTTTTAGAGAAAAAATCCACAATGAATATTTATCTCTCAAATATTCACTTGCCTTGACATACCTCATAATTGACTGTAAAGCAAAGTATATGAAGGAAATGGCTTGAAAGATAATTTAGAAAGAAAATATTAGCAAAGAAGCTCTGTTATCAGGGAAAAGGCTAATGTATAATGTCACTTTTTTGACAATTGGTCTTGAAGAATCGGATATTTTTAATAAGTTCCTCATTCCATCACACATAAAACATCTAGGTAAAAAATGTATTAGAGAAACCTGACACTAGCTCACGATTTGTGGTTTTGCCCTAGAAACTATCCTGATACAATGTGTAACTTGTGTTTGCCTAAAATCAGAATATAGGTAGGACTACTCACAGCCACACATAAACACTCATCGATGTAAAGTGATGTAAACCATCACCGGAGTACACTACAGGGTGAGTGTCAAGTGATCTGACTTGAACTGACCATTGGTTATATGGTGATAGAGTCTGCTAATCGATTTGTAATGCTCAACCTCAAAATGACTGACTTAGGACAGCTAATTTAGCCTCTCTTGGCCTCAGGTTCCTTACTTACATAATGCTAATAATTAATAAACATAGTAAGACCCCACCCCATAGAGTCATTCATGTGAGTGAAGTGAGTCAAAATACAGCAAAGCAGCACCTAGGCTATTTTAAGCAACCTATGAAGATCTGCTGTTATCGGGGTGCCTGGGCGGCTCAGATGGTTGGGCACCTGCCTTCAGCTCAGGCCATGATCCTGGGGTCCTGGGATTGGGCCCTGCTTCTCCCTTTCCCTCTGCCTGCCACTCTTCTTTCTTGTGATCTCTCTCTATCTCTCTGTCCAATAAATAAATAAAATCTTTTAAAAATGTGTTGTTCTTATTTGTGACTGTATCTGTCCCCAAACTAGAAGCCCTAGTGCTAGCCTTCACATTGCTCTTATATGCTTAATGAAGCCTCGAGAATCTGTTGGCTCACTGACTCCTGAATTGTCATTCTCACGGACTGACCTAAGTCACATTTTCTTTCTGGGTATCTGAGTCCCTCATTCTGATGGAAAGATCACATGTCTACAGGATATTTTCATAAATGAGCAGGATCGAAATGTTCCAAGAGCCTGCTCTGAGATTGGACTGCACAGATGATCTCAAAGACAAGGAGGCTTGAATCAGCATCAAAGATTGAATGGCAGACAGCTGGTGGAAAATCTTAAGAGTTTGCAGAGCATAGTCCTGTAGGGAGAGGGAGCAGGGAGCAACTGAATATGGCAAGTGGCCCATGAGACTGGGATGTCAAATCAGGGGTCTGGAGAGGCCCTGAACCAGGCTCCAATGCACAGTCAAACCAGGGTCTCATTGGTCAAAGATAGCTTGTGAGCTGCGTCTGCATTAGGGCAGGTATAAATATTCCTAACAGGCAAGAGTTTAGCTGAGCTGGGTGCTGTCCATCAGATGCGACGAAAGAGGAAATGTAAGAATGCTAGAGCTTTGCTAAACAGAAGAAAGAAATTGTATATTTATTCCAAATCCTGACCGTCGGGCACCAACATGCAAGCCGGCATCTGATATCTGTTTATACAATGCATGTGTTACCATTACGTGAGTAGATTAGGTGGTATGTTTGCCTTATATCAAATCACCAAGTTTTATATTAGAGTGGTGTACTTGTATTGCTTTGCTTATTAAACCAGAAAATTAATCACACAAAGTTGATTTTTCACAGCACGTCTGGGTATTTTTTTCCTAGCAGCCAGCCTGACCATGCAATTCCTTTCAGCATCACTGCCAAGCTTGGAAATCAGAGCATGCCCTCCGGGAGTGCTGAACGCATCGTGGTAATGGCTTTCAAAGACTATTTGTTTTTCCAAAGTTGAAATGCTAGTTACAAAACTGCGTTATAGGACACTAAAGATATTTATCTAAAATGGCACACAATGGTTGTCTATTTATATCCAGTACGAAAGCCCAGGTGCTTTCCTTAAACAATTCTTGAATAAAAAGCAATGTCAGGGCCTGACATTAAATGTATTATGTATGTTGTTACAGAGAATGGACTTTATTCCATAAATGTCTCCTGACACAGGAATGTAAATTTAAGGAAACTGTGTTAATAAGTTGGCATTTTCCATATTTTTATTTTCCTGGAACTGAGGTCCCTATATATGCAACTACTTTTCAATTAAAATATACAGCTTTGATGGGAAAGAACCAATTAGGAGTTATGGGTTTATTTTCAGAATAAATAAGCCCAGAACCCAATAAAACATGTCTTTACAATTTTTTTTTCTCTTTTGCTTTTTTCTTAGTTGCTTAATATGCAATTATTGAAATTTCTGCAACTTTGATTAGATAGAGAAATAGGTAGATGATAGAGACAACTGATTGATAGAGATAGATGATAGATAGATGTTGGATGGATGGATGGATAGATGGAAGACAATGGTAGATACAGATAGATGATAGACAGATGAAAGATAGATGGAAAGATGATAGGTAGAGGGATAGATAGATGATAGATAGATGATAGGTAGAGAGATGATAGACAGAGGGACAATGGTAGTTAGGTACCTAGAGAGACAACAGGTAGATCTAATTGTCACCTCTAACTGCCTACTGTGGAACTTCACCCAGTTTGTCTGAGGTCTCAGTTTGCTTGGAAGAGTAAGAACACCAGGAATGTCTCCAGAGGAAAGAAAGAGAGAGACTAGGAAAACTTCCAGCTCTTGCTCTATGGAATGCAACGGAAGAGCCCACAAGGCACTCCTGGGCACCTTGTTCCTGGGTACTAGGAGAGCTCAGCTCCTGAGCAGAGCCAGGTGGCAGCTCATCAAACAAGCTCAGTGCCAAACTTCACCAATTCCTTTCACCTGTAGTTTTAACTGGTTTCCATTTTTCCTTCTTAATAGTATTTTAAGGAACATTTGATTTGTCACTGCCTCCCTGACCCTGATTCTGGAGACTTAAGAATAGAAAGAGAGCTAGAGCCCTGAAATGTATTCACAAGATTATTGAATAGGATGAATGCTTAAGACTCTCTTTTTATTTTCATCAGAATGCATTCATATGATGCTCTTCCCGCTCAAGAGCATACTGAGGATACATATATACATAAAAGAGAGTGTTCTTTGAGAATACATTCCTAATGTATACATTATTTGTGAATAAGGCCTACAACAAGCATTCATTAATGAGGAGAATATATCCATGGGAAAACTCCACTGAGAAGAAATCCTCTCATTCATGAACACATTCATGTGAATGCATTTCTCTTCCATCCCATCAGCTTGTCTCGTTTCGGCCTCCAGCTACAGCAGCAGGGAGCCGCTACAAATAAAGTGGACATTCTTTAATGTGCTCTTAACCTGAAAATAAGTCAACCCCTAAAAACAGAAAGAAACACATTCTGCCAAAGAATCATTCAACAGATTGACCCCATGGTGACCTGGTTTTGTCTGCTGGCCTGGGTATGAGCATGTGGGCCCTGTTGCTGCAGGACCTCCCAGGTCTGGAAGAGATGACCCTGAAGCACCTGGGGACAGTTGGCCAGATGGAGAAGTGGCTAGGTCTCAGGGGTCTGAAACCAGCAAGAAGAAGAAGCAAGGGGAATCAGGAAGGATCTAGGGCAGGCATTGCCCAGGGACGTTCCCGAGTCCAAGAGCAGGCCCAAACTCCGGTGAAGCCCCTGACCACCAAGACATCCAGTGACAGGCCATGTCCAGGGCACATCCAAGGACACAGTGACCCTGGAGGCTGCTCCCCATATTCACAACCCCAGTAATCCAGGGAAGATCCACCTTCCTGCCTCAAACACCCACATGAGAAGAGGGAGGGAAACTGTCTTGAGTCCAAGCATTACAGCATGGCCCTTGGCTCTCTGTAATAAGAAGCAGACCAGAGGTGGCTTGCTTTGGCCTTTCAGCTACAGACTCTGACCATTCAGTTTCTGATTTTTTTGATTGGGCCTTTTGAAGGTGCTAATGTTTGCATTTGTTTCCAAATCCCTGGTGGAGGCTAAGATGACCCACAAGTAGGAAACAGATGGAGCAATGAGTTCATTCAGTGACCAGACCATGCAGGCTCTTCTGGACACCAGTCTGCTGCCTCCACGATGCCACGCAGTCCTCTAAACATGAGAGAAGTTTCTGGAAGCAGAAGATGAATTATTGACTTTCCTGGTGCTTCCATTGTTGCATTTTACAATTGCCCTGTTTCCTTCCAAGTCCAGGCCATGAACATTTAAATGAATTTGTGATGATTGAATCACAGTAAACGACTTTCATGCAGATTATCTGCCTAGTTGGAAGTTAAAACTGTCTTTTCCATCCCACAGTAAGTCACCAATAGGCAGAGGCATGTTTTTTAAACTGTTGACCTTGATATTTTCTTTCTTGTTAGGTTTCTTGGCCAAGATGCTTCTTGGAATTTGAGAGGGAAAAAAGTTTTCGAGAGGCGTTATTTAGCTTTATGTGTTACAGTGAAATTGCAAAGATGCTCTGAAAACTATATTTAAAAATATAAAAATAATGAAGTGGATACCCGTACCCCACACTGCCCTTCCCTACGCATTATCGCCAGCACAATGAAGCAATCCGCACATTTCCACGCAGCTGTTAAACCATTAGTGCCTCGTGCCAAGGTCAGTGCTTTCTTGGAAAATATAAACGTCTGTTGACACTATCATCTTCCCTGCAGACTGGTTCCGTATTTGCAAAACATGGTTTATACAGTGGTAATAAGAGTGTCAGGTAATCTGTGGTGGCAAGACTGGGCCCATGTGTCCATCTGTGGTCAGATCAACCAGCAGGAAGTTCTCACTCTTGTGCTTCTCTGTGTATCCTTTTTTATGTAAGGATATGACCCAGCAAGCCCCAGTTAAGTCTGAACTCATAAATAGTCAAAATCACGCTGGGGGAGGTCCGCTTGAAATTTACTCTTATTTCTGCTCATGTTCAATAATTGCCACGTTATTTTAAAGAAGTATACATTCTTAGATGTCGTACATCGGAAAATAGTCTACCTTCAAAGAAAACTTAACCACAGAAACAAATATTTCTATTTCTATTATCTGTAGAAAAAGTACTCACTACTAAGTTTCTGACCAAAAAGATAAAACTGGTGTCTTTCCTCATTTTCCCATAATTTAGAGGACACATCAGTATTGACACAAGTGCATAAAGCAATGCATACTCATGAGACTACAACGTCTGTTTAAAATAAGTCACTTCAAAATAAAATCAAAACCCACCTAGATATATAGCTGGTACTAAAAAAAAAAAAAAAAAGTATTTTCTTTAAGACTTGAATTTCTAAAAGCAGTATCACACACAAGCTTGAGGTGTATCATGCGGCTTAACTCAACTCTGGTCACTGACAGGAACACGCCATAAACAGAACATGGATGAGGTGTGTTGAGGTCTCAGAGGCAGCTAGTATGGACGTGCCGTTGCGGGAGGGGGGGGGTGCAGGGTTCTAGGTGTGTTTCCCATTCATTCATCATACAGCATGCATAATGAAAGGAAGGCTCTTTATATTCTTGTCTTAACCCCGTTTGTCTGTTTACTCATTGACTGATGAACACAGCTATTTTTCACTCCCTGTGACTATCCAGACTCAGGTCCAGTGTTTACACCCTTAGAATGCAGAGACTTAGAAAGGAATCCCAGGGCTCCCTGGGGGGCTCAGCGGGTTATGCATCTGTCTTTGGCTCAGATCATGATCTGGGGTCCTGGAGTGGACCCCAAGCCAGGGCTCCTGCTCAGCAGAGAGCTTGCTTCTTCCTCTGCCCCTCCCTCTCCCCTGTGCTCTCTCTCTCTCAAGTAAATAAATAAAATCTTAAAAAAAAAAAAAGGAATTCCATCTAAAAGGAAGTATTTTATCTCACTTTCTATGACATTCCCTTTCTTGAAAGGTAATTATTTTTTTTAAGAAAGGTATAGTTCTCATAGAAATACAAAGTGAATAGATGGCAGAGTTTTTATTCATTGTGTTAGTTGATGAGGGAGCCTGCAAGGTGTAATGACCAATATGAAAAAGAATCAGAAGGACAGGCTATACAAAAGGCTACTAAGAATGCTGAAAAAATGTGCTTAAGAGATGTGGACTCGGCAGCTTTCATGCCAGGGGAAGAAAATCAGTGGCATTTCCACCTGACAACTCCTTCGCCCGCCGTCCTTCGCCCGCCGTCTTGGCACGAGGGCCATTTGCATGGCTCTGCAGCTATTTACGATTCACAGAATTGTGGAACAGCTCAAAAGCATTGAAAAGCAGGAGGGAGCGCTAAAGGACGGGCACTGAAAATGCTCAGTTTGAAGTCCTTCATAATGTGTTTCTTATAACTATTAATTATCACATAGGCATACACAAATTGCATCATTTGGCTGCATAAATGGGGGGTCTGACCGAAAGGTAAGTTTCAATCAAATAAGCGAGTATGTGTGTGCTTAAGAGCCCTGCCAGAAGTTCAAGTGCGAACTGACCCTTGGAAGAAATACAGCTTCAATGCAGCACATGATTCCAAGTTGGCACCTCTCTCTATTACATTCCCTTTTATGAGCACTTTCGTTACTAAGTGAAAATTACCATCAGGCAGAATAATAACCCCAAACCATGAAGCCTATCCTTAGGCAGAATGGTGAGGCAAAGGGAAACTACTTTATGTGATGCATTTTCTCGTTCAAAGATGGAGAGTTTACACTAATACATGTTTAGGGAAGTTACAGGCAGCATGCAAGTAAGTCTCACTCTTCTGATTGGATTAGATCATGTTAATTCACACACATTGAAATGCACCTGCATTTATTGGTCTGTCTGTGGAATGCAAACCATCTCCTAGACCTGCTCCCACTGTGGACCCTAAGTGACCCTCCAATTTTGCCATGAACTGGATATGATGAACCATACCCTTATCCAGTTACCTTTAAGGCGATGTATCTTTTCAAGCTCTGAAAATCCCCTAAACTGCAACCCATAATGGGATGGCGGAGTCTACCGTGTGGGTTCTCCAGAGCCGTGGGGTTGATGAATGTCTCCGAGTCCCCACTAACCCACGTTTGAAATGGATTTGATTATGGACGCACCCTCTGGACTGCTGTGCCATTAAATGAGATCACCCACTTTAAAAGGTGAAGGGGTTTAGAACAAGTGTCCCCCAAATGTGCCACTTTGTCATGTGAATTGCTTAGGGCTGAAGGCAATCAGCACCCAGCAGATTCAAGAAGAACATTTACCTCTCCCTTAAGCTACCTGAAAGAATTAAGATAGGGGACTTGGTCCAGAAAAAGAACTATGACTAAGAGATAAATTATTTTATCTGAAAGACCTATCTATATGGCAGAGCAAATACCTAAGTACCCAGGATCTGGTCTTCTTATCAACCTGTGAATAATCTCCCTCTGCTTTGAAGCGCCAGGCCCCCTCCCATTCCTCAGCTCCCTCCCGATGGCACATGACCTTTGACTGCCCAGGTGTCCTTAGGTCACATTGTCTTTGTGGAGTAATTCACATGTGATTAAATTTGTTTTTCTCCTTTCCATCTCTATTTTGTTACTTTGCCTATAAATTAGCCTAAGAACCTGGAAGGATAGAGTAAAAAGACTTTTCCTCCTAAACAAAGGTCTTCAAAGGATTTGACATTAATCACTTAAGTATTGTTATTGTCATTATTATCACTATTGTCCTCAGCTGAGAGACTGAATATACAAACCACCAATGGCCAGATAATATAGGACAAGAAAACTCTGACTCCTAACTCGGCACCACGTGCCCACTTGTATCCCTCATATGCTTTCTGAACCAGTAAGTAGAAGGGCTTCCTTCTACTTAGCCTGCCTCTAGATTCTCTGTGCTAACAAGCTCCAAGGACAGCTTACCTACAACCTGACCTGTTTCCAACACCAATTTTTCCCATTCTCTTAACCTCCTTTGAGTGTCTGCAGGCACAGATGATGGTGGCTGACCTTCTGCCTCTAACGAGGCCCAATGGCCTTTGGTTGTTCTCATTGGAGTGATGGATCTCAGATGAATTTGTTGTTGTCTGCTCCTTTTTTTTTTTTTAAAGATTGTATTTATGTATTTGACAGAGAGATCACAAGTAGGAAGAGAAGCGGGTGGGGGGGCAGGTTCCCTGCTGAGCAGAGCCAAATGCAGGGCTCCATTCCAGGACCCTGAGATCATGACCTGAGCCAAAGGCAGAGGCTTTAACTCACTGAGCCCCCATGTGCCCCCATATCTGTTCCTCTTTGCCAGATGGCTTGTGCCTTCCTCCCTGGTGCCATGTCCCATTTACCTTTGCATCATTAATGCTTAACACTTGCCAAGTCACCACCAAATACAATTTGCTGAATGATGGAGTACATCCCTGAAAGTACAGAACTCTGCATTTTCCAGTCCTTTAGTTCCTGAGCTAGGACTCAAGAGACCAGTGGCCTGTTCTACCTAATTGAGGTAAAAAGAAGAGAAAAGGAAGAAAAGAGCAGAGACGTGAAAGATCTGTTCTGGGGATGGAAGGGATGGGAGGGGGTAGTTGATGTGACTGTGAGCTGCGAGCTGGGCTCTGAGTGAGGTGGGTCCAGAAGCTTAGGCACTTCTGTAAGGCAAACAATAGAAATTTAGGTACAAGCATTGGAAGAGGCTGGTGCAAATGGGTGCCTCAAACGTAAGCCGTCTTAGCTTCCACGTGAATCTTTCTCCAGGATCTGTGGATGGCAGAGGTTAAGTTTTGTGAAACTGACACGTCCCTTGTGGCTGACTTAGCTTTGATGTTAAAAACTGTTAAAAGTTAAACGGAGGCATATAAAACTAGCAAGGGTTTATCTGAGCAAAAATCGATTCCAGTCGGAAAGCATGCAGTGTAGCAGATAGAGAGGAGCTTCAAGGAGTCATACAGAATGAAAGACCTTTGCAGGCAGAAGGGAACAGGAATGGGGCAGAAAAGCAGATTGATTGTTGTTAGCTGAATTTCTTTTGGGGGATGACAGGGCATCTACCAGGCTGATGACCTGACTAACACTGATCAGGTGATTTCCGTCTGGCTGGTTTAAGATTCCATTTCTGGGAGAGACAAACCTCCAAGTCTTGGTTCAGTGATGTCGAACTTAGAATAAGCCACCTGTCCTGGGCCTGTCATCTTATTTTTTACAGACAACTGCAGGTCAACCTGGGACCCTGTGGAAAATGTCTAGAGTATAAGAGGAGGAAGGCTACTGTAAACTGAAGGTGGCTAGCACCCTGTTGAGGTCACCTAACTCCCTTGGTGACACCCTGTTTAGAGTCAAAGTCCCATGGCACTTTTTTCCTAACCTAGACTGCTTCTTATACCTTTACAAAATGTCTTGCAGGGAATATTCAGAAGTGTCCTGGCGCTAGCTCCAACAGCAGAATATTCACCTGTGGCCTAGGGAGGGATGCCAGGCAGTGGAAAATGACACTCAGCTCCTGTGAATCCCAGTTCCTAACCTTGCAAATGTTATGGCTGCGTGTTCCTTGCTTCCTCGCTGTTGATGATAACGAGTCCAGAACTCAGCTGCAAGGACATCGTTGCTCTGGGAGATGTTTGTTTTCCTTGGTGTCTGCTGGGTTGTTTAATTACTTAGGCACCAAGTTCACAAAACACAATTCTTCAGTATAATAAAGAGATGCTCAGGAAGCAAGGGGACCCAAGAAGGAGATATTTTTTAAATTCCATTGTTTTTGCTGAAGGGTTTTATCTCTATTCTTAATTGCAAAGGAACAGATAGGACAACTAGGATCCAGGGGACTGGGAGGAGTTACTTAGAGCTGTTCCTGTGCCAGACCTTTTGATTGCAAAGACTAAGGTAAGGTGTCCATCCTATCCTATGTTTGACATTAAGGCTGTTTACATCAAATCTTTTCAGAATGACACACAAACCATAAAATAGAACTCATCTGCTTATAATCAAAAGCCAAGGCTCCAAGCTCCTAAGCTCCTGCTCTTGGCCTGTCCAGTCAGATGTACCCATCGTTGAAATACATGTGCTTCTGTGGAAAATGGCACCGTGTTTGTGGGAAGCACACCCTTCAGGTCATCTGACGCAGACCCTGTGTTTGCGCTGGCCTCTTACTGCCCCTGAGCTATTTAACAACTGAGAAAATCTCTGACAACTGAGGCTATGCTGAGGGATTCTAGTCCACAGACACTGAGATACACTCTTTCCGGTGGGAGTCCATGGACTCCCTCATTCTGGGGAGCAGAGCAAAATATACCATCCCCCAACACGCTTCTTTGACATAAATTTTATCTTGAACTGATTATTTAAGAAATGGCAGACACAGAAGAAGCTCCGAAAACTGAACACAAGGAGCCTGGGGACCCTTCGACTATAACTGGTATGCGGAGTGCAGGGCTTGGAAAAATTCAACATTGTCACCTGTTAACTCGATCTCCTATTTTCCGGGTTTGGCCTTTTATTGTTTTTGTTGACCATGAGAGAACCTGAACAAGTCATTCGACTCATCTTGAAGCTTAACTATTGAATTCATATTTAAAAATATTTCCAAGGGTAATTTCAATTTCCTAATTTTTTTTCATTTTCTTATTATTTTCTCTTGGAAAGGGATTTTACATCTGCATCACTTTCTTGAATCCCTTTGAGGATGCTAATTAGAATTTTTAATAAAACCATTACTTCTGTTGCCTGAATTATTGATCCTTCCCTAGGGTTCCAGTCTCCACTTTCCCTACCTTACAATTTCTCTTACATCTTTTCTGCTTAGATCTGGTGATCTCTGGCTGCACATTTATTTTTAAAACTCAAGGATTAGCGATCAAAATGAAAGAGAGGGCTTGAGGTTACTTTGCCCGCATATTGTGAGATTGAAGTGGGATGGGGAAAAGAGCTGGCACAGGTCAGGGGGACACATGGCCCCTGAGATCCCCATCTCAGTGTTGCCTCTGAGTGATTTTAAGGGAGGCAGCTTGGGTGTCTGTGCTGAAGGAAGATGTTTTCCCAAGAATTCCCTCCCCAGGTTAGAAGTCTGCCTGGAAACCCCATGGACGGGACCAGGCTTTGTTTTAAATTCTGTGGCTGAGCCACTGCTTCTTCAGAAACCCTGGCCCTGGAAACCAAAGTCTGCCACCCAGCCCGGCGGATGGTTCACAACATGACTTTGCTCTTCCCGTCTTCACCGACATTGTCCCAAGAAGCTCAACCATAGGGACCAAAGCTGCAGCGACCCCGAGGCTCATTCCTAGCACCTGGAACAGCCTCTGACCTCCCAGGAGCAAGCATCCATGACTTCTTTGCCACCAGTTCTGGGGTGGCTGCCCCGCCAAGCCCCATCATTCCCACGATCTCAGGAACTCCAGTTCCTGGATCCAGTTCCAGTTCCTGCACAGTGGTCTCTGTGCAGAGTTATCCTCCTCTGGAACAGCTTGTCTGCCGTGGGACTCGGTGGGTGCTGAAGGGGAGGACCCGTCCGTGTCTGCTACCGTTTTCCACCAACTTAGTCCGTGATGGCCCCGGAGTTTGCAAACTTTCCGCAAGTCAGATTGTACTTGGACTCTAAAGAGACAAACTTGTGTTCATGTTTGAAGATACCAGTTAGTGATTTTCTAACCCTGAATTCCCAAGCTCACACTTTCCAAAGCCTGTGTGTTGAAAAGCGTCTGCAGCTCCACGCAGGCCTGTCTCTGTGATTAATGCTGGAGGGCTGTAGCCTCTGTGCCACCTGCCTCATTTCTTGTGCCCCACTCTCTGCCCGAGGCCACCCTCTGTGGATGCCAGCTAGGAGCCCCATGCCCTCTGGCCAGCGGGGACTCTGGCAGGAGAACAGAGAGAGGGAGAGAGTGGTCAAGCTGTTTGTTTCCCTAGTTCCCTCTCGGTATGGTCGTCCCCGGCTCTGTCCCCAACAAAGGTCACTGCTGCTGCCAAAGTGGCCTGTTCTACAGAATCCTCCTCCTTCCAAACTCTAGTGATCTCTGTCTGTGTACCTTTGAACCTGGGGTGCTGCAGCCAGCCCTGGGCCTCTGCACTGTCCTTCCCTGAGACCTGCCCCTACTTTATAATTAGGCTCTTTGGTAAATAAAAGCTTCTTAAGGAACCTCCCTGGTGTGTACCATCTGTTTCCTGTTGTGCATCTGACTGATACAGCAGACCAGTGAGAATTAAAAAAATACCATTTTCTGCACAAGGAGAACACCACGCCTTTGGGACTGTCTGGGTGATAGGTGCACCCCATTCATTGAATAATGACAGGTCCTTCGCTCGGCACAGCTGTGGACAGTATCCTGTGTGTCCTCAGCTTTGTTCAGCTTTGGTGTGCACGTCAGCACTGGTCTAACGCACTTACATTTCATGACAAAATGATGATTCCTCAAGTATCTTAGTATTTAAGCAAACGGCCACCATTTGCACTCATTACAGCATGAGTTTTTGCCATTTTGTTATTTTATTTACCCCATTGTCCATTTACCCCACTGCCATACTCAAGATCCAGGATTCTGAACCGTCGAACAAAGGCAAGGACAGTCCTGATTCCTAAGGTCCTTCCTACCATTGTACGATGCTCTCCAGGGATTGGGTCTCGGCTGCCCCCTAGATGGGATAGCAAGCCTCATTTCCTCCTTCCTCTGGTCCCCACCTTCTCCTGCTTAATTTTCCCCTCAAACATTTACAACCCCCTGGCATTTAACTTGTTTGTTTGTATGTTTGAATTTCTGTGATTCCCCACAGTGGAATGTGAGCTCTGTGAGGAGGAGGCTTGGTCTGGATTCAGCTCTATCCTGGATGCTCAAGACAGTTTTCAGTGTTATCATTTCAAAATCCCCTATTGAATGAAAGAGTAGTGGATGTGTCTCTGGAGCTCTGGAAAGAGAAGTGAGTCTTTGGAGATAGAGAGAGAGAGAGAGAGAGAATTTCATTATCATTAATGAAGAAATGGTGGTTGACTATCACTGCATAACTGGCCACTCAGAATGCCTCTGAAGGCTGAAGACAGAGGAGAAAGAAGGCTGGAGGTGTCCTAAAATGGAGTGGCCGGAGTAGAAGAGGGAATCTGGGGGTGCTGAGTGCTGTCATAGAAAGCCATGTCATAAGGAAAAGGCGTGGAGAAAGGACAAGCCACCTAATGTTCAAATGCAGCAGAGAGCCCTGGTAAGGTCAAGGGACATGTCCATAGGCTGGGGCTGCCTCACTGAGTGTCCACTGGGCACAGTGTGCATGATTCTTGCACATTGCCCCAGGGCGCCTTCCTGGGAAACATGCATCAGCACCATCTTCCCTGTTGTCCTGGGAATGGAGAGGGGCTGGTCTAAATCTACCTCGTGCTCATGTGTGGCCAACACCGACTATCTTCCAGGTCTATGCACAGCTATACAGAAGGGATGCGGGGCCCTGGGAATCTTCCTGTGCCATGGCTGGTGGATGTGAGCACCCCTGGGTCCTGACGTGGAAGTCAGAGGAAACACAAAGGAAGGAGAGCTGCCACTGCCAGGCAGCATGAGTGAGAAATAAAAATCAGATGGCTGATGCTTACGACAAGCTCCTCACAGCAGCAAAGCTGGCTGGTACTCCTTAACATGCACAGACTCTTACTCTGGTACCCACTCGTAAGCAGAAGACCGTCACCGGGTCAAGAGCAAGCCAGGCTAATAGGGTTCAGGCCTACAGTCCTAGTGAACAGCATGAGCCTGATACAACCCCTAATCAGTGATTATCAAATATTCTGTGGCCATATATGATGGGCTGGTTACATCTCTCTATCATGGGCATTTCTGGAAAATGTCCCACTCTAGAAGGTGAAGTAAAGACGTGTGAGGCACGATCATAAATTAGTAAAAATATAGACTCAAAAACACAGTGACTGACTGGTCATATATTAATATAATTGATTCATATAATCAATTCATTTATTCCAAGACAACAATGGGCAAGTTTGCTCCTCATCCCTCATTCCTCCTTCAAATGTATTCTGCAAGTTTCTACCAAAAGGAGCTCTTCTTCCTATCTCATGCTGGCCCCAAGCAGCTGAATCTCACTGGGGGAGGTCACAAGGGCTAAGCGATGCTGCTGTATTTAGTTCACAACGGTCCCAAATGGGCACTGAGGAGCTGCCGGCAGTCCTACTGTGCTTCTGCAGTTAGCTCTGTCTCCTGTCTGTAAAGAAGACGCTGTGACATATTGTCAAATTTTTTCAATGATCTCAGCCCAGAGTCATGCTTCCTGTGGGAAAAACACTCTCAGAAACATTGTCATCTTTCCAGTGGTACAACAATACCTCTCCATGTGTCCTTATCTTCCATCTTTTTCTGACTTTTATCATAAAAAGGAACATCCCATCTCAGATCAAAGAGGGAACAGGACTCTCAACTCTCCCTTCTCTGGGGACTTGGTCCCACCCACTGCTTTAGGAGCAGGAGAATCTCCCACAGACCATGTACCCTGTAGGACCTGAGGTCAGCAGCGAGCCAGATGCTGGGGGCAAGGGAAGGGTGATGGAAGCCTTGGACTGCGATAACTCTGCAGATGGCAGTGCTCTGGACCAACATAGAACTTACCAGAGGAAGAGGGAATTAAGAATTCCATTTTTGTACATCTAGGTTTCAAGTTGTCTCTGACCTAAAATGAACATGCTTGTCTGAGGAGGTTCCAGTGGAATTTATTGAGAGGCAGAGCCCGAGATGAGTTACCCATGGACACAATGGAGCTACAGGAGAAGACCCCGGAGTGCTGCTGAGAGCCTCTGACAGCCTGCAGTCAGGTGATGGGGAGTCAGCAAAGTAGCCTTAGCAGGAGCTGGCAATCTAGAATAGAAACCAGAATCTGGTGGGCAAGTTCTTCTGGACATGCTGGGTTCAGATGATGTGAGTTATCATCACTAAGAATTGGCATCTCAGGCGCCTGGGTGGCTCAGTGGGTTAAGCCGCTGCCTTCAGCTCAGGTCATGATCTCAGAGTCCTGGGATCGAGTCCCGCATCGGGCTCTCTGCTCAGCAGAGAGCCTGCTTCCCTCTCTCTCTCTCTGCCTGCCTCTCCATCTACTTGTGATTTCTCTCTGTCAAATAAATAAATAAAATCTTAAAAAAAAAAAAAAAGAATTGGCATCTCTGTTGCCCTAACCCAGATTTCAGAGGACCAACAAGAATACTATTCAAGAGCCTCAAGAGTGTCCCTAAAACCCCATTCATCCACATTGCGTCTAACAGGCACATTATAAATAATGTATTAGAGCAGTTAAGATGTGGGAGTTTAATTAGAAATTATAGGCCTTTACTACTCACACCCAGGAATAGAGAAAGCATCAGAGATGTTGGAATAGAAACCATCCATAAAAAAAGTCAAGTAGGCCCAGCTGCAGTCAGCATGGGCAGGGAATACCGCCTGTACCGCGTGACCCAGTCCAGGAGCCAAGCAGGCTGGTCATGCTCTGTGGGGGGCTTACTGGACCTTGTTCAGACGCTGCTTCCTCTGACCCCAATAACGTGAATCTTACAGAGCCATGTGGGCAGGGAAGTAGCTCTGAATAGAAACTATAAATGATCTGCTTGTTAATTCACAAATTCCAAGATTTTTCGAAGCCTGACTAATATGGAAATATGTAAAGATTTGTTATATCTATACAAAGAGGGAGTATACAACAAAAAGTATATTTTATCTATTGCATCAGAAAAAAAAAACATGGAGGGACACCTGGGGGGCTCAGTCTGTGGAGCATCTGCCTTCGGCTCAGGTCATGATCCTGGGTCCTAGGATTGAGCCCCACATTGGGCTCCCTGCTCAGTGGGGAACCTGCTTCTCCCTCACCCTCTGCTGCTCCCCCTGCTTGGGCTCTTTCGCTCTCTCTAGAATAAATAAACAAAAGCTTGAAAAAAAAAGACTGCCTCAAAAAAAAAAACAAACCATACCTTTTGTGCTATATGAAAATGAATCTCTGATTCCAGGTTTGGGTCTAGAATGGAAATGATAAAACGACCCAGGAAATCATGATTCGTCTCCATGCATTTGGAGATCAGCTTCTCTATAGCACAAAGTGACTCAGAGGTTTGGTAGTTACCCACTGAATTTAGGCCATATAACCTATCAAAATAAATAATTTAAGATACATTTATTGCAATAAAATAACAAATTATATTTTATTATTACTACTTTAAGTAAGTAGGTAAATCTGTACATAGAGAAATATTCAGGGGAATAACCACATCTACATCAGATTTAACAGTATCTCCTGATGGTTATTTTTTTCCTGTTTTATCGACAATTGACATACATCACTATATCTGTTTAAGGTATACAGTGTGAGGGTTAGATTTACGTACATAATAAAGTGACCATCACAGTAGGTTTGGTTAACATCCATCATCTCATATGGATACAGTAAAAAGAAAAGACAAAAATTCTCTCTGTGATCAGTTTTTAGGATCTATTATATTGACTTTTGAATGTTATCACACAGCAGTGCGAGCCCTGGTCCTCACATTGTACACTGCATCTCTCGTACTGATGCATCTTGCTGCTTTTTGTTTGTACGTTTTAGCCACCTCCCCCCGGGTCCCTTCCCCAGCTTCTGTCCTCAGTGACCACGCATTTGACATTTTTCTGTATGTGTTTAGCAGGATTTTTCTGTTTTACTCTGTACTTTTTTTTTTTTTTAGATTTCACACACAAGTAAGATCATGTGGTATTTGTCCGACTTATTTTCCTTAGCATGACACTTCCCAGTTCCATCCGTGTTGTTGCCAGTGGTAGGGCGTGTATGTGTGTGCATGCGTGTGTGTGTGAGAGAGAGAGAGAGAGTGAGAGACAACTGCTTTATTCATTCACTCACTGACGGACGCTTAGGCTGTTCTCGTGTCTTGGCTATTACAAATACTGTCGCAGGGAACTTAAGTATGCAAATAACTTCTCAAACTAGTGTTCTCATTCTTTTGGCTATATTCCCAGAATGGAGTTGCTGGATCATAGGACAACCATTTTTGCCCGACATTGTCACCAGCATGGGATAATATCCCATGTGGTTTAATTTGCATTTTCCTAGTGACTACTAGTGGTGGTGACCATCTTTCTATGTAACTTAGCCACCTGTATGTCTTCTTTGGAAAAATGTCTATTCTGGTCTTTTGCCCAGTTTTTAATTGGATTTTTTTTTTCTGTTGAGTTGTATGAGTTCTTGAAGTATTTTGTCAACACTGGGTACTATATCCAGTAGTAAATTGGGGTATAAATAAGCTTCCTTCCTCATCACAGTCAGATTCTCAGTGGTTGAGCCCCACAGATTCTCCTGCAAACCCTGTGGTGTGATGTCAGAGAAAGTGACCCACAAAGTGATGCACAATGCTGGGAAGGCATCTTCCTTCTCTTCCCCCCTCAGGGTGGTCCTTGCCAAGGGGTGCTGCAGTGGCCTGGAGGAGGGGCAATGAGGTCAACGTGTAGCTGACCCTCTGCCATCTGCCTTTGTCTAATTCAATCTGCCTTTGTCTCTGTGGTACAGGGGAAGTTTCACCCTCACGCCTGGCTCTAGAATTTTCTCAGCAGTGTCTTGATCATAAAGAGTTGTTAGGTGTTCTTCTTGTGAGTGGGAGCAAAGTCAGGCATAACATATGATCCTATCTTGGTGGCATTACTTTCCTGGCAGTTATTAGAAATAAATTCCCAAAAAGGAGAAAATCATGACTCTCATAAACAAATAAAATAAAACTGTGTTAAAGATTTTATTTAACTCATTGGTTAAATGGAATAACCAAGCATAATGTACACATGAAGGCAACACAGTTTTGTTTTGTTTGTTTCTGCATTGGAGGTGGGGGTTCTCCTCCAGGACCAAATTCACCTGCACGTCTCTAGACAAGAATTATTCTGTGCTACGGCTTATTAACTACAGCTTGCAGAACTCTAAAATAGGCCCTATGAAGTCAGCATCTGGTTATCCAGAAAGCGTGCTCCACAGTGAACGCAGACTTTCTCATTGAGGCACAGGTCTTCTCTACCCGGCCCGCATCTCAGGAATGCTCATGAGGAAACTAACCAGGAGGCCATGTGGCATGTGCTCTGCTCTGTCTGCTTCATGCCCAGCCAGCCTTGGCTGAGGGATGAGAAGGTGGCCAATGCAGTAGTGAGCAGTGTAATTCTGAGAAGGTCTCATCTGCCTGCCCACCGTGCAATAACCATGACAGCCTGGTGCCTGCAGACTACGAAGATTTCCATGGAGACCCTCCAAAACCTGCCAGAAGCTCCTGGGATCCCTTAGATGGCAGATGTTTGAAGAGTTCCAGAAGGCACATCAGAAGAGGGTCTGCTTGTAGGACTGGTCACTGTTACAGAAGACAATTCTTTTTTTTTTTTTATTTCTTTTCAGCATAACAGAATTTATTGTTTTTTGCACCACACCCAGTGTTCCATGCAATCTGTGCCCTCCTTAATACCCACCACCTGGCTGCCCCAACCTCCCACCCCCCACCCCTGCAAAACCCTCAAATTGCTTTTCAGAGTCCATAGTCTCTCATGGTTCATCTCCCCCTTTGATTTTCCCCAACTCCCTTCTCCTCTCCATCTCCCCATGTCCTCCATATTATTCCTTATGTTCCACAAGTAAGTGAAACCATATGATAACTGATTCTCTCTGCTTGACTTATTTCACTCAGCATAATCTCTTCTAGTCCCATCCATGTTGCTACAAAAGTTGGGTATTCCTCCTTTCTGATGGAGGCATAATACTCCATTGTGTAGATGGACCACATCTTCCTTACCCATTCATCCGGCATCTTGGTTCTTTCCACAGTTTGACGACCGTGGCCATTGCTGCTATAAACATTGGGGTACAGATAGCCCTTCTTTTCACTACATCTGTATCTTTGGGGTAAATGCCCAGTAGTGCAATTGCAGGGTCATAGGGAAGCTCTATTTTTAATTTATTAAGGAATCTCCACACTGTTTTCCAAAGTGGCTGCACCAACTTGCATTCCCATCAGCAGTATAAGAGGGTTCCCCTTTCTCCACATCCTCTCCAACACACGGTGTTTACTGTCTTGTTAATTTTGGCCATTCTAAGGTGGTCTCTCAATGTGGTTTTGATTTGAATCTCCCTGATGGCTAGTGACGATGAACATTTTTTCATGTGTCTGATAACCATTTGTATGTCTTCATTGGAGAAGTGTTTGTTCATGTCTTCTGCCCATTTTTTGACATGATTATCTGTTTTGTGTGTGTTGAGTTTGAGAAGTTCTTTATAGATCCTGGACATCAACCTTTTGTTTGTACTGTCATTTGTAAATATCTTCTCCCATTCCATGGGTTGCCCCTTTATTTTGTTGACTGTTTCCTTTGCTGTGCAGAAGCTTTTGATCTTGATGAAGTCCCAAAAGTTCGTCTTTGCTTTTATTTCCTTTGCCTTTGGAGACATATCTTGAAAGAAGTTGCTGTGGCTGATGTCAAAGAGGTTACTGCCCATGTTCTCCTCTAGGATTCTGATGGATTCATGTGTCACTGAGATCTTTTATCCATTTGGAGTTTATCTTTGTGTACGGTGTAAGAGAATGGTCAAGTTTCATTCTTCTACATATACAGAAGACAATTAGATAGCAATGTCTTGAAGGAAAGCACCACACAGTTCCTTCCAGTATGACAGCCTCCTGCTGAACAAAAGATGGACTGGATTTGAGGGCACAGACAAGTTAGCAGCCACGTACCATCGGGCATGCATGGCACAGCTGTGGACTCTGCAGACGATGGAGTGGGAAGCAATCACCGCAGACAGACTGCATGTTAGCCTCACAGTGAACCCCTCAATCCCCAATGGATTACTGCTGACTCCTAAGTCACATATTTAGAAGGAATATTGTAAGATTTCTTTTAAAAATGAGAATTATTAACACATAAGTTCCAGGAGTTGAGGGCTAGGGGTACTAGCATTAAAGTTACACTTTACTTTTTCTGGTTCTGAGGTTCTAATCATTCTGCACCTGTTAAAACCAAGAAATAGATGAGATGCATTAGAGCATGGCTTTGCCTGAACACCTACTGTGTTTTTAAAAGAAAACAAAATTATATATTCAACCAGCAACTGAAAAATTTTCAGAAACCCTTCCAACAGAAAAGCTTTGTTCTCAATAAACAGTGCATGTGACCAGGAAACTTATTACACAAGCCTATGTTTAAGTGCTGTGAAACCCATTATGTAAATAAGGCAAAGTCAGTAATAATAATATTGAGGTCTAGAACTATAGTGGCCATTCCTTTGATTGTGGCTGGGGTCACGGCCACATAGATATAATTTGATTTGTGAGAGAAAATGGCTATTATGAGACATATTTTACAGACAAATGTAAAATGCCAATTCCCTAACAATGTTTGGGAGACACTGGGTCAGAAAGAGGGGAAATATAGCAGGTTTCCCCTGAAAGCTCCATGAATTGATATACTTTGGAAAGCAAAGGGCAGGACACCTTTTTGTACCATGGGTGGACAGCATCTTCTGCCCCGCTTTGCCTGTTGCTAGGATCTAGTGGCTTCTTGGTCCTAGAAGGGGTCCCCTTCTCTCTTCAGTAGGGTCTGGACTCTAAGAACCAGGTGCAGAGTAATGATTCTGGAGGCCAGTGCACAATGGCTTCTTGTAAAAGAAAGATGGCAGGTATTCGGAAATGAGTGGATGAACAAAGATGGAAATGTTTGTTGGAAGTTCCCAGGCTTGTTCTTGCTCTCCTTTCTGGTTCCCATGTCTGTTCATCCTGCTGTACAATATTTGCCATGATGGGAGTGGGGGAGGTCCCAGGTCTCTTTAGTCAATTCTCAGTCACCTGGTGAGTCCAGATCATCCTCCACCACACCCACACCACACATCTCAAGAATGTTTCTCCTGCTGGAAGTCTTCACAGTGGGGCTGTTAAACTCATCTGACCCCCAAACACACTGAGATGCACTGTTTCTTCATGGCAGAGTGAGGACCTCAGCAAACCGCTCTTCCAGGGGAGGGGGAGGGAAAGAAAAGAAAACCAACAAAACAACAAAAGGCCAAGCAAACAATTCAAAGGCCAATATATTTATGGATGCACAGAATTGCTATTTTTTAAAGTTATGCCTGCTGTGATGCCTTTAATGCCAAGCACGGCCACTGTCTACACACTTGGCTTAGCCCCTGAGAATCTGCTTTGTCTGCCAATGACCATGAGTTATAATTTCTTATTTCTGTTTCTATGTATAGCTCCTCATGAATTCAACTTCCACTAAATACAAATTATTAAGATACATGCTTGAGGGTGTACAATAATGAATGGTATTGCACAGGGTCAGCTCACCCACCTCCAGAGACCCGTTGAAGAGCACCTGAATCGTCGACAGAGACGACCTCCAGCAGCTCTTTCCAGATGAGTCATGCTGAATCGTCGATGGGGTCAACCTCCAGTAGCTCTTCCAGGTGAATCGTGCTGAATTGTTGATGGGGACGACCTCTTCCTGGGCAGTTTGTGCTGAATCAGATGTCAGCTGATGTGAAACAGCAGAGGCAAAAGTGTGAAGAAATTTAACCTAAGAGAGGAAATGTGTTTTTTTCCTATTAATTAGGAAAATGCCAGTCTCCTCAAAGTTAGTTAGCAGAGCACTTCTGTGGACATCACAAAAAGTTAGAAACTGAGAGAACCAGGGCGATTTCTGGACTATCTGAGGAGGGTTGTTAATCTTCTCTAACCCCAAAATACACTGAGGTACAATTTCTTCAATGGCAGAGTGAGGACCTCAGCACACTGGTCTTCCAGGAAAACAAAACAAAACAACAAATGCCAAGCAGATTATTCAAAGTAACTAGTTTTGAATTCTGGAAATGAACGCAGTCACAGAACAAACCAACAGCTGTCTGTCCAACAGAAGCCACTGACCTTTGTGAGACAGCGGCATCTGGAATGTTCTAACCCCCACCTCCTTGCACACTCCCTCATCCCACGTTCTGCTCAGCGGAACAATGCAAATTGGCTGGACGTGTTAACATTTAATAAGACTGGCCTCGTACTGAACGTTGATTAATGTCATACACCAGACTGATAGAAGGAAAAACAAACAAAAAACAGAAGAAGCGTGATAATCTCAATAAATACATAAAAAGAATTTGACAAAATGCATTACCCACAAATGATCATGCAATTAAAGAAACAATTACATTTCAAAAAGCATAACTGAGAATAAAATACCTAGGAATAATTTTTAGCAAAAGAGGTGCAATACTTGTACACCAGAAACTATGAAGCTGTGTTGGAAGAAGTTAAAGCAGGTGTCAGGAAACAGAAAGACATCCCCTCTCGTGGACTGGAAGGCAGCATCATCAAGGCAGCTGTCTCTCAAATGGGGATGCGGCTTCACTGCACACCCTACCAAAATCCCAGCTGTCTTTCGTGCATAAATAGACAAGGATGATCCCAAAATTCACATGAAATGCAAAAGGCCCAGAAAGGAAGAATTAATCTTGAAAACAAAAACAAAAACAAAAAAAAAAGGAAAATTTAAGGTCTTGTATTTCCCAATCTCAAAACCAGCTACAAAAGTACAGTGACCAAGAGAATGCAGAACATAGGTAGGGACAGACACAAAGACCAAGGGCACAGAACTGAGAATTCAGAATGAAACCCTCATTTTTATCAATCAATTTTTGACAAGAGTGCCAGGACCACTTGATAAGGAAAGAATCGTTTCCTTAACAAGCGGTGCGGGGAGAACTGAATATCCTCGTGCAGAAGAGTGCGCCCCATCCCCCCCTCACACCATGCACAGAGACCCATTGAGATTGGGCCACAGAATGACACACAGGAACTGAGACTGTAGCTTTCCAGAAAAAACACAGGAGTAAATCTTTGTGGACGTGGCTTAGGCAATGATGGGCACTTTCTTAGAAAGTTGAGCGTAGACTTAGCATGGGACCCCGCAAATGCACTCTTAGATGTACACCCAAGCTTACTGAAATTCTACGTCCACACACTGTGGTGTGGGGTCTGTGCACCAGTGTTCCCAGCAGCTTCATTCCCAACACCCAAAGAGTGGAAACTCCTCAATGTTCAGAGGCGGTCCATGGATACACAAATCCTGCATCCATCCAATGGGCTCTCATTCAGCTTACCCAGGGGCCACAAAACTGGAGGCCACATGCACAGCCCTCTAGACTGCCCCGCCTGCCCAAAACAGCAGACACCAGCCCGAGTCTGGAAATCTCTGAGGCCCTGTTCACTTCAGAGCGGCTACAAGCTTGCGTGTCCCTACAGACGCATTCAGGTCTGGTCACTCTGCTGAAATGACCCACAGAACTCAGGAAAGTGCTCTACTTCCAGTTTTATTATAGCAAAAGGGTAAATCAGAACCAGCAAAGGAAGAAACATACACAGTGGGTCTGGGACAGGGAGGGTTCCAAGCGTCAAGTCCTCCGAGAGGCGCTACCCTCCTGGCATCATGTGGGCAGAGCACACTTGGAGGACCGTCTGCCAGGAGGCACTCAAGCGTTGCTGTTCCGAGGGCTTCCTGGGGCTTTATCACAGGGACATGATCGACTGAGCCACTGCCGACGTGACTGACCTCATTCTTCAGCCCCAGTTCATTTCCAGAGGTCAGGCTGACATCATCTGGCGCATCCTGAGACTGTCAGTGCAGCCAGCCCTACCATGAGCTGTTTGGGAGCAAACTCTAGCAGCTGTGGTGTGAGGGGACCCACAAGGACCTTCTAATGCTTGGGAAATTCTAAAGATTGGGAGGTTGTCCCCCAGGAGCTGGGGACAAAGGGCAGTGAAATTCCTTATTACAGAAGCCGTAGGATGGAATGAACTACCAACTCATGCCACAACCCAGATTCAGCCCAAAATGCATGATGGTAAGTTAACAAAGCCCGATGTCAGAAGCCACATGTTGTGAACCTCAGCTTCTATGAGATGTCCAGGAAAGGAAACCCATAGAGAAAGGCAGTAAGTCATCATTGCCAGGGGCTGGGGGAAAGAGGCATATGGGGAGGGACTGCTAATGTGTCCATGGTTTCTTTGCTGGGGTGGGGGTGATGGAATGTTCCAGATTTAGAGAGTGGTGATGGGTGCACAACTCTGCGTGTACACTCAACACAGGTGATGTTCATGCACTTGAATTATCTCTATAGGAAAGAGCACATAATTCAACAATTCTGTATTTAAAATTTACCTATTCACTAAAACTTACTTGTCCCCCAAAGTCAATACTTACGCTGTTTTCAAGCCATTCATTCACAGACATGCGCAGGGCGTTGAAAAATTTGTCACCTAGCGCACGTGTTTCCAGCTGAGTGACAATGGGGCATGGAAAGCTTTCTTGTCTTTGTTTTCAGACAGAGATGGACAGAAGACACAGACAGCAGGGAAAGCACAGTGTAAAGGAGGCACCATCCACTCTGACACCTGCTCGGGGGCGGGGGGTGGCCTCAGGCAACTCCTTAACACTTCTGAACCCTCCTTTCTCTTTCGTTAAATAAAGAAAATCAATGCATTGCTCTTAGGATCTAAGGTTTTAATCTATGGGAGGGGGGTGTTTGTGTGCATGTGCACACATCCACAATTTTTCCTAGGGGAGATGTTTCAGTATTCACTAATGCAGTGTTCACTATGACTGTGTAGAACATGAGGGCTAGGAATAAACCAAATCCAATGTACATATTGGGTTCTCTCTCTATATGTATATATATAAAACCACATGTGTATCTTTACACACATGTGTCAGATATGTGTCTGTGCCCGGAAGTCTATTTTAGCTGATAGTGGACTGCTTCCTGCTGACAAACATGTGTGCGATGCGACATTCTTCATCCTTTTCTTTCCAACCTGCCTCTATTATTATATTGAAGATGAATTTCTTATAGACAGCACGTTTCCAAGTCTAGATTTTCATTCCATTCTGCCCGTCTTTTGGGCATTTGGTATTTTCATTGGCTTATTGTAACCAGTTGTATAAAAATACTTCCTTTTGTTAGGGCTTAAGTCCATCATTTAATTTCTGTGTCCTGTTTCTTCTCTTTAATTTTAGTTTAGTTTTTGGGTTTCTTGAGCATTCTTCTAGAATCCATGTTGATTTATCTCATTAGTGTTTTGGAGAGTGTCTCCTGCATAGTTTTCTACTGGCCGCTCCAGGTGCTACTTTTTTTTTTTTTTCATGATAAAGAGAGAATTTTATTTATTTTATTTTATTTATTTATTTTTAATTTTTTCAATTTATTTATTTTCAGAAAAACAGTATTCATTATTTTTTCATTACACCCAGTGCTCCATGCAATCTGTGCCCGGATGTGGAGAAAGGGGAACCCTCTTACACTGTTGGTAGGTGCTACATTTTACACACATCAATGACTGGGGTCTGCTGTTGAAATGAGGTCCTTTTACTCTTCCCTGTTATAGTTATCTCAGACATTTCCTAGTCACGCTTTTGGAAATTCATCACACTGTGTTGCGATTTTTCCTTTCACCGTCCAATGTAATTTAAATAATTCAAAGGGAGAACAAAAATCCCTTGATCTGCCCATATTTCTGTCTACTGTGTCCTTTTTTTTTCCATCCTGGTGTTTCAAGGTTTCTTCTTTTGTCATCCACTGTGTAGAGCACTTTCTTCTGCCATCCCTTCTGCTGTCCCTAGTTCTGCTCTGACAGACAGTCCTGCTTTCTCTGTCTGAAAATGTCCTGATTTCCCCTTCACTCCTGAAGGACGTTTTGGGTGGACAGAGAATTCTGATTGGACAAGTCTTTTCTTCCAGTACCCAGGCAATATTACACAATTTCCTTCTGGACCCCACGGTTGCTATAGGAAACCCCCCTGCTTTTGAAGTGGTGTTGCCCCGAGGGGAGGTGATGGTTCCCTCTTGAGGTTTTCTAGACATCGTGTCTTCTGTTTGGGGGAGATGGACGACATGTGGTGGGTTAGAATTCTTTGGGTTTCACTGGCCATCTTGTCGCTACAAGTTTATATCTTTTGCCAAATTTCAGAAGTTTTCTGCAAGCCACTGTTTCTTTTTCCTTGCTGAAGTGCAGTTGGCACATAGAATTGTGTTGGTCTCGGGGGTACCACAGTTGCGAGGATGCCCTCACCGTCTGTCACCGTACAGTCATTACGAAATTACCGACTATACTCCCTGCACTGCACTTCCCACCCACAAGTTCTTCCCTTTCTAACTGGAGGTTTGTACCTCTTGATCCCCTTTTGCCCATCCCCCACCCCTCCACGCTGGCCACTGTGAGTTTGTTCTCTGTATTTATAGGACCGATTCTGCTTTTTATTTGTTGGTTCATTTGTTTTGTTTTCTAGATTTCACGTATTAATAAAACTGCATGGCCTTTGTCTTTCTCCGGCTGACTTAGCAGGTTACTTCACATGATACTGTCCAGGTCCATCTATGCTGCTGCGAGGCTGGTACTTCTTTGAATACTTTTTCAGCCCGACGTCCTTCTGTCATCCTGAGGCTCTGAGGACACATACACTGGAGTTTCTGTTACAGACCCACGGGGTCCTGAGTCTGCATGCATTTTTTCAGAATGCTCTCAGTCTCTTGTCCAAACTGGCTAATTTCTATTTTTCTATCTTCCTATTCATTCATCCTCCCTCTGTTATTGTGCCATGCCCTGAGCTTTTTATTTTGATTGTTATATTCTGCACTTCCAAGTGTGTCATTCGGTTCCTCTATAAGTGGCCTATTTCTCTGCCAAGACTGAACTACGAGACCTAACTGTCTTCTATTTTGTTTCAAGGGGGCTCATAATTGCTTGTTGAATTTCTCATATGCTAGCTTATTTAACATCTCTGTTGGATAATTCTAACGGCTCTGCCACCTCGGCCTTGACATCTATTGACTGCCTTTCCTCATTCAGAGATCTCTTCTGGTTCTCAGCATGACAATGGTTTTCTTCTGAAGCCTGGACAGCTTGGGCATTATATTGTAAGACTCTGGATCTTATTTAAAGCTACTGTGTGAGCTGGCTTACTTTGACACTCGTCAGTAGAGGAAGAGGGGAATGCTAGCTTATGTCTGCCAGGTGGGGGCAGAAGGGCAGGTTCCCTATTTGTCTCCCTTTAGCCCCCATCCCATGAGGGGGTCCTCATTACTTTTAGGCAGGGGTGGGAGATGTGGCTGTACACTGAGGCCTGTGTCATACTTCCCTGGCTGGGATAGGTGGTGGCGTCTTGTGACTGGTCCCCCATGGCCTCCAACAACATGCCTGGGAGGAGGGTTGGCCTTGTTGGATTTCCCTCGGCACCTATGGGAAATTCCAGCCATTCACCAGGCCTCCTCCCCCAGCATCCCTGTGGGGGGAACCTTGCTGCTGCTGGGTGGAGGAGGGAATCCAGGCTCCCATGTGCTTTCTGCACTAGGATTTTGGAGGATGGAGGTCCTGACAGCTCAGGAGACCTTCGTCGACACTACCCTGGTCATGAGCATGTGTTGGGACAGTGTATATAGCCTCACGAGGGAAGTCTATGATCCGCATCTGACCCTGTTGGCATGTTGAGAGTGGGACTATGGGTTTCCCTGTGCTGTGATCGACAGTGGAACAGTTACCCGAAAAGTTTTATTCCCCAATAGGCTGCCCCTTCCCCGTTCCTTTGGTTTGAGAGAAAGCAGGATTTCATAAGGGCTATGTGTGTGTGTGTGTGTGTGTGTGTGTGTGTTAATTGTAATAAAAATAACACATCACATAAAATTATCTACTGTAACCACTTTTAAGAGTCCTGTTCAGATCAATCGTGTTAAGTATATTCACCTTGTCATGAAACAGGTCTCCAGAACATTTCCATGGTGCAAACTGAAACTCTGTACTCACTAAACAATTCCCCTTCCCCCCCCATCTCATGGGTGCAATTGTAAATGGGATTGACTCCTTAATTTCTCTTTCTTCTGTCTTGCTGTTGGTGTAGAGAAATGCAACTGATTTCTGTGCATTGATTTTATATCCTGACACTTTACTGAATTCCTGTATAAGTTGTAGCAGTTTTGGAGTGGAGTCTTTTGGGTTTTCCACATATAGTATCATATCATCTGCGAAGAGTGATAATTTGACTTCTTCTTTGCCGATTTGGATGCCTTTAATTTCCTTTTGTTGTCTGATTGCTGAGGCTAGGACCTCTAGTACTATGTTGAATAGCAGTGGTGATAATGGACATCCCTGCTGTGTTCCTGACTTTAGCGGAAAAGATTTCAGTTTTTCTCCATTGAGAATGATATTTGCAGTGGGTTTTTCATAGATGGCTTTGATGATATTGAGGTATGTGCCCTCTATCCCTACACATTGAAGAGTTTTGATCAGGAAGGGATGCTGTACTTTGTCAAATGCTTTTTCAGCATCTATTGAGAGTATCATATGGTTCTTGTTCTTTCTTTTATTGATGTGTTGTATCACATTGACTGATTTGCGGATGTTGAACCAACCTTGCAGCCCTGGAATAAATCCCACTTGGTCGTGGTGAATAATCTTTTTAATGTACTGTTGAATCCTATTGGCTAGTATTTTGTTGAGTATTTTCGCATCTGTGTTCAAGGATATTAGTCTATAGCTCTCTTTTTTGGTGGGATCCTTGTCTGGTTTTGGGATCGAGGTGATGCTGGCCTCATAAAATGAGTTTGGAAGTTTTCCTTCCATTTCTATTTTTTGGAACAATTTCAGGAGAATAGGAATTAGTTCTTCTTTAAATGTTTGGTAGAATTCCCCCGGGAAGCCGTCTGGCCCTGGGCTTTTGTTTGTTTGGAGATTTTTAATGACTGTTTCAATCTCCTTACTGGTTATGGGTCTGTTCAGGCTTTCTATTTCTTCCTGGTTCAGTTGTGGTAGTTTATATGTTTCTAGGAATGCATCCATTTCTTCCAGATTGTCAAATTTATTGGCGTAGAGTTGCTCATAGTATGTTCTTATAATAGTTTGTATTTCTTTGGTGTTAGATGTGATCTCTCCTCTTTCATTCATGATTTTATTTATTTGGGTCCTTTCTGTTTTCTTTTTGATAAGTTGGGCCAGGGGGTTATCAATTTTATTAATTCTTTCAAAGAACCAGCTCCTAGTTTCGTTGATTTGTTCTATTGTTTTGGTTTCTATTTCATTGATTTCTGCTCTGATCTTTATGATTTCTCTTCTCCTGCTGGGCTTAGGGTTTCTTTCTTGTTCTTTCTCCAGCTCCTTTAGGTGTAGGGGTAGGTTGTGTACCTGAGACCTTTCTTGTTTCTTGAGAAAGGCCTGTACCACTATATATTTTCCTCTCAGGACTGCCTTTGTTGTGTCGCACAGATTTTGAACCATTGTATTTTCATTATCATTTGTTTCCATGATTTTTGTTCAATTCTTCTTTAATTTCCTGGTTGACCCATTCATTCTTTAGAAGGATGCTGTTTAATCTCCATGTATTTGGGTTCTTTCCAAACTTCCTTTTGTGGTTGAGTTCTAGCTTTAGAGCATTGTGGTCTGAAAATATGCAGGGAATGATCCCAATCTTTTGATACCGGTTGAGTCCTGATTTAGGACCGAGGATATGATCTACTCTGGAGAATGTTCCATGTGCACTAGAGAAGAATGTGTATGCTGTTGCTTTGGGATAAAATATTCTGAATATATCTGTGATGTCCATCTGGTCCAGTGTGTCGTTTAAGGCCTTTATTTCCTTGCTGATCTTTTGCTTGGATGATCTGTCCATTTCAGTGAGGGGAGTGTTAAAGTCCCCTACTATTATTGTATTATTGTTGATGTGTTTCTTTGATTTTGTTATTAATTGGTTTATATAGTTGGCTGCTCCCACGTTGGGGGCATAGATATTTAGAATTGTTAAATCTTCTTGTTGGACAGACCCTTTGAGTATGATATAGTGTCCTTCCTCATCTCTTATTATAGTCTTGGCTTAAAATTTAATTGATCTGATATAAGGATTGCCACTCCTGCTTTCTTCTGATGTCCATTAGCATGGTAAATTCTTTTCCACCCCCTCACTTTAAATCTGGAGGTGTCTTCAGGCTTAAAATGAGTTTCTTGGAGGCAACATATAGATGGGTTTTGTTTTTTTATCCATTCTGATAGCCTGTGTCTTTTGACAGGGGCATTTAGCCCATTAACATTCAGGGTAACTATTGAGAGATATGAATTTAGTGCCATTGTATTGCCTGTAAGGTGACTGTTACTGTATATGGTCTCTGTTCCTTTCTGATCTACCTCTTGTAGGCTCTCTCTTTGCTTAGAGGACCCCTTTCAATATTTCCTGTAGAGCTGGTTTGGTGGTTGCAAATTCTTTCAGTCTTTGTTTGTCCTGGAAACTTTTAATCTCTCCTTCTATTTTCAATGATAGCCTAGCTGGATATAGTATTCTTGGCTGCATGTTTTTCTCATTTAGTGCTCTGAAAATATCATGCCAGCTCTTTCTGGCCTGCCAGGTCTCTGTGGATAAGTCAGCTGCCAATCTAATATTTTTACCATTGTATGTTACAGACTTCTTTTCCCGGGCTGCTTTCAGGATTTTCTCTTTGTCTCTGAGACTTGTGAATTTTACTATTAGGTGATGGGGTGTGGGCCTATTCTTATTGATTTTGAGGGGCGTTCTCTGAACCTCCTGAATTTTGATGCTCGTTCCCTTTGCCATATTAGGGAAATTCTCCCCAATAATTCTCTCCAGTATACCTTCTGCTCCCCTCTCTCTTTCTTCTTCTTCTGGAATCCCAATTATTCTAATGTTGTTTCGTCTTATGGTGTCACTTATCTCTCGAGATCTCCCCTCGTGGTCCAGTAGCTGTTTGTCCCTCTTTTGCTCAGCTTCTTTATTCTCTGTCATTTGGTCTTCTATATCACTAACTCTTTCTTCTGCCTCATTTATCCTAGCAGTGAGAGCCTCCATTTTTTATTGCACCTCATTAATAGCTTTTTTGATTTCAACTTGGTTAGATTTTAGTTCTTTTATTTCTCCAGAAAGGGCTTTTATATCTCTCGAGAGGGTTTCTCTAATATCTTCCATGCCTTTTTCGAGCCCGGCTAGAACCTTGAGAATTGTCATTCTGAACTCTAGATCTGACATATTACCAATGTCTGTATTGATTAGGTCCCTAGCCTTCGTTACTGCCTCTTGTTCTTTTTTTTGTGTTGAATTTTTCTGCCTTGTCATTTTGTCCAGATAAGAGTATATGAAGGGACAAGTAAAATACTAAAAGGGTGGCAACAACCCCAGGAAAATGTGCTTTAACCAAATTAGAAGAGATCCAGGGCGCCTGGGTGGCTCAGTGGGTTAAGCCGCTGCCTTCGGCTCAGGTCATGATCTCAGGGTCCTGGGATCGAGGCCTGCATCGGGCTCTCTGCTCAGCGGGGAGCCTGCTTCCCTCTTTCTCTCTCTCTGCCTGCCTCTCCATCTACTTGTGATTTCTCTCTGTCAAATAAATAAATAAAATCTAAAAAAAAAAAAAAAAGGAAGAGATCCAAAATCGTGAGCGGGGAGAAAGGGGATAAAAAGAGGTTCAAAAAGGAAGAAAGAAAAAAAAAAAGAAAAAAGAAAAAAAAAAGAAAAGAAAAGAATTAAAAAAAAGAAAACACCTTTCAGAAAGTGGTTGTTTTTCTGTTTCCAGAATTGCTGTTCTTCTTCTCTTCGATCTGCCGATGGATTTTCAGGTGTTTGCAATCTTTAGATAAGCTATCTAGCTGATCTCCGGCTAGCTGAAGTAGTCTCAGCCTGCTACTTCTCCACCATCTTGACTCCTCCTGAGGGTTGTTTTTGAAAAGATCGACAAATTTGACAAATCCTTAGCTAGGTTAAGTAAGAAAAAAAAAAAAAAAAAAAAACAGAACACTCAAATAAATAACATCAGAAAAGAAAAAGAAAGAGGGCCATTATAACCAGTGCCACAGAAGTAAAAACGGTTATAAGACCATGACGTGAAAAATGGTTTGCGTAGTTTGCCATTTCAACTGGGTAATGAAAATAAATGGAAAAATTCCTGCAAACTCACGACCTACCAGGGTTGAATCATGAACTGGAAGATCTGGACAGACCAATAAGTATTAAGGAGCTTGAATCTGTGATCAAAAACCTTCCCACAAGGAAAAGCCCAGGACCAGATGGCTTCACTGAAGAATTCTACCAAACAATTAAAGAAGAATTAACACCAATTCTCTTGAAAGCCTTCCAAAAAATTAAAAAGGCGGGACCACTTTGAAGCTCATCCTCGGAGGTCAGTATCACCTTTAGACCAAAGCAAGACAAAGAAACTGCAAGAAAAGAAAATTACAGCCCAGTTTCTCTGATCAATATCCCCCAGAAAATACAAGTGAACTGAATCCAACAGCATATTAAAGGGATTATACACCATAACCAAGTGGGGTTTTTCCCGGAATAGAAGCATGATCCGGCACATGAAAATCAATTGTGGTAACTCACCACACTCTGAGAGAGAAGGTCAAAACCACACAGCTACCCTGGCTGGTACAGAAAAGGCATTTGACAAGATTCCACAGCTGTTCTTGGTGTAAAGTCTTGGACCAGCAACCTTCAAATCCCGCCTTTTTATTACCTTTGTCTGGCTTTATTATCAAGAATATGCCTTTTTTTTCCCTTAAATATGTGGCTTACATTGGAAGTACTTACTCTTCAAGTAAGGGTAGAACTTGAGTCCACCAGTACTTGGACTTCGTGAGAGGAGTTTTGACTACTGATGTCTGGGGTCCTGGCTGGGATGCTTCCCCCAGAGAGGAAAGGGCCACCCAGTCCAATACACTCCACACCACCCACTGCTGAGGTTGTGAGGAAGAAACAGACATAGAGGATAGCCTTCCAATGCCTCTCTGTTCCCTGGGCCCTTGAACCCTGTAGAGGGAAGGATTGCTGGGCCCTCAGAGGTGTCACTCGCTAGCTGTCCGAGCTCAGCCCAGAACACCTGAGATAATCTCCCCTGCCACGTGTGCTCTTTTGGTTCACTACTGGTCTTCTTAGAATGGAATCTCTCTTTTTCAGTTACACCCCTATCCAGACTCTTGCTGCCAGTGTGAGAACCTAGAACAAATGAAGTAGAGCTGTATGCAGCTACCATGTCATTAATATCACAGTTTCTAGATTTACCAGCTTATCCACATGTTATTAATTCTTTTTCAAAATTCTACGAAGGTATCAGTATTATTATTTTGAACAATTTTCTTGCGGTTTATCCACATATTTAACTCTGTGCCCTTCCTTCCATCCTGCATCTCAGACCCTGCAGTTGCAACAATTGCTGTTTTTGTGCTCAGGACACATCCTTTGACCCGTGTTGACCCACATAGTAGCCGTTAGTCACATGTGGTTATTTAAATTTAAGGTGATTTTTTTAAAAGATTTTATTTATTTATTTGACAGACAGAGATCACAAGTAGGCAGAGAGGCAGGCAGAGAGAGAGGAGGAAGCAGGTTCCCTGCCGAGCAGAGAGCCTGATGTGGGGCTCGATCCCAGGACCCTGAGATCATGACCTGAGCCAAAGGCAGAGGCTTTAACCCACTGAGCCACCCAGGTGCCCCAAATTTAAGGTGATTAACATCAACATTAGCATTAACATTAACATTAACATTAACAAGGGGTTCCCAAGTCAGATTAGCCACATCTTACATGCTTATTGATAACCACATGTGGCAATCGTCATAGAAATTTCTACTGAGCCAGGTTGCTTTAAAATGTCATTAATGAGGAGCACCTGGGTGGCGTCTGGGTGGCTCTGTTTATATTGAAAAAAGATACCCAAATAATCACTTTCATTCCCATTTCAGTTTACTTTGTATGTATGAGATCTCCAAAGCCTCAGCTGACTCAACAGAAGCAGTAAACTAACAGACTCATTGTAGGTTAGGGGCTGCACTAAGCCCTCCCAAGGGTTAGGTCAGTGCTTATGAATATGTTTGTCCTCCCAAAACATTGTAATACCCATATGTGGGTTTAAGCAGCCCAAAGATCTAGCACTAATAACATTTTTGTTCAGCTGTAGTATTTTCAACATGTACAGAATCTTCAAATGCCCTAGAGCTTGAAAACAAGCCCATGGTCTCCGGGGAGCCGTGGACACATATACACACCAAGTCCATTTCCTCATTTGGAATGCAGACCACTTCATGTTTGTCACTCTCTTCCTAATCCTTCCTTCCATGTTGCCATGCCTGACGAGCCAGGCTGGTGTAGAAGGAGACCGCCAGGACCATGGAGAGCACCGAGAGACTCCTTACCATGTTAGTTACATGCACTGCGAACAACAGATTAAGCAACCCTATAAAAGTGTTCATTCACTATGGGTCCACGGCCCCCCGCATGGGAAGATGGTCCATGCCCCCCCCCCGCCATGTGGGAAGATGGTCAAGCCCCCCGCCCCAGCCCCGGTGTGGCAAGACTATTTCAACATCCCAGTCGCATCGTCACCGTCAGTTTATACCCTATACAGGAAAGCACATTCATTGCCTTTGTCCTCCTTCAGGGCAAGAATCATGAACTTTATATTTTACCCTTAAAAAATCCGTGGAAAACAATTATCCACCAGATGTTCTGTAAGGAAAGAAAACAAACAAACAAAAATTCCAGAAGTGCTGATTATTCTACACACAGAGAATGCCCCAACATGTTTTTCTCTATGGTTACATAATGCTGGGTGGTAGTGAAGGGGGCTTTACTTCATCATGAAGTAAGCAGGGGTTCTGAAGTTCTAGTCCCAAAAGTAAGTGTTAATTATGTACTATTTTCCTTTACCATTTTGAAATAAATCTTGGGGAATTATTATCTTTGAACATTTATTTCATAGAAAGATGTTATTTGCAAACTGGGATTTGTACATTTACAGTGCTCTAGAAACCCAGCTCCAGGAGGAAATCTTGTGTAACCTGTTTTGAGTACATAGTAAACATTCAACAAATAACTTACTGGATGTTAAATTATTGTTCTCTGGCAAAGGTATAAATACCTACTTTCATAGGTACTTTAAGTTGTAGTAATCAGTAAATACTAGGCACTTTATGTTTTACTTTGTGTTTGACAATTTAAACACCTTCACAAATCATATTAACAGAGCACAGTACTCTCTATATAGAGCAGAGATAAAATAATACACACACCACAACAGAATATATGCATTTGCACAATTTTTAATATTTTAGGAGAAAAACAATATAGTTTCATAGTTCAAATTGCATTTGATTTCTCTTAAAAATATTTTCCTAATTTAATTCAAAAAGGTTATTTCATTAACAAATAAGCAGGTAAAATTTACAAATCAGGAAAGTGGGTGATTTGTCACTGCAGTTTTGTACAAATATTTTGTTTTCTCTTTTAAAAAGAGAGCAGAATACAGTGAATTTCATGATCTATAAATCTGCAAAATGCCAGCTACCAAAGTGAGGAACATTTCCAGAACTTACCATGATCATTTGTTAAAGTCGTAGTGATTTCAGGGTGTTAACAGTCAGCTGTGCATTAACTAGAATCTATCATTTTTGTGCTGAATCCTTCACTCTGCATAAGACTTTTGTGGGGTGGGGGAAAGTATGTATCCTTCAGCAAAGTAGGTTCTTCATATATTACCCTATTGAGACCCTGGAAATCCTTCATTCTTCACTTAAAGAAAGTTCAATATAGTACTGTGGTAGATTAACCTTCACGTGACTCCCATGATCTCAGCCTGCTGGTTCGAGTCCTTCTGTGATCCCCTCCTCTTCAGTGTGGGCAGGACCTAGGACTTGCTTCTAATCAACTGAATTTGGCAGTGGGGATGGGCTGTCACTCCCATCATCACATTACAGTGTATAAAACTCCCTCTTGTTAGCAGACTTGCTCTAGAGTCTCTTTCTCTCTCTTTCTCTCTCTCTCTCTCTCTCTTGCTGGTCTCGAGCAGAAGCAGGCTTCCAGTAATCTCCCAGCAGTAAGGAATGGAATGCTGCCCATAACTGTAAGACCGAGGACTTCCCCAGCTGAGGACACAGTCCTGGGTGATGCCTCAAAGCAGCCTTGCAGAAAACACGGTAAACCTGTGCCCAGCTCCTGATCCACAGAAACTATGAGATAACATATTGTGGTGACTTGTTAAACCTCATAGAAAACTAATATGAAACCATAAGAAAAAAGGGTTGGTGTTTGTTTTTTTGTTTTTTTGTGGGTTTGTTTTGTTTTGTTTTTTAAGATTTTATTTATTTATTTGACAGACAGAAATCACAAGTAGACTGAGAGGCAGACAGAGGAGGAAGCAGGCTCCCCGCTGAGCAGAAAGCCCAATGCGGGACTCGATCCCAGGACCCTGAGATCATGACCTGAGCCGAAGGCAGCAGCTTAACCCACTGAGCCACCCAGGCACCCCTGTTTTGTTTTGTTTTGAGAAAACACTTAGTACAGAGAATATCTTTTTCTATTGTTTAAAAAAAATCAGAAAAATAGGCATACACTTAAAGGTCATAGCAAGGCTCAGTGTATGGAGTTCTGGGTGGTCCTGTTGTGGTCAAAGGAAGCAACGTGATTCCTGACAGGCACGTGGCAGGTGGCTTATCAAGACCTAGCACATTTCACTTAGAAATGGCTAGTAAGTGCAAATGGTCAGCTCCGTGCAATTATCCTCTGACCCCTACCACAAAAGTCGTTACTGGAACAATTCCTGCGGTTAATACAAATTCTTTGTGCCCCGAATATGAAATGAACTGGTGAATTCTGGGCGCTCTGGTGGAAGACTGTGACTCCCGAGATCCTGGATCCTGACCAGCGTGATAGATTGGGTCCAGATCCCACAACCTGCACTTCCCCTGGCATCAGCACCCTTCCCCCGACATTCCAAACAGTGAATAGACTGAGACGGTATTTCAGGGGATGGCTTGCCTAAATTGCTCGGAATTTAGATAAAAGAAATGGAGAGCAAATAGCATGGAGGACATGGGGAATTAGGAGGAGGGAGTTGGGGGAAATTGGAAGGGGAGGTGAACCATGAGAGCCTATGGACTCTGAAAAACAATCTGACAGGTTTCAAGTGGCGGGGGCAGGGTGGGAGGTTGGGGTACCAGGTGGTGGGAATTATAGAGGGCACGGATTGCATGGAGCACTGGGTGTGGTGAAAAGATAATGAATACTGTTATGCCGAAAATAAATAAAAAATAAATTAAAAAAAAAAAAAGAAATGGAGATCTTTTGTTCAAAACAGGGCTTTCCCCAAGTAAATGAAAAGATAGTCACAAGACATCCAGTTGTTATGACAACCTTCAGAACAAGAGAACCACAAGGCTGCAAAGAATCCTGACCCTAGCACCCCACATTTGAAAGAAACAAATTTAGGATTAAGTTCATTCTGATGAAAGGGAGGAAGGATACATATGCAGTGTTAAGGACAGAGTTTATACCTGGGCACTACTTCAGTTAGAAAATACACATGTTGGGGAGATCGTCAGCTGATCTTTATCATAATTTACAAAGATTAAAATGGTGAATTACAAAGAAAAAAAAGCAAAGTAGCACAAACTAGAATGCTCTACATGCTTTGCTACCTATGAATTTTTCTGTTCCTTAAATGAACCGAATACTACAATTTCATAGCTGAAATTCATTATTCATTTCATCACTAAAAATGTATGCAAACTGACTAAAAAGAGACAGATAATAAAAACAATTGGCAAAAAAAAAAAAAAAAAGAAGTGTTCTTTTCTTGGTTGCTAGTGCACTTTTGGCCTGTGGGCTCTAGTTCACACGGAGATAGAAACGCACTCCAAGACCATCAAAGAAGCACTTCCCGGCTTAGAAGCATCTGCAGGTGATTGATAAAGGAGGCAAAACACAGATTTCCATACATCACACAACACTAGAGTCCAACTTTGACTTTTATAAACTTCCAGGTCTCATTTTTAAGAGAGTAGGACCACAGCTCATCCTTGTTCTCACTTCAAACCCAAAGTCATTATGCAAACCACGTGTGAATTTTCGACAATGTGGCCAGACCATCAAACACCGCAGCACAGGGGTTAATGGACACAGCTGAGTCCTTCTACACACACAGGTCATGAAGCAGCACAGAGCAGAGCCTCCCAGGACCGCACTCGAGCAAGCTGATGGCACTGCAGGATTGCCACCTGTCTGGTGGGTGCGGGGGGGGGGGGGGCTTCGTCCGCTGGGAGCCCCTTGCTTAGCGAGAAAGTCCCATCACCAGAGCCTGAAGTGAACCGCCGATGCCCTTCAAAAGAAGTACTCTCTCTGGCTCTCACTGACTGAGCTTTGCACATTGAGCTCACTCTTCAGAGCCGTCTCAGCGCTGTCTCCAGCTGGGGGAACAGTTGACTCGTTTTTTTGGTACAACCACCTCTGCTGATAAATGCGTGCAGCTATGGTGGTGAGACAGAGCAAGACAAATACCACCACTGCTATCACACCTGGTGAGAGAAGGAGGAGGCGCAGTCAGAACACAGACTTGTAACAAGCAGGACTCACATAGCTGATAATAAGCTCAAATACATCACACGCGCATAGTCAGGAAAGTGGGCACTGGCTTACTGGAACACTGCGTTTACTTCTAAGTCCACACGCTCTTTGGATATAGCAGTTTTACATCTTTAGGTTAAAGATCTACTGGCCTGGCTTTCACTTGGTGCCTGCCTGTTAAAATTCAGAACCACAGCATGGCCTCTAGGTCATGGCCCCACTTCATGCTAACAAGTGAGCACGTTTTCATTATTTTAAAAGTGTATAGACTTGCCATGGAATAATTAAATGCTTATGTACAAGTACATTAAGAAGATTTGCTGCTGACGTTCTGCTGATTTACAGTTCTGTGGTGAGTACACCAGTTCCTTCTATGAGGCTAGAAGAGTCTTACGTGATCTCTGCTTCTGGGGGCCATGTCTTGTGCGTGATCCCCTTCAAGTGCAGATGCTCAGAACCTCTGGAAAGGTTCTTAAATAGCAACAAGTAGAACAGTCATCACGTTCACTACAACCTGCACCTCACCTGACAACAAACAGTTGCAGCTTTAATTACTCTTAAGTTTTGTTATAGGACTTTGCTTTGAAGAGCTACATTGTATCCAATTTTAGTGTCAGGGACAGGAACTCAGTAACAGTGATCAGACCACTTGATTATCCAGTCACTGTCACCGTTGCCCTCAAACACCCAGGATGTTATTGTGTATGTAACTGAGTACTAGCTTGTTTGTTCTGTGAGACTTGGTAGGGTCCTAGAGCAACCTCTGTCTTCATCTGCTCTCTGAAGAGACTGAGATGTTGTGACTAATGCATCCGATGCCTTCCATAACCTTCCTTTCAGCAATCCCAGTGTGAATGTGTTTGTGACAAGCACTTAGGTCTGTCTACCTCTCCATCCATCTACACATCTGTGTCCTTCTGTGCCTGTCCATCAACACGATGGATCTCATGGCAAGAAACACTCCCTGGTCTCTGGTGTACGAGGTTTGAGCATGATTTAGGTTAATTCCCCTTTCTGTATTGTTCCTGGTGTTTGCAAGAGGAGAGGTGATGGAGGGCAGCACGTGGAGAAATCCACCTGCTGGGGTGGTTCTTTAACCCGACTAAGTACTTTACATGTGGTGCAGTCTGTGGTCATTCAGACACAGGGCTGAGGATTCCACCCAGGATTCTACACTGCAGCTCAATACACTTGGCAGCGGACACACCACTCAGCACACAGCCCCTGCACAGGTCGAAGGCAGAGCCACGTGAGTTGCAGGGGCCGTAACCTGAGCTGTTACCTCCCTCACACCCATGTGCTCTGATTCTCCCTCAGTCTATCAGGAGTCAAGCAGGATTTCTCAGGGGAAAAATATAGGTGCAACTTACTTACTTTGAACAACTTGCCAGTGATATTTAACCAAAGGCGATAAAGCCCCAGAGACCATGCCTTCTGTTCTAGCACCAACCTGACTACCATCGTTGCTCTCGCTAAACATGGCACCAACTGTGACATTTTGCATTTTTGGACTTTGATTCCTATTTCAAAAATATGAATCACATTTAATTCCATTTATTTTAAATCAGTTTTGCTTTATACTGAAGTTTTCTCATTCAAAATAAATGAGAACAGTTCAGGATTAAGACTTGATTTGTATTTTAACACAAAAGTATTCCTTTTAGGTGTACATTATAAATAACACATATGTTTCTTTGTTCCTGGAGTTGTGAAATCAGAAGATCATGTGCCTCATTCATTAGAAAAACAGAAGTGGTTAAGATAGGAATGGGCAAGTTCACATTCTTACACAGATTTGGTCAGCATGTGAAAATGTCTGAGTACCTTCCTAATAGTCTGGAGAAAACTGGCATCTTGATGAACAGAAACCCAATGGGCAGATGCAGTCTGGTCTGCTTGAGAAGCAGACACCCACTTGCATGCCACAGCTTGGGGACGACCTCCCTTATCTGGAATAGCCTTGGAACGGAGAGCAGCTCGCTCCCTCCTAGCCTGCAGAGTCTGCAACGGGCACATTCCAGTCGTCTAAGTAAATAAATGTAAGAATTCCCTGAATCATACGGATTAAAGCAGGCCTAAATAAATTCTGTTTCAGAGAATACAGTGGGAGATATTTAAGATGGAACTACCTGTACCTCTTCAAAGATATGTAAGTACATAGAAAATATCAATATACTTATATGTGAATATTTATGTAAATACATGTATGGTTTATCTATAGGACTTTGCTTTAAAGAGCTGTGTTATATCCAGTTTTACCGTCACATGTATAGAACACATGTGACACTGAGCGTGTATATATAATACAAATATATGTGAATAGTTACATTTAAAAATACAAATAAATATATATAAATCTAAGATAAGACTGACACCAGGAAACAGTTCTGTATATTTATGTTTAGAAAACTCTTTAGGTTTTCTATCTTTATGTTTATGAAAATGACAATTTGCCTAGTTTAGGTCGTTCTAAACTCACTTAATGTTTTACTTTTAGTTTTGGGCGAATGGACTGAGAGGTTGTGGCTATTTTGGATCAAAGAAGTAAAGGTGAATATGTCATATACGTACATGTGTATATATGATCTCCTGAGATATATGAATGGGTATTTTCAAATGAGAAACCTTATTACTCTGTAGTTCAGCAACTATCCTTTAAAGAGTGTCTCGGTCCTACCATGGGTTCCCTCCACTCAGCCCCCCTGAGCCCCTGCAGAGGCCTACATGGGGGCAAGCCCGTGAAGAACGCCCGCAAAGGGGTGTCCTGCCATTGACCTCGCCCCTCAGCTCGGACTCCCGGACACGGGCTTATGACCGCAGTGACAGCAGCGCAAGGACCAGGTTGTTCACAGCCCTGTTACCTCCGATGACAGCAGGGCCACTTCTGTCAGTGCTAACTAAGGGCTCTCCCCCGTCTGTCGGTCCAGAACCACCTACAGCAGAGAAAGGGAGAATGACAGAGGCAGAGCGAAGAGGACTTTGGTTACATTCGCAAACGTCCGACAGGAGAGCAGAGCCCTGCGCGGGCGGGAAGGAGCAGGAAATCCAGACCAGAGCTGGGCCAGGCGACCCCACCTAGGGCCTGGGAAGCCCTGCACCCCACCAGGTGCAGACCAGGTGGAGGACCGCGGGCGGCAAGCGTGACCGCGGTCTGAGGGGCACGCACCTGCGCCACCTGCGAGCGGGCGGGTGGCCTCCCGCGCCGGGGCTCCCCGCCCCGCGGACTCCCCGCAGCTGGACGCGGCGGCCACGTGTCCGCGGACTGTGACCGCTACGGGGCCGCCGGGGCGCAGCGCAGCCTTGAGCGGAGCAGCGGGGCCGAAGCGCACAGCCGACAGGCAGCCGGTGAAGCCGCGCAAGCCGGCCCGCAGCGTGTCCGGGTCCGCGCCGGGGGGTTCTGCGGGCAGACAAGCGGGGCACGCGTTAGGGTGCGGAGGGCGCAGGCCTGGCCTGCGTCTGCAGGGCTGCCACCAACCGACCCTCCCTCCGAACCCTTGGCCCTTCCTTCTGTAGGGCAAGACAGGCAGGACTGTCCCTGCGGCCCCCGCTAGTGACCCGCGGGCGCCAGCTCTGCCTGTGGGCAGGCCAAAGCGGACCCCGGGTGCAGTCCCGCCCAACAAAGGATTCCACTCTCTGCCGTTGCAGAGATCACGTTACAGAGATCACGGCAGTATTTTGTAACAGGGTCTGTGGCTGGTAATGGAGGTGGCACAGTGAAATGTCACCCGCGCGGGACAACGTGCTCTGAGGCGTTCTAAACCTCCCCATTTACATTTGACTCTGGCCCCCTTCTCAGCCCCACAGAGGCCCCGCCCTAGCTGCAGCTGCCAATGGGGAACCCCACCTCCCGCGGCCTTTCCCCCGTCACAGCGGTGGGCTCTGTCCCCTTCCCGTAAATCTGGGCTGGCTCCCCGTCCTAGCCCCTGGCCTGGCTCGGATCTGACCAAAGGTGGTTAGCAGGAGAAGGGCCTCAACGAACCCACGAGAGCAGAGCACCAATCCCTTCACCTCGAGGACGATTAGCCCCTGCAATGCACTTGCTCAGTGAGCCCCAAATCTGACCGGGCACAGTTACGTGCAGGCTTCGGACGTTTCATGGATGCGAAGGGAAGCAGTCTCAGTGTGGGGACCTGCGGCATCTGCGTCTGACTCCCTCCCTGCTTCAGTGTGTCCACTGGCCAGCTGACACCTTCTCTTACCAACCATACACAACAACCAAGAATTCACCCGGTGCTTTCCGCAGGCCGGCCACCGTATGGGGTCATTTTATTCCCGCTGGAAGCCAGTTCACATTAGACTTCAGAAATGTCTGAACGTCTCTCACGTGGGGCGACCTGGATCCAGGCTGGTCACGGGAACCCCCTTTTCAACAGGATATTCTCTCTTTATCCTGCCAGTGGCTTTTGGACATATTGGTAATTGCTCACATTAAGGGAGGAGCAAATGGGGATCCTTACACTATTTTTAGAATGAATGCTATACCTTCCGCAGAAGAGATGCGCCACTCTACAAGTCTTTTTTGGTTAGCACGACAGCAGGTCTTAAAGTTCACCCTGAGGATCTCAGCTGTGATCCGTCCCTCTTGATGTTGTGTATAAACTCTTAGGGGTAGTGTTTGCTTCCTTGGAGATTTGAGGGGTGCTCTAAATGCTATGTAAAAGACCTCTAAAAGCAACTAAAACCAGGGGCATGTTTACATTGCTACAGTCCTCATAAAGAACTCTCTGAAACACACAGCTCTTTTGGCTGGGCTGGTCATATGAGGCATCAAGGTGGCTTATGTATGATGAATTCCAGGTAGATCCTCACAGTGAAGTAAGCCAGCTAGAGACAACTCAGTTGAATGATCGTTTTAGATTGAAGAGCTCTTCTGGGGCACCTGGGTGGCTCCGTTGGTTAAGGGTCAGCCTTTGACTCAGGTCATGACCTAGGGGTCCTGGGATTGAGCTCCTTCCTGCTCCCTGCTCTGCGGGGAGTCTGCTCTTCCCTCTCCAACTGACCTCCCCCCACCCACAGCCCTTCTGCGCTCCTCTCTCCCTCAAATAAAAAAAAAAAAATTAAAAACAGAGTTCTTTAAAGATCACATTTTTTTTTGCATTCAGACAATATATATTCCATAAAGAAAGGCATCCTTGCTTGAATATACTTAAGAGAATGTCAAGAAGAACTAAAACAGAAAACTCTGTGATAGTAACATAGGACTGCCACAACGCTAAAATACTAAAATCAAAAACAAAACACCATAGACCAATTGAAAGTCCCAGCCACTGATCAAAAAGAGGAACCAGACAACACTCGCTTTCCTGGTCAAAGTCTGACATGAGCGCTACCAGGCTAGGGTCACAGAATCAATCCTGGGCAGACATGTATCTTACTAATTAATTGGACTAACTTTGTGAAATTAATTTTAAAGATAAATTTAAAAATGTCTATAGGCAGTGCTATAATTCAAGAACGGAACGCTGGTAGAACACAGTATTTCAGTCAAGAACTTGTACTTGACATTTATACGTACTTGTGGATTGTTGGTATGGGCATGTGTGGGTGGGCTCATGTGCGCCCATACCCTGTTATTAACCCCACAGCTGTAGCCATGACTTTGTATGCGTACAGAGTACCCAGAGGCATGCAAGTTTACTGCTCACTGCTGCCTGCTGCCTTCATATTTTCCATCGTGAGGTCATACTTGTGATTCGTTCTTTGACTAGAATAATTCTCTAGTATTTTCCTCAGATGGGAGGCACAGTCCATATTTAATCTCCATCCTTCCTTGTTACCCAAAATATCTTTTTTTTAACCTTGTCAAATACATTATATATTAGATGCTTGCATTGTGGCTTATTTCTCAGCCATACTAATGATAATCCACATCTTCTTTTTATCCTGCTGTAACAAATGAGACATTAGATGCTGATGCCACAATCATTATTTTTTCATTGTAGTAACTTCTGTCTGGAAAGTCTGGAGGATTTTTCTCTGTGGGTTTTGCAATTCAGAAATGTTCCCAGTTGCATGTCTTTTCTTGTCGGAATTGATGCGTTCTTTCAATCTGCAACTCCAGTTTTCCTTTAGCTCAGAGAATTTTTTTTTCATGCATAATTAATGTCTTTACTTCCAGTTCAGTTTCTGGACCTCTAATTATTCCCATTAGGTTTTTTCTTATTTCCCCTTCTAATTTCTCTCTCTTAATCTTTTTTTTTTTTCTCTGCGGTTTGAGATAGCCCATCTCTGTAATGTTCCAGATCACTGTCTAATGAGAACCAATGATGATTCTCTCCTTCAGATAACCCTGTGAAATTGTGAAAACCTGTATTTGCTTTAACCCCCAGAGTTGGTGTGTGACTTTTTCAAGTGTCTTTGAGTGCCAAGTCTCATCGCAGTTGTGTTCTGTCTTCTTTAATGGCTCCATTTTGATGTGGGAATTGTAGTTGTTGTCTTCAGTCCTCCTCCCCATCTTCTTAGGGGAGACATCATCTTTTTAGCCATTGATTTATGGGTCCGCTAGTGAGAAATCTGTGGCTGAGAATCTTAGACAGTATGGGGGTCCTGGCAAGCTAGAGGTTGCATTTTTTCTGCCCCATACCCGGCAGCAGACCTGCAGGCTCATGATCTGGTCCCAAACAGAATGTAGGAAGAAGTCTCTCTCCCTTACCACAGCAGAAGGAACATGGCCCAACCATCCAGCCCACCCCCTGCTCCACAAGGGGCACTGAGGATAGGTATAACCATGCTTAGCAATGCTGACCTTCCCTCTGGAAGTCAAACCATTTTTTTTTTTAATTCTAGATAAATGACATAATTAGAAAATGAGTAGAAGACAGACTTTTCCAGTCCATCTTTCCAACAATTCAGAGCCAAGGGGCCCTGATTTTCAGAGTGAGAAAGAAGTGATGAATTATTCCTTCCTCCCCAAAACACATGCTCACCAAGCACCAGGCTCTCCCAGCGCTTGCAGCTAACACCAGAGAAGAAATCAGGGGTAATCTGGTGCCTGATGTGCCCAGAGCAAGCAATGCCAGTAGGCACTTCCTGAAGCACTAGTCCTTAGTACATAATACAGACTCTTCATGTAATGACATTTCATACAAAATAAGTCATACATAAGTCATAAATAACTCAATATTTATCCTCATTTATCCTCATAAGTCATAAATAAGTCAGTATTTATCCTCATTTATTTAGTATCATGTTTTCACCCATTTGTAGCCTGTGTTGCTACTTCATTACATTTTATGGCCAATATTTCACTTTTGTTTGTGGCATACAGTGAAACACTGGCACAAAGCGTAACACTGTATCACTTAGTTGATAGCCACTGGGGTTATTCCCACGTTGGGTTATTAGTGGAGAACACAGCTATGGGGATTTGCGCATACCTTTCATGTCTGGACATATGTTTTCAGTTGTCTTGGGTATATACCTAGGAGTGGTCATATGGTAACTCCGTGTTCAACTTCCAGATAAACTGCCAAATTGTTTTTTCCACAGTGGCCACACATTTTACATTTCTATCACCAATGCACAAGCACTCAAATTTCTCTACCTCCTCCACTTGCTACGGTTTTTTAGTGATATCTTGTGGTTTAGATTTGCATTCCCTTGCCGGCTAATGATCTTGAGTGTCTTTTCATATTGGTCTTTGGTAAATCTTCTTCATGTCTTTGATTTCAGCCTTTAACCAGATCTTCTGCCCATTTTTAAATTGGGTCATTTGTCTTTTTGTTTGGTTGTGAAAGCTCTGTATATACTCTGAACAAAATTTCTTGTGAAGGTAGAGCAAACAATCCTAAAATTTATATGGAATCAGAAGGGACCCTGAACTGTTAAGGAAATGTTGAAAAAGAAAAACAAAACTGGGGGCATAATGTTGCCTGATTTCAAGGTTTACTACAAAGCTGTGATCACCAAGACAGCATGGCACTGGCATAAAAACAGGCACAAAGATTAGTGGAGCAGAGTAGAGAGCCCAGAGATGGACTCTAACCTTTATGGTCAAAAAATCTTCGACAAAGCAGGAAAAAATATACAGTGGAAAAAATACAGTCTCTTCAATAAATGGTGCTAGGACAATTGGACAGCTATATGTAGAAAAATGAAACTCAACTATTCTCCTACACCATACACAAAGATAAACTTGAAATGGATAAAAGATCTGTGACACAGGAATCCATCAGAATCCTAGAGGAGAACATAGGCAGTAACCTCTTCGATATCAGCCACAGCAACTTCTTTCAAAATATGTCTCCAAAGGCAAAGGAAACAAAACCGAAAATGAATTTATGGGACTTCATCAAGATCAAAACTTCTGCACAGCAAAGGAAATAGTCAACAAAACAAAGAGACAACACATGGAATGGGAGAAGATATATGCAAATGACAGTACAGACAAAAGGTTGATATCCAAGATCTATGAAGAACTCCTCAAACTCAACACACACAGAACAGATAATCATGTCAAAAAATGAGCAGAAGATAAGGACACTTCTCCAAAGAAAACATACAAAAGGCTAACAGACATATGAAAAAATGTTCATCATCATTAGCTATCAGGGAGATTCAAATCAAAACCACATGGAGATACCACCTTACACCAGTTAGAATGGCCAAAATTAACAAGACAGTAAACACCGTGTGTTGGAGAGGATGTGGAGAAAGGGGAACCCTCTTACACTGTTGGTGGGAATGCAAGTTGGTGCAGTCACTTTGGAAAACAGTGTGGAGATTCCTTAATAAATTAAAAATAGAGCTTCCCTATGACCCTGCAATTGCACTACTGGGTATTTACCCCAAAGATATAGATGGAGTGAAAAGAAGGGCTATCTGTACCCCAATGTTTATAGCAGCAATGGCCACGGTCGCCAAACTGTGGAAAGAACCAAGATGCCCTTCAATGGACAAATGGATAAGGAAGATGTGGTCCATCTACACAATGGAGTATTATGCCTCCATCAGAAAGGAGGAATACCCAACTTTTGTAGCAACATGGATGGGACTGGAAGAGATTATGCTGAGTGAAATAAGTCAAGCAGAGAGAGTCAATTATCATATGGTTTCACCTATTTGTGGAGCATAAGGAATAACACAGAGGACTTGGGGAGATGGAGAGAAGGGAGTTGGGGGAATTCAGAGGCGGAGATGAACCAGGAGAGACTGTGGACTCTGAAAAACAAACTGAGGGTTTTGGAGGGTTGGGGGTGGGAGGTTGGGTCAGCTGGTGGTGGGTATTAGGGAGGGCATATATTGCATGGAGCACTGGGTGTGGTGCATAAACAATGAATTCTGGTACACTGAAAAGAAATAAAAAATAAATAAATAAAATGTTATTTGTCAAAAAAATTTTCTTATGAGATGCCCGACTTGTGAATGTTTATCCTCATTTTGTGGATTGCCTTTTTACTTCTTTAGTAGTATCTTTTGAATTACTAAGGTTCTAATTTTGAGGAAGTCTGACTTATCTATTTTCTTCTTTCTGCTTGTGCTTTCAATAAACGATGATCTAACCCAAGGCTTTTGAGAAGCCTTCTCTAAGAAACCAGTGCCTAAGCCAAGGTCACAAAAATGCACAACCATAGTTTGGTCTAAGTGTTATAAGTGCAGCTCCTACATGGAGGAGTATCATTCATTTCAAGTTAATTTTTCTAGATGGTGTGAGGTAGGGTCAACGTCACTTTTTTAACCTGTTGGTTCTGTCTCATCTGTTTAAGACACTAGTCTTCCTCCACTGGATGGGCATGGCAACCATGTCTAATGTCAACTGATGATAAATAGTTTGACTTCTCAACTCTCAATCTACTCTGTTGGTCAATATGTTTGTCCTCATGCCAACAGCACACAGTTCTGACACCATGGCTTTGTACCAAGTCTTAAAATCTGGGCAAGAACTCTAGCTTCACTCTTCTTTTCAAGATCATTTCAGCTAATTGCAGTCCCTCGCATTTCCATATGCATTTGGGATCAACTTGCCACTTGGACTTGGATCAGAATCGGATTGAACCTGTAGATCAATTTGGGGAGCACCACCATCTTAGCAACGTTAACACTTCTGGTCCATGAACATGGATGTCTTTCCATTTGTGTGAATCTTCCAAATTCCTTCCAGCAGTGCTTCATAGTTTCCAGCATATGTGTCTCACACCTCTTCTGTTCAAGTTATTCCAAGGTATTTTATTCTTTCTGATGCTACTTTAAGTGGGATTTACATTTTGGTCTTCATTTCATTTTTGTATTATTCATTGCTAATATAAAAATACAATAAATTTCTGTATGTTGATCTTATATCCTTGCTCCAACTGTGTACTATCTCCATTGGCTTTTTTCATGGATTCCTTACAAGATCACATTCTCTACAAATAGAGATAGTTTTACTTCTTCCTTTTTATTCTGGATACTTTTTACTCTGTTTCTTACCTTGTAGCCCTCACTCAAACCTGTACTACAATCCTGAAGGAAGGTGGTGAGAGTAGACATCCTTATCTTATTCCTGATCTTAGGGAAAGATTTCCATTATTTTCCATTAAGTGTGATGTCAGGCATGGAGTTTTTGTAGCTGTCTTTTTTCATGCGAGGAGGTTTCTTTCTATTTCTACTTTGTTTTTTGGTTTTATTTTTTTATGAAAGCACAGTGGATTTTTTTCAAATGCTTTTTCTGTGTCTATTGAGGCAACCATGTGGTTTTTGTCCTTTATTCTATTAATATGCTGTTTTACGTTGATTGTTTTTATCTGCTGACCCAACCTTAAATTCCTAGGATAAATCTTATCTGGTAGTGTATAAAAATTTGTTTATGTTACTGGATTAGATTTGGTAGTATTTTGTTTAGGATCTTTGCATTTGTATTCATATTGCTGAAATTATATAAACTTTTGATGTCTTCCACCCTATGACTTTCCTCCCAAATGAGATATGGAGTTCCATTTCAACACAAGATCCTTCAGTGGGTTTCTTTTCCCCACTAAGGTGTATCTGCATGACAGTACTGACTTGAACTACCTTCAACATATTGTACTCTTTCCCAGGAGGAAAGAGAAAGGCACATCTTTACCTTGCACCCTTCAAAACAGATTTTTGTTTTGGTATTTTGGGGATATTTGCTGTTGCTGCTTTTTAATGCACAAAAGACAAAATCCACAGAATACCATTTACACAAAAGTCTTAAGAGAAATAAAACCTAGTGAAAATGCCAGGACACCTTACTGGGTTGTTGTATTTTAAAGCTCTCATACTTCAGGGTTACAGGCCACATCTGAGTCAAGACTGGACAGAAAATTAGAAGCCTAACAATCTTCACTTAAACTAGGATTTTACTAAAATTATTTTATAGTAACCGGGAGCACTTGACCTGAGTAGTCGTCGTTAATAAGACTACTGAAGAGTGGGAAGAGCAAGAGCAGCCTGTTAATCTAGAAGATGACCCTGAACTGCTCCTCCCAGTGCGTATTAGGGTAAATAATAATGATGATAAAGGAGATCCATCATGAACACTCCTTTATTCTTCATGTTCCCTATTGTCCTGACAGCGCTTTGAGGGCAGGTACAATATGTCTTGTTTCTAGGATTCAAAATGCCCAGGGAAGTACAAGTGCACATCAGGAACCCTCAGAGCTTTTTTACTGAATGGACAGGTTGTTGAGTCAAGGGAGCTCACCAAAAATAAGCGGAGGACAGCCTGCCATAGCTCTTTGGAAAATGAACGGTCTTCACTAGCCAGTCTGTTGGTCTATTTTACTGCAAGTTTACGAAAGGAAGCTCAGCTTCTATTTCCCAAATCTGAACACAAAATAGTCATCTTCTCATAGTTACTAACTGCTAAGTAGAAGTTATCCTGAAATAAAGTTACGCAAAACAGGAAAAGTTTTATTAGCCTTTGATCAAGATGTGTACCTCTAGGTACAGATGAGATGAATATTTATAATTTTATTAGACTCAGTTGCTTCAGGCAATAAACTTCATTGCTGAATTTCGACTTTAATTTCTACAGCCTGAGAGAGATGCTTTCTGACTAGACCATTCTTGAATAGAAACATTAACATCTTTGATTCCGTGCTACTGCTCTCTGCATATGAACTTGCAGGAATATAAAAATGTATATGATAAAATGTATTATTCTCCTTTTTATTAAATTAATTCCCTTTAAATAAGGCAGTTTAGTTATTAAATCAGTTTCCATAATCCATGACCTATCATTTTACAGATAATACATCCAAAGCTAAATTGTCTTTAAAAATGTTTGTCAATTTCACACTTATGTTGGCAACTTCCTACCTGGTGCCACAGTCACCTCTGAACCTGCCTCATCTTTCCTGTCAGAGCCAGAGTCACTGAGGGCAGGCACTTGTGTGCAGTGTGTTCCTTTTGTTCCTTGATCCGATCTGTCCTCCTGGCTGGGAAGAGTGGCCACAGACACCTGCTCCAGCAACAAAAGAGGGATGATTCTGCTGGGGGCAGGCCAGGACATCCCTGCACTCACAGACCACACCTGCATGTAAGCAAGCTGAGCTCTGAGGCTTGCACACCCCTAAGATGATCTACTCCTCACTCTGTTCAAGCCATGAATGATAACTGTCAGGCCAGAGAGTGGAGCTCAACAGCACATAAAAAGGGAGTAAATTCTTTTCCACTTGGATATTAAAAATTCTTTTCCATTTGGATTGTATGAAAATTTACACTATTCAGCTGACAGCCAAGGATGGGGCTCCATCCCACTGTCCTGTGAAACTCAAAAAGGCTCTGACTTTTTAGGAACTTCAAAACCTCTTCCCGCTAATTGTATACTGTTATTTTCATGGGTCAAAGCCAGAGAAGAACCTTATCTCTTTCCATTGTTTTCCCAGTTCTTGTGGTTTTTCTATACTATGTCACTGTTTTTGTTTGATTTGGTTTGGTTTGGTTTTGGTTTTGGTTTTTAAATTTATTTGACAGAGAAACAGTGGGAGACAGAACACAAGCAGGGGGAGTAGGAAAGGGAGAAACCAGCTTCCCACTGAGCCGAGAGTCCAATGCGGGGCTCGATCCCAGGACCTTGGGATCATGACCTGAGCCGAAGGCTGATGGTTAATGACTGAGCCACTCAGACAAACCTCCTCAACTTTTTTTTTTTTGCTACTGTTCTAAGTAGAATTAAAAAAAAAAAAAAAAAACTTACTGGGTGTTGTATCTAACTGATGAATCACTAAATTCTATACCTGAAATTAATATTACACTGTATGTCAGCCAACTAGAATTTAAATAAAAACTTTTTTAAAAAGAATTTTAAAAATCTACTCATATCACAAAAACATGGATGTCCAGAAATGCCTAGAAAACACACCTGAAGTCATACATTAGAGACTGAGCTGTTCCACTCCCTCTCCCATTGGCTGGATGAGCTATAGACTTCTCCCAGCGCTCTAGGGGAACAACTGTGCTCGTCTGCATTTCTGCAGCAGCTGCTGGAGACCCACTCTGCATGTGCGGAGGGGGCAGGAACAGCGAGCCACAGCAAAGCCTTTCTGCCAACACACCATGGGGCCTGACTCTTTATCCACCTAAAGCACAGTTAGAAAGCAGGACCACTTTGGCCCAAAGTTGGTGTCCATTACATGATGCCAAGACTATGTTTTCACAGCAAAGAACCCCGAGACCCTGCTTCACTGGCTTAACCTGAACCTGTAACTCCCAGGACCAACACAAAGCTTCCCGTCCCCTCTACCATCTAAACGATATGCATCTGCATTTCAAGAACTCATAATTTTATTGTCCATCATCTTTTAGAAAAATGTCACTGTTTTAATAGTTACTGTGCTTCTCACCCTATTTTGAACATGTGCTTGTGGGCTGTCTCTAAATCTCCAGCATCTGTAGGATGTTTTGTCAAGGATGGAAGAAATGATCAAAGAATCAAGGTACAAATGGTTGAAAAGGTAGTAAAGAGTCCATGAATTATCTCGGACTAAACACAGCCAGATGAGTATCACGTACCAGAGCAGGAACTCTACCCAAGACCACAAGAGGATTTCTCCCAAATAGCTTTAAATATCAAGAGCACATACAGTTTACAATATAAACAATCAAAAGAAAAAAATACCTTCCAAACTTTATTTTTATTTCAATTTAACTCTTGGTGACAAGAGGGAAAACAAAGGCATAAATAATTTGATGCTTAAGCAGTCTGGTATGCTTTTACTCTGCTACTTTTATGGAGAATAACCCACAGCCCTAAAAAGGGGGTCTTCAGAACCTGACCTTCCAAGGGTAGCTGGGAGCACTGAACACATTTCAGAGCAGGGCCCAGCCTACCACCCAACACGTACTCACTTGCTCAAAGAAAATGAAAGTCCCTTCTTCTCGTAAATATAAATCTCTATTTACTGTTGGGTGATTTCTGCATTTGACCGCCGATTAATATACAATTTGTGAACATGACACCTGCTTTGATTTTGCCTTTCCTCAATTGTTATAAAAATACCAAGTTTCATTCTGTTTGATTGCCAAGCGAGTAAGCACCTGTGGAGACACTTCTCAGGGGTCACTGTGGCTCACCTAGCAGACAGCCCTCACTGGTGATTACAGGCACACTCAGACAAAAGGGCTGCTTCTACCTTGATTGTCACTTGCTGGGAAACCATGAATACGACAAGGAGCTTCTTTCAGCCTCATGAACCCTTCCCGTGTTTGCAACCTGACACTTCTGATCCATGTCGGGGGTTGGGGGTGGGGGGACGATGCTCTTTCTGAGACTTACCTAAAATTGTCCCCAACATAAGGGATTTGACAGCATTGAATTCTGTCCCTGATGACAGGACGACTTGGCTCCTTGCACTCTGGTCAACCTATTAAATATTCCACAAGAAGCAAACATCAAAATGGCGAGTAATTTTGGTGATAAGAGAATGGGGGTCTGAGGGAGACCAAGGAAAACGGTAAAAACGAGCCATAGGTTTGGCTGTCCCAAAGATGAAACGGTTTCATAGCAATTTTTTTAATACCTCGGATTTCACACCACCCCATTGCCTATTCTTTCCCCTTTATTTGTCTTCATGGTTTAGGGATCCGTAATTGGTATGATCCACAAAGAAATGCAATAAGCTATTTCAAACCTTAAAGCTTTTGCTTATTTCAAACAGAAATCAGTAACACAAGCCACAAAACGTATTACTAGCACAGAGTCAATATATAAAGGTTATTCTTCAAAACCCAGTGACAATGAATAATTGAAACATGGAGGCTCTTAAAAAATGTATTCCCGCTTTCAGCAAAATCTTGCTTTTCCCCTTGTGTTTACATTTCTGCCACCTTTGCTCTTTTGTAGTCAGATGGAAGTAGGCTCTTATTCTCGTTAGAACATCTCCAGTAATTGCTGGGAGAAACTGGGCAACATTCCCCTATGGAGGAGGACACCTTGGCATTTTTGTGGTCAGATATTAACAGGAACCCTTTCAGCCTCTTGCTAAACAAACAAACGACACTGCTAAAGAAAACACTTTGACTACGTTTTCTGTACCCAGGACTTTCTGGGAAGACTGATGAACGTGCATCTCTTTTACTAGGATTTATTCTCAAAGCCTTGCTGGAGGTCATACACTGAATGCCACAAGCTTGGTTACTCTTGCTGCTGTGAATCTACCCCTTACCTCCACAAAGACCACCGCCGCTTCTCTGTGAATTGTCACCTGGTGAAGCTGCCCATCAGCGAAATTTTTAAAACCAAAGTTAAAAACATCAGGTTCTTGGTGCCTGTCCAGCTTATATCGGATCTGCAAACTTCCTAAACAAGATAAAAAAAATGAAATTTTTAACTAAAATGGAATTTTATAAAAACCACCAATACAGGTTCTAAAGCACACTTTGTTTTTGTTTATTTCCTATAATTTGACTTTATTGAGCATTTGCTTAAGGACACTGAGTGTCCCTATTCCTGGAAGAGGGATCATTTATGTGCTATTCCAGGGCTGAATTTGGAATCTGATTACACTATTTTAAAAGTCAAGCCCAAATGGTCTTTTCCCAAGTTCTTCCATTTTCCTTAACAAAAGGAAAAAAATTCTAAGTTAAGCATATGGGAACTCGGAGTTAGGATCAAAGTTAATTATTCATGTGGGATTCATAGCATTTAATGGTAAAACCTCAAGTAATATTGCATTAACATTCAGTTTCTATAAGCATCACTTCTTTTAATGTGACTTATTTTAATGCATTTTAATGTATTGCTGGCATTTGCATAATGAATTTTTTTTTTTTTGCACAACTAGAATTTTTTTTCTAATGTTTCTGCCATAATTAAGAAACAGAATAAAGACCAATGATTTGCTATGACATCTAAATCTCCTGATGTCCTTCACAGGGATGCCCACTGCCCCATAACCCCGTACTGCCTGGAGCAGATCTTCCAGAAAGTAAGTCTCTGTCCTTCCGCTCTGTGAAGCGAGGTTACAGCTTGGGCTAATGCTCCATTTGCAACAGTCTTGGAAAGACTTGGTGGCCATGAGTTGGGTACCTCTCATCCCACTTTTCTTCATATGTAGATATTGCCATGAATGGCTTCCCAGCCACCGATGAGTAAAGATCAATCCTGTGCATGTGATGTGTAGGAATAGTGGATTTTAGATAGTTTAATATACTTCTTTACTTTGCTGAGAAGGAGGAGGACATATTTTCCATGTACAAAGTGAGCTATCTTTTTTCAAAGTGAATTGCAGAACTAATTTATTCACGTACAGAAGGAAAGACTTCCCAGAATAGCAAGAAACCTAGAGGCACATTAAATACCTAAAATTATCAAATTTCCATGGGGGAAATGTATCTTAAATGTAATCATGGAAATGTGAACTTTAGTGATAAACTTGAGGATTATCATGAACTAGTGTAACAAGCATGGCAAGCCATGAAATTGTGTTTCCTTCTCGTAGTTAAACACCTAATGGGTCCCCCTCATTGTGGTCCTTATTTTCTAATTCAGCCTCCTTGTTCTTATAGTCTTGACACTCACCGTTGGGAGTGAGGATCACGGACAGGTACTCCTCGTAGAAGGAGCTCACGTAGAGGAGTAAGCTGGGCATCCCTGTGGTCCGGAAGCTCAGCGTGGCCACTTCTCCAGCCAGCGTCAAACCCTCATGAAGTAAAGCTGCAAAGGAGCTTGAGTTCTTGCTGGCGGTGTAGTTAGAATGTTCCTGAAAGTCGTAGATAACCGACGAGCCAGTTCCAAAATATGCAGAAATCTCTGGAATGACACTCATTTTTGTTATGTTAGCACGAAGTCAAGGCAAGGCTCTTTTCTATGTGTATTTACACACCATCTCTAACCCTTAGTCTCTCAAGACAGAAAACAAGAATGTCACACTTTGCTGTTTTTTTTTTAATTTAGAAATATTTCAGATTAAAAAGATAATCAATTATGGATAAAAAGATAACTTATCCCCGTGTATATTCGCATGATGTTGAACTTACTAACAATATTTTATTATGGCCCACAAAATGCTTCATCTCAGAGTTACACAGCATTAAATGCCAAGTGTGAACATATACTTAGAGTTATTGTCCATGTCATTGTCACATGAATGATGCTGAATCCAACAGAAGTCATCATGAGCTTCTCAAGAGCAGAATCATAAATGGACAAATTTGGGAGAGAAACAACTCTCCTTTAGCTGATCAGAGAGAACTGCCTTGTCCTTTCATAGAGAAAGGGTCAAATGCCAGAAACATGAGGCAAACAGCCAAATGAGGTGCCTCCTTCTCCCCGTCCTGCCCAGGGTACACTCACCGCTCTTGCAGAATGGTCCGTCATACGCAGAGACGGCACAGTCGCAGGTGATGCCCCTGGGTCTCTCCCTACATCTCCCTCCGTTGTGACACAGGTGTCCGTAGCTGCTGCAGTGTCCCGGGCAGCCTGGGTCCACGCCTGGCGTCATCGTGGCCCTTTCTTCCAGGTCCAGGGCCAGGCCGTTCAACCGCAGTGACCGAATGCACCCCAGGAAGCCTCTCTGTCTGGTGGCCGTCCCACCTACAAGGGAAACAACTACAGCCGTGCCCTGGGGTTCTTGGTGGCATTTCCACCGCACGTCCAATCATGCTGGTTGACCAATCGCATCAGAAAAGGGACCCGCCGGAAGCTTTACAAACACATATGATTTTGAAAACCTAGGCTGTGACCACATACTAAGAGAGTTGAGCTTGGTAAATATTTACTCTAAAAAGTACATCTTCAAGTTCTATTTAGAAAGAGTTGTACATTTTTATGTTGATTTGTACATTTTTAATCCTTCATTAAAAAAAATCTCTCTTTTTAAAATGTATAAAGTTTTTTTCTCCTTCTTAAGTGTATAAACTATGCTGGGCACCATAAAGTTAGATACTTGAAAATCTTTGCAATACAATATATATTACAAATTTGTAACATGCAATGTATATACATTGTAGAGAGTTAATATGTAATATATATTATAATTTGTATATGCATTTGTCATACATATTTTGTTACATATTTGTTATATATAATATAATACATATATTACATATAATAACAAATTATATATGTAATACCATCCTTTCTTAGAAATGCTCCCATTAACAATGCCATGAAAAAGGAATTGAGGAGTGGGCAAAGAAACAAAGTAGTGTTGACATTAAAACCCAGGCTTGGGGCACCTGGGTGGCTCAGTGCGTTAAGCCTCTGCCTTCAGCTCACGTCATGATCCTAGGGCCATGAGATCGACGCCCACGTCAAGCTCTCTGCTCACAGGGGGCCTGCTTCCCCACACCCACCTGCCTCTCTGCCTACTTGTGATCTCTCTCTCTCTGTGTGTGTCAAATAAATAAATAAAATCTTTAAAAAAAAATTTTTTTTAAATAATGATACCCAGGCTCAGGCCTGCCTCGCTCCAGCCTGCCACCTCTGAGGTCAGGAGGGTAACAGTCACTAAACACTGAGTAGCTCTCTCTCTTTCTATCATGCCTCACACAAGCCTAATCTCAAATCTGGGGGCGCGGGGGTCACCTGGAGCACTTGCTAAAACAGAGTTGGGAATCATTCCCAGGGATTCTGACTTGGTGGGCCTGGGGCACATAGATCAGCATTTTCCACAAACTCCTCACACTCTGGAAACCTTGTTTCTGTGAGGATATCAATTCCGGGTAGGTGTTCATGCCAACTTTGTTCCTAGAAATTCCATTCCTTGATCCTCAGGATTACGAATCAGAAAACAGAATTGTTTAATTTGTGTCACAGTTTGATGACTTGATGTGAAGCCTTGGAGTTTTCTGCATCATGGGTTGTGTGTGTGTGCGTGCGTGCGTGCACACACACACACACACACACACACACCTCCCTGCATTGCACAGCCCCCAGAAGCTGTAAGTGTCCTCTGTAAAGCAGACTGCGGGCTAATCTGTGATTTAGATTAGTTCCTAATTGGACCGGCTCCTTATTTACTTGAAAACACATAAGAAATGACCAAGGAAGAGCTACCTCATTGGTTTGCTTGCTTTCCAAATTAGAATAGAGTTGTCTGAAAAGTAATGTAGCAAAACTTATCTCTCCCTTTGAGAAAAAGAAAATAGTCTTAAAAAATATATAAGTGAGTAAATGAAACAGAAGACTTCCACTACCCAGAGCTTTCATCCCTGAAGCACCGGCAGCAAGAATGGAGCCAGCCCAGTTCTGAACCTGGTGTCTGCAAGGACCGGACAGCAGACGAGGGAGACACAGCCATGTGAGTCCTCCTTCGGTCTGTGTTAGAGGGGACACAGGAGAACTCAGGGACAGTCACACGACAGCTTCTCCGACTGCACTGGGAAGTGAAGCTGGGAGTTCTGGATGAAATTTGTTAACCGTTTTATAAATAGCATTGATAAGAAGTCACTAAAGCAAACACAGGTCATCAATACTGTTGAGGTCCAGCCTGGGAATCCACCCACTGAGGACTGGGTTTCTCTTCTATTTCAGTTTCTAGACTATGTCACTCGCTCTCTCTGGACCTCCATTATCTCATCTGTGACCTGGGAAATCTATAGAAACCATGATCCTGAACAACACACTATGGAAACTGTATTAACAAATATCTGTGGTTCCATCAACAGATGAATGGATCAAGAAGATGTGGTATATATACACAATGGAATACTATGCAGCCATCAAAAGAAATGAAATCTTGCCATTTGCGACAACATGGATGGAACTAGAGCGTATCATGCTTAGCGAAATAAGTCAAGCAGAGAAAGACAACTATCATATGATCTCCCTGATATGAGGAAGTGGTGATGCAACATGGGGGCTTAAGTGGGTACGAGAAGAATAAATGAAACAAGATGGGATTGGGAGGGAGACAAACCATAAGTGACTCTCAATCTCACAAAACAAACTGAGGGTTGCTGGGGGGAGGGGGTTTGGGATTATGGACATTGGGGAGGGTATGTGCTTTGGTGAGTGCTGTGAAGTGTGTAAACCTGGTGATTCACAGACCTGTACCCCTGGGGATAAAAATATATGTTTATAAAAAATAAAAAAAAATTTAAAAATCTGTGGAAAGAGAGCCCGACTCTTGCTGGAGCTCTTGGTCTCCGGTACCGACAGGAGCCGCGTGCACCTGCTGCCATCATGGCTGGATGGCTCGCGACTTCTATGTCCACCAGCACGGCCCAGCCAGAGGGCAGCCACACTCACCCACGAAGAGCTGGCTGTTGAGCTGCAGGCGGGCATGGCCGTCCGCGGGTGCGGCTTGCGTCTTGCTGGGGAGCTGGTCCACTTGAAGGGTCGCCTCCTTCACGTTCCTCTCGGCCCTCACGTGGTGCCACCGGTTGTCATTAAAGGGAGTAGGAGATCGCACTGTGACCTCACATCGCCCATTCCCCACATCGAAGGAAAAGGTCACTTCTGCAGGAGCTGCAAACACAGAAAGGAGAGTAGCTCGGCTCATTCTGCAGGGAGGAAATTTGGTCTCGAGAGACCAGAGGGCAGCACCACAACACGCTCCTTATGAAAGCGGACGGTGACACTGCTGCCGACCAATGTCATTCTGAGCTGGCTAGGAGGGCAACAGAAATGTGTGTCCTGAGGGAAGAAAAACAAAGCCATTTTACCCTATTCCTCCTCAGAGAATGCTCATATTGCTAATCCTTAAGGAGTAGAGATCTTTCCCCACCAGAGGGAAACTGGCCTGTGACCTGCCTTCTTATATATCAGTGAATTTATTTCAAAGTGGGTGGAATCCTCATGTGCTTTATTTAAAAAGTCCTCCATGAAATTTTGAAGTAAGGAACCGAGCTTTGCATACATGCGTGAACAATGTAGCGAGTCAATTACATGAAATGATTCTGCAATTTAGGGAGTAGTTATCGAACCAGTTTCGTTTAAAAGATTCTTATTGCACACACAGTTAGGGCAGCACAGAATTGGACAGACTGCTGTATGTTTTGTGAATCACTGTTTTCCTCTCTATTAAAAATAAGGATTTAAGATAATGGAGCTTTAGGCGCTCCTGGGTGGTAAGGTTGGTTAAGCGTCCGACTCTTGGTGTGAGCTCAGGTTGTGATCTCAGGATCATGGGATCAAGCCCTGCACTGGGCTCCATGCTCAGTGTGGAGTCTGCTTAAGACTCTGTCTCCCTCTTCCCCCCTCCCAACCCTGCTCTCTCTCTCTCTCAAATAAATAAATCTTTTTTAAAAAAGGTATTAGAACGCTAGTATGTACTAAAGAAATACAAGTGATGAAGAAAGCATAGCAGTACTTTGAGAATTAGGTTCCCAGAAGGATTATTGCTATATACTGAGGCCTGGTGGCTTTGCCCAGAGGGCTACTCACTGTGCAGCTCTAGCCTGATGAAGTCTGTGATCCCCAGGTTCTCTACAAACACCCCAGAAGGCGCTGTCGTCTTAAAAAAGAAAGACACGTCAGCACTGAGCTCTCCACGGAACGTAGGGAAGTGAAGGTATGAGGTCTCAGTGTTGAAGGAAGCGGAATTCCAAAATGAATCTGTTTCCAAAAAAAAAAAAAAAAAGACAGTGACGATAGCAAGGAAACAGAATAACAACCATATTTTGCATTTCTAGCAATTTTTTTTACCATTATTGCCATTTTTACCATTATTAAATGCATTCATTATCTATGTGAGCCTTCATCTGGGGGTTCTTCCAAACATACAGCCACGATGTGAATATCCAGATAGTGACTCTTTCAAGGATTAAGATGGACAAGACTGCAACTGAGTGGACAGATAATCACTGGAAATACCCTACGTTTCTTAGAAGATGATATTATTTATAGATTACCATTAAGTCAAATTGACTTTGGGGGGGACATACAGTTAGATGAACTTTAATACACGCATAGGGTTGTATAAACACCACCAAAATCAGGATAAAGGACAGCTCCATCTCCCCTCCTCCCTCAGGCTGTTCTCTTACAGTCACATCCTCCTCCTGCCCATTGTGATCTACAGTTGTGCCTTTTCCAAGTGTCATATAAACGGAATCACACTATAGGTAAACTTCTGAGGCTGGCTTCTCTCACTCAGTAGAATTCGAGGTTTATTCATTTTGCCATGACTTATTGTGGATCAGGCCACCATTTCTTTGTCACTGGAGAAAGTCAGTGTGGTTTCTAGCTTTGGTCGTTCACAAACAGAGCTGCTCTAAACATGTCTGCCGATCACACGTGTATCTGCTTTCCAACCTAGATGCCCTTCCTTCCTTCCTCGGTTACTGCACTGGCTAGGATGTCCAGTGCGACTGATGTCACAGAAAAGAAGCGGTGAGATTGAATATCCTTATCTTGTGCCCACTCCTGCAGGGAAAGGGTTCAGTTTTTCACAAGTAACCATGCTGCCAGCTGTCCGTATATAGATAATCTTTATTAGGATCAAGAAGTTCCCTGTTATTCATAGTTTGCTAAGAATTTTATTGTGAGTGGTATCTGATATGAATGTATCATGTTAGTTCATGATATAATCATAGTAATTCAAACAATCGTGTTCGTATCAATTGATGCAAAAAAAGCATCTGGTGTGATTTTTCTTCCTTAAACTGTTAATATGGTAGATGACATTGATTGATTTCCAAATATGGTCAACCCTTGAACAACAAGGGGCTTGGGGCACTGACCTTTGCACAGCTGGACATTCACATGTAACTCTGGACCCTCCAAAAACTTAACTACTAATAGCCTACTGGACAGGCTGACTGGACACCTTACCAAGAAGCACCAACATTTGATTAACACACACTTCACATGTTATAGTATTATATACTATATTCTTACAATACAGTGAGCTGGAGAAAACAAAATATTATTAAGAAAAATCACAAGGAAGAGAAAACACATCTACAGCATGGTACTGTATCTATTGAAAAATATCTGCACATAAATGGACCTGCCCAGTTCAGACCCATGTTGTTCCAGGGTCAGCTTCACTGAGTCAGCCTTGTGAAATGAGTAAACCAGTTGGCGATGGTGTATTATTCTTTAAATGTTCCTGGATTTTTTGCTAATGTAGTTGAGGATTTTTGCATATGTGTCTGTGATGATGCATAGTTCTCTCTTAATTTTTTTTTTTTTTTTTTGCATTTTCTTTGTCTAGTTTGGGTATCGGGGCAATGTTGGGCCCTCATAAAATGTTGGAAAGAATTTCCTCTGCTATTTGCTGAAAAAGATTGTGTAAACATGGTGTTATTTCTTCTTTGGTGGAACTCACCAGTGAAGTCATCTCTGACTGAATTCAATTCCGTCAATACTTCTAGGTCTCTACTAATTGTTCAGTTTATCTTGAGTGAGTTTTAGTAGTTAGTGTTTCTCAAGGAATTAGTCTGTTTTAACTACGTTGGAGAACTGACATGTGCTGAGTTGTTTGTGGTATGCCATTATCCTATTGATGTCTGTAGGGTCTGTAGTGATACTCCAACTTTTACTACTCATATTGGTAATATTTCTCAACAATTTTGCTAGAGATTTATCTATTTTATTGTTCTTTTATAAATATTTTGTTTTTATGGATCTCTGCTTTTAATTGATTTTTCTTATCTTTATTATTTCCTTCCTTCTGCTATTTTGAATTATTTTTTCTTCTTTTTCTAATTTCTTATGGTAAAGGCTTAAATCATTCATTTGAGATCTTTTTCTTTCATAACGCAAGCATTTAATGCTATTACTATCTTTCCAAGCACTGACATAACTGCCTCCCACTATTTTTGATATGCTGTATTTTCCTTTTCATTCAGATCAATATATTTTATAATGTCTGTTGAAACCTCCTTGACTCATTTAATATTTAGCAGTTTGGTGGTTAATTTCTCAATTTTTTTTTAAGATTTTATTTATTTATTTGAGAGAGAGACAGTGAGAGAGAGCATGAGAGGCGAGAAGGTCAGAGAGACAAGCAGACTCCCCATGGAGTTGGGAACCTGATGCGGGACTCGATCCCGGGACTCCGGGACCGTGACCTGAGCCGAAGGCAGTTGCTTAACCAACTGAGCCACCCAGGCACCCTGGTGGTTAATTTCTAAGTGTTTGGAGACTTTCTCACTCTCTTGTTCTTTGTTTCTAGTTTAATTCATTTATGTCAGGAATGTGTTTTTGTGTGATTTATTTGATATGCACTCATTTGTTTGTGACACAGAATATGGTATATCCATGTGCAATTTAAAAGAATGTGTATTTTACTATTGGTGGGGTGTTCCATAAATGTCAATTAAATTCGGTTGCTTTGTGTTGACATTAGATTTTATGTACACTTTGCTTGTTTTCCCCATTAGTTCCAAAGATTAATGAGAGAGGAGTACTGAATTCTCTAATTATAATTATGAACTTGTCTACTTCCCCTTTCCATCCTGTCAGTGTTGCTTAATGTACTTTGAAGCTCAGTTATCAGTGTACACATTTAAGATTCTCATGTCTTCTTAATCGCTTTTTGTATCTATTAATTTTCTATGCTTTCAAGCAAAAAGTTTAATACAGAAACTCCAGCTTTCTTTCAATTAGTGTTTGTGTTGTATATCTTTCCCTGTCTCTCTTTTTAAACTTGTGATATCATTATATTTAAAGTGAGTTTCTTGTACAAGGTACATAATTGAGTCATAACCATCTGTCCTTTGACTGGTTTGTTTAGACCATTCATATTAAATATAAATGTTGACAAATTTAATTTAGTTTTATCATTTTATTATTTTTTCCTGTTTCTTAATATTTTTTGTTCTTTTCTGTCTCTCTGGGGTTAAATATTTTTTAGTATTCTATTTTTGTTTGTCTATAGCAGTTCCTTGGTTGGTTATTATAGGAGTGACAATATATACACTTACCTTTTCAGAGTCTGCTCAAAATCTACATTTTAACCACTTGGACTCATATGTCAAAACCTCGCCAACAATTCTGTCAGTTTACTGAGTGCCTTTTATTGATTCCTGCCAAATGTATGCCATCTGTAAAAACTAAGAGCTCTATAAAATAATGTATTTTTTTGCTTTCAACCACAAGTATATTTAAAATAACTCAACAGGAGAATAGTCTGTTATATGTACCCTGATATTTACCATTTCTCATGCTGATTTTATACCCCTGAGGTCCCAAATTTCCTTCTGATATCTTTTCCCTTCTGTCCGAATCTTCCTTTAGAAAGTCTTTTAAAGTATCTTCTGGTAAGGAATGCTTTTAGCTTTCCTTCATCTGAGAATTTCTTTATCTTCGTCCCTGAAGGAGGCTTTTGCTGAATATGGAATTCCAGATTGACAATTTTTTACTTTTAGCCCTTGAGAAATGTTTTGCCACTTCTTTCCTGGCTTCCATATTTCCCATGAGAAAGTCACGGCCATATGAGTAGGAGTTCACCTACAGATGATTCATCACTCTTCTCTCTGGTTGATTTCAAAACATTCTTAATTGCCTTTGTTTTCAGCAGTTTGATAATGATGTGTCTGGAGGTGAATTTGAGTTTATCCTGTTTCAAGTTCATTCAACTTCTCAAGTCTGTTTTTTTCCAAACTTGGACAATTTTCAGCCTTTTTTTTTCCAATTTTTTTTTTCAGCACACTCTTCTGTCTGCTCAATTAATTACACGAATGTTAGATCTTTTGTTGTTGATTCAGAGTTCCCTGAGGCCCTGTTCATTTTTAGATTTTATTCTTTCTTTTGATCAGATGAGTCATTCCCATCATTAAGGCCACTGACTGTCTCATCTCAGATCTACTATTTGGTCCACCCAGGACATCTTTTATTTCAGTTTTATATTTTTCAGTTCTAAAGTTTTCATTTAGCTCTTTGGATATCCTATTTCTTTGGTGAAATGTTCTTTTTCTATTTTCTACAAAAGTGTTTATGATCACTTGTTAGAGTTCTTATGTAATAGTTGTTTTAAACTCTTTATCAATTCATTCTAACCACTGTGTCACAGTTGCATTAGTATCTGTTGATTATATTTTCCTAAGCCAGCTTAGATTTTTCTGGTTCTTTGTGCTAAGTAATTTTGGATGACTTCCTATAAATTTTAAATATTATATTAATAAATTCTGGGCTTTGTTTAAATGTTGTGAAGCATGTTGATTTCATACACACACACACACACATACACACACACATACACATATATACAAATTTTATTTTTTGTTTTTAATTTATTTAGGTTTTTTTTGCAGGTTCTTGGCCTAGTTAGTATCTGGCCACACATTGCAACCTGCCTTCTGTGGGCTGTCTCTAATGCCAGTCCAGTTTCCAAAGCCTTTGCAGCATGACCCAACTCTGCCTCACTAGTGCACAACCCAGTGGCCAGCCTGGGTCTTGGGTTATTGACTCTCCGTTCAGTTCTCAACTTCTTTGGTCTACAATTAGGACCGGATCCATGCATGTGTTGCTCTGGGATGATCCCAGGACTTCATAAACAACATATAGTATGCTTTCCTGAATGGCTGCCTCCCTCTGCTTTTCCAGGTACTTTCTGGTTCCCTGGTCTCCCTTGTCAGTCACGGAACTGGAAAACAGGTTCTACTGAGACTGCTCTATAATGTTCTCCTATGCAACTGTACCTGGTCCATTGCCAAGCGATGGGTGAGTGGAGGAAGAAAACAAAAATAAGAGGAGTCTTCCCACCATCTCTGAACCACAGCCGCCCTATGCAGAGCAAAAGTCCCCTTCTAAAGTCCTGGCTCTTGTGCGTTCCCTGGGCAGCTTCTGCTGCTATAGTCATGGGTCTGCCTGGATAGAAAAAGAGGGAAATGGGATTCCTGCATTCCCTGAGAGTTAGGAACTTTCTGTTCTGGCCTCTAGCCAGGGCTCAAGGGCTTCTCCTGGAACCTTTCTGTCTGTGACCCAGTGCCCACATCTGGGTTGACTGACAGATGCTGGAGGGAAAAGTAAATGATGCCTTCTGGTTTCTCCTCCTTGCCTCTCCTGGCTTCCCAGAGCCCTGAGATAACTATTCCAGGCATTCTGCCCAGGTTTCATAGGGGCAATAATGTGAGAGATGAGGTGGACATGCTTAGTTTGTCCTATCTGGACACAGAGTGTGGTCTGCTGTCTAAGGTCATGAGTGGGAAGAACAATTCTTCGTACTATCATCCATCAAGGCATGTTCATATGTTCTTTACACTGTGACTATCCACCTCTCAATATTTTTGTCATCTGAAGTAGGAAACTTCCTTTTTCTGAATGGCAAGGCTCAGAAATGCCAGGATTTCTCCACATGGCAACATCTCCTATGCGACCTCAGGAAGGGTTGGCCACTGCAGCCTTGGTAGACGTTGTATTTTGATCTCTGCTCTGATACTAGTGCCACTGGAGAGTCTGGGCCAGAGGACTGACGTGCCCTGAATTTTCCCTTTGGCCGTTCTGCAGCGTCTCCGCTAAGTGGGCAGAAGCAGCTGCAAGCAGGCCAGTCAAGCCACTGGGAGGGGGGCGCTGGATCTGGTTTTGAAATTCAAAGCAATACAGTTTGTATTTGTGGATGAGTCTGATGTGTGTTAAGAGAGGAAAGAAGTTGTGAGTGGCTGTTACGTTTTCCGTCTAAGCGAAAGGAAGCATGGAGTTGCCATGCCCTGAGTTGGGGAAGGTTGTCATGGAAACACTTTTTTTCCTTCTTTTGGACAAACTGTTCTGAAATGCCTTTTGAGGCAGAGAGGTACAGCCTAAGCAGCTGGGTGGCAGGGGTGGGAGTGCAGGGAGATGGCCTGGGGTATAGAGATGGCAGAATCATTGACCTCAATGTGGGAACAGCTCATCTCTGGAGAGCAGAGAGATGGAGGGCTGAGGACACAGGCTGGAGGCACCACAACAGGATAATGCCACTGACACAGGGAAGGAAGGAGGGAAAACCCAGACTTTTGTAGGTAAGCTGGCAGCTGAACAAAGACGTGAATCAGGGTGAATGAGGACAGGATACCAAGGTCAGGTCTGATGCCACCTGAGAGCAGAGTGCAGGTTTAGCTGGGTCGGAGTTTTACTGACGCCTGGAAAAGGCAGATTTTAGGGAGTGATGGAGAAGGCCTGAAGAGAATATATTCAAAAGGGATTAGAAAGAAGTAAGTTAAAGGTAGAATGGATCCGCTCGATTTCAGTTAGTTTGGGAGCGGGAAGGCTTCGGAGAAATCCACATGCAGTGGGAGGGGTGAGGACAGTTAGGACCATTGAGGTTCGCCAACTGTCAGAGGGTGACAAGAAACAGGCACGTGATAGCTTCCGTCACCCCGTTTCTCAGTATCTTACCAGTTTTAGGCATCTCAGCACTCAGCCAATACTTACTCCAATTAATTTATTATCAAATCACTAGATTTTGCTGACTGGGTGATCAGTGTTTCAAATCACCCCACCAACATTCACAGCAATAGTCCAACTCAAACACTACACAGAGGACACACACTCCGAAGGTAATACAATATTCCTCATTTTTTTCTCAAGCAGAACGCTGATATACACTTCTTTTGTAAGTTAACACATTCCCAATGAGATGCAGAGTATTAGCATAGACAATGTTTTTACGGACTCAGGCAGCTACATGTCTCCTAAAACACTAACATGCATTTCCAGGGGTCAAGACAGTTCCTCTTGCCACTACTTACTGTCCCCCGAGCAGAGCAGAGGCCCCAGTGCATAAGCTGCTTCTGAATGTGGTCGCCCTGTGTCTCTCATCACAACCTGAGTGACTGGCAGGTGCTCCTTATGGGAAAGGACTACTGTGTCGCTGGTCCTACAAAACAAATACGACCACGTTAGCGTTATTCTGAACGACATCCAAAGAAGGAGCAAATAGTCTCTTACTGCAGCGCAAGACATGATAAGCTAAATTTGCAAATACATAACAATAAGGAAATCAAGGGCTCCTCTGAACTCTGACATAGTAACGTAACTTAATAAAGTCTGAGGATTGGAGCTCCTTGTCTGTCTGTGTGACCATAGAGATAACAGTGGGCTGGGCTGAAATCATCACCGTCGGTGCGAGTATGAGGTTATGTTTCCCTGCAATGAAGCAGCTCATGGCCCTTCCCCATCTGGCCGCCTTGTGAGGTTAAATGCAAAACTTACACGCACAACATCTGCCTGACTTCATTAAAAAAAACAAAACCAAACCACCCAACTGAAAAGATTTAGGTTTTCAGTTCCCAGATTTTTCTTTTTTAACTCAATTTTCTAAAATTCCTATCGTGGTTACTAAGCATTTCCTTACATATTGATGCCATCCATTAAAAAAGAAAGAAAGAAGAAGGAGGTTGATTAAACCAAACTGAAGGTATGATACAATGTGCTCTTAAAATTAATGCGTGGGGTAATGCAGAGGAAGAGCTCGTTGTGACTGTCACTATCCGTTCATTCAGCCAACATTTGGTGCACAGCGACTCCTTGCCAGGTCCTGCATGTTGGGGGCATGGGCATAAGACCCACCATCAGTGTCCCCAAGGAATCTAGTGGATATAATAAACAATGACAAAAATATAATTGTAATATAATAAAATCACGTAAGTGAATATTTGGGACAGAATATCTATGGTTCCAATGTAACAAACACCGGACTAGAGCAAGAGGTCCTGGTAGGAAGCTAGCTGTGCCACCAACCACCTCTCTGGGCAAAGAAAGAAGATTCTTCTGCACCTTGTGAGCTGCTCACATTTTTACATCCTGCTTCAATTACATATGTGCTTTGGATTTAGAACAAATAGCAGTGTGTCTACTCTATCCTTCAGGTGCCCTGCATCTGTGTAGAACCTAGGAAGTTTTGGTTTCTAACAATTATAAAGCCCCTACTAGCTCTGATGTATACAAATGGAAGCATCTGAAACTGACATTTTTGCAAGTCAAAACAACCAGCAATTTCAAATGGTTCAGTCTAATAGCTTTGCTTCAAAAAGACCCTGCATCACTTAATAGTTAATCATTCCAATTCTGTTGAGGTATCACAAATATTCTTTAGAGGTGGGAAGTTTAAAATTATTAGCATTTTTATTTTGCTTTAATAATGTAACAAAGTGACTGCCAGTGCGTATTAGCAAGATATCAAAACTTTGAATTAAATATCCTGAAGTTCAGAAACAATTTTTTTGGAATCAGATGGTTTCCAAAAATCAGACGGAACAAAATCCCAGAGCTTTATCAGGGTGAGGCCCTGCGATTTCTGTGCTTGGAAGCACACAGTCAGGTCATCCCAAACATGGAACACCTGGTTTGTTGGGACCGGGACAGGTGGTCAGTCACAAGCCAGAAGGTGGCGTGGATCATGTGGGAAGTCAGTCTGAAAAAATGCTTGTTATAAATGTGGGGCTAACACATCAAAATTAATTCCTGGTGTTAAGTATCAGGAAATGTTACAAATAAGCATTTTCATTCCTGTCATTGCTATTTTGGTAGAACATCTAGAGGGAAAATGTAAGTTCATTAGTTATTCATTGAGTAACCTTGAATTTTAAAGAACCATTTAAAAGCTACATTTATAATGTAGTGAAAAGCTACACTTTAATTGTTTTTAGCAATGACAAAGCACAGAGAGCTCTGCAAAAAAAACCTAAAGAAAATCATAATGGGTAATTGTGTGTGTTAAGGCAAATATCATAATACATTCTTTTTTGATTCTGTTGTTTGCAAAGTAACTTCCTGAGCCTGAGGAAATTTTAAACAGCTCAGAACTGAGAATTCTTTCTCAGCACAGGTCATTCCCAAATGCCCATACTTCATGAAGGACAAGATTCATTGCCAGGGTCACCAGACTCATTGGAAATCACCGAATCTAGTTACATCTCAGGTTTTTTCTTGCCTCTCCATCTTTCTCTCTTCTCCCCGAAGGCTGGGAGTGTTGCTCTCTCGGCGTGACGACTCTCACCGTAGGTTCCGAGCACTCAATGACGAGCACTCAATGAGGGGACTTCCAAGGCCACTTCCTCTTGGTCTTCAGTTCCCGGCGCTCTAGAGACGCTTCTAGCGCTGGCTGTTTCGCAGAACACCTTTTCGCAGGTGCAACACAGCCCACCGCGACTCCCGAGTTCTGGGAAAGGCTGCAGGGAACAAACACTGGGTTGGCTATCACGTTTCCTAATTCTTCCAGAGAAAGGGAGCGTGGGGACCATGGAACCATTGCTGCCCAGAGTTCCCTGTTTTGAAAGCTCCTGGGCTCGCTCTCGGGCTGTGCTGTTTCCTTCGCTGATCCTGTCAGCAAACGCCCTCCATTCGGAGCCTGTGGTCCCCTGATGCTCCAAGTCCTAGGGGACCAGTCTCCCGTCCTTGCTTCCACCTTCAGGACCGCCATGGACCACTGCTTTCCCACGTGCATCTTCCCAGTGTGTCACCATCCCAAACACTCAGCAAATGACTGGCGTTGGAATGAAATGGAATCAAGAAAATACTGATTTTTTCCTACTCATGGCAGTCATGTGATATCTCCATTTCAATACATCTTCTTATCATCTCATAACGTAAAAGTTCTGCATATTTTTATCTTTATTCCAGGATCTACCGTCTTCATGCTGATTTTGCAAGTGGTTTTCATGATATTTTCTAATGGAAATAAGCTCTTTGTAGGAATTCAGTTATTCTAAGATTCAGCGGATAGCCCTACTAAATTCTCATTAATGTCAATAATATTTCTGTCTATCCTTGGGATTTTCTGGTAGGCAACCATATTTTCTATGAATAATGTCATCTTCATTTCCTTGTTTCTAATCATTTGTGGCTTTGAAATGCCTCCTATACTTTCGTCCCTCTGCTATTCACTTCTAACCTAAATGTCCTGTAATCAGAGAAACTGTCCATAGCAAAACAACTACTATAAACTTTTTGGGGTTTTGCTTTATGAAACATTAGGAAAATCAGTTTGTAAAAATGTGCCATGTGTGCTTGAGAAAATTATATATTCTGTAATTTTCAGGGCCTACCAAATCAAGCCGTTGATTTCATATAAAAATATTCTGTATCCTTAATAATTGTCATCCGCATGATTTACCAGTTGCTAACAGATATATGTCTAAACCTCTCCTTACGATGGTTGCTTTTTATTTTCCTTCTTTCAATTCAGACAATTATTTTCTATTTACATTTTGAGTCATTTTTGTTAGAAACATACAAGTTTGGGATTATTAGGGGTTTTTTGGTAAAATTAAAAAGCATCATGATATGGTGATACTAATCGTTCTATATTAAGACTTCAAAATTTTGGGGTGCCTGGGTGGCTCAGATGGTTGAACATCTGACTTTGGCTCAGGTCATGAATGATCTCAGGGTCCTCTGATGAACCCCAAGTCGCTGGGCTCCCCACTCAGCAGGGAGTCTGCCTCTCCCTCTGCCCTTCCCCCCCACTTATGGGCATAGGCACCCTTTCCCCCTGTCAAATAAATAAAATCTTTAAAAAAAAGAAAAAGACTTTTAAACTTTAATTACTTCTGTGCACATTTGCTTGCTAAGTTGTTTTAGGATTTTGCTTTTAACATTTTTAGGTGTACAAACAAGATATACTTATTTTTAATTCAAAATGACCTAGCTGCATTTAAATGGCTATTTTTGTCACATTTATTGTGCCTCATTACTCATAATATTCTTATGTTATTTTGTTGTTCATTGTTTTCCTCTTCCTTTTTAACTTTTCTCCTACCTTCTTTTGAATTAACTTTTCTTAAAATCCTGTTTTTCCTTCCTTCCCTCTTTGGATTTGAATATTACACTGTTTCTATTCTTCAGTGCTTAAACTTGAAATCTTAATGCGTGCACTATGAGCTGTTTAATGCTGACAAACTTCTACAAAACAAGTTTCTAAGTTCAATCATATTCTTATTTCTAACCCTGGCTGTAGTCCTCTGTGATCACAATCATTTTGTTTCCTGGTCAGGATCGCTCCCTCCTGTTTCTGTATGGTACACGCCTGACACATGACTGGTGTCTCATATTTGCCTCTTGTGTTTCTGTTAACCTCTGAGTTTACATATCTCTTTCCTCGATGTTTCTTCTAGCGTCTGGGACTCTCCTTACCAGATCACCCACGTTCATTTTGAAAACATTCTTGAAACTTTGTCTTCTGGAGTCGGCTGGTGGTGTATTTCTTCTGTGTCTGTCTGTCCATCTGGGTGTCCCTGTATCTTGGCTGGGGACACACTTGGAACCGGACAGTTATGGTACTTACTATTACACAGTGAGGGGAGTGCTGGCACTTGCAGGCTTTGCTGGATCCACAGAGGGGGTCTTGCCTGGCTCTAACAGTCCTTGCTTTGACACCTTCTGGTCACCTCTGCTCCCTTTCACATTCTCTTTAATCTTCCTTGATTTCAGCATGTTGCTTCTACAGATGAATTTACTCTTATTTATCCTGCCTGGTATCCTAATATTTTCTCAAGTCTGGCCACTTCTTAGCTATGTTGGCCCTTAATTATCGCCAGTCTCCTCTGTTGAAACTTGACTCCGACCCCAGTTCTCCCCTCCCTGTCCCCCCTTTTTTTCCTCCCATGCCCGTCTCCCTGGCCTAGAGTCCCTGCCACTTATCCACACTCATTTTCTGTTTCACCAGTGTTCTGATCCCGTGTGTCTAGTATCTGACCTGACAAGTCTTAAATTTCAATGAGAATATTTTCATTTCTAAATGTTCACTCGGTTCTTTTGTAAGTTGCCATCACCTTTGTTGATAGTATCTGGTTGCTTTCTCAATCAATCCCAGGCCTTATTTTTCCAACAGCTCACACATTTATTTTATCTGATGTTCTTAAGGTATCCGTGATCTGGGATTTTGGGGCATCTGTTTACTCCGTGGTTTCTTCTGCCTCCCACTTCTGTCCCCTGGGGCTGTGTAGCCCTGATTGTGAGCTCGTGTTTGGTGGGATTTTTATCTGTGGGAATTCTCGAGAAGGGTGGGCCTCTAGCAAGAATGTCACATACTTCCATGATGAGCCATGGTACTGCTGACCTGTGGCCACACTAACTTAATCCAAGGACCGTGTAAATTTGAACTCCGGATCTGTGTGAGGGCAGGTCTTTGGAGGTGTGTTTTCAGGGAGTTATTTCTTGCTACCTGGGGGGTTAGCTGGAAGATCGGTCCCTTTCCACCTTCTCTCTGGGTTTGGAAGCCTTCTGAGACCTCCAGCGACAGGGAGAGGTTTGTGTCTCATAACCCCCTTTTATGCACCCTAGACCCTGTTTTATTTCCCCTATGAGGCCATTTAAAAATGTAGCTGGCAGCGAGGGAGGTGAGCAAGCATGCTGGGGTTGGCTACGGTGCCGTCATCATATCTATCAGGTTAAACTTAATGGTAGGAACTCTGATAATGGTACTTTCAGTGAATGGGAAACATTAATCTGGTATTCCTATCTTGTCTTATTAGGAAAAAAATAAAATGGACATGATTAGTTACTCACAGGTAAGCAGAATTAGCTACCTTAACGCCTCAGTCCTCAGATTAATTACCCTATACACATCAAAGCTTACACCTTGAACTGGCTGGGGAATACTTTAATCTATTGTCTTTATACAACTGTCTTGTCCAATGTCTGCCTAACTTACACAGTTTAAGCAACACAGAATTACAGTTTGCACAGGGAAATCATATGGAAATCACCATTCATTCCGGGCGGCATCACAGTTGCAGTGATATTGAGAATCAAGGCAGTTCCCCTGTAATCCACAAGCACATTTTTGAGCACCAGGCAGAGAACCTCCCCAGTAAGTGTGTGTCTCATTGGTTCTTCCAACCCACCAGCTCACTGGGGTTCCATCTGAAAGACAAGTATGAGAAAGGTGACGCCTAATTTGCCCCCCACTGTCTGCCTCCCCAGCATAATCCTTTACTCCCCTCTGTCTAAAACACAGATGAGCAGAGGTCAACAGAGTCCTTTCTAAGAGGACTTCCAAAGGTTTAAGACATATTTCCACATCTAGACGTACATTCTCACCATATGTTTTACTTTTATTAGAAAACGAGCAAGATGTCCCTAACTCATTCAGGCATGATATCTACACATTTCTCTTGAGGATCCAATGACATCATTTATTTGGACACAACACTCAAAGCACTGTCATTTTTAAAAAAAGGAACGAACAAAAACCAGAGTAATTTGTACACTGCATCCAAAAGCTGTTTGAGAGCCATTGGAAGATGTAGTATTATGAGACAAAATACGGATTTCTTATCTATTGGACGAAAACACTGGTACTCTCCTGTCATGTCTTCCAAGTCTGCTGGAGGAACGAGCTTTTTGTACTGACACGTTGGCTGGAAACCACAGACATGGCCTGACAAGCCTCCCTCCTGCCCGAGGTGGGTCCTGGGCTCTGGACAACTGAGGCCAGTCTAGCTCAATGCTCAAATGCTCCAACAGGGCCAAAAGCCACCTCAGCTCTGCTAGACTTGTGTCCTCTGCTGAGGCCCCAGGACAGACGTGCAGGGTCAGGGTGACAGGGAAGGAGGGTCCTCAGGAGGGTGGAGGGGAACAGTGCCTCATAAACAGAGACAGAGCAGGAGAAATGGAAGGGGCCTCCATCAGCCGTCCGTGAAGATGCCTGTCCGTTTCAGCATGCTCCCTCCCTCAGACCCTCAGGTTGTCCCACCCGGCCCCCACCAGGAGTCTGGAACATGTCCCACCTTCTCCCTAACTTCTAGCCACCACCACTCCTTACGGCTCCCTGTTCAATGAGCCTTCACCTGCTGCCTACAGCCTCCCTGTGGGCGCACACGGGCCGCACTCATTACCGCCCACTGCAGGCCCGCTGGGTGAATGTGCGCCAAGAAATCAATGCCAGCAATGTTTGTTTTTTCCCCTCAGTGTGTTGAAAACTTATCTGTAGGGGGTGGAAGATCTTTTCCACTCAACAGATATTTTTTGAAAACACCATTTTAAACACAGGATTATTCAACATTCTTTTCATAGATGGAGGAGCAAAGAAATCATTGCCCACAGATGCACAATTGTTTGTTTACATCTGAATCTCTCATTTCCTCTATCAAGTAAGAGCCAGCAAGTGTTGTACAAGGTACAGAATGCATTTGGCTCAAGGTTTCTTGGAGCAATCCAGAGAGTTTGCAGAAGGATCATTAAACAAGGTGAAGAGGAAGAAGAGGCTGAACAGAAGGGAACAGGGCTCCCCACACCTCCGGCACCCGAGCCCCTGGCTGGCTGTTCTCTGCTCCGGCCACAAGGGCAATCCTCAGGGACCTTAACGCTCAGGGCATGGAGACTGAACAGTGTCCTGGGATCAGCACTTGCCGACCTCAAGCTCCTCGTAGGCCCCCAGAACCACAGCCCCCGAAACCGTCTGCAGCACAGAGACCTGCCAACCACTGCAGGCAAAAGCCGCGGGGCCCTCACACGAGCTGAGGCCCATGGCTCCCCAGCAACCACCCAGAACACCACAAGAGCCAGGGCTCTACCTTCTCCCCTCTCACAATAAACCCCAGGGACCTGTTAACAACCGAGGATTTGAACACGGGAATTCTTGGGGGAAAAACTCGATTCTGACACTCCCGTTCCCAGTCGGCTCCATGACACTCTTAAGCTCCCAGTCGCTGCCTAGGGTGGTTTCCCACTACATAACCTTCCACTGAGGGCTCCTGGGGAAGGCTCCTTGTGTCCATTCGTGCCCATGGATGACACACCATGAAGCAGTGCAGCCCTTTTAAGTGTCAGGTGGCAGTGTTTAGGCCTCACCCACACTGTAATAAAAGGCTGCTGGGATCACGGGCTGGACTGCATCCATCTAAACGAGGTTTGTGCGAGTTCTGCAGCAACAGCCCACGCAAGTGCTGCCTCCAGCCTGTGTAGTTATGACGTCCCTCATTCCATCTCCACCCCAACCCCAGTTAAAGCCTTGGTTTGATCGCGGCTGTGGCTGCATTATTTACTGCTGTGGGAGGGAGCACAGCCGAGCAATCCCTAGTGAATCAGATAGGGAGAGGCCTGCCCTCCGTGCGGGGATTCTCTACTGACCCGGGCCGCGTGTCCAGGCTGTGGTACAGACCACATGCCAGCGTGCACAAGTTTGCTCCCAGATTCAAGGGGGTTTTGCTTTCCGACCCTGCTAGCGGCTGGCGTCTACACTGCTCTGCCTTCGCCTCTTTCCTGGTCCAGCAGCCCAAGCCGCCCTGAGTTCCTCCCCCAGAGGCTGCTTTCTCCATCCTGGGAGCAAGGCAGTTTAGCTCACTCATCTGTTTGGCAAGAACCCAGTCACAACGAGCACTGAGCCCCCAGCACGAACTACACAACGAGCACTAAGCCCCCAGCACAAACCACGCATCCACACGCTACAGCGAGGCCAACGAACGGCATTTGCTTCACACGTTTCATCGACATTGTGCAGTTCAGTCCCAGCAAGGTCAGTGTCTGAGCACAAAAGTCTTGGGGAGATGAACCCTGGGGCTGCTGAGTGGCAGGCTCGGACCCTGAGCTCAGAGGACCCTGACGACCGTTCTGACAAAATGAGGTATTTCAGAGGAAGAAAATACGAAACCAAAAATAGAATTTTCAAGAACAGAAGTGCTATGAAGAATGAGCCACTAACCAGTGTGCCGTGTGAGAGGAGCTGCATGACACCGACAAGGCTCCCTATTAACAATGACCGAGAGACTAATCCCACTCAGCCCATGACGAAGAATCTCTGGATAACTGAGCCCACGTGCTGTCTCCTATCTATCTAAGACCAAACATTTCAGAGGCGTGGCCGCCCTTCGTGGTGTCTGAGCACCTGGCATCCCACGGCCTCGTGAGGGGCTTTCACTGATCTGTCACCCACTTGAGTCGGGAAGAGACTTCCCACCTCGTTCTCCACTTTGAGCAAGGAGCCACACATTCGGACCTCGCTCTTTGCTCCGAGGAAAAGCATCTCTGTAATGCCCCGACCGTGACATGGGCACCTGGGTCAGGCCCCTGCCACTGGTGGGCAGGGCAGCCCGCGATGGCAAGGGACTCCCACTACTCACCATGGCCAGCTGAAAGCACCGACTTCTTGCAGCGCAGGACCAGCTCCTGTCGGCAGTCGTCCGCACCGTTTATGATGGCTTGGAGCTGGTCGGGGCTGGCTGTGTACTTGAAAAACACGGGCTGGGGGCTTTCTCCATTTGAGGTTTTGACCTTGGCCAGCTGGGAGCCATTGTGCTGTACCGAGGTCCAGGTGGTGTCCTCTGGGCAGAAACAGGGTTGGGAGGGAGACAGGGACTGTGACTAGGTTAGAGCAGTTAAACATAATGTGAAAGTCAGAAGTCTCCTTTATCTGAACTAGGGTTGTTGTGTTTTTTTTAAATTTATTTTTTATTTATTTTCAGCATAACAGTATTCATTATTTTTGCACCGCACCCAGTGCTCCATGCAATCTGTACCCTCTATAATACCCACCACCTGGTACACCAGCCTCCCACCCCCCGCCATTTCAATCCCCTCAGATTGTTTTTTAGAATCCATAGTCTCTCATGTTTCACCTCCCCTTCCAGTTTACCCCAACTCCCTTCTCCTCTCTAACTCCCCATGTCCTCCATGCTATTTGTTATGCTCCACAAATAAGTGAAACCATATGATAATTGACTCTCTCTGCTTGACTTATTTCACTCAACATAATCTCTTCCAGTCCTGTCCATGTTGCTACAAAAGTTGGGTATTCATCCTTTCTGATGGAGGCATGATACTCCATAGTGTATACGGACCACATCTTCCTTATCCATTCGTCTGTTGAAGGGCATCTTGGTTCTTCCCACAGTTTAGCAACCATGCCATTGCTGCTATAAACACTGGGGTACAGATGGCCCGTCTTTTCACTACATCTGTATCTTTGGGGTAAATACCCAGGAGTGCAATTGCAGTGTCCTAGGGAAGTTCTATTTTTAATTTCTTGAGGAATCTCCACACTGTTCTCCAAAGAGGCTGCACCAACTTGCATTCCCACCAACAGTGTAAGAGGGTTCCCCTTTCTCCACATCCCCTCCAACACATGCTGTTTCCTGTCTTACTTATTTTGGCCATTCTAACTGGTGTTAGGTGATATCTCAATGTGGTTTTAATTTGAATCTCCCTGAGGGCTAGTGACGATGAACATTTTTTCATGTGTCTTAGGGTTTTAATGTTTGTAGCTATCAGGTCTCTTTGGTGTTGGAGTCAGCATAAGAGACACTGTTAAACTATTAGGAATGGGGACTCTCTTTATTGGAATTCGTCGTACCCTGAATACAGCCAACATTGTCAAGCGGCCAATTCTTAAAATTCTGTATTATAATATTCAAAGTTATAAATAAAACATTTTGTCCCTTAATTTATATCTTTCCATTACTGTAAGAAAAAAGCTAAGTTGTTACGGTGTGTGTATATACCCTTATATTAACATACATATTACTCTTCACTGGACTGAGCATTTTTTCCTGTGGTAATCAAAGAAATGCATAAGAGACACATGAGGGGAATAAGCAGCTCACATGATCATGCAAAACGATAGGAAGTCAGTATTTTTGACAAAAATTGATCGTGTGTCAGCATCTCGTTCAGTGCTCAGCCCTAAATGAGGCGCCCGTTGGAGTCGCTAACACAACCATTCCTGTCAGGAACATGACACACTAATGTCTGCTGGCAAATTCTGACCTGTTTCTGTTCCATTGACTACCAATATTTTTAAAAGAGATTTTAAAACAATGGATGAGCCCTCCATGGTGTTTAAAACAGAAGAGAAAGAGCCCCCTTTCTTCTACCTTCCCCCAAAACCTAGCTCCTCCCACAGTGTGAAAGGGCCATAGTTCAGGGGCCAAAAGGCTGGCTTCATGTGGTCCTAACCCAACTTCATTTATAACATCAAATCACATATAACTTCCTCTGGAACACGCATCTGGTACAGACACGATCGGTCGACATATTTCCAAATTATACTGGCTGGAAACAGTCACATGAGGTTTGTTCTTATTACTTTTAATGGCTAAGACCTAAAGAAGGTTAAAAAATCAAATCGATGTTACCAGGAACCCTCAGAGCCCTTCCCACCCAGCCCTCCCTGTCCCGCCCCAGGAAAAACCTAACAGCCCCGCTGGAGCTCATGGACCCATTTAATACAGTCAGAGACCCAGAGCAGAGAACGCCCAGGGGTCATAGCTCGAAGCCTATGAAAAACACCATCAAATATGCAAAATCCAGCAGGGACAGGAGCAGACTGTGAGTCAGCATGACTAACGAGCAGTCAGTCAGTCAGTCAGGGAGAAAAGGCTTCATAGATCATCCCCTCTCTCCACTCGTTTAAGGGGCTCTGAGTGTTCCCATAGCAACTTGAATCCCACAGGTTTTTCTCCCCCCTTTCATCATGTTTTCACCAGACATTTTACACTCTAACATTTTCCTGGAAAATTTCTTAAACGGACCTGGTGTTATTTTTTCCAGTCACCTACTCACATTCCCGGTCAGGGTTTCTTCCACCAGAAAAAAGGGGGTAAGAGCACCGATGGAGAAGCCAGGGGCTGGGCTCGGGGATTCATGGGTTCTAACGCTGGAGGGTCATTTATGTCCATGGTTTATGGCACAAAGAGAAACGCTGTGCCTGAGGGGCTCCCACAGGCCCGTGGCCCTGTGAGGGACTCATGGTCATGCATGCTACAGTGTAATCAGAGAACTCTTGCTTGAGTGGAGAGAAGGGAAATCTCAAAGAATCTCCAAGCTGCCTTTGAATAAAAGAGAAATTTCAATCTTGTCCTTTCTAGAAGTATCACTTGCAAGGCCCCAGCAAGGGCTTGTTATGTTTCCTCGATGTGGCACAACGTGGGATTTTCATAGGTTTCCGACTGTAGCTGGGAAGGCACCCTGGAGAGGCAATATAACGGAAGCTCTTGAGGATGAGGAGACAGATCAAGGAACTGAAGGGACCAGCATGATGGAAAGACACTTCACTGTTATGCACTGTAGCACAGAGCACAAACGAGATAGGGGGAAATTAACTGTAATGGGGAAAACTTAAAACAGGACTTTCGAACTGTTAAATGAGGCCCCATCATATCACGTTCTCCAGCTCAGCGGAGCCTCTTGTCTGCACATGAGCAGGGAGGCTAACCAGGGCTCCTGGCCCATTCACTTGGGCAAACCAACCTACATTAATGTGACACTTTGGTGTGATACGCAGGATACAAAAAAATAACACTGACTCACCATATCATATGGCATCCCTAGTTTCTCTTTTTATTTTGCCAAATTATATCCACCTGGCAACCTGCAACACTTTGTACACTGTGGATTGTATCTCTGAACTATATAAGGCATCTTTTAAGGGAAAGCAGGTGGTCGAATGGGGAAAAGGAAATGAATGTGTATTTTCCACGGTCAGGGAAATGTGAACCCAAGGTGTGTCTGCTATGCTCGTTTTCATCTCCCCAAGGGAAAAGAAGAAAAAAGGCTTGATTGTAAAAACCCCGATGCCTGTGGTTGGTCTGTCCCTCACGAGATGGACATTGATCTCCAGGTAAGGGAAGTCAAGAATCCCCTTTCTAACAGATGCCTGAAATGAAGTCCAATCTGGGTCCAACACCACCTCTTCGGAAACGAAGCCAGATGCCTGCATCTCTTCTGATGGGAAGTGGGTGCTCGAGTTCAAAGACGAGGAGGAAGGCAACATGTGAGGTGGTGGGACGTGCAAAAGAAGAATCAGTGGAGGACGGGCACTCACAGTGACACAGGATAGCAGAGGGATGGGAAGACTAGCAGGTGTCCCTGGAGTCACCAAGATGACGTGAACACTGTGTTCTGGGTGGGACAGCCCCAACCCTTCTCAGGACTCCGCAGCGTCACAATCCAGAGGGAAACACCACAGCAGGTGGCTCCCATCTGTCTCACAGCCCAATCCTCCTGCTGCACAGAAAATGGAAGGGAAGCCTGGGAACACCCACTCACCCAACTTTAGGAAACTGTGCCACGTCACCAGGTAGTGCGGCCACTAGGCTTTCTGAGATGCTCAAGTTCTCAAAGAGCACTGAGGCCCATGACCTTTCCAGAGTGCCTCATGCACCTGGGTCTTATCCTGGATTTCAAAGGAAAACACTCCCAGGAAAATAGAACCAGATCATGGGCTATGATGGGCACCTATGTGCACACAGGGCTGGGAAGGCCAAGCAGCTGCTGTGAATGTCCAGTGGGGGCCAGAGGGAGACAATCAGTGGCTCTGATCTGCCCCTGCCCTAGACCTAGGAGGCACCGGCCCTGCCATGTTGTCCATGTGCCAGAACCCAGGAGGATTGGATGCTTGTGTTTCACCAAGGAGAGGGATGGCTCCTTGCAGCAGGCAGTCCCTGGGTCCTGGGAGAGGCCCAGAGGCCGTGCTGTCTCAGCTCCACCCCTTTGGGTCCCTCCGGATCAATATTTGCATTAGGGCCCTTACAAGGGCTGCCATTCTTGTCACAGTTCGGAGGCCTTGAGCTTTGCATGATTTACTTTAATATTTCTCCACATAAGACAATGCTCTGAGACACAACTAGACACCCCCAAGAAGTGTAGCTACTTCACGGCCTTCTTCTCCTGGGGCTTCAGAGGATCATCCTGTCACTTAATAGATCATACTAAGTGTAGCTTTATGTGTCCACTCAGTCATTAGTGTAGACACCTGCTGTTAAATGTGGATCAGGCTGTCCGTGGAAGCTGTGAAGGTAGCACTGACTCCTCCTGTCTAGCCTGGAAGTCCTCTATTGCACTTTCTTCCCGTGGGAGGCTCTTGCATCCACCCTGAAAATCTGCTGGTCAGTGTAGCTGCCTTTTGGAATGATCTCGATCTTCGGATCTTCTGGATCTCCTGGTCACTTGCTACAGCTCCCATGGCAGAGCGTGCTGCTTCGCCTTGCGCTTGCGTGCCATGGACGCGGCCTCCTTCCTTAAACCTCAAGCCCGGATCTCTCCTGGTGTCAGGCTTCGCCTGCAGCTTCCTCCCCTCTCTCTGCCTACACAGAACCAGAGAGAGTGAGGGCCTTCCGCTTTGGAGAATGGCATGGCTGGCTGGAACTCTTATCCACTAAATATTCTCTGTATCAGCAATAAAGCTGTTTCACTTTCCTATCATTCATGTGTTTACTGAGGTAGCACTTTTAATTTCCTTCAGAAGATTTCCTTTGATTCACAAGTTGGCTAACCGGCATCAGAGGCCTCAGCTTTCAACATGCCTTCCTCACCAAGCTTTAGTCATGTCTAGCCTTTGGTTGACAGTGGGAGGCAGCTTCTCCTTCCAGCTGAACACATAGACTGCTGTAGGGCTAGTAATTGGCTAAAATTCAGTACTGCTGTGTCTTGGGAATAGGGATCCCAAGGACAGAGAGGGACCTACGTGAGGAAATGGCCAGTCGGTAGAGCCATTTACCAATGAAGTTCACAGTCTTGGATGCACATAGTTCACAGCGCCTGAAAACAACCCCAATAGTAAAGATCATTGATCACAGACCGTCATAACAAATATGATGGCAACAAAACAGTTAGAAATACTGTGAGCATTACCAAAATGTGCCACAGAGATGCCGAGTGAGCAGGTGCTGTTGGAAAATGGGGCTAGTAGACTTGTTTCACCCAAGGCTGCCACAAACCTACAATTTGCTTAAAAAAAAAAAAAAAAAAAGCAAATCCCTTTGATCTGAATCCAAGTTCAATAAAGCAAAATGCAATAAAATGAGGAAATGAGGTATGCCTATATTTAAAATAGCAAATGCAAACTTATAATAGTCATAATATATTCAGTGAGCTGAATTACATCTGTCCCCCTTTCTAGTCTGAAGGTCAACGGGAGATGTTTCTCCCTCTTCTTAATCAAATTCGGTGTGGCCCCTGGAAGCCCCTGGAAGCCCGCAGCACAGCTCTCAGGGGTGAGCATGAGTGACCAAACACCTCAGTTGAACATCTGACTGAAAAGGGAGGTGTTTGACTGGGCTGAGACAGAGGCTGTTACAGGAAGACAGAGGCAAAAGAAACAGAAATTCCAAACAAATCCACAAACATAAAAAGCACAGCAGGATGCCTTGACAGGTGCCCATTACGTAGAGAATTTCCTTTTGAAATTAATGGGAGCGTATGCAAAGCAGCTGACTGGCTGTCCTCCATTCTACCACGACGCCGGCTGGAGGCCACTCGCAATTTGTCACAGGAAGAAGGAGGCTGTTTAAGAAACATGGTGGCTCGGTCAGCACAAGCGTGACAGAGTCCATGGTAAGTGCTGGATCACTAACACGTGGGCCTGTGTGCAGCTGACCACGCCCTCGGCGTGTTCCTCGAGCCCCTGCCGACTCTTATGAACCTGATGCAGTCATAGCTCTGCCTTCATGCCGTCTCCTCCCTGAGACAAGTTCTCCCACGGTGCCGGGTCTGGGGACCAGTGTTTGGAACACGACTAGAAACACATCAGAGGACAACTGCAGGGGTGGGTTCCGGGGGCACAGACGACCCCACTGTCCCTGCGGGCAGAGCCATCGAGCTCACGTTTCTCATCCCACCATCACTGAAGTTAGATTTTGCCTCTTCTGCATAGGAAGGGGATCGATCTGTTAACAAACTGCATAAACAGTCCCTTCAAAATAGTTTCTTTTTTGTTGTTGTTTTGGTTGCTTTTATACTAAAGATACTAAAATTTATACAGAATATATTCAGAGTACATTCTGGAACCAGAGTTTGGAAGGCTGTTACCAAGTATAGACTTGCAGCCATTGCTTTAGAATTTTGTTTATTGCATGTTTCTCCAAGTGTGAGTATTTGTTTATAATAATTAAAGAATACTTCATTGTCCATGGGCATGGTAGCTTCATGGAGAAGGTGACCTTGCAGCGGAAATACTTCCCTCCTTGTAGAAGAAGGCCATGATCTCAGTTCTTCCACTGTCATGAGGTCTGTTGGAGGACTCATGGGACTGTAACTCTGGGTCCTTCCTGGATCACCTTGGATTGTTTTAAACTTTTGATTAAAAAGCTTCTGGAAATATTTGTCATCTTTGAGTTGGCCTCTGCATTTCTCTGTCTTTAGCACGACGCTTTCCTTATGGCTTTGAGTTTCATAAAAACCCTTGGCATTTAACATTATTTGGAAATCCTCTCCGCAGTATTTCTAACAAAGCAGGATGTGTGTGTGTCTGTATGTGTGTGTGCACGCATGCACGTGTGCGTGTGTGTGTGCATGCATGCGTGTTCCATGCTCCAGCTCAACCCTAACTCATGAAACTTTATGACATTTATTCATCACATAGAATAAGAATATACTAACCTTAGGGATTTTCTTTCATGAAAGGCAGCTAGAAACATTTCTAAAAACTTAATTACCCAAAAGGTCTTGTGATACAATGATCTATACTTTGCTTGGTCATTTGCAAAGTAATATGAAGGCGTACATGGTTGTTAAGTGTTATCTGATAATAAAAACATATAGCAGTATCAATCATTAAATCATTACCCTAATGTTCATGAATTCCTACACAGACATGCACATGCACGCTTTAAAGCTCTAAGACTTTCCAAGATTAAGTTAGAGAGTTTGGAAGATGTTTAATTTACAGAATTCATGCCTTCAATATTATCTTAATGCTGCCTTTGTGGATGCGGTGACCATTAAATTCCACCAATTTTACAAATGGAGCAACAGAACCGTGGTCTGGACCAAGAAATGAACAGTGGCACCGAATTTTACAGCTGCATTGGCTCTATTTCTCCTTTCTGTGATGCCCTTTGCCCTCTTTCCATTTTAATTTTGGTGGACACACGGCAGGCTGTGCCAATGAAACCAAAGATCCAAGCCCCATGGCCATAGCTTCTGAATCTGTATGTACATCGGAAAATCTCAGGGAGCTTCATAAAAACACAGCTTTTCCTGGGATGCTGCCACAGAACCCGATTCTGCTGAGAGCAGAGCTGCCCTTCCGTGGACAGTGGACAAGGGTGTGGGGACCCAGAGATGCCCTATGTTGCTGTGAGATGAGGGACAGCATCCACCAGCCACCCCAAAGCAAAGGGGATCCTGCTGGTCTGTTCAATTAATGTGTAAAGTCACTCTCCAAAATGTGTTTTTAGAAGTTTGTATTGCCGAGGAGATTCTAACTACCCAGCGGGCTTTCAGATGACACACTGCACTTGTTTTTATGACCAACAGGTCCCCACTAACTATTCGCACAGCTGGCCACCCAAACCTCAGGTGTTCACTGTGGGAATCCTGCTCTCCTCTGCAGACCCGCCTCTTCCCTCTGCTAATACCTGCACCCTCCTTCCAGGGCTCTGATGCAAACATGGAAGATGTTCCAGATGTCTGTCTTCCTCCAGCCACATTCGGTCCATGGATTCAGCCCCCAACTCTCTCCCCTCCTCCATTCCCACCTGCTCCACCCCATCCCCACTAACAGTCTCCTTGCTCCTGCTGGGCACAGCCTGGTGGCCAAAAGCCCCAACTACTCTGCCAGTGGGAGTCCTGGACCTGTCACTTTCCAGCGACGTGACTTGAGGGACCCCTCAGGTCCCCCGCCCCGTCTGTCCAACGGATTAGGATCCCGGGAGCACTCCCTCTGCTTGAAGGCTTGCTCGGGTTTTCTGGAAGCAAACCTAACTTTCAAACTGAGTGCTTCCCTGGATTGCTCTATTTAAAATTGTGACCCCCTCCCCCCATCCATGGCCTATGCGCCCCGCCCCCACCGTATTCAGCGTCACAGCACCGGCTGCCATGCACCAACCCACTGCTCCAGCAGCAGCTCTCAGGGCTCTGGCTCTGCGCACGGACCTGAGCACCGCACACCGGAGGTGGGGAGTGTTCTCCTCCGCTCCCTGCTGCGGTTACCGCCGTGCCCAGTGCACAGCGGGTACTGAGGACACAGGAGCTCCGTGTTGGGAGGCACTGTTTTTTCAACTCTTCAATGTGGGGCATTACTTGGACATTTCTGAGTCACACCTGGGAGGAAAGTGATTCGCATCTTCAGGAGATAGTCGGTGAGGCCTTCCTCTTATATAAATTGATCAAGAGATTTTTACCTTTTAGAGGCTCCTTTTTGCCTCCAGGATTAAAAAAAAAAAAAAAAAAATCAAATCCCTGGCTTATATGTCATCGGGTAGTTTCTTGTGTTACCCAGAATCAAAACCTGAGATCTGTTCTTGCTTTCTCTTCACACTTTGACCGTAACTACTCTTCCCTCTGCTAGTGAGCTCACTCTGAAAAGGCAGCAGCAATGACAGACCATCAAAACACATCAGCAATGTTATGAAATTTGTATTAAAACAAGTGTCTATGAGCCAGTGGTACATTCCAAAGACACTTTATAAATATGCACAACGAAAGCTTCCTGGTGAAGCCTGGACCATGTGTCCACTTGCATGATTAAACTATTTTTCTTTTATTATAACCATATACTGCAATCAGGCAATTAGCTGTCTGTTATGCCTTTTGGCAGCAAATAGTTTTTTTTTTTAAATAGATATGACCTCAGCCTTACCAACCTTGCCAGCAGTTAATTATCAAGAAAACAGCTTCAGTCATTGAAAACTTACTCATCTTTGCAATGTGCCAGCTGGGATCATTTTCACTTTTTTCCAGATCTCGAAATTTTTCAGTGTATAAGGAACTTTGCTTATAGAACAAAATATATTAAAATCTTTAATAGGTCCTAGACTTCTGTGATAATTAGACATGTGATTGATAAAAGTAGAATGTATTACTGGGATGCCAGCATCTTTATTTAGTTTTCTCTGTTCTTGGCATTCACTCGAGCCATGAAAACCAAGCAGAAATTGAGTAAGTTGAAGGCCTGTTACAACCACTGGAGCCCAGGATATCTAGAAAGATCTTTACATACATAATACATTGCATACCTTTCAATAAAGTAAGTCAATATATTTACCTCCTATCCCGTTGCAATGTTTTGGTCAGTTTCTATGATAAGATGCTTGCCCCAAAGTCCCCAACAGTCATACATCCATCCAATGCAAAGTTGGGGGTAGTTTTGGGGCTGGAAGATATAATTGATCCAATTCAGATCAACACTAGATCCACCACCACCAAAATGCTCAGATTTTGTGTATGGAGTGAGAGTAGGTGTAGAAACCACAGTAGAACTTCCAGCTTATCACAAACCACCATTGTCAATTCCCCATAAATGACTCCTTCTATCCAGAAATTGCAACCCTATTGGGGTAACACGTAGCCAGAGCAGAGAAAGCAAATTATAACCAGGACAGGGGTACCTGAGAACCATTTTACAGCTGACTCTTTTCTGACCAGTGTCTCAGACTACGTAAGGTCAAACTCTAAGGTTGTCGAAGTCCCTGCCAGGTCCACTCCACTAGAGTAGCACGGGAAGTTTGTAAAGGAGGGTTGTTTCTTCCAGCGAAATGTGACATGAGCACAGAAGAGAGGATGTGGCCACCAACACACACACACACACACACACACGGAGGCGTTTGAATTTGCATCAGTTCACAGGCAGCAGTCATTCACCACGGTACATGCACTGATCCTTTGCAGAACTTGCCTACAACACACCTGTATCCATCTGCCATATATAAATAGGTTTCTAGGGAAAATGAAATATTGCTTATATATAGTTGCACAGGAACACAAACGTTACTCGACGGAGCTAAACCTCATGGTTTTGCACACAGCAACCAATCACATGAGCTTAACGGGCACAGTAAAGCATATCATTAGCATACCTGTCATGTTGCAGTACACAAGAGCAGGTCCCAGCGGGCCACTTCCATCTGAATCAATATAGTAGAATCCTGAGGAGTCCCCTCTGTGCCTGTGGGTGTCACAGGACTGTGCAAACAGAGCTGCAAAGGACAAGGGTCTCAGAAGGGCTGCAGTGGGTTGGATCCCTCCCTGTCCTTAGTATGGGATGCTTTCCCCAGTGATATTCGTTCTGCCTTGCTCTCCGGGATGATTTCTCCAGGGGAGTGTTCCCCTGTGTCAGGCAGCATGAAGACCCTGAAGCTTGGAGCAAAAGATTTTAAGAGGTTATCACCATGTGTATCTGAACCCTGCCTGCTCTAGCAACAAGATTCATTCCAAAACCACGGTAACTGGCCTCACGCTAGCTCCTTCTATTCTGCCGCATGATGTTTAAGTCTTGGAAGTGCACTGGCTTCGACTCCCTAAGTGATCTGTTATTATCTAATAACCACATTGATGTATTAAATTACTCAGTAATTATATCCTCTGTTTACTTAAAATGATCGACTTGTGCAATGCATTACTTTCCAGAAGAATTTTATAAATCAGCAACTCTCCTTCACTCCATTTATAATGTGTGTTTTCAAAGGAAATTTCCTGAAATGCTTCACAAATGATTATTCAAAGTCAAATGATTATTTGAAAGTCAAAATTATATATATAATATATATATATATATATATATATATATATACACACATGAAGTATCTCTCAGTAATTTCAACATATCCCGATTCTTAGTTGAATTTTTTATACAGCAATAAATGTTTTGCTATCACAAGGCAAGTGACTAACATCGGTAAATGATGGACTTAATCAATGTTCGGAATAAGTTTAAATGACTAATCAACTGAGTAATAGCTCCCACGTTTCTCACTTATTTCCTTGACAGGAAAGATCCTTTGAAAACCTGAGAAGTGGCTAATGGCATCCAGTCAAGAAGGACAATGTAGACTGGGTCCCTCAGTCCTCCTAAGGCTGAGACCTGGCATCCATGAACAGAGACCTGCAAGTACCAGGCCAGAGCCACAGAGCAGAGTGATCCTAGCAGGGACAGAGGGGGCTGAGCATGAGTGGAGAATAGACAACATTCTAAGCTCTCTGAATTATCTACCTTTTAAATCTCTGCCTCTTTTGAAGAGAAGAGAATCCGAGAGAATCAGGGCAGCCAGGGCAGAGGGATTTTCTCCTTTCTCACAGAAGAAGATCAAAGTCATGTCTGCCTGCCCAAGGATTTTGCAAAATATGGCATTCTTTTATAAATTATGGCTGAGTATCAGTGTGTCAAATTAGATTGGCCCCCATCTGTCACACACCTAGCACCACCATCCTGGCCACCATGGCCACAGAGACAACACGGATTGCTTTCCCAGAAATGCTGGCAGTTTGCCCACTCAAGTTTGTGTTTCTGCAAATACATAAATATGCTCATAACTGCCTAGGAGGGTGTCCAGAGGGACAGACATAAAGTGCTAATGGTGGTTACGATTGGGTTGGGGCTGGGCCTGCCTAGGCACCAGAGGCAGAGAAGGAAACACTAGGAAGACACCTGCTATATGTGTGAATGCAGAGACATGCGCTGGACACTTACACCAAAATCTGAAGGTCTCTGATCCCTTCCTTTGGCTTTGGAACTATCCAACCTTCACTTCCGTAGATAGAGAATCAGAGTAAAGTCAGTTCAGTCATCCGACCAAATCAAATTGTGAAGGCCACGAGTGAAAGACCCTTTTTTATAACACTTGGGACTTTTTCAATCTGAGTTGTTTGGAGCGATGTTTAAATCAGAGTTACTGATAACTCGTTAGCAACTCTGCCTTAGTCATTAAGTCTGTGTAGGACACCTTGCTCGATGTGATGGGGAGACACTGTAAGTAGGAGGCCACCCCATTCCTAGCTGCAACTCTAGACTAGTCACTAAGCCTCAGACTGCCCAGATGCCCAGCTCCTTATAGTTACCTCAGCAAGTTCTTACCTGACACCATAATAGTAAATAGAGATGCAGGTAGAATTGCTCTGGTTGAACTTATGGGATTTTGGGTTGGGGGGTGACCTCCCAACCTCTGGCTCCTCTGCAGAACCCCCTGGGCTGGGGACCGGGCCTTCTCATCCCAACAATGATGCCTGCTTCCCTGGGGTTCCATTCACTTAAGGTTAGATACAGGATAATCCAAGCTTTGCTTGGGGAATTTTCATGTCATGCTGTCTCTCTAAAGGCCCAGAGAAGGGAGACATGCTACAAAAGAAGGGACTTAGAAATGGTGGCAGCCACTCTGGAAAACAGTACAGAGGTTCTTCAAAAAGTTGAAAATAGAGCTATCCTATGACCCAGCAATTCCACTACTAGGTGTTTGCCTGGAAGATACAAATGTCGTGATCCAAAGGGGCATGTGTGCCCCAATGTTTATAGCAGCAATGTCCACCATAGCCAAACCAGGGAAAGAGCCCAGACGTCCACTGACAGATCAATGGACAAAGAAGATGTGGTGTGACAGAACGGACGACATCTTGCCATGTGCAACAACATGGATGGAACTAGAGGGTATTATGCTCAGTGAAGTAAGTCAATCAGAGATAGACAACCATCATGTAATCTCACTCAAAATTGGAATTTAAGAAACAAAGCAGAGGAGCATAATGAAAAGGAGGGAAATATAAAATAAGATGGAATCAGAGAGGGAGACAAACCATAAGAGATGCCTATGAAAACAAATGAGGGTTGCTGGAGGGGAAGGGGTAGGGGGATGGGATCACTGGGTGATGGGCTTTAAGGAGGGCATGGGATGGAATGGGCACTGGGTGTTACAGAAGACGGATGAATCACTGACCTCTCCCTCTGGAACTAATAATACACTATGTGTTAATGAATGGAATTGGAATAAAAATAAATTAATTTTAAAAAAAAGAAATGTCACTGATACACAAAAAAAGGAAAAAGTAGAATAAAAACATAGACAAAAAAAGCTAGTAATTAGAAAGCAGTGAGGATCTTGGGGCTCTGTCGTGAGCTTCTAGTAGTAATGAATTAGGGGTCCATAAAGTGTGCTTTGCTGTGAAATTGAGAAAATAACTCTCCAGGAAAGAGACTGGTATTCATAGTAGAAGAAATGGAATGGAGAGGTGGTCGAGAGCCCTCGTTGGCAGTGGTGTCACCACGGTCAAAGGAGCTGACCTCTGTCTTTCCTCAAGCACACAGTGTGGAAAATAAAGCACTTACCTTCCAGGGCAACTCTAAAGGAGTTGAAATGTGCAGAACTAGACAGAGTGAGGGTCACACAGGCACACAGTAAGTCCCCAGTGTGTAAACCACCACCATCATCAAAGAGTATCAAGATTGCAAGGAACCTGAACGTTTGCCTGGCTTCTGGCTGACATCTAGAAACCCCCTCCTCCCATGATATTTCCCATCCTGTGCTCGTCCAGAGACTATCTCCATGTGGTTTTATAAATACGGACCATCAGTACTTTGTCCTCTTCACTTTGGCAGACAGGACTTGAGAACCAAAGTTGGGTCCAACCCAAGGAACAGAACAAGTAGCACCACCATGCCATCTAGATTGCCTTTTGTATTGGGGGAGGGACTTGTTTTTTCACTTTTTGTTATATTTTATCTTCCTATACTTATCTTCCTTTGCCTCCTATTTTATTTAATTTTTTCTGTCCTATTTGATACTATGGATTTCTGTAAGCTGTCATAACATTACTAGGAAATAAAACTGATTAAAAATAAACCAGACAAGGGCACCTGGGTGGTTCAGTTAGTTAAGTATCCGACTCCTGATTTCAACTCAGGTCATGATCTCAGTGTCATGAGATCGAATCTGATGTCAGGTTCCATACAGGGCTGGGATTCTCTCTCTCCCTCTCCCCCAGCCCCTCCTCACCTCTAAAATAAATAACCAAACCAGACACAAATTAGTCTCTAAAATACCTACTGGTTTTGTTGTTGTCCACCACACGGTTGCACAGATACAGACACATATACACCAAATCACAAAAAGGAAAAAGAACTGCACGGAAATTGGGACAACGAGGTGTGAGGCTTACAGGAATGGCAGGTCGCGCCCGTGTATCCAGTGTGCGTGCAGTCACAGCTGAAGGTGTCCCAGGACTGGAAGCATTCGCCCCCATGTTCACAGTAGCTGGGCAAACACCTGCAAGAAAACAGATACACTGGCTTTTCCCCACGTTCTGTCAGGAGAAAATGTGTGTCTTAGCACTAACCTGCTACAGTGAAACATGGTACCAACAGGGCCTTCGGGAGAAAAATGAGACCATGGACAAAACCTGCTGAGTCTGTAAAGAAGGTTTCCTAATGCAGTACCCACCACAGACTAAGAAACCCACTAGATGCTACCAATTGTTCTGTATTGGCAGCAGATCAATTGTTTACACATTGCATTCTACCAAAAAAATGTGTTTGATTTTTCACAAATAAGGCAAGATTGGTTTCATCCATGACCTGAGAGACGAAGTGCTAGCAAAGGCCAAAGGCGGCCAGGTGCACCTGTTCCCCTCCCAGCCTCCCTGTCCTTGCAGTGGGACCTGCAGATCCTCCCACTGAGAGGCTTAGCTTTCTTCAATCTGGGTTGGGCTTGGGACCTGCTCTGACAAATGGGGCATTAGCAAACTGAGACATCAGGGCCTAGAAGAGTGTTTGGGGGTGAAAGACCTCTACCTGGAAAACTATAATATATTGATGAGAGAAACCAGAGATGACACAAACTGACAGAAAGACATGCTATGCTCACGGATTGGAAGAATTAGTATTGTTAAAATGTCCTGCTGCCCAAAGCAATCTACCTATTGAACACAGTCCCTATCAAAAGGCCAATAGTACTTTCCACAGAACTAGAACAAAAAAATCCTAAAATTTATATGGAACCACAAAAGACCATGAATAATCAAAACGATCTTGAAAAAGAAGAACAAAACTAGAGGTATAATTCTAGATTTCAAACTATACCTCCAAGCTACAGTAACCAAAACAGTATGGTACTGGCACAGAAACAGACACAGAGATCCATGGCATAGAAGTGAGAGTGCAGAAATAGACCCACAATCGTATAGTTAATCTACGGCAAAGGAGGCAAGAATATACAACGGTGAAAAGGCAGTCTCTTCAATGAATGTTGGGAAAACTGGACAGCCACATACAAAAGAACAGAACTGGACCACTTTGTTACATGACACAAAAAAAATAAACTCGAAATGTATTAAAGGCCTAAATGTGAGACCTGAAACCATAAAACTCCTAGAAGCAAGCATAAGCAATAAACCCTTGCCCATCAGCCTTAGCAATATTTTTCTAGATATGCCTCCTCAGACAAGGGAAACAAATGCAAAAATAAACTATTGAGACTACATCAAACTCAGAAAGTTTTGCCCCATCAACAAACAAAAGGGCAACCTTTCGAATGAGAGAGGATATTTGCAAACGATATATCTGATAAGAGCTTAATAACCAATATATATAAAGAGTGGATATAACACAACATCAGAAAAACAAATAACAAATTAAAAAATGAGCACTGAATCTGGACAGTTGTTTCCCAAGAGGCCATCCAGATGGCCAACAGACACATGAAAAGATGCTCATAACTCATCATCAGGGAAAGGCAGATCAGAACCACGATGAGATCTCATCTCACTCTGCTAAGGATGGTTAGTATCAAAAAGAGAGGAAATAGCAAGTGTTACAGAGAATGTGGTGAAAAGGGAAGCTTTGTGCACTGTTGGTGGGAATGTAAACTTCTGCATCAACTATGAAAACAGTATGGAAGTTCCCCCAAAAAGTAAGAATATAAATGACATATGATCCAGTAATTCCACTTCTGGGGATTTATCCAAGAAAAACAAAAACACAAATTCCAAAGGATACATGCACCCTATGTTTATTGCAAGCATTATTTACAACAGTCAAGACATGGAAGCAACCTGAAGAGTCATAACAGATGGGTGGACAAGGAAGATGTGGTATATAAACACACAACGGTAGACTGCTTGGCCATAAAAGAGATGAAATCTTGCTATTTGGTAGAACATGGATGGACCTAGAAGGTATTATGCTCAGTGAAATAAGTCAGATGGAGAAAGACAAATACCATATGACTTCATCTGAATGTTGAATCTGAAAAAAATAAACAAATGAGCAAATAAAAGACAATAAAAAAGAGAAACAGACTCAAATATGAGGACAAACTAGTGGTTTCAAGGTGATAGGGGAGGGGAGAAGGGCAAAATATGTGAATGGGATTGAGAGGTACAGACTTCCGGTTATAAAATAAATGCCAGGGATGAAAAATACTGCATAGGAAATATAGTCAATAATATTGTAATAAGTTTGTGTAGTGACATGTGGCAATGACACCATTCAGGGTGAGTGTTTCATAATGTATGTAACAGCTGACTCACTCTGTTGTCCACCTAAAACTAATACAATATGTCAACTACTTTTCAATTACAGATTAAAAGAACTTCAAGTTAACTCAACTTAGATCATAGACCTAATTATGAAATACCAAACTGTTAAACTCCCAGAAGAGAACACAGGAGAAAAATCTAGCTGAACTTGGGCATGACAATGACTTTTCAGTTACAGTCTATAAAAGAAAAAATTGATAATTCAGGCATCATTAAAATTTAAAACTTAAGGGAATGAGAATAGAGACCACAGACTAGAAGACTGCTTTTGCAAAATCCATATTTGACACAGGATGGATATCCAAAATATAGATAAAACTTTTTAAAATTCAACAATAAGGTCAATGAACAACCAATTAAAAACTGGGTCCAAAGAGTCAAAAGATCTGAACAGATGCCTTACAAAAGATGACCAGACAGAAAATACACGTATGTAATCATGAACAGATGCCTTACAAAAGATGACCAGATGAAAAATACATGTATGTAATCATACTCGACATCATTAGTCATTAGGAAAGCTCAAATCAAAACCACAACGAGATGCCACTTCTCACCCACTGGAATGGTTCTCATCAAAAAGACATCATAACATGGATAGGCAGGGATAAGGAGGATTTGGACCATTCTACGTCACTGCTGGGAATAGAAAATGGTACTTTGGAAAGCAATCTGGAAGTTCCTCAAGCAGTTAACACAAACTCACCCTTGACCCAGCAATTCTGCTCCTAGGTATCTTCCTAAGAAAACCAAAAACACAGGTCTGCACAAAAACCTGTACATTCATGTTTATATCAACATTATTATTCATAAGAGTCAAAAAGTAGAAACAACCTACAAGTCCATCAAACAAGGAATGGGTAAAACAAATTTGTTAATGTCCTCACAAAGGAATGTTATGCATCACAACTTTGTCAATGATGTAGAACTGAAGACTAACATCAATTTAAAGGCAGATTACTTGGGTCCTGACAAGGCACATGGCCTTCTTGTTATACAGTTAGAGCTCTCAATATAGTCAAAAGTCTCATACATTTGCAGGAACTTACATTAAGTACTTGTTATCCTCTGGAGCTCAATGCCTATTTCTCTCAAGGAGTCAAAGGAATAGATAACTCTGGGTTCCTTGTACTCCTATGCAGTTAGCACTCCTTTGCTATTTAGGAGGAAGGTGCAGGAAATGAGCAATATCTTTCAAAGGACATACAAAAACACTCTCCTGCCAGGTCTTCTTGCATTTGAGTGGAAGACACCTGATTCCATGCCAAGAACTAGAAGTTGAGCTTCTTGGGGAAATGGAAGAATATCTCTTCACCTCCAATGATTATAGAGCAGGTCTGTTTGTATCTGGGCCCTTCCCTCAGTGACTGTTGCCCCATGTCCTTGGCCTATTTAGGACAGTTTCCTTGACTCTACACACCTGAGGTCAGCTTCCTTACCCCAAACCTCTAACTTTCCTGGCAGGACCCAGCATGCACAAGGAAGACCAGAGAGAGGCACCAGCTGTAGCAAGAAAATTAAAATGGTGGCATACTCTCACATTTGTGATTGTGGAAATCACAAGTCCAGCATGCTGGTGATGCTTACACACAGATGAAGTGAGCTTAGCCTGCACTAGTTTCTTTGGGAAGGGAGGTTATGAATCCTACATATCATGCATGGACCAGGTCCCTTCCATATTTAGGGAAGATGTTGACCACAATTGGTGCAGAGGAGGGCAATCAGGATTGAGATAGTGCTTAATGCCTTGACCTCAAAACAATTGCTAAGAGAACACACGGTAGCCTAGAGGAGAGCCAATGAAGGGAATTCACTGAGTATTTCTTGGACTACAGGGGTAAGCTGTGTCTAGACTTAGAGCAGGAAATACGAAGATTCGTGGTAGAAATCTGGGTGAAAAAGAGGACACTGATGAAGCATTTGGTGAATGGGCGAGGGTTTCATTCCCAAAAGATGGAACAGAAGCAGGATTCTCTTCTCTATGGTGAGAAAGAGATCCCCACATTGAGACAGAAACTTCAATAGATGTTTAAGCTTAAGATTCTTCTCAAAATTTAGGATTTTGCACTTCTATGATTCCCAAAATATCTTCAGATTTCATAACAAGCCTCTTGACTCTGTGCCTCCAAAAATCATGCTTCTTCTTTGTGATACCACCTTTTATCCAGATGTCTGAGCCAGAACCCAAGGGTCATCCTGACCGGTCCCTCTCCATCCCCCCATAGCCATGCACTCATCAGCTTGCACTTCTGTTCACCAAACACCGTGTATGTCATCTACATTTTTCTCTTCCCTACCTCAGGCTATCATCCCTTCTCTCATGGGTATGCAGCCCCTTACCTGGCCTCCAGGCCACACACCCTCTCTCTGTGGCCCACACCCAAAGCATCTTCCCCCGTCAGTAGTATTGCTTAGCTGTGCAAGTGGCTTCCTAGCAGAGCCCTCAGTGACTTCCTGGGGAACCTTAGATCAGTGTCTGGATTTTGAGCTGGCCACCAGGCCTCTGTGGTGTAGCCCCTTCCCAGCCAGGCAACCCCATCTCTTGCCATCCCTGCTGCTCGTCCTCAGACACCCAATTTCTACAGTAGCCACGTTCAAACAGGCAGACTCATGGCAGAACTTTGGCTTGGGCTCATGGCTGAAACTTCACTAGATGTCCATCCTCTCTCACTCAACTGACATACTCACCTTCCACCCCAGGGTAGGTGTCTCTCCCTCCTCTCTGATAGCCCTGCCTTGTCCCAGCACAAATTAGGCACCCGTCCCGCATGTCTCCACAACCCCCGCCCCCCACAGTTCCACTTCAGTCTACTGATCTCTAAAAAACAACACGTAGAGCACGTGATGTTGCATTTAGCATCTAGAAGATGAATGCTGGCCAAAGTCCACAGAGGTGGGCAAAGCGGCCCCATCAGTACAGTCCGTGCCTAGAGATATTCAAGGTGGCATTCCTGTGATCCTAAAAGGAACCTGGAAAGGACTGTGTAACCTGAGTTATAGGACACGAAATTCTAATGTCCAAAACACGACTGCTGTAAGACATGATCCCTCACCACGATAACCCCATTCCCGAAGCCTTGTCCCCAAGAACCCACAACTTTCCCAGTGCCATGGGTGCCTGTGGTGCACAGAGCACCATATACATGAGTTCTTGTGCAGCTCAGGAAGGTCTCCTGTATCCCCAGCTGGTTTCAAACATCTTTTCATAAACTGCTGTACTGTTGGGCCAGGAATGCTGTTATACATCATGAATTATTAACTCCTTTGCCCGACAGTTCGCCTGCATTTCAATCATAAATCTCAGCTTCACCTGAGCACAAGCATGACTGGCTCTGGACAAGCAAGGTGCAGGCTGGCGGACAGCCGGGCTCAGCACAGAGCAAGTGCCTGGCAAGAGCCTGTCATGGATGGTTGCTCTGTCATATTTCCACATGAATCTACTTCGTGGTGCATTGAACATGGAGGTGGAGGTATGGCCTGAAGCACCAAGGAAGAGTGAACATTTCTAACAGTGCAGAGTAAGGACATGTTTTCTGATGTTAAACCACGAAAACCATAAAAATTATAATTATTGGCTACATCAGCCAAAGTGCCAATGGCTCTTTCCAGGCCCATGGTACGCGGTTGCCATGAACCTCAGTTTCTGCTTTGAGCGTAGAAGGTAACTTAGTATCCCAGATCCCAGAGGTCCCTATCCATTGCTGGTACATACTTCTAACAACCATTTTTCGGTGTGATATGGGAAATCTTTCTATTTTGGTGATACACACACACACATACAGAGGCATACCTCATGCATACTTTGTTGTTGGTTTTTTGTTTTGGGATTTTTTTGTGTGTTTTTTTGGCTAAAGACCTTTCTGCACAAAGGCTCAACATGCATTTCTTATGTAAGAGAAACACTGTGATTGCATCATGCTTTTGTGCGGGAATTCCCAGGGCACTGAAGTAAGTTCCTGTGAGCTTCATGAGCTCCACAACTGAACAACAACCCGACCCCTGACCCCTGACCCTGCGGAGCCACTGACAGCCATTCCCATCGGCGAGGGCTGTACCCTACCTCCAAGCGAGCGTTTCTGAACACCCTCCCAATACTAAGATTCAGGATTCCAGAGCTGGCGGAAGCTCTAACTTACAGACAAAGCCAGTTCCTATGCCAGCACACATTTCACAATCTGAGAATTAGGATTCAGGGTTTTTGCCTAATTCTTTGACTCTCCTTTTGCCCCTACAAATGAACAGAATATAAACTATACCCATGAACATCCGCATTAAGGAAAGCAAGTTCTTATGAGTTAATATTTTAAGCTACTGGAACTTACAGTTTTCTAACACACTGCCAAATTGCAACACAACGTGAACTTTATTGACACGACATGGGGTTCCAACTAGTGCCGTTAAACTGGGAACAGATTTGCTGCACAAAGCGCTTTGCACAGCGTGAACGTGGAAGAGGCTGGCCACACACAGATGTGGGAGGGTGTCTGGAGCGTGCTTGCTTATTCAACAGGAACCTAAGGCAGTCCCGCTTCAGGAAGGGCAGACATACCAGGCACAGAAAAGATTTAATGTCATCAAGCTAAGCCATCCCTTTTGTCTAGAAAACCTGAAAGCCCAAGAGTGTGACAAACAAGACAGTTTGAATAAAGTTGCAAGAATTCGCGATTTTAACGTCCTACAGTTTCAGGGGTTTTCTTTCTTTCTTTCTTTCTTCCTTTCTTTCTTTCTTTCTTTTTTTAAATTGAGGTATAATTGACTTATAACATATTAGTTTCAGGTGTGCAATAGAATGAGTCAATATTTGTGTATCTTGTGACGTGATCACCATGATAAGCCTCACTAACATCCAGCACCACACACAGTCACAAAAAGTTCTTTCTTGTGATGAGGACTTTCAAGATCCTCAGTGACTTTCAAATATGCATGACAGTATTCACTACAGTCATCATGCTGCTTGCTACGTCTCCACATTTGCTTATTTTAGAGCGGGAAGTTTCTGTCTTATCCCTTTGCACTCGCCCCCCACTATGTCCTCACTGACCGGTACCGTGCTCAGTGTGGGGTAACTGGGTTCCCTCCATTCCTCCTTGTGTTTATGTGACTAGGAATCCCCGAGGCTGAGACCCTTCTAGCAGAAGAGTTACTTTTCATTTTCCATATAGAGAAGGGAGCGTGGGGTGAATCCCACTGACCACATGTGGCTTTCAACCTCCTGGTCCTCAACAATTCATCATCTTCCTAGAATATTCTAATCTGTTTTGTGCCATGGAAGAATTTTTAGAAGTATTTTTACTCATCAGTATTTACACTCATCAACAATTACCACACCATGAACAGGATCCTGTAAAAACTAAGTGACTTGGGGACACACGCAAGGAAAACTCACGACAGTGCATCTTCTAAGAAGACACCATCCGAAAGGAGCAACTGTTTGAAATTAAACAGGGTCATTTTCTAGTCTTCAATTAATTATAGTTTTCCATACGGGTTGGCTATCGGGAAGAGAGAAGGGGCTAGAAGGAGGTGCTCTCCCTTAGCGGCTCATTTGTTCTTAAACCCCTATCCAAAAATTTTGAAATCAGGAATGCCAAAATGACGTGGGATGGCTTTACCTGTCGGTGAGGCCACAGGTGTCTATCTGGAGGTCACAGAAAGTCCCCAGTGACCCCTGCTGTACCGTGATGGGGTCCACAGCCTGGTCACCAATGGAGATGAGCCTCAGGCAGCCCTGAAACCCGGCCAGGGGACCTCCGCATCCAGGGCCAGAGCTGTTGTCAGGACAGCCTAAATGAACATGGAGACACACAAAGGAGAAAGTCAACAGTCGTAACCAAAACAGCCGTCAGGATTCTGTACGTGCAAGTTTGCCGCCTCCTCACAGACGCCTGAAGATTATACTTCCTCGTGGATGGGGTGGTGGACGGGGCAGTGGACAGCTGAGAACAGACACTACTGGTTTTGGTAAAGCACAGAAATAACAACTCGAGCCAGGCTGGTGGCTGGCCAAAGGTAGCCGAAGATAGACTCTACCAGTAGAGTCAAGGCCCATTTCCTCTAAGCTGAGTTTGATTTCTTTTTCGAAACCGCCCGAAGAAATTGGCCCTTTCAGCATGATATTAAATTCTCTAACGTAAAGACCATGGGATAACAGAATCAGAAAGAAAAAAATCACAGGCTTACTAGGACCTATGAAATTTAAAATGCTTGAGAAATAATTATGTATGTGAGATTCCTACTCTGGGCGTGCGTGTGTGTGTGTGCAAGCACAACACAGTTAAAACAAGGTTTGACCGTAAACAGTCAGAGACATCTAAGGACAATGTAAATGACTTACATTTCCAACTGTTTCTGAATGAGGCATTTTAGTCAAATACCTTTTCACACACACACACACACACAGAGAGAGAGAGAGAGAGAGAGAGAGCTAACAAGTATCTCAACGATACAGCCCTGAGAATAACGGAGAAAAGTTAGCATCCTGGAGTACCCCATGCAAGAAGAAATGGGCTTTGACAGTTTTCAATAATAGAAAATTTTTACAACTTTGGCTGCATTCACTAATTGGCTTGCTGTAAATTACTGTTAAATTAATGAAGAAGGGACGCCTGGGTGGCTCAGTTGGTTAAGCAGCTGCCTTCGGCTCAGGTCATGATCCCAGCATCCTGGGATCGAGTCCCACATCGGGCTCCTTGCTCAGCGGGGAGCCTGCTTCTCCCTCTGCCTCTGCCTGCCATTCTGTCTGCCTGTGCTTGCTCTCTCCCACTCTCTCTCTGATAAATAAATAAAATCTTTAAAAAAAAATAAAAATAAATAAATTAATTAATGAAGGAAAGAGGCCATCAGACCGCGGTGACTCACCAAAAGCTTTAGTGGCCCAAGACAGCAAACCAGAGTCTGAGGCTATAAATGAGTTTGATTTCTGTGTGGCTTCATGTGGCTCGTCAAGGCTCTGAAACCGGAACCTATGGACAGCGGCCCCAGACAGCCACCCCCGATTTCAGCCGGAGCCAATCAGTAGTTCCTCTCCCTGCTGCCGCCGTCCTTTCCGGGAGCCCTTCCCCCACTCCTGCCCACGGAGCACTCCTGACCACTTCTACTTCGGTGTTGTGTGATTTGGATCAGTTTTTGCTCCAAAACACCCTTAAAAATTTGAATCAGGTTATCTTCTACCATTACAAACCACAATGCCTAGGCGGTGTTTTATTGTATCCCCCTGGTTTCCCACGAAGACAAGGCTCTTATACCCATGATGAGCAAGGACACATCTTTGAAATCAAAGTCAAAGCCGATTGGGGTTCAGAGCTGCCTCCTTCCCCTCGTGGGGTCAGCAGGCTGGCAAATGCTCTCCCACCCTCTGCGAGCTGACCACAAAGCAATCACAGGTCCTTTGATGTGAGCGCCGCCAGATTCCCAGGGGACAGGAAAAGAGAAACATACTCACTGCAAATGCTCTGGTGAAAGGCCATTCTGTGGAGAAATCTAAAGACACAGCTTCATTTCCATTTCACACACACCCCTCATTTTGGGGGATGAGGCTGAGGTTCTCCCCAGGAACTGCCCTGGCTACAGGGAGCTGAGTCTCATGGGTGGTACCCTCCCCAGGGACGGCCAGTGCCCATGGATGCAATGGATGGGTCAGTGACCCACAGCCTCAACTGGGACGTCCCTGAGGGGCAATGCTTCTTCAGAGCTCTCTTGAGGTTTCTATGCAATGGCATCACGGCTCGCCTTGTCTCTGCTCATCCCAGCTGCTATCTCCCCCCCAGGCAGGGGTCATTCCTGAGAACTAACCTCAATAACCACCGTACACACAAGTCTCCCAAGAAGAGAGCCAGCTTCCTGGGGAACCTAACTGTAGCCACGTGGGATAAAATCTAAACGCATTCACTTGACTGAGTGTTTTATTTTCAGATGCAAACACAATAGAAGCACATTTTTTAATAATTTAATATTCTTTTAATTCCAAGAAATTGTGAAATAAATTTTACGCTTCCTGAGAAACTCACCTATTTAATTCATTCTGTGCCTTATAAAATTATGTCTCATTGACATCATTTCCAGAAGAATGTTTTCTTTTAATTTGTTAAATACAGAGTCATAACTATTAAATCTTTCTAAAAAATAATTAAAAAATCATCTTCCAAGCATTTAAATATTAAGGAAGTTTTTGGTAATATTTACAGGTGGGATTTGAGGTTACTTTAGAAGTCTCTTACATTTTAAATGAAATGGAATCAGTAATTTATTTTTTTTAGAAAGATTCTTTTATGTGAGAAAAAGAGAGAGAGACAGTGACAGCATGAGGGGAGGAGGGACAGAGGGTGGGAGACTCAAGCCGGGAGCCCAATGTGGGGCCAGACCTCACAATCTTGAGATCATGCCCTGAGCTGACATCAGGCATCAGACATTGAACTACGCTGCCCAGGTGCCCCTGGAATCAGTAATTTCATAAAGGTTTTACTCATTATACCTATATGTTTTTCATTCTCATCTCTCTGAACTTTTGTCATGATGGTCACTGGTGCACCTTCAAAGGGCAGGGACTGAAGACAGAGCCTCCTCTCGTTCCTGCCCAATGGCCATAAGCTTGCGCCTAAGAATTTCCACAAGATGCACATGGTCATCTTTCCTCTTCTTTCAGTGACTGAGGCTTTGCATTCCTGACAAATATACCCCAAAACCAGCCAAGGCCTTCGTCTGGTGAAACTCACTGTTGGGCACAATGAAGCCCCATAAATTAGCCTCATGGAGACACTGACTCTTCGAATGTGGTGTTACATCACAAAGAACGGATAAACTGTCCAGTTTCCCTTTCCTTTTTCCTTGTTTTATGTGAAAATATGCACATTTCTGTTTGTAAAAGAATTTCTGGAAGGTTGGATATATTTGGAAGACACCTGGTGTATCTTTGTGTCTTTATAGGCGACTTCTACTGACAGTGCTTAGGGACTGAGAACATTAGGATACAGGATCAGAAAAGTTCAGCCAATAAACTTTCCCCCTTTCTCCAGATCACAAACTTCAGACGCATCTAAAATACAATGCAGTATCTGGGGTGCCTAGTTTCTCAGTCAGCTGGGTGTCCAACTCTTGATTTCCTCTCAGGTCATGATCTGAGTTGTGGGATTGAGCCACGTGTTGGTCTCTGCACTGGGCAAGATTCTCTCTCACCCCCTGTCCCTCCCCATCCATCCCCACTCACATACACACACACTCTCTCTCTCTCAAAAAAAAAGAAAATGAAAAAACAATACAGTGCAGTACCTAAGTGTTCCTATAAAGACTCAACTGAATCCAGCGGTCAGAAAGAAAATTTTCTCAAAGTGGAATATTAAGAAGGAAAGGTCAAACCACAAAGTCCTTCCTTGGTCCAGTTATGAGAGAGAGGTCAAGAAGCAAGGGGTGCCATGGCCCAAGACAAGCCCAGACCACTAGCTGTCTGTTCACCCACACAGATTGCCTGAAGTCCCAATGGTAAGATGGCAGAGGGTCATTCCTCCATGACATGATTCGGGATGGACAGTGAAAGTGGACAGGGGATAGTTATTGCTAAGTCAATGGAACATATCCATCACCATGGAAGGAGTCAGAAATTTAAGTACCTCTGAGGATGACAGAGAAATTGTCACTGGATGTCAAGACCCATAAGAATAAGAATGGGTCATGAGGTGAGACCTCATTACAGCCGTCATTGTTCCCTGGTCTACTAAGGCCTCACACACACAAGGACTCTCAAGAGATTCGGAGCATAATTTGATGTTTCCCAGCTCTGCAGGGCATGTGTGCTGGTGGACAGCACGACGATTCCACAAAAGTAATCCAGAGAGCAGCAGCTTCCCACTACCCTCCCCAGCAGGCACCGAACTCAGTGTACTGTACAGTAGAGCAAAACTGTTGTCAGAAGAATAATTTACAAACAAAGCTCACACTGAGGAGAAATAGAAAAGGAAAAGGGGGAACCTGCATTACATGTAAAAAGACTATGAATCTTTGAGAGGAACTTTGTCATGAAAAGAAAGCCAAAGAGCCCTGCTTTATGCCTGCTGTCTTGCCATGCCATAATTATTGAGATCATCCCCGCCATTTACTAAAGCATCCTGGTTTGGACAATAAATCATATGGCTACCCTAACTGTAATAGGAAGATGTCCTAATCTGCCCTTATGGGAAAGCACAGCAAAAAAGAGTTACTGACCACATGGTGAGCAGGGACTTGCCACTGAACCTCCATCAGGAGAGCGGGCTAAGGAGGGTCTCGGAACATGGGGCACTGGCTGCCATGAATACCGCATACTGCTACGGAGCATGGACTGGATAAAGTGGATTTCCCTGTTAACACAATGCATATTCTGGTCCCAATGGATGTCCATTAAGAAGAAAATTTGAATTTACACATTAGTTACAGATAATATGCTGTGATTACAAGATCTTACACTATTCTTGCCACTCAGTGCCAAATTTTAATTACAACCAAAAAATAGCAAACTGGTAATGACGAAAAGTCATTATACTCTCTCATGGGATGTTTAAACTTTGTAATTCTGCTCATCTTAGAGATACAATTTGTTATTGGAAACTATACTAATGAGACAGTTTTTCTACACATCAACACAATTTTATGAAAACATGTTTAAAAAGCCTATTATGCTTTTTTTTCAACACATTGCCTCCAAATCTCTAGGGTCCTTTCATAGACCAAAGGCTGGAAACAACTAAATGTTGTTTCATTGAATTGATTATGCATATTAGGAAAGCTTGATAGTTTGCACATAAGGAAAATTTAAAAATCACTGGCAAGATGATTCTTGGTAGCTGTAGGATATTTATCACATTTTTTATAATAGCAAAAAAATAGGCACCATCAAGTTGTTGCTCAACAGTAAAACAGGACGGCAGATTTAATAAGTGAAACATGATGTCGTACACATCAAAACCAAAGGGCAGTAAAAATTAATTAACTTTATCTATAAATACTTACAGGGCTGGATCTCCAAAACTAATCTAGAACAACAGTGACAGCAATAACAATAAAAAGAACCCAGAAGAAGGCACACAGTAGTGCCCTATGCATAAACTGAAAAGCAAGGGAACACAGAACACAAAACACTACTGTGTGAAGTCACCTACATGGATATAGCTTCTAAAGAAAAGCAATACATTAGAAATTACAAACTTTCATTTGTAAAATAAATAAGTCATAGCAATGCAATGTACAGCATGGTCATTACAGCTAATAATACCTTATTGTCTATTTAAAAGTTGCTAAGAACGTAGACCTTAAAATTTTCATAACAAGAAAAAATTATAACTATGTATGGTTGTGGATATTAACTAGTTATTGTGGGATTATTTTCTAATGTATACAAACACTGAGTCATATGCTCACATCTGAAACTGACATGGTGCTACACGTTGATTAAAACATAAAAAGGTGATACAAAGATTAGTAAAAGGGGGGGCAGGGTAATATTTAACTGGGGGAGTGAGAATTTAGAGGAGAGAGGGAGACATTAAAAGCACTGTAGTGTTTAATTGTGTACATTAGGGGGTTAGCCCACAAATGCTCTTTCAAGAAACATGAGTAGTATTTTAAAACGCATACAAGAATTACATAGTGACTTCATATCACATCATGTGTAAGTATTTATGGAAAGTACCTGTTCTTATGCAGCTGTGCGTTGCACATTTGGAACATGCCTGAAGCTCAAATATGAGAGAAAACTCTGTGTTTTTAGAAAGGTGTCTTTTTTTTTTTAATACAAAATAACAAGCATTCCATTTTGCATCATTAAACATTACAACAAGGATTTTTCTTCCTGTCCCTTTTAGTGCTTCAAAATCTCTTATGTTTTAAGTTACAGCTCCTGGGTAAATTCTTAATTTAGTTCTGAAGGGATCAGCTCCTCTGCAGAGCTCTAAAATCCGTCACAAGCATAAAGGTTTAAGAAACTGTCTGGGTCTACCCTATTTGGCAGGGGTAGAGCAAGCAATCCAATGTTCTAATGCTCCTGGCGCCACTCCATGCTCACAGTGATGCTTGCTTCAGGGGGCTTGGAAGATTAAAAGTCCTGTGTGGGCTTACTGTCAACTCTTTGGGAGGATTTTATATTTTCTTGTTGGGCTATCAAGTTATCTCCACCATGACCTCAAACTTATTTTGGAAAGAAACAACCATAAAATGCGAAATGGGAGTAAGAGCAAGGACGGCTTCCAGCCACGATTAGAAGGACATCTCACAACTGACAGGCCTAAGCTTCTTGTGGCTAAGACTCTTCACACGGATGCCTCAGAACGGACATTTGTTACCTTCAGGAGCCCCCCTCCCTGGCTGCATGGATCCTGCACAGACTCAGTTGAAGTTCTACTAAACAGGCAAACCCACCATCTCCCACAGTCGGGGTGATGGCCTGGTGCTGTCTTGGTAAAGTTCACCACGAGGTAGTGAGTGAGTGTCAGTAGCCATTAAGTTCCTCTCTTGCTCTGGTGTAGGTAACGGCGTCTTTGTGCGTACACAGTGGGCAACAAAATGCTTCCTGAACATTTAGGGCAACAGAGCAGCTGGGGATCTTGGGGAAATGCAGATTCTGGCTCAGGAAGTCAGGGGAGTTATGTCTGCACCTGTGACAGGCTTGAAAGTGGTGCTGCCATGGGTGGCTCCCGGGCCACACCAGAGGACCCGGGCCACCCAGGGAGGAGAGCGGCTGACAAAAAGAAGACCACCCACATGCAACAAGGAAACTGTTGCATAAAAACACCTGAAAGAAATGTTCTAAGGGTTATTTGGCCTCCCAAAAATACAGTGAAGCACAAAAGGTTAGAGACAGAGAGCAAGGACCCTCAGAGTGGCCTGCACAGAGTCACCTGGAGAACCCACTTCCCAGGCATCAGAGCCAGAGAAAGCAGATCTCTAGGGACAGAGACAGGCCCTAGCATTCTGGAAGCTTTCCAGGTGACTGCAGTGAAAACAAGTGCTAAATTCAAAATCAATCTTAGCAAATGCACATCGAAACAAGGCCCCCCACAGACTTGCGTTTTAGGCCATAACTTACTGCCTTTGTCAGGGGTGCCTGGGTGGCACAGTAGGTTAAGCACCCTATTCTTGGTTTCGGTTCAGGTCATGATCTCAGGGTCATGAGATCGAGCCCATGTCTGGCTCTGCACTCAATGGGGAATATGCTTGGGATCCTCTCTCCCTCTCCTTCTGTCACTCCCACTCATGCTCTCTCTTTCTCAAACAAGTAAATAAGTCCTTAAGAAAAATGTACTGTCTTTGCTCAACATTCTCATTGACTAAACTGAAAGAGAAACCTCACTCTTCAGTATTAACCTTCATTTAAAATTACTGGTTGTCTCAGAAAGCAGGAGCTAGAAAGACAAGGATGGTTTGATTGCCAGCACCACCAGTTCCTTTCACTTACCACCCAAATAATAGGTCTCCCCTGAATCAATCTGCCCATGCAGGGAGTGAGCCACAGAGGCTGCCTCACCATCCACAATCACATTCAGGTGATTTCCTTTCAACGAGAGGGACACTGAATGCCACTGTCCATCACTTAATCCAGCACCTGGAAGTAAACAAAACTGGGTAAGAAATTCCTAAAAACCCTATAGATGCAACTACATAGAGCCATGCTTGAAAATAATACAATCATGATCTTAGACACCCTACCAAACTTCATCATGAACTCACCTGAAACCCCCCAGGTTATTTAGCTGGCTGGGAAATAGAGACCCACCACAGAGGATAGCTGGGCCTCTCAGAGAGAAAGGGAGAGGCTTGGGACAGATGTGAGCTTGGGGGTTTCTTAACAGGCAATGAGATCACGTGGTATCCTGGTCATGTTTATCTAGGAGGAAGGGGTTACCTGTGGAATGAGGCTCATTGAGTAAATGTGTGGTTCCAGAGGGTCCTTGCATCTGACCTCCCACAGTCATAGATTGACCAGTCATGTTCTAACACAAATTAGATTCTAGCAAAAACTACTGTGGTCAGTTAAGAGTATTAAGACATATGTGCACATGGCAATGACTGTGTTTCACTTTCTCATCACTCGGTTAAATCAGAAAAGTACAGGGAGGAAAAAAAAAGAGAAAATAAAGAAAGCTGAATTGAAGGGGGAAGGAAAAATCAAGAGTGGACAGGCCAAACATTCTGCCTTGGACAGTACAATCCTAGTTTCTCCCAGTGCTAGGCCTTTAACAGACTAACATAAAAGGATCCTGAACAACCTTAACATGATCAAATATCCTAATCCCCTGGCACAGGGCGTACTTTCCCCTCTTCTAGTTTGTTAATATTTTAGGATGTTGAGAAGCATAAAAATTTCCAAAATTGTTGTTATAAATATAAAATCTTGTCCCTACTTTCATGTATTATTACTATATATAATCTTGGTAGACTATTTAGAAAAATATATCATATATACCAATATAACTCTTTAGAAAAAATGTATCAGCAACTTAAGTATTACTAAAATATAAAAATTCATAGAACAAAATGTAAAGTTTAGAAAGCATCACATTAAAGTATGTGTGTCTGCATACTCAATCACTATCTAAAATTGGACAAAAACCGGTAGGAAATATTTTTAAATGTTAACATTAACTTTGGATGAGGGAATTGTGTTTGCCTTCATGCCCATATTCCATTGGCCAAAGCGAGTCATTCATTCAAAGGCAAGGGACTCCTCCCCTCCACGGGGAGGTCATGGCCACTGTCGTGGCCCCAGAGACACCTGCTGTTCTGAAGGAGCACAGTAAATAATTGGAATCTTCAGAAATTGTCTTGCCTAATAGGCAAACAGGTCATAAACAAACACTTCAGCTCATTGAAAAACAACAAAGTGAGACTCTTTTGATTTCTTTGATGTCATGCCCAAGCTTGCGCATGACCCTGCCTGACTCTAATTTGATCATCTTGGGGAATCGTCCTGATAGATTAGCCTATACCTCTTGCAAATGAGAAAGGCGCCAACTCCTTAGAGCCCTCTAAGTTTGGAAGTCAACCTGCAAGGGTCAGAAGTTATTTTCTAGCTCATGGGGTATCAGCCCCAAAGAAAATATGGCCATGTTTCTGGTGGAAAGTTAACCAGGCATATTTAATTTAGTATCAGAGTTTGGCCCAAGGAACCCAATCAACCCCATAAATCCATGTCCCTCCAATGCTCTTTAATATGTCAATGATACTGCAATTAAAAATGAAAATACAGCTTTTTTGGTCTTGGCTTCATTTCTCATCAGTGACATTGACATGGATTCAAGACCCATGTGCATGGGAAATATGTTTCTGGCCTGACCCAGAAGGTCATAGACCCTACTGTAAAAATCGCAATGCCTCTGCTCCTCTCAGACTGTGAAATAGGAGTGATGGTACTTCCCAGCACTCCCTTTCAGAGACTTTAGCTCTTTGCCATGTACACCGATCTTTCACTTTCTGTGTCACATTTGTAAATGCAAAACTGTTGCAAAGACCCCACATAGGTTAGGTTCATGAGCAATGATGAGAAAACCGACAACAGAATCCAGAGGATGGCGGTTAGATACTCAAGACCTACATTATGACACTAGTCCTAAGGGAAATCCTCCAACCCTGGAGCTGAAGGATTCCACAAACAAGAACCTGGGAGTGTCTCTTCCACTCTTGTCATTCGGTATTTATTTTGAAGTTTGTCTAACATTATCTGTCAGGACGGAACCACATCCACCTAAAATCTGATGTTAATGGGGCACCTGGGTGCCTCAGTGGGTTAAGCCTCTGCCTTCAGCTCAGGTCATGATCCTGGGGTCCTGGGATCAAGCCCCATGTCAGGCTCTCTGCTCAGCAGGAGCCTGCTTCCTCCTCTCTCTCTGCCTCCCTCTCTGCCTATTTGTGATCTCTGTCTGTCAAATAAATAAATTAAATCTTTAAAAAAATAAAATAAAATCTGATGTTAAAATTCACTCCTGTCCCCTCCCCCGCTCCACCCACTTGTCTAGGACTTAGAGTTATTTCCTGGGAGAACTTGTAGAAAACACTCCAGAATATCTCCTTGAATGGGTAATAGATGCCATTTACCTCTATAATAAAAGACTCTTTTTAATAAAATTCAACATTCTCATTTAAAAGTGAAATGCCTGCTCTTATGATCATTCTGTTTCTACCCATTATAATTCTCACCCTTTGTGTTTCTTTTGTGTGTCTTCTACCCTCCCCACTTCCTCCCCAGGCAGCACTTACAGTCAAAGGATGGATGGAGAAGGGAGGGGAGGGGGTGTTTTGATTTGTGCTACTGGGAACATGATGCTTATTCTCCCACCCACCCCCAGCTCCACAAAGGCTTCAGTCTTGGCAGGGAGTGGACGGGGTGGTGGTCTTGGGACTAGTTTTGGAATAATGAGAACTAAAGGTTTTGGAGTGACTGCTGACTAGCAGGCACTGGGCTCGTGGTCTGTAAGCTCAACATCATTGCTTCTACCATCGGTCACAATAGTGTCACTCCAACGATGAGGACCGGAGGCTTGGGGAGAACACAGGTGGCACTTTTCGAGCCCATCAGCCCTCCAGCAGAGAAGTGGTTCTGGTAATGGGCCTGGGAGGCGAGTCCTCTCAGGCAGCCCTCCCACCAGCTTGTCTCAAATCTGTCCTGATTGCAGAGAACACTGCCCTGAGCAGTTGAGTCCCTCCGGGAAAGGGTGGACTGTGTCTTTTCCTACAGAAAGGGACGGCACGCTGCCCCCCACCACCACCACTGACCTATTCCCAGCACGCTCTGCTGGCCCAGCTCCACAAGCACATGGACACTACATTGTACACTCTGGACCTTTCTAGATACCTTCACAAACACACTGAGGTAACTATTCAGAAATAGGACCCAAAAGCTGGAAGCAGGATGAACTGTGACCGGGTGTCCTTTCCTGGCATCCGGCATGATTACGCCTCACTCAGCTTTTAAACTTTAGTTCTTGGTTTGGTAGGTGCTTTCACACTTCATCCAAGGTTTGGAGTGAAAACCAGTCGCCATCTGTCTCCTCTTCTTCACTTTCTGTGCCTCGCAGACACCGCGCCTTTCTCCAGCTGAAGGCTCATGGCCCCCTGCCCGAAGCGCATCTCTCAGGGACATTTTTCCAACAGCATCTGCTCATTCTGTGCCTCTGTGTCACGATCCTTCAGACTTTTTCATCACTGTGACATTTGTGATGCTGATCTGTGATCCGTGATTACAACTCACTGAAGGCTCACATGACACCATTTCTTAGCAATAAAGTATTTTTTTTAATTAAGGCGTGTATATTGTTTTTCCAGACATAAAGTTCCTCCACATTTAACAGACCATGGTATACTGAAGACATAACTTTTATATGCATGGGGAAGCCAAAAAAAAAAAAATCAATTTTGTTCACTTCATTGCAATATTTGTTGTTTGGGGTGGTCTGGAACCAGACCTGAGTATCTCGGAGGCAGGCCTGTATTTCAAAGGTTTAGAAAAAAAAAAAAATCACCCCTCAAATACTTCTAAAAAAAGCAGCAAGAAAAATGCACCTCCAGGGGCACCTGGTTGGCTCAGTGGGTTAAAGCCTCTGCCTTCGGCTTAGGTCATGGCCCCAGGGTTCTGGGATCAAGCCCCGAGTCGGGCTCTCTGCTTGGCGGGGAGCCTGCTTCCTCCCCCACTCTGTCTGCTTCTCTGCTTACTTGTGATCTCTGTCAAATAAATAAATAAAATCTTAAAAAAAAAAAAGAAAGAAAGAAAGAAAGAAAAGAAAAGAAAAAAGAAAATGCACCTCTGGTTTGCTTCCAAAAGTTAATACGTTGTCCAGTGAAAGCTTAAAAAATCAAGTCATTAAAACGTTTCTATAATATTTCAGTGTCTGCCTTCAAAAAAAGTTAAATAATTAATCCCAGTGTGTTGGAAGGGAGAACGGTGTGTACTCACGTGAAGCAACAGCAAAACACCATCTCTTCATTAATAAGGCATGCAGCTTGTAAATCTACACAAACCAAGATTGAAGCGATTTCCAAAATCTGACTTGACACTCCCGGTTGTGCTCATCTCAGGTCCACAAGGGAACTCCCTACACCGGTGGTCAGATTTTGTCTTTTATTTATAAAGAGAAACAAAGAGCTATGTTTCATTCCCGGCTTTCAATCCCAACCTGGTAACCTAGGTCAGGCAAGGCTCTTCTTCTGTAGTCAACACTCGTGGAATGACACCTATCTGGCTTTACATTTTCACCAGCACTCTAACGCAAAACAGCCCCCAGACTCCAAAGATAACATAACCCTGAAGTGGGTCCTTCTTGGAAGCCAAGCAGAACATTCACCCATAGTTATAAGAAGCCTTATCCAAAACAGGGATTCCCAAAGGAACAGAAAATCTGGGAAAAATCATAACTTCAAGTATTATGATTGGTGTGCATATAGGCTCAAAAGATGGGATAAGGAACCTCTTTTGTCAGGACTCCGACTTAGGCTACTGTTCTCCAGTGTTTCAAGCAGACTGCCAACTCCCCACCATCAGTTGATAACTAGGTTATTTTTAAAAACTTTTTAAAAATATTTTATTTTTTTATTTGACAGAGAGACATCACAAGTAGGCAGAGAAGCAGGTAGAGAGAGAGGAAGGGAAGCAGGCTCCGAGCTGAGCAGAGATCCCGATGTGGGGCTCAATTCCAGGACCCTGAGATCATGACCTGAGCCAAAGGCAGAGGCTTTAACCCACTGAGCCACCCAGGCGCCCTATGTTTTAAACTTTTTGAGAGGTATGTGTGATCTGCAGTTAACTTCGGGTCAAACTGACTCACACACCAATAGCCTGGAGATACCTAGTTCAAAGGTAAAAGAACTCTAGTTTCCTCTAGAAGGATTATGAGTATCTTACTGATTCAGTTGCTCGTTTAATACAGAGATGACCGGAGGACCGTATGGTCACAGCAAACATCTATTACCTGCTGTGACGTCCCTCGCCGGATGTCCAGGCTGGGATAGACTCAGTCTGAGTTTTCCATCATTAAGAACGAGGACTAGAGCCACTGGCCCATGTTGGAATTGAGTGGTCAACAGCAGCCCTGCCCTGTTCCACGTTCGGAATTGGAAAGTGACCGACACCTTGTCCTCTCCGATGGTGCCTGGCAGAGCCAAGTAACTCCTGGAGCTCAGAAAAGTCACAGGCACAATTTGTGGGTGTGAGCACGAGAAGGACACATTTCCCTGTGAATACAGTGGAAAAGGATTTAGGAAGGGGCAGAAGGGGCAGATGCTTTCATGAACAACAAGCTTTCCAAGAGGTGCAGTTAGTTTCCTATCAACCTTCCTGCAAGCAAGGACCTAAGAACTAGGCTTCCCCATCCAGCTGCAATCCAGATTTACCTGACAGGTCCTTCAAACCATGACACTGCCCTGGCTGGGAAAACCTCCTTCTGAGGCTTTTAGGGCAGTTCTGTCTCCTCCATTTCTGGGCATTGGCAAAGGAATCCTGAGGCATGTCTTTCCCAGGCCTTGTGCTGGGCGCAGGACACAACAGAGGTGACAGATTTCTTTTTTTGTTGTTGTTTTGTTGTTGTTTTGTTTTGTTGTTTGTTTTGTTCTTAATTATTAATTAAATTTATTTATTTTCAGCATAACAGTATTCATTATTTTTTCACCACACCCAGTGCTCCATGCAATCCGTGCCCTCTATAATACCCACCACCTGGTACCCCAACCTCTTATACCTCGAGGCACTGGCTGTTTACTTGCAGCATGAAGCCCAGCACCACGGACAGCGGCTCTGGGAAACTTCCTGCACTCCCCTTGGTTCTGTGAACGCTTACATACCTGTCACTCAGGGGACACAAACATCTGGCTCAGGCAGGCCCTGGGCTTCCGCTGTCTGAGGCAGGGGTGTGGCTGGCCTGAGCGGGCTGCCCACTTCTTAGAGGCTCCCATGGGCCGTGTCAACCAGCACGCTCCCCCCAGCCTGACCTCTGACCCGCCAGCTGCCTGCTGCCTTTACTTCATTCTATTTTACTAAAAAACACACCTTTGAGCTTTAGATTATCTCTGCTGTTCCAGGAGCAAACTTACCTTTAATCATAGTGTTTGGGAGGAAAAAATTTAAGTTCTTAAAAGAACTCCAATTAAGTGGGGCACCTGGGGGGCTTGGTTAATTAAGCCTCTGCCTTCACCTCAAGTCATGATCTTGGGGTCCTGGAATCGAGGAATCAGCAGGGGGTCTGATTCTCCCTCTCCCTCTGTCTCTCACTGCATGTGCTCTCTCTCTCAAGTAAATAAATTCTTTTAAAAAATTTTAGATAAATTTTCATAAATTCCAGAGGAATATGTGCCCAAACATTGCCCTTCCTCTCCAAAATATATACCATAAAAGCACTGTAATCAAGTCAATACGGCATTGATATGGAGTAAACACAGCAGCGGAGCCCAGTGACTGACCCACAGAAAGATCTGAGACCACAGGTACAGCCAGTACATGGTGAGAGGTAAGATTCAAGCCTGTGCGTGGAGGTTGGGTCTGGTCACTAAACAGCTCAAGCACAATTGGGAACCCTCGAGACCCAAGATAACTATGATCTGCACAGAGTAAAGACCATACAGTCGAAGACTTAATTTTTTTTTCAATTTTAAAGTAAATAAATAAATGAAACTGCCTTAAAACTATTTACAGGAAAATCCTTGAGACTGTACCTAGAGTCTAGGGTTTCAGAAGTATTTTAAAGCAAGACCAAATACTACGAAGTTATTTAAAAAATACATTGAGACATTGGCTATGTACCAATAAAGGTATCCTCAACATGGCCCATAACATTTAATATAAAAGATATGATATATGAGGGAGGAGTCAAGATGGCGGAGAAGTAGCAGGCCGAGACTACTTCAGCTAGCCAGAGATCAGCTAGATAGCTTATCTAAAGATTGCAAACACCTGCAAATCCATCAGCAGACCGAAGAGAAGAAGAACAGCAATTCTGGAAACAGAAAAACAACCACTTTCTGAAAGGTAGGACCGGCGGAGAAGTGAATCCAAAGCGACGGGAAGATAGACCCCGGGGGGGAGGGGCCGGCTCCCGGCAAGCGGCGGAGCAACCGCACACAAAATCAGGACTTTTAAGTCTGTTCCGCTGAGGGACATCGCTCCAGAGGCTACCCGGGGCAAAGCCCACACGGGGTCAGCGTGGCCTCAGGTCCCGCAGGGTCACAGAAGGATCGGGGGTGTCTGAGTGTCGCAGAGCTTGCGGGTATTGGAACGGGAAAGCCGGCTACAGAGACAGAGCCGACAGTAAGCTCGCAGCTCGGGGTGACCTTGAACCGGTCGCAGGCTCGGTGAGCTCGGAGCGCGGCCAGAGGTCAGGCAGAGGGGAGTAACTGAGCACGGTTCTCTGGGCGCGCACTGAGGAGTGCGGCCCTGGGCTCTCGGCTCCTCTGGGCCAGAGACCAGGAGGCCGCCATTTGTATTCCCGTCCTGTGGAACTCTACGGAAAGCGCTCAGGGAACAAAAGCTCCTGAAAGCAAACCCAAGCGGATTACTCACCCCGGGCCCGGGTAAAAGCGGTGCAATTCCGCCTGGGGCAAAGACACTTGAGAATCACTACAACAGGCCCCTCCCCCAGAAGATCAACAAGAAATCCAGCCCAGACCAAGTTCACCTACCAAAGAGTGCGGTTTCAATACCAAGGAGAGCAGCAGAATTCTAGAGGAGGAGAAAGCAAAGCACGGAACTCATGGCTTTTTCCCTGTGATTTTTTTTTAGTCTTGCGTTAATTTAATTTTTTTCTTTTTCTTTTTTTTTTTTTTTTTTTTTTGCCTTCGGGTAAATTTTTTTTTTTAACTGTTACCTTTTTCTTTTTTAACGATTTTTTACTAGTTTATCTAATATATATATTTTTTCTTTTTTATATTTTTCTTAGGTGTTTTCTTTTTTTTTTAATTCTTTCTTTTCTTTTCTTTTCTTTTTTTTTTCTCTTTTTTCTTTTTTTTTATTTCTTCCTTTTTGAACCCCTTTTTAGCCCCTTTATCCCCCCTCACGATTTTGGATCTCTTCTAATTTGGTTAAAGCATATTTTCCTGGGGTTGTTGCCACCCTTTTAGTATTTTACTTGCCCCTTCATATACTCTTATCTGGACAAAATGACAAGATGGAAAAATTCAACACAAAAAAAAGAACAAGAGGCAGTACCGAAGGCTAGGGACCTAATCAATACAGACATTGGTAATATGTCAGATCTAGAGTTCAGAATGACAATTCTCAAGGTTCTAGCCGGGCTCGAAAAAGGCATGGAAGATATTAGAGAAACCCTCTCGAGAGATATAAAAGCCCTTTCTGGGGAAATAAAAGAACTAAAATCTAACCAAGTTGAAATCAAAAAAGCTATTAATGAGGTGCAATCAAAAATGGAGGCTCTCACTGCTAGGATAAATGAGGCAGAAGAAAGAATTAGTGATATAGAAGACCAAATGACAGAGAATAAAGAAGCTGAGCAAAAGAGGGACAAACAGCTACTGGACCACGAGGGGAGAATTCGAGAGATAAGTGACACCATAAGATGAAACAACATTAGAATAATTGGGATTCCAGAAGAAGAAGAAAGAGAGAGGGGAGCAGAAAGTATACTAGAGAGAATTATTGGGGAGAATTTCCCCAATATGGCAAAGGGAACGAGCATCAAAATTCAGGAGGTTCAGAGAACGCCCCTCAAAATCAATAAGAATAGGCCCACACCCCATCACCTAATAGTAAAATTTACAAGTCTCAGTGACAAAGAGAAAATCCTGAAAGCAGCCCAGGAAAAGAAGTCTGTAACATACAATGGTAAAAATATTAGATTGGCAGCTGACTTATCCACAGAGACCTGGCAGGCCAGAAAGAGCTGGCATGATATTTTCAGAGCACTAAATGAGAAAAACATGCAGCCCAGAATACTATATCCAGCTAGGCTATCATTGAAAATAGAAGAAGAGATTAAAAGGTTCCAGGACAAACAACAACTGAAAGAATTTGCAAACACCAAACCAGCTCTACAGGAAATATTGAAAGGGGTCCTCTAAGCAAAGAGAGATCCTACAAGTGGTAGATAAGAAAGGAACAGAGACCATATACAGTAACAGCCACCTTACAGGCAATACAATGGCCCTAAATTCATATCTCTCAATAGTTACCCTGAATGTTAATGGGCTAAATGCCCCTGTCAAAAGACACAGGGTATCAGAATGGATAAAAAAACAAAACCCATCTATATGTTGCCTCCAAGAAACACATTTTAAGCCCGAAGACACCTCCAGACTTAAAGTGAGGGGGTGGAAAAGAATTTACCATTCTAATGGACATCAGAAGAAAGCAGGAGTGGCAATCCTTATATCAGATCAATTAGATTTTAAGCCAAAGACTATAATAAGAGATGAGGAAGGACACTATATCATACTCAAAGGGTCTGTCCAACAAGAAGATTTAACAATTTTAAATATCTATGCCCCCAACGTGGGAGCAGCCAACTATATAAACCAATTAATAACAAAATCAAAGAAACACATCAACAATAATACAATAATAGTAGGGGACTTTAACACTCCCCTCACTGAAATGGACAGATCATCCAAGCAAAAGATCAGCAAGGAAATAAAGGCCTTAAACGACACACTGCACCAGATGGACATCACAGATATATTCAGAACATTTCATCCCAAAGCAACAGAATACACATTCTTCTCTAGTGCACATGGGACATTCTCCAGAATAGATCACATCCTCGGTCCTAAATCAGGACTCAACCGGTATCAAAGATTGGGATCATTCCCTGCATATTTTCAGACCACAATGCTCTAAAGCTAGAACTCAACCACAAAAGGAAGTTTGAAAAGAACCAAAATACATGGAGACTAAACAGCATCCTTCTAAAGAATGAATGGGTCAACCGGGAAATTAAAGAAGAATTGAAAAAAATCATGGAAACAAATGATAATAAAAATACAACGGTTCAAAATTTGTGGGACACAACAAAGGCAGTCCTGAGAGGAAAATATATAGTGGTACAAGCCTTTCTCAAGAAACAAGAGAGGTCTCAGGTACACAATCTAACCCTACACCTAAAGGAGCTGGAGAAAGAACAAGAAAGAAACCCTAAGCCTAGCAGGAGAAGAGAAATCATAAAGATCAGAGCAGAAATCAATGAAATAGAAACCAAAAAAACAATAGAACAAACCAACGAAAGTAGGAGCTGGTTCTTTGAAAGAATTAATAAAATTGATAAACCCCTGGCCCGACTTATTAAAAAGAAAAGAGAAAGGACCCAAATAAATAAAATCATGAATGAAAGAGGAGAGATCACAACTAACACCAAAGAAATACAAACTATTATAAGAACATACTATGAGCAACTCTACGGCAATAAATTTGACAATCTGGAAGAAATGGATGCATTCCTAGAAACATATAAACTACCACAACTGAACCAGGAAGAAATAGAAAGCCTGAACAGACCCATAACCAGTAAGGAGATTGAAACAGTCATTAAAAATCTCCAAACAAACAAAAGCCCAGGGCCAGATGGCTTCCCGGGGGAATTCTACCAAACATTTAAAGAAGAACTAATTCCTATTCTCCTGAAACTGTTCCAAAAAATAGAAATGGAAGGAAAACTTCCAAACTCATTTTATGAGGCCAGCATCACCTTGATCCCAAAACCAGGCAAGGATCCCACCAAAAAAGAGAGCTATAGACCAATATCCTTGATGAACACAGATGCGAAAATACTCAACAAAATACTAGCCAATAGGATTCAACAGTACATTAAAAAGATTATTCACCACGACCAAGTGGGATTTATTCCAGGGCTGCAAGGTTGGTTCAACATCCGCAAATCAGTCAATGTGATACAACACATCAATAAAAGAAAGAACAAGAACCATATGATACTCTCAATAGATGCTGAAAAAGCATTTGACAAAGTACAGCATCCCTTCCTGATCAAAACTCTTCAAAGTGTAGGGATAGAGGGCACATACCTCAATATCATCAAAGCCATCTATGAAAAACCCACCGCAAATATCATTCTCAATGGAGAAAAACTGAAAGCTTTTCCGCTAAGGTCAGGAACACGGCAGGGATGTCCATTATCACCACTGCTATTCAACATAGTACTAGAGGTCCTAGCCTCAGCAATCAGACAACAAAAGGAAATAAAGGCATCCAAATCGGCAAAGAAGAAGTCAAATTATCACTCTTCGCAGATGATATGATACTATATGTGGAAAACCCAAAAGACTCCACTCCAAAACTGCTAGAACTTATACAGGAATTCAGTAAAGTGTCAGGATATAAAATCAATGCACAGAAATCAGCTGCATTTCTCTACACCAACAGCAAGACAGAAGAAAGGGAAATTAAGGAGTCAATCCCATTTACAATTGCACCCAAAACCATAAGATACCTAGGAATAAACCTAACCAAAGAGACACAGAATCTATACTCAGAAAACTATAAAGTACTCATGAAAGAAATTGAGGAAGACACAAAGAAATGGAAAAATGTTCCATGCTCCTGGATTGGAAGAATAAATATTGTGAAAATGTCTATATTACCTAAAGCAATCTACACATTTAATGCAATTCCTATCAAAGTACCATCCATCTTTTTCAAAGAAATGGAACAAATAATTCTAAAATTTATATGGAACCAGAAAAGACCTCGAATAGCTAAAGGGATATTGAAAAAGAAAGCCAATGTTGGTGGCATCACAATCCCGGACTTCAAGCTCTATTACAAAGCTGTCATCATCAAGACAGCATGGTACTGGCACAAAAACAGACCCATAGATCAATGGAACAGAATAGAGAGCCCAGAAATAGACTCTCAACTCTATGGTCAACTAATCTTCGACAAAGCAGGAAAGAATGTCCAATGGAAAAAAGACAGCCTCTTCAATAAATGGTGCTGGGAAAATTGGACAGCCACATGCAGAAAAATGAAATTGGACCATTTCCTTACACCACACACAAAAATAGACTCAAAATGGATGAAGGACCTCAATGTGTGAAAGGAATCCATCAAAATCCTTGAGGAGAACACAGGCAGCAACCTCTTCGACCTCAGCCGCAGCAACATCTTCCTAGGAACAACACAAAAGGCAAGGGAAGCAAGGGAAAAAATGAACTATTGGGATTTCATCAAGATCAAAAGCTTTTGCACAGCAAAGGAAACAGTTAACAAAATCAAAAGACAACTGACAGAATGGGAGAAGATATTTGCAAATGACATATCAGATAAAGGACTAGTGTCCAGAATCTATAAAGAACTTAGCAAACTCAACACCCAAAGAACAAATAATCCAATCAAGAAATGGGCAGAGGACATGAACAGACATTTCTGCAAAGAAGACATCCAGATGGCCAACAGACACATGAAAAAGTGCTCCATATCACTCGGCATCAGGGAAATACAAATCAAAACCACAATGCGATATCACCTCACACCAGTCAGAATGGCTAAAATCAACAAGTCAGGAAATGACAGATGCTGGCGAGGATGCGGAGAAAGGGGAACCCTCCTACACTGTTGGTGGGAATGCAAGCTGGTGCAACCTCTCTGGAAAACAGCATGGAGGTTCCTCAAAATGTTGAAAATAGAACTGCCCTATGACCCAGCAATTGCACTATTGGGTATTTACCCTAAAGATACAAACGTAGTGATCCAAAGGGGCACGTGTACTCGAATGTTTATAGCAGCAATGTCCACAATAGCCAAACTATGGAAAGAACCTAGATGTCCATCAACAGATGAATGGATCAAGAAGATGTGGTATATATACACAATGGAATACTATGCAGCCATCAAAAGAAATGAAATCTTGCCATTTGCGACAACATGGATGGAACTAGAGCACATCATGCTTAGCGAAATAAGTCAAGCGGAGAAAGACAACTATCATATGATCTCCCTGATATGAGGAAGTGGTGATGCAACATGGAGGCTTAAGTGGGTACGAGAAGAATAAATGAAAGAAGATGGGATTGGGAGGGAGACAAACCATAAGTGACTCTTAATCTCACAAAACAAACTGAGGGTTGCTGGGGGGAGGGGGTTTGGGAGAAGGGGGTGGTATTATGGACATTGGGGAGGGTATGTGTTTTGGTGAGTGCTGTGAAGTGTGTAAACCTGGTGATTCGCAGACCTGTACCCCTGGGGATAAAAATATATGTTTAGAAAAAATAAAAAATTATATTAAAAAAAAAAAGATATGATATATGATATATAATTATATTATAACATGATCAGATTAACATGGTTAATCTGAGAAAACATTTGGATCATGAATGACATAGGGTGATCTATCAAACCTAAAACTTTCTTATAAATTGGGGCACCTGGGTGGCTCAGTTGGCTGAGTTACCGACTCTTGATTTCAGCTCAGGTCATGGTCTCAGGGTCCCGGGATCGAGTCCCATGTGGGGCGCCGAGCCCAGTGGTGGGCCTGCTTGAGAGATCCTCTCTCTTTCTCTCCCTCATGCTCTCTCTCTAAAATAAATAAACCGTTAAAAAAAAAAAAGCATTCGCACAGGTTTCGCTGAGTTGGAAAATGGAGATGGAGAAAAGCTCACATAAAACAATCCCATTTCTGTAAATCATGCTCGATATGGAGGCGTCAGTGTTCACAAAGCTGGGTGCACTGATTGTAGATGATTTGGGTCTAAGGAACCAAACGTGGAAGGACAGATGCTAGCTCAGTAACATGCTGGCCTGGGGGGATGGCCGGCAGCCACGTGGAGGGACGGAAGCCTGACAACAATCCAACCCATCTGAGGGGTCTACCTGCCTCAAAATAACATGCTCCTTATTCGCTGACCTAAGTCCCCAGATCCACAGCAGACAGACCCCTGGCCTTGGGGCGAGAAGGTCCCAAACGTGCCCAGTCACCTGTTCAAAGCCACATCCACCTTCCAAAGAGTCAAGCAAGTTTTCTGGCAAATCTTTTTCTTTCTTAGGTCACAGGACAGATTTTACTAACCTCCCTTTGTGTGTCTGTGGGCTTTGGCCTCCCTTTGCAGAACAATAGGGCATTCCTGCATATCAGCAAACAGGCACTAGACCCCTGAGGAACAGCCCCTGAGCACAGAGATAGGGTTTGTGGCAGGCACCAAGGAGTCAGCCCAGGATGGAGCAGACCACCTCCTCCCTTTAGCGACCCACTCTTAACCCCTCTGCAAATCCCTGGGCCAGGCAGAAACTCAGCAGCTGGCTTTTGCACAAGAGTCCACCTTCTCCCCAAGTTCCTGGCCTCAAATTAAATTAAGTTCAAATTCCTTTCCAATCCAAATTTATCTCTCGAGTACTGGTCTTTCCAGCAAGCGACAGGCACTGAGCTAGGAGTTCAGTAACAGGAGAAAGGAGCAAGAGGAAACCAATCCCAACAGAGTCCCTGCCCCAAAAAGTCTTTATTCAGAGGCGCCATGACACATTTGCGAAAGCGTGCCTCTGTTTCCACACACCTGTAAAAATTAAGAAGCTGGTGATGGGGATGGAGGAGGGCACTTGTGAGGAGCCCGGGTGACACAGGGAAGTGCTGAATCCCTGAACTGCATACCTGAAGCTCATACTACACGGTGTGTAAGTGACTGGCACTAAAATTTTTAAAAGTTAAATTTAAAAATCAAGTTAATTATTTAGTGAATTAAGTCAAAAACGAACTAAAAGGCATACATGACTGGCACTTTCCCTGCCTTCAGGAGAGGCACATTCTAGACTGGGCCCATTGGACAAGCTGCAGTTCCCTGCTCCGTTGACCTTGCGTGTAGCACTCTTACCGTGACAAGGATCTGTGGTGTGTGTTTCTTGGACAAATCAATGATATCCACTCCATTATAGTAGAGATTTTCGAAGCAGCCGTGAAAGTCTTTTTGTGGGAATGCCACTGATTTTCCATGTCCAGGAATCCCCCCAAAGCTGATCTTAGAAAGAAAAAAATGACATAAATAATATTGTTTAATGATTTTCTGATTGTCTGCCTAAAACACAGATGCTCAGCGGGTATAGCATAATTGCCTTCAATCTATCTGGCATTATTTTAACATTATCATGTTAATTTCAGGTGAATTTTTAGATGTAGATATACCGGTTCTTTCTTTATTACATTTATATAAGTAGGTTAAATACCCCTTCTCGCAATTTACTACTCAAAGGGCTGTGTCACTTCAGCTGACGGGGAAAGGTGTATGTTCATTTCCATGGTCACTCTTGATCTGGGTGACAAGGCAGCTGACCATGATGACATTCTACTTTACAAACCTTCCTAGAACCCAGCTTCAGGGTCCGAGTCTTTGTCAGGACACTGCTGATGGGTTAGAATGATGAAGGCATCGATAATCTCATTCAGGACCAGGCTCTGCAGCTGGCGTCCTCGGCTGAGGCCACTTAACACTAAATGAATGTTGAAATCATTCCCTTTGCTCTGATAGATGTGCTGAGCAGAACTGGCAGAACAAAAGGTATTCTCCAGTGCTGGTTACATACATGCGGGCTACACGCTGGGGATGTGTTAAGCCTTTAAATGTCCCAAGAAATGGTACTTTGAATCGCCTGACTTTGGCCCTCTCATTCCTCAAAAAAGCAGGTTGGAATGTATGGTGATTTCTTCTCCAAGCACCCTAGACTGCTAATTCTGCTTACGATCGGTTTAAAACACAGACATCTCCAAGGGAACGGGTCACAGCCAATACCAGAGGTAACATGGAAAGCCGTCCAGAATTGTGTATTTTACTGTACCCCCTGTCATACTGATAGCTCTTCATCTACACACTTTCCGAATTCAACGACTACTTCCTCCCAGGGGAGAACTCACACCTATGAGTGACACAACATCTCAACAATGCACGTGGGTCTCCTGCTGGGCCGATGTCACCCGTAGGAAACGTTTCACCAGAATTCCAAATTACTAGCAAAGGGAATTTCTCTGCATAGCGGTATTTTCTTAAAAGGTTATGTTGCATTTAAATAACAAAATCTGTAATACTTGAAAAGAAATGTTCACACCTTATAATCAAGATCCAAGTAGTCGCACTCGCCCTCAGCCTGGAAATGCTGACTGTGCCTGTCCACAGTGAAGTGGACATGCGTGTTCCCGAGCTCGATGAGGACAGAATGCCAGTGCTCGTCATCCAGCAGGCTGCCCAGGGTTAGGGTTGCATGGGCGCCAGGGGAGGGCAGGTTAGCACGGCCTACAAGGACAGGTGAAGCAAATGAACCGCCCCATCCAACCCAGTACCATGGCTGCCATGTGGGAGGCCAACTCAGCACTGTGGCTACCTTGTGGGAGGTCAACATGTCCCCCAGTCACTTTCCTGGCACACTTCTATCTGGAGAGCTGGACAACTGCCTTTACCTCAGCCTCATGTACAACCTTCTCTCACTTGGGAATGATTTCTTCTACCTTACTTGTGTTTATTATTATTATTGCATTTTCATTTTTCTTGGAAGTATCTTCTTCCAAGAACCTCACGAAGAGCACCGCCTCACGGGTTGGGGATCCACCCCTTGTCTTTACTATATTACCAGGTTGTTTACTGAACATGTGCAAATGGCCTTACACACTAATTGACCTATAAAACTTGTTACAGTAAAGTACATTCGGGATACATGCATGTTCTCCGTAGTACACCTCAACTGTGGAGCGACCACACTTCCATTTGCCTAGACCGTTCTGGGTCACACTTCTTGCTCCAGAGTAATTATTTCTAGGGTCTTCTTTCTTTCTCAAAATGTTCTGGTTTCAGGATAAATTAGCTACTTAACTGTGAAAAACTAAGCATAAAAAGATACATCCATCTAAAGAGGCATATTTTTGAAAACACCCACTGGGAAATTTTTACCTGAATTAAGCAATAAGATGAGCTTTCCTCTAACTAACTGCAGGGTGACGTGTTTGCTGTTTTGTCCTTCTCTGTGGAGTAGAATCCCGTCAGTCTGCCTGGTTTTAAATTTCAAAGAAATAACATCTTTGGCTGGACTCACAGATTTCCGATTAAACGTGTATAGCAAGGAGCTTTTCCCATCAAAGTTAACCATCTCGGATCCTACAGCAGGAGACATTAGAAAATAATCAAAGTAATCAAAAATAATCTTCATTCAGGCAAGTTGACACACGCACACACACACATAATTATCTCTGGTCTGTTTAGTGCAGAGGGGATGGTGCTGCCCATCCTCCCTGATACCTATAGCTGAGATCCCTAACCTCCACTCTTTTTCTTTTCTGACATTTTCCCTAACATGTATCAGCTAGAAATACTTCTGTTGACTAAGCCCAATTGCTTCTGCCTTTGTACCGGCCACTTCTCATCCTGTAAACAACGAAGATCGGTAAAACAGTTGAAGTCACTCCCCACAGCAGCATGAAGCTGTCATTGTCCTCAACTCTCCAGTAGTCTTATTTTTCCCACTATCAAGGTCACTTGCATTCTCTTTATTGAAAAAGTTATATTTTCTCATTAATGTAAAAAGAACACTGGTCAAAGAGACCAAAGACAGAACAGGGGATACACAAGGGGATTCATACTAACTGCCCAGAAGAATCTCTCATATTCCTCATATTTCATAAGTAAAAAGACAAGATGTTACTGTCCTTAAAAAGTTAAAAACCATATGATTTTACTCACATGAGGAATCCAAAACCAAAACAAAAAAATGAATAAGCAAACAGAAAGCAGAACCAGACCTATAAATGCAGAGAACAAACCGGTGGCTATTAAAGGGATGGTGTGGGAGATGGATAAAGGGAGGGATGCGGAACGGCAGGTTCTGGCATCTGGTCATGGAGTGAGTGAATAAGTCACGGTGTGAAAGGTACGGCCAGGAAAATAGTCAACGATATTCTAATCGAGTTGTATGGGGACACGTGACAGCTATGCTGGTGGTGAACATCGTACAACCCGTAAAATCATCAAATCACCATGTTGTACACCTGACGCTAATGTAACATTGTGTGTACGTTGCACTCAAATTTTTGAAAAAGAGGTTTTTTCAAATGTGTGTGTGCAATAAATGAAGGTGCAAGAGGAAGCCAAAGAAACAGGAAGCTGATGTCTTCTGAGCCAGTGATACAATGTTGGGTTATTTAACCTCACAAAAGCGTGGGACCAATGTACATAGGACCTGCATTTCATTCAGACGAACTAAAATATTTACAGCAAACCCTTTACATTCACTACTCTAAGGAATCCTTTATTTCATGCAGCCACCTTTTGAAAATTCAGGAGTTTGATTCCGGTTCCCATACATGGTGGAAAATATATAAACACAGCAGTGTGTCTAAAAATCATGGAAACAAGCAATTATTCCCCATTGCATAGTTAAATGAACATCTGATAAAAACATATCCCTTTGTCAAATTTAAATGATGTCCCTTCTGCAGTTAGTGAAGAAGAAATGTTTGTTCCACAAATGATTTTATCAGGCATCTTTTGACCAGATCAGGTTTGTCCCCAGCTTCCCTGTTGCCACTATAGCTTTGTAAGAGTAACATTGGTCTTCTAAGGATGAGGACGTCCTTTTGTGTTGGGTGAACACAGAATCCGACCCCATCCCAGAACTGCGACTCTACTGGCCTGGGGTGAGACCTAAGAGTCTGTTTTTCTAACATGTCCCCTAGCGATGTTGACAATGCTGATGCCGCTGGTCTGGTAACTACATATGAGAACCACTGCTCTACAGAACCTAGATTATATTTCCTGGAACATTCCCCTGAGGCAAAATGGAGTAGTGAAAAATTTATTGGATTTATAGAAACACAAAAGAATGGACTGAAAATCCTTTTGTTATAATGTTTTCATTTCCTCTCCACTGAGATCCCTAACACTCATACCTAGAACAATCAACCACAAGCTAATCATCACATTCTATCTTACGAGGCACATTTAACGTGGTTTGACAGGTTCTCTAAGCCTAGAAGGAGACTGAGTTATAATCTAGAAAGGTCATCAATGGAGTAAAACAAAACCACTTCAAACAACATATCTTGTAGTAGTCCTGGTGATTTCACTAAAATCTTAAATGGTAACAAACGTACGCTCAGTGGAGAGGAGTTAAAACAGCACAGATAAAAATGAGGAATTGCTTTCAGAAGTCTGGAATGTGAGGCTGCTTTCTCTTCATCTGAAATGACCCACATCACTCTGCAGCCTGTACAGCCCATGAGCTAATTTTTAAACGTTTGTTAAAAAACAAAAAAATGAAGGATTGTGGCAGAGAGTACAGGTTCCCACAGACCTAAAATGTGTGCTGTCTGGCACTTTACAGACACCTGTCATCCCGCACTCAGTGCCATTAGCCAGTGATCCTTTCTGAGCCAGATTCCTGACTGCTTACAGGTGGCCGTGATAAGAACCAGCTCACCGCAAGACATGTGGCGATCCGTCTTTGATTTAAATATTAAAAACCCTATTTTAGATGGGAAATCAAAAAATTTAATTATTTTTGTTGATCTACCTGTTGCATAATTCAATACACTTCGTTTGTGGCTTTTCATGAATCTATATTTATGAGGTCAAAAAATAGGTAAATATTATGGCTCCTGTGGAATAATAATACAGACCATCTTCTGTAGCTTCAGACCCTGCCTTGGCAGGGATTTGGCTTTGGATAATACAGCTTTGTTACTAAAAGACCATCTTCCCCATATTCCCTTCCTCCCCAACCCCCACACTGCCCTGACTTAATTTCCATTTGTTCCCTCAAGTACACTCTATTTTCATTTAACATGGGTATAGCACCCACTAGGTGCTGGGATAAAACCCAAGAGGACAGACATGGCTTGGCCTTCCCAGAGCTGACAGTGCTCCCCTCACCTTCTCACTTCAGCTATCATGAAAAGAACACATTTCAGCAGGAGTAGCCCAATCTTACTGCAGGCTGCTTAGGAAACTAGAGATAAGGAAGCTCACAGTCAGGAAGGAGGAAGTGGAGCACGGGGGGAGGTCTTCTCTGGGGAAGTGTCTGGAAAGAAAGAGGGCAAGACCTTCCCAATCATATGGCATGTGTCACACGCAATTTACAGGTAGGCACCCAAAAGCAGCCAACACGGTTCAAACAACGGGCCATACTGTTGATCAAGAAGCCCCTCATGACAAACGTGAAGCCCACATGATAAGTAAGAGTGTGCCCTGTCACAAGGACGACTTACAACGGAAATGTGTGCACTGGAAACTCAGTTTCAGGCCTCGTCAAAGAGAATCAATTCTACAGAACTTTGTTCACTTACAAACATTCATGAATCAGTCTGAATATCTGAAAACAAATGGACATGTCACTAAACATAAAATGACATTTTTAAACATGTGTCACTCATACACCATTTTTAAAGGCAATAGATTTTTTTCAAAGATTTTATTTATTTGACAGACGGAGATCACAAGCAGGCAGAGAGGCAGACAGAGAGAGAAGGGGAAGCAGGCTTCCCGCTGAGCAGGGAGCCCGATGCGGGGCTCGATCCCAGGACTCTGGGATCATGACCTGAGCCAAAAGCAGAGGTTTAACCCACTGAGTCACCCTGGTGCCCCAAGGCAATAGATTTTTTTAAAAAATTAAACCAAAACATCATATTGTGGGACAGAGAAGACTTAGCTCAGTGAGTTTGCAGCGGCTAACTCTCCAAGCATGGATGGGGGACAGCCCATCTGTAGAAGTAGGGGTTCCCTCACCTTCATACCCATGTTGGTGATAGCATCAAAATATAGCCCCAGTTAAGAAAACTAATAATTATAAATTGAAATCACATAAATTGGAAAAACACTTCGTATTATCAATGAAGTATCATATCACATTTTCCACTTTGGAATGTAGGTTCTGCACTCTTGCAATGGACAAAACTACTGGTTCTCATTCTGATTCATAATAAGTGATCTCCATCTCAAGTACCCCAATAATTTAATTAGTTGAATTACATACGAACACATTTTTCAGGAGCCTTCTTGCTAAAGTTAAGTGTGATGCTAAGGGGTATTTTAATGCATTATTTTGGAGTTTTTATTCAAATAAAAATATGTTAGAGTTGGCTATTTGTATTAATTATGGACATTTAAATTTTTATAATATTTATATTACATATATTTATATTTATAGAAATATATAAATATCAAGGATGTTTTGAGGTTGCTAAACAAAACCTATAAATTTCTGCTGTAATAGTCAGTACATTTTTAAAACAAACACAATATTTTAATTTTTTTTAACTAGGCTCATGTGAAACTTGAACTCATGAACCTGAGAGAGCTGAGCTGAGATCAAGAGTCAGATGCTTAACTGACTAAGCCCCCCAGATGCCCCAGATAAAAACAATGTTTTAAAATGGCCAATTACATGTTTTACTCCCAGTTTTATTTTCATGCCTGACCTGACACAGGAACTGCCTACATAGTCCATATTCCCAAGGACTCATACACTCCTTTCCTCCCTCTTCTCTCCTTCTGTCCTCCCCTTATTCTCTCTCTCTTCCCTTATTCAGACAAACAACACACTCATGAACACACGACGACACTACACCACCACAGGATGGGACTAGTACAAGCTCAAGGCAATGCTTGAGAAGACACAAACCATGAACACAGGAGTCAAAGCAGAAAAGAAGGAGCAGAAGTTGCCCCAGGGAAGAATAACAGTCAAGAAAGAAATGAAGGGGGATGTGGGGCCAGTGTCGGTGTCTGTGGCTTACAGAGACCTACGTCGAGGATGTCAACGTGAAACTGATCAGAGTGTGTAAATGTTACTGAAAATTTAAGCAAGCAGAGGACACCCGAACGGAAACCTTTTCAGAGTGGAATACAAAGCCTAGAACAAGTTCATGGGGAATATAGCTCCGGACATTCCCCTTCCTCGGAGCTGCTGGAGGGGGCATGGGACTCTAAGAAGACTTCACACACACACTCCATGTGCAGTCTAGGAGCTGGGGGAAGGGGGATTTCCAGGTAGAGAACGTGTGTGTGCCACCCCAGGAAGCCATGAAGAATGCCTGGTGTTCGTAGGAACAGCAAATATGATTGTAATTGGAGTTTAAAGAAGTGAAACCAGAGAGAGAAGCTGCATCTAAGAGACATTATATGCCACGATAAGCAATCTGGACAGAGCAGTGAGACTAGAAATGGGGAGGGGGGCAATGATGAACACTTGGGGCTATAAATCATATCGTATACAATTACTGTCAAAAACAAAGGGCAAAGCTCTATGCTTGAACAATTGCTCTTATTAATAGTAAGAATGAAGACAAGACAGAAGCTCCACTAGTAAACCACGGCTGCCGTGTAGTTTTGCGAGTCACTGTGACTGTTATTGGTCCATGGTTTTAGGCTAGGAGGCCCCCATGGCGCATAGCTCGTGTTTGCTGACTTTAGGGTGCACTCAGGTCCTTCCTGGGACTAGGCCCGCAGCTTTGATCTCCCTGGGACTGACCTCTCCCCCAAGGAGGTGGTACCGCCTCATGAAGAACATCAGGCTAACGGCAAATCACCATCAAAGACCTTGCTTGTTCTGCTTTGAAGTCAGTAAACCTGAAGGACTAATGGGAGGAAGGAGAAGCTGATTTTATGGGATCAAAGAGAAAACGGAGTATCGGGTGCCCCAGCTGTTTGCAGGAGTAAACACGTTCACAGATCTCAGACACAAAAGGAGGGAAGGTGATGGCCCGTGGAAAGAGGGGGGAAAGGGCGGACAGCATCACGAAACCATCTCCACTGAATGTTGCATGGAAGGGCCAACACAGAGGCAGGGGTTGGAAATGGAGTGAAAGCAGAGCCTGTCAGAGCTCAGGAAGATAGTGGAGCTGAGGCCAAAGGGGACGCTTGAATCTAGGACGGGGTCACTTCTGGGACAGTGATCCCCACATCCAGAAGGTCTCCCGGCCCGTGGGATCAGCAAAGGGGCGATGGTATCCTTGCTTTGCAGCAGCTCCCTCTGCCCAACAGTGCCCACACCCTCCCAGACCCCGAGACCACAGAAGCCCAGAGTCCCAGAGCCACCGGCTGCATGTTCCTGCCTTCCTCACTCCAGAAGCCCCTCCCTCCCCCAGCTCACTCTGCAAGCCCTTCACTCAGAAAACTGACTGGCTGCCCTCCTCCCTAGGCCCCAGGATCGTGTTCCAATATTTCACATTTGTTTTGTACAATTTTATGACAATCTCCTTACAAAGAAAACCAATCATTTTAGAAGGGCCCCCTACATCCAGTCCCTAACACAATTCTTTGCAAATAGCAAGTGTCCGATAAATTCTGACATGGCATGTGAGGGAACAAAGAAATGAAAGCCTGCATAATATAGTAGTTATGAGAACCAAATTTGGGGGGAAAGACAGTTTTTAAATCCTAGGTCCAGTATGGAATAGCTCTCGCAAACATCTCCATGTCTCCATGGTCAAGTTCTCCCTCGAGGCCATACCAGATCCATCTGGCCGGTCTGGTTGTTGAATGAGAAAATGTCTGCTAGCAAGGATCTGACATATTAAACATTGTGCCTGTGACAGATCTCACTGACACTTTTCGGCAAAGCTAATGCTCTGCTCAGGTATGAAATGAAGTGTGACCAAAAACCCAGCCTCCCACAATGTTCCCAGCCAACATACTCTTTGGGCTATTCTTCAGTTTTCTAGAAATTTTTCATTAATATTTTTTTTTTTTGTGCTCATTTAAAAAATTCCAACATATTCCAAATCATCAAAATGGCAACGGTAGAGTCGATTTCCCCACAGACGTCACTGAATGTGTTTCTGCTTGTGTTGACGCTCACACTGGCTGTGACTTTTGTCCCTCTGCACATCAGTGGGGAAAAGAGGGAAGGCACAACACATAAGTGATGTTCAAGCAAAGATTCACGTCGAGAATGTGGGGATTTGAACAGCGAATATGGGAGAAGCCCAGAGTCATTTTGGGTTATGGGGAAAACAAGATCACCGGCTGTCCCCTTCGTCCCCACACCAGGGTCACCTCAGTGCCTAAGAACGGCACCATCCATCACAGTGAATTGCTGTGGTTGACTTGGACCTCGTTGTTTGGATGACACACCCACTCTAAAACAGGTACCCCGCTCTCTCCTGGGACTCTCAGATTCCGAGGCTCAGTTCAGGTCCACCTCTATGTTCACCTAAAGTAACTAAAGACAGCAGTATCCAGGCTTTCCACACAGACACACAGAGATACCTAAAAAGTTAGAAACAAGTCAAGCTCGGTTTTCAGCCTGGCCATGAGAGCATGTCCCCTCTGTCACTGATTTTGGGGCGGGGAGAGGGGTAAACAGCACTTACGGTATGTGCATCCGTACACTTCTATCCTCATCCCAATCCTGCCCTTGGGGCTCCAGGCTAAGGGGAGGAAGCGCAGGAACCTGGCTTCAAGGGGAGGCTGCAGTTGGTAATGCACCACGCTGTCCGCGTTTGTGTTTCCTGCAAAACCCTGGGAGAGAATGGAGAAAGGATCAGTGTGTCTGCAGAACTCGGAGCCCCTAGCTCTTCTCCTGTGGGTTTCGGACAGAGGCTTCACTCTGTTCTTATGCAAAAGCCTGCTGAGTGAAATAAGTCAAGCAGAGAGAGTCAATTATCACATGGTCTCACTTATTTGTGGAGCATAACAAATAGCATGGAGGACATGGGGAGATGGAGAGGAGAAGGGAGTTGAGGGAAACTGGAAGGGGAGGTGAACCATGAGAGACTATGGACTCTGAAAAACAATCTGAGTGTTTTGAAGGAGCCGGAGGTGGGACGTCAGGGTACCAGGTGGTGGGGTATTATAGAGGGTGAGGATTACTTGGAGCACTGGGTGTGGTGCAAAAATAATGAATACTGCTATGCTGAAAATAAATAAAAAATAAATTAAAAAAAAAAAAAGGAAAAGCCTGCCTGCTTCATAGAAAGTCTGCTAATGTTTAACAGGGATGTGACCACATTTCCTCAGGGCCTGGATTAGTCACCATTGTTCTAAGCTTTCCTTATTTGCAGGGTGATTTACATTTCAGTGGCACCAATAAGCTGGCTGGAATCCTGCCACCCCTGAAGGCTTGCTCTTCCCCTAAAGCCTTTGCCTCATTCCTAAGCAGCAAAGACGTTTTCTTGCAGCCCACATCCAAGGCTGCAAGGCTGTAAATCTACCTCAATGCTATCAGTTCTTTGGAACTTCCCATCAAGCACGATGTTAACTTGCCATCCATGCAGGAAGAACCCTCAACTCGGGTCCAGTGAACTCTGAAGGTTGAGGAGCTGTTACGTGAGATAATACCTGACAATCATGTTCCCACACCTGCCTGGAGGTAGGCGGTCCACGAGCACCAGCCACAGTGGCCACAGCCTTGGCTGCCATTTTGGTTATGGTGGGCGCATCTGGCAGAGGCTCCTCATCTGTCCAACTCTGCATCCCGTTCCTTAAACTCTGACTCAGGTTCAAGACCTGAGACATGCAGATCCCTGTTGGCTCCCGCATTCACTGTGATGCCAAGGTTACAATTCAACCTCAGAACTGAAGTCCATGTTTATCTGAGGGTAACTGACAAAAACTAGAAAAGGTATTTGAACAAATTGTTTTATTTTCCTTGGATATCATTACTTCCTTCTGAAGCACTTTGTCCGTGGAAGATAAAATCTGGACACTGTCATTCAGACTGTGTGATGACAATGCCATATAGCAAAAGGAATTTCTAGTGCTATTTTAATGGAATTTAGACAGAATACTATTTAAGGAATATTTCAAGTGTCAATAATGTCTTAATAGTCTATGAAAATAAGAGATTCAGAAGGCACTCTTTAAAACTTCTGAGAATCTGTATATGAAGCATTTGTCACACACGATTTTAATTACATTCAGATATTGGAACATATATATGTATGTGTGCACAGCTCTGTGACCATGTTAATTTGTTCTAATTTTTAGGAATCACGTTATTTTTGTCTTACATAGAACTATCACCAGTCTCTTTGTATACAAATCAATCATGCGTTTCTTTTTTTTTAAGGTTTTTAAAAATTTTTAATTAACATATAATGAATTATTAGCCCCAGGGGTACATGTCTGTGAATCACCAGGTTTACACACTTCACCGCACTCAAATAACACATACACTCCCCAAAGTCCATAACATAATTAAGATTTTCAAAACAACCCTAGTTTTCTTTTTTAAATGTTTACCATATTCACATCAGCATCGTATTTCTTTGAGTTTTTATAGAATAACGAAATTCATCTAAATGCTACTGTATTTTTGAATTGTGATAAAATTATTTTGTCAAATCAATAATGGTATTTATTTCCATTTCCATCCTAAAAGTAACACATGCTCATTACTGAACATATTACAAATCAAAAAAGTAATTTCTGTTTGTGTATATGTGTACCACATAATTTCTAAGTAACATCCCAGGGAACTCATTTTTGTGACCTGATAGTGTATTTTCAAAACTGTAGTATCTAGAATAAATGTATGCATCTATGAGTGTTAAATAATAAGAAAGTTGAGGAAAATTTATAAATATTGTAACCTCTTTTATTGACCTCTTTATCTCTTTATCATTATGTAATGCCCTTCTTTTATTGCAGTCTTTGTTTTAAATTCTATTTTGTCTGATATAAGTACAGCTACACCAGCTTTGTTGTTGTTGTTGTTGTTGTTTGGCTTCTGTGTGCATGTCATGACTTTCTGTTTGCATTTCCTTGGATCTGAAATGAGCTTCTTATAAGCAACATATGGATGAGTCTTATTTATTTATGCTTTCCGTACCTCTGTCTTTTAATTAGAGATCTTAGTCCATATATATTTAAACTAATTATGGATAGGTATGCAATTACTATAATTTTGTTTACTTATTTTTTGGCTGTTTTTTAAATTTTTTTTATTTTTTATAAACATATAATGTATTTTTATCCCAGGGGTACAGGTCTGTGAATCACCAGGTTTACACACTTCACAGTACTCACCACAGCACATACCCTCCCCAATAGCCATAACCCAACCACCCTCTCCCAAACTCCCTCCCCCCAGCAACCCTCAGTTTGTTTTATGAGATTAAGAGTCACTTATGGTTTGTCTCCCTCCCAATCCCATCTTGTTTCATTCATTCTTCTCCTTAACCCCCCATGTTGCATCCCCACTTCCTCATATCAGGGAGATCATATAACAGTTGTCTTTCTCCAATTGACTTATTTCACTAAGCATGATACCCTCTAGTTCCATCCACGTCATCGCAAATGGCAAGATTTCATTTCTTTTGATGGCTGCATAGTATTCCATTGTGTATATATACCACACCTTGATCCATTCATCAGTTGATGGACATCTAGGCTCTTTCCATAGTTTGGCTATTGTAGATATTGCTGCTATAAACATTCGGGTGCACATGCCCCTTCGGATCACTACATTTGTAACTTTAGGGTAAATACCCAGTAGTACAATTGCTGGGTCATAGGGTAGAGAACTTCCAATCATGTGTTTCTTTAAAGACACAGAAGTTAAATGAAATGACTTTGGCACAAGATGGATCCCTATTAGCAGGTCACTCTCACTTTCGTGGCTCATTACTGAAATGATCTCATATATGTTGGTGAAGCTAGTGTTTATCTCTTAAGAGGTGGTGTGATCTGTTCCTTGCCATATGTACTTTTGCTTTGGTTTTCCAGAACAGATCTGGGTGAACAGGCCACACAGCCTTGCAGACACAAAGGCCCACTCTGTGTTCTAGTAAGTGGGAAGATGAACAAAGGCCCACTCTGTGCTCTAGTAAGTGAGAAGATGAAAACCCCATCTTCCCTATCTCTCGTGACAGGAGTAACCTTGGGGAAGCCAGCATTTTCATGTGTAAAGTAAGAACAAGAAAACCTCTCTTAGAATTTTGATGAGTTAGTGGGAGGAGTTCCATGGGCCTGTCTTTCTGGCATCCCTCTTGGCTCGCTGGCACTAAGAAACACACCAACGAGACTCTCCCCACGACTGATCACAGGGACACTTCATCTGGACACGGACTCAACATCCGGCATCATGTTGAATCCTTTGTCCACTATTAGGAGCAGACGATGTCTGATGAAGTCTTCCGTTTCCACGTTAGTTAGGTTGAAGGTAACCCGAGTCCACAGCTTGGGCTCCACTCACATGCTAGAAACATGTTTCCGAGATAATTTGTTTTAGGAGTCGGTGGATTTTCTAAAAAGCTGCCAACTCTGCGCTGATTTAGTTAGCAGTCACGTTAGTAGACTCTAAATCCGGAGAAGGTATCATTGGGAGACTCCCTTGGAGCCATGGTCTCAGTTGTAAACTGAGTCATCACAATTCCGCATTGGGGTCAACAAATGACCTTCAAGATGCCTATTATGTATTTGTAATTTCAGGTTTGAAATGTCTGTGTCATAAGTTTGGCTTTTATACGAATGCCTTCTTTCCAAACACAAGCGGTGTTGCCTATAGAAACAGGTCTTGGTGATTTTAAAAATAAATAAATATTAAGCCTCTACTGCAGGACCCTAGGAAATCTGAACTTCATTATTCACACACCACTATTCATTTAAGACCTCTGAAGTAGGAGGAAGGAAGTTGCTGGGATCAAGAGAGAGCGCAAGAATCCCCAAGCTCTACTTCTGGCCATTTTAATTATGGGGCCATGATGGTCTTGGACAAGATGCTTAAATCTCCCCACATCTCAGCTTCTTTATGAGCAATGGGGGAATAATAATAATTACTGTTACTATTAAAAATAATATTTTGTCTCCATTATTTCCAGAGGTTCACCGACCATGAAAGGACGTACTAAAATTATTTCCTATAGTTAGACCACATCAAAATTGTAGTCAGGTGCTTTAAAGTAAGTGGTCTTGTTATGAATTATTTTTAATATTTGAGTGAATTAGAAAGTACCATAACATTTACACATAGATAAATCAAGGAAATCCTCCTCCTGTCATTTTACTGAGCGAGTTGGACTGGGATGTCAGAAGTATGACCCGGAAGGAGGGCCTGACCCCTTAAATGTCAGTCAGCCAGTTGCCTCATGCGAGGTGAGCACTAGAGTTTAACTCGTGCGGATGAGTTGACTTCAACAGTGTCCTGGAAAGTGAACAAATAATCTCCGTTCTCACTTAAAACAACCAGACAGGCACCTGATGTGCATCTTCTGATGTGACAATCTCAGTGTGTCGCAAAAAAATGTGCACTTAGTTAAGCATTTCCTAGTTTCTTTCATGGATTCAGTGGAAGCAAGTCACACAGTCAAACCAGTGACCAAGCAAAAAGAGACGACCATGTCTCTGGGTCCCAGCACCTTCCTCTACCTGGAGAGGGAACCCACCCCATGACTGAGCACAGCTACACCTCCCAGAAACCCATAGCACCTGGCGCTGGACTCATCCACATCCTGGGGCCAAAGCAGGTACAGGAAAGAGGGTCCCTAATGCTGCTTTTCATTAACATGCTTCTGTAATCTCAGCTGTATAAAAGGATAATATAAACATTACCAAAATATTATTAAAATGAAGTATTTTTAAAACACATTGAGAAGTTGTAGGCCTTTACTGCTTAGTTTTACCTTCTGCTTGAAATACGAACCCAGCAGACAAGACAAGACAGGTCTGACTCTGCAGAAAAACCAGTAGGGTTTCTCAACGCTCCTCCCTTCCCTATCTTCTTACGTGATGGGGAGAAATACATTTTATAAGCTATCTGGAAGGCCCACTGGTGTTGGCAAAGAGGTTGAAAGTAGAGAAAAAGCCAGAAAAAATATTTCTAATAGCAAAAAGTTCATATTTTAAAAGCAACGTAATGTTACTGAAAACAATACCAGAACATCACAAAAAAGGTGTGTGGTTTGATACGTGGCACAAGCTTATTTTCTGGAAACCGAATTAGCTTTCAGTATTTGAAGAGTGACACCAAAGAACAAAAGGAGGTCTTATTAGTGTTATAAGAAATGCCTCAAATGAGTGTTTAATAGTGTGCCTCTCCTATCAGCAACTTGAAGGAATTAAATAAGTTAATTGAATGAGAAGAATTAAATATATAACTTGACTTAAATATAAACTTGACTCCAGGCACAGTTTTGGGGCATTCTTTTTTTTTTTTTAAAGATTTTATTTATTTATTTGACAGAGAGAGATCACAAGTAGACAGAAAGGCAGGCAGAGAGAGAGAGAGAGGGAAGCAGGCTCCCCACTGAGCAGAGAGCCTGATGCGGGACTCAATCCCAGGACCCTGAGATCATGACCTGAGCTGAAGGCCGTGGCTTAACCCACTGAGCCACCCAGGCACCCAGTTTTGGGGCATTCTTTAACAACTCAGATTATTGGCAAAATAGCACGATCCTCTTAGCCTCCTGCATATGTTCAAAATAATGATATATCAAATGGGTTATTTGTACAAAATTTAGAAGATTTCTTATCAAGAAGTACCCGTGACTAGAAGAGATACCATATGTATTTAATTCAACATTAAAATACTTTATAAAGTAGGGAACCTAGGGTGCCTGGGTGGCTCAGTGGGTTAAAGCCTCTGCCTTTGGCTCAGGTCATGATCCCAGGGTCCTAGGATGGAGCCCCGCAGGGAGCCTGCTTCCTCCTCTTTCTCTGCCTGCCTCTCTGCCTACTTGTGATCTCTGTCAAATAAATAAATCTTTAAAAAATCTTTAAAGTAGGGGACCCATATAACTTGCTGTGATGGGCTAAATTTTTCCCCCACCCCTAATTCATATGTGGAAGCTTGAACCCCCATAGTTCCAAATGTGACTGTTTGGAGACAGGGTCTATAAAGAGGTGATCAAGGTAAAATGAGGCCATTGGAATGAGTCCTGATCCAACGAGCCTGGGTCGTTACAAGAGGAAATCTGGACGCACAGAGACCCCAGGGAACCTGCGCATGGAGAGAAGACCCCGAGAGTACCAGGGAGATGTCACATGTAAACTGCAGCACAGTAAATTGCAGGGGAGGGGGATTTCACACCAGCATTAGACGTCTTGAACAAAACTCCCCATTTTTAAATAACTTCTGAGGAAGACTGAATACCACTGAGAAACTAAAAAAATTACTTCTGAAACCTTCTCTGCAGCTTCCTATTTCTTTCAAGAGGTTAACTGCCAGGTGCCTGGCCAGCTCAGGCAGAGGAGCATGCAACTCTTGATCTCAGGGTCTTGAGTTCAAGCCCCACTTGGGGTTTATTAAATAAGTTACTCAGTAAATAAACTTTAAATAAATATATATTTTTAAGAGGCAAATGGCCTGTTTTAAATATTTTGTTTATTTATTTGACAGACAGAGATCACAAGTAGGCAGAGAAGCAGGCAGAAAGAGAGGGAAGCAGGCTCCCCGCAGAGCAGAGAGCCCTATGTGGGCTCAATCCCAGGACCCTGAAACCATGACCTGAACTGAAGGCAGAGGCTTTAACCCACTGAGCCACCCAGGCGCCCCAAAATGGCCCATGTTAATACAGGGGAACAAGCAAACAATCCTGCAGTAGTAGAATGAAAATGTTTTCCAAAATGAAATTCTGAAATGAAAGTTCCGAATGAAACGTTTTTCAAAATTTTCTTCCCCAAGAGAGATTTTGATTTATCCTAGACTGTTTATAAGGGAAACACACTCACCCTCCCAAGATTCCGCAGTCATACATAGAAAAAATCAGAGTCACTTCTGAGTGATAGGCACAACTTTACATTCAAAGGAAGTGTTAATTTATATAAGATTTAGCCAAATAAGTTAAAAATTGTATCAAGATCAAATAGCTGTTTTTCAACTAATCATCTATCTGAAGTTGTTTTGGTCATTTTAGAAACCCCTCACCCCCAAAAATGCTCTTTTCTTAGCATTTTAAATTTGAGTCACCAATACTGTTAAACCAAAATGATTAGGGTCTCTATGAGTTCAAAATTAACTCTGACACAAGAATTATGCTTAGAATAGGATAAAAGCAATACATATCTGAGAAGTAAGTCGAAATGAGTATGAAGTAAGTCCTTTGCCACATCGACTCACCATTTTCCAGGGATGATAAAAGGCTGTGGGGGCCAGAGCAGAGGGAAGACAATTCTCCATGGGTTTCTCCCATTTCTGCACATCTTATAGAGTGAACCCCTGTCTTTTCTTCTGAACTGTCTTGCAAGGGCATTTATATAGAAAGCAGCCCTGTAAGATCATTTTTTTTTTTTCCTTCTAGGCGAAGGGCAGGCATACTTCCTGCACAAAAGACTCAGGTTCCAGGAGCTCTTATAACATAAGCCCCTGAGTGTGCAGTCATCCACCTGGGCATGACGCACACTCAGATGACGCAAGTGTGACATAGGTCAAGGGGAACCAAGACCAGGATGCGATGCTGCCTGCCAGTATCTAAGTCAGTCCCATGCTTCCCGTCTCTGACCCAGGAGTCTCCCATCTCCTCCCACATCCAGGAAACAGGTAGGCGACCTTTTTGCAAATAGAGCAAAACCTCAAACACCTCACAGTTCTAGACAGAAAATTTGAAGTTCATCTCCCCGCAGACTTCTGAGAACTTACAGGAAATGGCGTAGGAGTAAACACTACTTCATTCAAGCCACTATGCGAACATTTGTACATTTGACTATATTGGTCTGTCATGTTGTTCTCTTTTGTTTGCTTTTATTAATATGAATCCAAATTATTTTTAAATTTATTTTCAAGTGCTACATGTTACGCTGTTTCTTAATAAAAAAAAAAAATACCAAGGAAAACCAAATGTGGTCTCTGTTCTCACTAGCAAGAAAAGCCCTGTTGACAAGAAAAATAAATGAGAAACATAGATGGCTTTGGCTGGAAAAGTCAAATAGTGCGGAAAAGCTTAACATGCAGAAGCCACTCTTCCTGCCCCCTCCCTGTCCCCAGTTAGCCATTGTTTATGGTTTATTTTAATTGTCTTCTGCATTTACTACTTCCCACTTTTTTTTTCCCCAGATTTTCTAGTAGGCATCCCCGTGATTAGAGATGGGCAGACAGGAGGTCCCTGGCTGAGGCACAACAAGGGCCATACTTCTGCCACAGAATCCTTCCCATCACTAACCATGTTCTAGAGAAGCTCCGGCTGACATCCCGGGCACTGGGGGAAATATTAGCAGATACTGCTCATGCCTCCCCCCAGCAGGGAAGCAAGCTGGGATCCACAAAACACCAGTCCCTGACACCTGGAGACACCCTCCTCCCTTCTCCTCCAAAAGGGAAGCAGGGAGGAGAGATCTGCCCAGGTCCCAGTCTTCAGAAAGACCGATCAGGAGCTCATGTTTGGTTTAATCACTTAAGCCGGATCAAGTGAAGTCACATTAGTAAACTATTTACCCCTCATTTTAAATCAACACGTGGCATGATAAGAAAGCATGCCTCTCATTACCCACACATTGCATTTGCTCAATGATAAGTTCGTGACACTATATTTGACTCACATAATTGGTCTCCACAGTTTGTCTCCGCATAAAACTTCCACCTACATAAAATTTGCACAGAATTGGAAGAACTCTGCATTATGTTCCGTGTACAACCCAGATCTTTTCCATTTCAAAATGTTTACCTCTATATTTCAGTATGCTTGACAATCTCATTTATAATCTCAGGGTATGTTTTAGACTTTTAAATATGCAGACTAAACTAGAATCTGGGATTCAAGAGACATAGGGGGTGATGATATTATGGTCTGAGCTCCTGCTAGTGTCAGGGAGGAAAGACTTCCCATCTCTTGGAGAGGGCCCTAGACAAAACCAACGAGAAGCAGATGAAGAGGAGAAGTGTGTTCATACAGATGGGAGAGGAGAAGCTAGCTCTGGGCTGAAGCTGGAGGCTTATCAGACCTCATTTAGCAGGGAAAGAGGGAGGAGACAGGGCTCCTAAGTGAAGAACAAATAGTTGCTTTAAGAAAGACAAATGGGTTTTAGGGAGAATGAACCAGAGATGGGGAAAGTTTGTGGTAAGATTTGTTTATGCAGGTGAAAGAGGTTTTTCTTTTTCTGCACCATGAACAGAGGATGTGGCAAGGATTTAGGGTAGGTTTATCTCAGTCTCCCTCCTGGGAGTGGATCCGCCTCAAGGAGGGGACTCACAGCCGCCTCACCTGAAGTGGCTGCTTTGAGTCAGATTAGCACCTTGAAGGCTTCTTTCTGCAGCTGTTCCCCAATGCCTTTGAGTTAAAATCTTCTTCATGTCAGTTCGGGGTTCAGAGAGGGTCCACCTGCTATGAGCCCCTCCCACTGTGTCCTCACCATGGGCTCCCTCCCCTCACCCCATGTGGCCATGATTGTTCTTTACTCTGCACAGAGGACAAAACTGGCTGCCCCGAGGTCTGCTGGCCAGAGGCAGAGTGAAGTTCCTCCCGGGGCTGTCGGACTCCAAAGCCCTTTGAGATCCGACCACTCGAGACATTTCAGAGCCACCTCGATCCAACCCTTCTTGCAATCTTCAACCAGTTTGCCTCACTGTCAGCCACTACCTGAGATTCTGGACCATCTCCTTAGCCATGCTGTGCCTGTAAGAGAACAGCAGCACTCACTGCTAATCATGTTACCTCTACTGACTATCATCCACATTGTAGACAGCAAGTCCTTCTCAGAAACGCCCGGAGACCAAGCCTGTCCTGAACCAAGAGACACCTGGCAGCTGTTGCTGCTGGGCTGTGACCAACACCATGGCAGGGTCCATGAACACCCCGGTGTGAACGGGGGAGTGGGGAGGGCACCCTGAGGGCAGGCATCCTGCACTGCTGACTCCTATGAGGAGGATCTCCTCCAGAAGCTTGTGCTCACCCCACTACAGACCACGCTAACCCTCATGATGTAGGAGCTTTGCTATGCATCATTGCAACCCATTCCTGATGGTGTTTGGCCACTTACAGAATGGAAGACCATCAGTTTTCAAAATTTCGTGACATTTACATTAACTGAAAATCTTGTTTTTTGGACTCTATTTTTGGGGGGGGGGGCAGAGGGGGAGGAGCAAAGCAGGAAGGGAGAAGGACAAGCTGACTCCCCACTGAGCGGTGAGCCCGGGCTGCCGGATCTCAGGACCTGAGATCATGACCTGAGTTGAAACCGAGAGTTGGTGCCTTAATCGACCTAGCCAGCCGGGTGCCCCTGAGATTTTTGAACTAACTTTCGAAGTTCGTGAGAGAGGAGAAAATACATTACCGAAGGATTCACAAAATGGTAATGATGGTGATATCCTGTGCTTGTGGAGGGTTTCCTCCCCATGAAGCCCTGAGTCAAGACCCCGGCTTTAGAGCACCTCGCTCACAATCCTAACACCTCCTCTAACCTCTCCCCTACCCCTCCTCTAACCACTCCCCTAACCACGCCCAATAACCCCTCCTCTAACTACTCCCCTAACCACTCCTCTAACCACACCCTCAACCCTCCCACCTTTGCATGAATCAATCCATGTAACTGATGAAGAGCAGGAAAGTTTGTTGCTGTTGTCTGCTTTGTAAAGGAAGGTTGCTTGTTGCCACCTCTATTCCGGATTATTTCACAGACATTAGACAAAACTTTAGAGGAAAGTTCTCCCTCATCTAGGAGAGTGGATCTTCCCATATTTTATCACAAACCTTCCCTACAAACATTTCAGAAATGCCAATATAATACATAGTATTTTCTACAAATGAATAAAAGCAAAGATGTATCTCATTCATGTAAATGCTAAGAAAGCAAGACAGCAAATTAATGACTGAAGCCTCACACCTGAGGCTTGCGCAGACGAGCAGAGACCTGCAGCCAATAAGCTACAGAAAAGGACGTCGACTTTGCAATCACGGGGAAAACTATGATGTGGGATTTGAAAAGTCCTAGAAAAGGTCACTATCTTTTAAAACATCCCTCCTATTCTTTCCCACATAGTCTGAGGGGCCGGCGAGGCCTCAAACTTTTGATTTACCATGAGTCGTAAAACTTTTCAATCTGGAGAAGTCCCTTTCTGAAATGGAACTACCCTTTTGTGGCAATCTTTTAAGTCAGGTTCTCTCCTTCATTTTTTCACCCATTCATATTTTTCACCTAATCATATTTGTCAAACAGCCAGGGTCGGCATGGAGCCTGGAAGAAAACCCCCATCAGCCTCTGCTGGCTTCAACCAGACAGACAGACAGACATCCGAAGAAAAGGGCTCACCTGTAGTGAGCTCTGTTTCCAGGACACTAAATGTGATTTTTTTCATAAGCAGGATCTCAATAAATCCATGCCATCACCCTGTGTGTTAAGGTTAATCAGGCTGTTTTTTATAGAAATAAAGAAAAACAGAGGTTGAAGTCGGGAAAGTTTCTTGGCCAAGTGTCATCCCTGGAGAGGCCTGCCCCTGAGACTGAGAGTGGGAGGTTTCTGGAATAACGTCCCCCACCCTAGGGTGCATGCTGGGAGGAATCCACTTACTGACGAGTGGTTTTATCTACACATACTCCTCAGTTTTCCTACCACATAGGACTGCTGAGTGATGGAAACACTAAGTAGGAATTCTCAGGGGAAACGCCAAGAAAGAAACATTGAGACTAGGGTCCTGAGTGACTGACTGTCTTAAGTCAATCCTTCATCTCTCTCATGCCTTCAACTATGCCGTCAGCACGCGAAGGGTTTGGACAGATGGGCTTAGAAGCCCTACAAACTCCGACTAAAAGAAAAACCCCATGACAAGATTTCACCAATGCCCAGGAGTTTAAAGGATAGCAGAGAGCGCCAGGGTTCCGCATCAGAAGAAGCCAGGGACATCTGGAGGAGAAAGGTACAGCTTAGCCCCTCACAGGCGTGCTTCACATGGAAAGAAAGGCAGAAAATTCTGGCACTCCTTCCCATAAGCATCTAAAGACCATCCTTCCTTCACTCAAAACATACCACCCCAAAAATCAAATGAACAAACAAACAAATGAAACATGTGGAAAGGCTGAGCCAGGGGCAGTGGTTTCCACCCCAACTATTCCCAAGTTAGTATTATGGTCTTACAATACCTCACTTTTATTGTTTAACTGTCTCTGTTCTGAGTACATTTCAGAGAAAATTCTTAAGTGAGCATTCAAGTGAAGCCATAAAAATGTTCTGTGCTGTGATCAAGCAGGCATTTTAACAATTTATACTTACACTTCTAATGTAGGAAATGCTCCATGCCTCCCAAGCTAAGCTTGTTACGAGTCAGACAGATTCATGAATGTGTGCAGTCTCTGTTATATTTCTGTCATGTTCTAAATGTTTATAGCTGCTTAAGCAGTGATTTAGAAAAAATACTTTGACTACTTTTTTTCACTCTACAAACCCACTTCAAATATTGTGGAAATGTTGGGCGCCTGGGTGGCTCAGTGGGTTAAGCCGTTGCCTTCGGCTCAGGTCATGATCTCAGAGTCCTGGGATCGAGTCCCGCATCGGGCTCTCTGCTCAGCAGAGATCCTGCTTCCCTCTCTCTCTCTGCCTGCCTCTCCATCTACTTGTGATTTCTCTCTGTCAAATAAATAAATAAAAATCTTTAAAAAAAAAATTGTGGAAATGTTAAAAGATATAATTCTCCCATTCCATTCTTGTGCCTCCAACCCTTTTAGTTTGAGAACGCTGTGCACTGAAAGTGACGTAAGTGTGCTGGGTGTCCTGATACAAGGGTGGTGTTTTCCATTCGATGATGTTTCTTGAAGGTTCACTTCAGCACAGAGGAGCCGCTGACCTCTTCTGCGGCTCCTGTGCGGGCTCCTGTGCTCCTGTGTGGGCTTTACCTGTCCCATCACTGGGCTTACTTGCCCAGCTCTTTGCCACCAACAGTTTATGGGACCAGTGGGGTCTGTGTTCTGGGATCCTGGCTTCTCAGGTGGACCCACTGGGAGAGCCCTGGAGACCATATGATCTGCCCATAGAGTCCTACCACCGCCCAGGGTAGTAACAGGGAAGATCAAGGGCAGTGAGAACGTTTAGCACTTCTTCCCCTGGGCGTCCTGCGCCCCTCTCACCAGGGCAGGACCACACCTCAGCTCCCGGCCACCCACTCCCAGGACGCAGTGGTGACTGCTGCAAACTAGGGTTATAAGAGCCTTCTGCCCACATGTGACATACATGTAATCTTAGTGAGGCAGTGACGGACCCGGGAAGAAAACAGTATCTGCTGAGAAGCTCTAACGCAGAGTTCCCGCCTGTCCTGCAGTGTCCATGCGTGAATCTGTGACTCTTCATGGACTTCCACTCTTTCCATGTGAAATCGAGGGGACACTGACGCCCTGGCTAGCCCCCACCATGGAGGAAGGAAGGAAAGGGTGCTTGTGACTTACACACTGAGAGAAAGCACACGAATCCCACGGTCGATGATTTGTGGAATGAGGCCTGGTAGGAAGAAAGAAGTAAAAGAAGGAACAAAAACAGAAAGGCACAGTGTCCTTTTCTTTCAGACACTAAAAGATGCACCGAGGAGTCTGAAAGGTGGCCAGGAGCTGGGGTCCAGGCCCAGGCAGACACCACAGACCCCTGAGCCTCAGCAGAATGTACAAATCTCAGTTCCGCGTCACCATTAATGAACAGAAATGTTTCCTCTCTGTCAGTTTCAGGTGATGAAAGACTGTTTATATATTTTGGAACTGTCCCGGGCAGTACTAGAGCCTTGGTTCTCTTACCTGAGAAGGAAAATAAGGTTGAAAATGAGAATAAAGGCTGAAGACTGGATCGTAAATTGTTAGCACTTCCTCTCTCCCTGATGACTCAAACATCACCACACAGAGGGCTGTGAGTCCCCTCCCGGACCCATCAGGGCAGGCAGGCAGGCTCCTGTCACAAGGTCCCCATCTTGCCCTCCTCTGTCTGTGACCCAGGGGCTCCAAACATACCAGTGAAATCCCCTCAAGGCTTTGTGGCCATCCCAGCCCAGAGTATAGGGACCTGCCCAGGGGTTCTCAGTGGTTCAGGTCTGCACCTGCTGGATAGGGTTACCACCTGGGCCTGCCTGTTGTGCGGCCACCAGCAAGGAGTGCCAGTTGTGCCTCCCGCTCTAGCACCTGTGAGCATAACAAATCCGGTCATTTCTTAGCTTTCCTGCGCGTGACTTCCATAAAAATGCTGGAATGTTCCTTAAAGACCCCACAAGGGAGACTGACCTACCCCACTCACAACACAGTGATATTGGCCGAAAACAGAATCTTCATTACAAATACATGCCATCCGGGAAAGCTAACTGATTCACTAAGCCAGACTTCTAGAAAGTGTCCTGCATCCTAGATGCTGATGAACTCAGAGAGCCAGTTTCCTGCACAGTGGATCACAACAGCTCAGTTCCTCTGCGCCCCAAATCCTTGCTTCCCTGCTCATGACTGACCCTGTTCTCATGACTGTCAGCCAGGGCTTAGGACTAGTCAATTCCAATTGTGTAAAATACACTAGAAGGAGAACCTTGCATGACAAATGATGAGACAGAAGAAGTCAGACTTCTGCCACAGTCTCTTAAAACACTAAGAAACTTCTTAAACCATGAATCAGAAGATGTCAGGACATCTGGCACAGGAGGCTATGCAGCTCCATCTGAGTGGGCCAGTCCCTCAGATCACTCACCATCTGCGACTGATTTTCAAAAGACAGTGTGTGCTAAGTAAACGTAATCTAACTTATATAATTTTGGAATGCTTTACAAAAAGGAAAATCACAGTTCCCGATATTATCTTTTTATGATTATGAAAAGAGTTAGTTTGACCTTTGCTAGGGGTTTATTCAAGTATGATTTTTAAGCCTCATTTTACTAAATGAGATGAACCATAAAGCTATGCGATACTGTAGCATGAGCAGTTCAGAAGTCCTGAACGCAGCTGGAAGACGAATCTGTGCAGAGAGGATCTAAGGGCAGGGGACCGGAACAATGAGCTTGTGGATGTTGTCACCATAGGCTTATGTCACACACGACTTTTCAGTCTTACAATGAATAGGGTTTTGTGAATTCAAAATTATTCTGCAGAAGCTGTCAGAGCTGTCCTTGCCTTCCATCATCACTCTGGTGACTGGACACTAGGAATCCTGTAAAATATTTTACCTCAGCCCTGCCCACCCACCAGTGATAGAACTACGATATGCTCTATACACAGGGAATCATTTAAAAAGGTTATTTCTATGAGATGACAGATGCTTTCACCTGGAAATGTAGTAAATACTTCCTTACAAGATTCCAGTGACTGACGGGTGAGGAAACACACTGGGCACTGAGTGCAAGAAGCCGGAGCCAGGCTCTCAGGGCTGCGCAGGCAGGGCTGTTGGTGGGAACCAGCACCACCAGATCGGGAGCCCCAGAGCCCAGTGTCCACAGGGAAATGCAGCAGGTGCTTTCCTCGAAGTCAGGGAGTGCTCCCTGGAGGAGGAGGTGGTGGATGCAGGGTTTTCATGGCACAGAGTTTAGATGGAGACCATCAGAGCTGGGACAACTGGGGCAGGGGACACCTGCAGGGAAGACACCAAGCTGGAAGGAGGCTGCGGGGAGCTGGCAGGCTGCCCCCAGGACATGGGAGGATGTTTAGGACACAGAATGGCCAGGGGACAAGCCCACAAGCTGGGTCAGGTTGCCACACTGTGAAGGACCCTGAGTGTACGAGCCAGGAAGGGTGACGCGGTCCCCAGACAAGGGGCACCCAGAGAGGCGTCAGGGCGCCACACACCTGCTCCCGTGGGACAACCCTGCAGGGTCTGGAGTTGGGGAGGGGAGTGGGGCTGCTGCGAACCTGGGCCGGGAATCTGTCTCTACAGACTGTATCTGAAATGGAGCTAATTAGTGATCAGAACCAAGTCAAATGGAGGGACACCAGTTCTTGGAAGGTTGCAAGGTGGTTTGCCTCCTGGTGCCCAGCCTGGCTTTCGTTGTTGTCAGGTTTCCCTTCTCTTCCACCCACTAGTCATGAAGTCAGCATCTGGCAGAGTTCCTGTGACTAGCTGGACATGGGTGGGGGCCGTGGGAAGCAGGGTCCCCATCTCCACAAGTGGACGCGGCTCCCCCAGGGCTCCCCAGGGGGAGGGTCAGAGCCCTGAGAGTCTCACGTGGATCTCGGGTCCTTCACCCTCCCCAGCCTGAGGTCAGAGAGGGGGCTGTCCCTCCTTCCTCTGGAGGGGGCGCCTTGGAGCAGGCCCTCAGAGGGGGCCTGTGGACCTGACCCTTCTTTGCCAGTGGCCTCCCTGCTGCACTTGTTAGGGCCCCTGGGCTGTGAGGATGTGCCCCACAGAAGTGGTCATTTAATGAGCCTCCAAGATGGTACTGCTCCCGCCTCCCATCATGGTCACATCCATCTGGTCCTTAGGAAACATCTGACAGGAAATGGGAAGTGCTGGTGCCTAAAAATGGGCTAGATGAGGGAAGGGCGAAGGGGTTTTGCAGAGCCAGCAACGGAGGCACAACAGGACACGGCTAGAGGTCAGCAGGGACAGGTGAGGAGCCTGAGTGCTGGTCCCAGCTGGGGTTCCAGCTGTCCATCAGTGTCACATGCTGCCCACAAACCTCCCCTGAGGAGGGAAGTCTGCTTTGGTCGCTCCATGTTATTACAGTAACTGTCACTGCCTGAGCACCAGTGGAACAGTCCCTGGTACCCAGGAGCCTTGGCAGTGTCCTTTCATGCTGTGAGCATCCAGACACATGGTGGTGTTTCCAGCAGCATCTGGAGAGACAGATACCAGCCCTCAGTGTAGGAAGCACATCTATGTGCAAGGAGGACCCTCTCCACTCACACACTGTCATTCGGTCTCTGTAAAAGTGACCGTATCTCTGTGCAGTTTGAAGGTCCTCTTAGGCATCACACATATCAGGCTGGCTGGGTAAAGACCTCTTCTTCCACCAGTGACTGGAACCCACTCACACTGTGTTTTTATTTTAAAAATATGGTAACTGGCAGATGAAAATAACAGAACATGAAGATGTATGTACCAGCACATTTTGAAATAGACTGGATATTTTAAAAACTTACTTCAAAATTAAGGAAAGTGATGTCAGCAAGATGACACATGAGAAGACTCCAGACCTCCCTCCACAGAAACACTAAATACACAACGAGAGACTGACCAAAATAACATGGGAACTATGGGAATGGCCAAAGAGTCACAGCAACCAAGTGAGTGCCCGGTCAAGAATGAGACACATGTGGCAGGGCAGGAAATTCCGTGACCTTGCTGGGCAGAAGAGCTTGAGCAGGGTGGTCGCCACAAGCTAGTCTCTGCAAACCAGAGCGAGCAGAGTGGACTCATCTGCAGCCCTTTGATTTCTAACCTGTCTAGGGCATACCTGTGGGACTGGTCTTGGGACACCCAACACAGAGTTCAGACAACCAAAAGTGGCTCACACCACACAAGGGGGGAAATCACTGGAAGCAGCAGGTATTACCTTTACTGTCCTAAAGGTAATTATAGACACAGACATCTGAGGCAAGTGATTACTGACTGAGGAATACAATAGAACAGCTCCCGTCCGTAAAATGAACAAGGGTGTGAGCCTAAGAGAGGAAGACATTAAAAGCAGCCATACCAATGAGAGACCTGGGAAGAGAGCATGTGCACAGATCGAGGGACAACACAGGCATGAGAAAAATGCATGCCAGGCTGATCAGTAAGGGTTTCCTCTGTAAAACTATCAGTGGGTTCCTCAGGCATAAAGGCAGGTCAGGGAGAATTCAACATTAGGCAAATATCCTGCAAAAATTAGGTAGAAAGAAAGATATTCCCAAATCAACATCAAAAACTGAGGATGGCCACATTACCACTAGATCTGCCATTTAAGAAATGCTAAAGAGAGTCTATCAAGTTGGAATTAAGGATGCTAGATGGCAATTCAAAGTCATATGAAAATATCAGATTCTCAGGAGAGACAAATACATAGACAAATATAAAAACTAGCAAAGTATTATACTAATTTTTAATTGTTACTCCTTTCCACTTTTATTGAGAATACTGACATACATAACTCCAATTTTTATTCTTTTACAAGATTTTCTTCTACAACAAAAGCCATGAATGTATACTTAAGTATATATAATAATTATAAATCTACGCTACTAAATACAAAATATATAAAGATGTAATTTGTGACATCAATAAGGTAAAGTGTGGGTGAATAAATAAATAAAGAATAAGGTGTGGGTAGAAGAGCTAAAAGAAGGGGTTTTGTATGTAATAAAGTTAAATATCAGGTAAAAACAGGTTATTATAACTTTAAGATATTATATGCAATCCCCTTAGAAATCACAAAGAAAATATTTCTAGAAATTACAGAAAATGAAATGAAAATTAAATCAAAATGCATAAAGCAAAACGAGTAAAAAAATTAAATACAAAAGAAGACAATAAAGGAGAAACAAAACATTTAAGACATAAAGACAACAAATAACAAAATGCCAATAGTAGATCACCCTACCAGTAACCACTTTAAATGTAAGTGAAATAAGTTCCCCAATCAAAAGGCCTATATTGGTGGAATGATACCAAACAAAACAAAACAACACAGGATCCAACTTTATTCTATCTATGACATACTCATTTTAGATGTAAGGACACAAACATAGATTCAGAAGTAAAAAGGATAGAAAAAGATATTCCATGCAACTAGTAACCAAAAGACCAGGGTTGGGTATACTAATATCAGATAAAACAGACTAAGGCAAAAAGTGTTACAAGCAATGAAGAAGAATATTATATAATGATAAGAGATCAATTCACCAAGAGGATATAAGAATTATAAAAAAATGTGCAACCAACATTAGTTCACCTACATATCAAACTGACAGAGCTGAAGGGAGAAATAGATTGACCTAGAATAAAAGAAGGAGACTTCAATACCACATTTTCAATAACAAACAGAATAATCAGACAGATGATCAGTAAAAATTAGGGGACCTGAACAGGACTACAAGCCAATTGGTCAAAACAGAGATTTACAAAATACTCCATCCAACAACAGTAGAATACACATCTTTCTCAAAAAGACATGGAACATTCTCCAGTATAGACGAGATATTAGCCCATAAAACAAGTCTTAAAAATTTTAGAAAGATGGGGATCAGGCAAAATACCTTTTCGTCAAAATGAAATGAAATGAAATGAAACCAGAAAGATTTCAGAAGGAAAACTGGAAAATCTACAAATATGTGGAAATTGAACATTACCTTAAACAACAAATGAGTCGAGGAATAAATCACAAAGGAAATGTGAATATTTATTAAGACAAATGGGAATGAAACTAGAACCTAGCAAAACTTATGGGATGTAGCAAAAGAAGTGCTAATAGGGAAATTTGTAACTATCAATGCTTACATTGAAAAAGAAGAAATATCTCAAAGTCAACAACCTAACTTTACACCACAAGGAACTAGAAAAAAAAAAAAAGAACAAATTAAATCAAAAGCTAGCAGAAGGAAGAGAATAATAAAGATTAACAAAATAGAGATAGCAAAATAGAGAATAAAAATAAGATAAACAAAACAAGATAAGCAAAATAGAGAATAGAAACAGAGAAAATCCACAAAATCAAGAGTTGAGTCTTCAAAAATCAAAAATTGACAAGCTGTTAGCAACACTGACTAATTAAAAAAAGAGAATACTCAAACAACTAAAGGCAACAATGAAAGTTGGTCATTACGACAGATTTTATAGATAGAGAAGGATTATAAGAGAATACTGTGAACACTGTATATTAACAAATTGAATAACTGAGATGAAATGGATTAATTCCTAGAAATATGAAATTTCACCAAGACTAACCCAAGAAGAAATAGAAAATATGAACAGACCCATAACAAGTAAGGCTGCTGAATCAGTCATCAGGTCTCCTTACAAAGAAAAACATCAGACTTGATGGCCTCACTGGTGATTTCTACCAAATATTTAAAGAAGAACCAACACCAATCCTCTTAAACATCTCCAGAAATATGAAGAGGAGAGAGAATTCCCTGACTCATTCAGTGAGGCCAGCATTACTCCATAATCCAAAGATACTACAAGAAAAGACAACTACCGACCAATATCCCTGATTAAGACTGGTGCAAGAATCGTCAACAAAATACTAGCAAACTGAATTCAGTAGCATATGAAAAGGATTATGCACCGTTACCAAGTGGGACTAATTCCTGGAATGCAATAATGAGTCAATATACAAGAAACAATCAGCACCATAGGTCACCTTACAAAAGGAAGGGTAAGTCACATGATCATCTCAACTGATGCAGAAAAAGCACTTGACAACATTCAGCACGTTTTCAGGATAAAACATTCAACAGACTAGGAATAGAAGAAACTATGTCAACATAATAAGAGCCATATATGAGAAACCCTGTGGGTTTCCCACATCATACCCACATCATACACCACAGGGAAAGGTTACAAGCTTTTCCTCTAAGATCAGGAACAATTCAGGGATGCCAGATTTTGTCACTTCTACAAAACATAATACTGGAAGTACAAGCCAGAACCATTAGGCATGAAAGGGATCCAAATTGGAAAGAAATACATAAAATTATCTCTATTTGCAGACGGCATGTTCGTATACGTAGAAAACCCTAAAGATTCCAGGAAAACAGCAACACTTTTAGAACTAATCAATGATAGTTGACCAAAATCAACATAAAAAATCTGCTGCGATTCAATAGCCTAGCAATGAAGGATACTAAGGAGACAAGTTCATTTATAACAGCATCAAAAAGAATAAAATACATTGGGATAATCTTAGCCAAGGGGTAGTAGAGTTGTACACTGGAAACTATGAAATGCTGCTGAAAGAAATGAAAAAATACAATTATAATTGGAAGGCTACACCATGTCCATGTTTTGGAAAACTTGATATTTTTAAGATGTTAATGCTTTGCAAAGGGATCTACAAATAATTTTCAACATGTGTGCCAGGATTATTCAAGAGGGAAAAGGACAGTTTTCCAACAACGGAGGCTAGGAAAATTGGATAATAGTATGCAAAGGAATAAAAATGGACCTTCACCTTATACCGTATACAAAAATTAACTCTAAATGAATCAAAGTCCTCAGCATATGACCTAGGACTATAAAAAGTCTTACGGAAGAAACACAGGACAAAAGCTTTATCATGTTAAATTTGCTGATAATTTTAGGATAGGACACTAAAAGCACAGACAACAACAGGTAAAATAGATAAATTCGAATACATCAAAATTTAAAACTTTTGTGTATCAAATAATGCCATCAGCAGAGTGAAATGGCGACCCACGAATGACAGAAAATATCTGCAAATCGTCTATCTGATTTGGGGTTCATGTCCGGAATACATAAAGAACTTTGTACATCCCAACAAACAAAAAAGTCAAACACCTTGATTTTAAAATGCACAAAGTACTTCAATAGACATTTATCCAAAGAAAACATACAAATGCCCAGTGAGCACATGAAAAGAGGCTTAACACTGGAATTCATCAGGGACATGCAAATCAAAACTACACTCACACCTTTTGGCTGTGTTTTCAATGGGAAGTTAAGATGTGTTGATAAAGGTGAGTTGGAGACATTGTGCGCTGGTGGGAATGCAACACAGCAAAGCAGACAGCTCTTCAAAAACTCAAAAACAGAATTACATAGAATCCAGGAATTGTACTTGTTGGTACACACCCAAAAGAACTGAAATCAAGGTCTCAAAGAGATATTTGTTCACCCAAATTCACAGCAACTTTATCCCCTACAGCCTAAAGGTGGGAAAGTCCACGGATCCCTCAAGGGAAGAGCAGAGCTGGCATATACATGCCATAGAACATTCCTTAGAATTTGACACACACCCCAGAACGGATGGACCTGGAGGACATTATGCTGCATGAGATCTGCCCGTCAGGGAAGGACAAAATTGTACGATGCCACCTAGATGAGGTGCCCGGATGAGTCAAATTCACGGAGACAGAAAGTGGAACCGTGGTTGCCGGGGTCTGGAGAAAGGCAGGGATGAGGAATTAGTATCTAGAAGGCAGTGAGTTTCCGTTCGGGAAGACGGCAAGGATTCTGGGGAGACTACAGTGTGAAAATGCTAATGCCATTGACCCGTCTACTTGAAAACTGTTACAAAGTTAACTTCTATGTTGTGTCTGCTTTACCACAATAAGAAATACTTAAACAAAAAGTGCGCTTTCATTAATGTGAATGAGACCCAACCTGATTTGCAATCCAGTGAGAAACCCAATTCCTGCACATATACTCCCTGAGGTGATGGGGAACCCCACCCACCCCCACCCCCCAGTGCCGATCTCCTGCTCACCCTGCGCATCATCCACTGTGCCCACCCCCAACATGACAGCAGTGACATGGGACCCATCTGCCATCGTGCCTCGTTTGGAGTCACAGAGTGGCAGGACACTTGGCACAATTTCTCACCTGTCCTCACACAGTGGGAATATACCCACCACCGGCTTCACACAGTGAGGGCCCCAAAATGTCCATTCTGGTGTTTCTTTCTTTTTTTAATATTTTATTTATTTATTTGAGAGAGAGAGAGAATGCATGTGCACACACAAAGAGAGCACACGAGCAGGGACAGGAGAGAGTGAGAAGCAGCCTCCCCACTGAGCAGGGAGCCCGAGACGGGGATCGATCCCAGGACCCCAGGATCATGAAGTGAGCTGAAGGCAGACACCTGACTGCCTGAGCCCCAAAGGTGCTCAGAATGCCCACTCTCTTAACCTAAATGTAGCTGGCACCACCACATTTCTTCAGGGTAATGAACTCTGTCTGACTCATTAATCCACATAGAGCAGTGAAACACAGGTAGTTACAATCCATGACTCCACTGGGATAAAAGCAGAGGCTCACCCTCCCACCCCCCTATGATTTGCATGGGAGCAGGTCATACAGCTGAGAAGTCACGTCTCACTGAAACTGCTCCCCACCCTGAGAATGGGGAGCAGCCTCTCCCAGAAGGTTGTCTATGAGCCTGTCCCCACTGGGCTTCTTGGGGACCGCAAAGCAGGAGCATGACCATCTCCAGAGGCTGCCCAATAGGCTAAGCAGGACTGAGGTAACAAAATCTGCCTTCAGCAAACAACATAAAATGTCTAATTAAAAAAAAAAAAAAACGTATAACTTGGAAGTCACAATGCTAACATCAGGAGTAAAAAGCAGAAAGCAAAACCGAAGCACATTCAGCCACAAAGTGTGAAGGAGAAACTTAAAATGAGAGTTAAAAATGAAATGGAATTGCTGAATGGAGAGCCTTGGCTCTGGGGTGCTGTCCCTGCCCAGGGAGTTGGGGGGAGGCTGGCAGTCAAGTGGCAGGCATCTGAGGCTCTGCACATGGAGAGGGAGCTGGGAACTTCCAGCTGCCTCTCCCCTGTGTCCCATATCCTAATCTCTCGATTCTTCTGATTCATGCTTGGCCCATGGTGGTTCCTCAGGACCAGGCTCCAGGATTGGAGTGATCCAGAGAACAAGAGGTATAAGGGCTGGAGAGGAGGATCTCCTATGGCAATGGCTTCAGAGAAAAAGGATATGAAAGCCAGAAAGGCAGAGAGAGAATTGAGCTCAGAGACACTGTGTCCAGACAAGGGCCAGAGAAAATCAGAGACTTCTAGGATGGCCATCTTCACTACCTTGCATTTCCCTGAACCAAGATGCCCCGAGATGCTGAGCAAGTCCCCAGCCTGGGATGAAGCAGACAATGGGTTTTCCCAACGCTGAGAAGCTCTCTTTGCTGGTGCCCAAACCTGGAGGGAACTGCCATGCCTATTCTGCATCTCACTCCCACCGGAGAGAAACCATAAGTAGAGGCACTGTGGGGGAACTCTGAACAAGATGGCAGAGCTCTCGGAACTGAGGCCCAGGCGGAGCTGGGACGGCAGCCAAACCACATCATTCTGGAATGCCACAGAGGATCCCGAGGGCAGCAAGTCCCCAGACATCTCCTGACCACTGTCCTTGGGTGCACATTCACCTGCAAAACCCAAGCCCTGGGGGACCCAGATCTGCCTCTGGCTACCGTCTCGTGTTTCCTCCCCAACTGTTCAGTAAGGCTTTCTTCTGCATGTGCCAGGAAGCGATCTCAAAGCAGGTAACAAGAACAAAAAGGAAACTAAAGGACTATGTTGACCATATCTAACACTACTACAGGGTAGCCCTGAAACTGACCATTGTGTAACTTGGAGCTTCAGTTTCTCGTTCTGCAACATGAAGACACCTGCTGAACAAGATGAAATGACATAAAGCACCTAGAATCCTTAAAACCACGCCTGGCTCATAGTAAATGCTCACTAGATGTCGGACGCCAGCCCCCGGGCATCAGCTGGCTCACACACCTGCTTCCCTCTCTGGGTCCCACTGCACGTTGCAATTGGGGTGCTGTTTGCTCATCTTCCCTCTTCTTCAAAAGCATTTTTCTTCAATTCCCTATCAATTCCAGATTATGTTCTTCCTCCCTTATAAAAAATGGTCACAACAGACAAAATAAGAAAGTCTCTCTCCTCTTGTCTAATAACTATCACTTGACTACAGCTGTCTTTGACCTCCCAAGCCATTGTGATGTTGGGATGTGTTGGAATTCCAGCTCTGGGACCTGTGAATGTGACCTTGTTTATTATCTGGTCTTTGCAACAGTCAAGTTAAGATGAGGTCACTGGGATGGGCCCTAAATCAGTACAACTGGGTAGTTTATAAGGAGAGAGACGAGAGCAGAGGGCAGACAACAAGACGACACAGGGAAGATGCCACGTGGTGACTGAAGCAGACATCGCACTGATCCATCTACACGTCAGTGGCCCCAAGAATCACCAACAACATCAAACCATTAGAAGGACATGGCCTGACAACAGATTGAGTTTGTACTCTAGCTCCAGAGTCATGCAAGAATGGATTTCTGTTGTGTTGAGCCCGAGGCACTTAGTAACCGTACCTAGGAAAATCTTACAGGGATAGACTTAATTCCTTCCCACCTTAAGGTGCCCAGGAGTGTCTGAGAGGCAGGTTTTTCAAGAGAGCCAGGAGATCACTGTGTGCCTCCTTAATAATCGATAAGCAGATTTATTTAATTTAAGGGTAGAAAATCTTTGACAAGGTGATGAATGCATTGAGCATTTCACTTGTTATTATTTGGAGGCATACAGAAAAAAAAAAGCACTACCACAGTAACTTCGCCTTCCATTTCAAGACACTTTTCTGCTAACCCTTAAGTTTCCTCCCAGAAAATAGGAGCTTGTGCTGGGTCTGAATCTTCCCTCAGTGGGAACTTCCCATAATAAAGCTCTTTTCTGCAGAAGGTGCCCAGCTCCCCAGGGGGTCTCTTTCCATGGTCCTGAAAATTTTCTCTTCTTCTTTGAAAAAAGAAGGCTATTGAATCCTTATAGTGATCAAAGCTCTGAAAGGAAAACAAGCCACTCGGGTTTGAATGATTAAGACCATTAAAAAACAATCTGAGGGTTTTGAAGGGGCGGGGGGGTGGGAGGTCGGTGTACTAGGTGGTGGATATTAAAGAGGGCATGGATTGCATGGAGCACTGGGTGTGGTGCAAAAATAATGAATACTGTTATGCTGAAAATAAAAAATAAAGAAAAATACATAATAGAAGACGGGATCAAATCCAAATAAAGTGCCTTTGTCTTATTCACATCAAATGGGGAGGATTTTAAACTTCTCTCTCTTGGTCACAGACGTGACATGAGGCAAAGTTCTGGGACATCCGCTATCTGCCCTCTTTTCTTGTTCACTGCTCCTTGAACTCTTTTTCAAAACTGGGCTCTTTTAATAGTTTTAACTGATTTCTCCTCAAAGGCATGAGGAAAAAGATTATGCCAATAAGAAAGTAAAAATGTTTTGAACACAGCACAGCATCACAGGGACTATGACTGGCAGGAGGTCTGGTATCTCAGGCATGGAGCTCAGCTGGTGGACAGGAACGGGACAGACAGACATGCTCATCTCCATACACATACCTCTGTACCATAATTCCAGAGGCAGCTTGCCCTTTTATATGTAAGATGAAAGTCACCTAAAGAAGTTTTCCTTAAATTGGAATAGTATCTATTCTTATCTATATCAAAAAGCCTATATTAGGAATATAGTCACAGTGGAGATGACTTAAGATTCTATTTACATGAAGGACACTCAAGCCTAAATCCTCATTTCAGCTGACAATCTCAAATAAATAGCGAGCATATTTTTATTTTTTATGTGTAATAAGAACAGCATGAATGAATATGCCTTGTAGCCTTTAGCCTGTAGATCTTAGAATCGACACAATTTATGTCAAGGTTGGGGAGAAAGGCCAACACAGAAGCACCATGAAAGAGGGAAATCAGTAACTAGAAGTTTCCAAATGCCATCAGGGAGAGTCTGGCATCATGGAAGTCACGGTCATCCAGGAATATAGCCAGGAATGACACCATTTTAGAAGCCATTCACCCAACAGAGAAGTTGTGGCTTTGTGAATATGGGGTCGGCTCATCACGCCTTCTTGAGAACCACAGAGATGCAAAGGGTCCTACTGCTTTAGAGGACAAGAGCACAGAGCATGGGGGGATCCACACAGAGTGAGGAGAAGCAAACCTGGACTGGGTCTGGGGAGGCAGCCCCTCAGCTCTCAGGGTCGCTATTCTGACACACCCTGAGAATGGCCTCTATTAACCACAGCCAGGGTCCTGCACTCCTGGCACACCCAGCAAGGACATGTGGGGCCACTCAGGGTCCACTGGGGATTACCTGTCCTTACAAAGCTCAAGGGTAAGAGAACCACAGAAACACACTGTGTAGATAAGAAATTAGAACCCTTGTGCACTATTGGTGGGAATGCAAAATCGTGCAGCCCCTGAGGAAAAGAGTTTGGAGCTTCCTTAAAAACTTAAAATAGAATCACCATATCCAGCAATTACACTTCTGGGGATATGTCCAAAACCTTCAAATCAGGATCCCCAAGAGACAGGTGCACACCCATGTTCAATGCAGTATTATTCACATTAGCCAAGAGGTAGAAGCTCCTCAAGGGGCCATTAATGGATGAAGGGATATTTCAGTCTGTTTAGGCTGGTAGAACAAATCACTGTAAACTGGGTGCTTTCTAAATGACAGAAAATTACCGCTCACAGTTCTGAAGGCCGGAAGTCTGGGGCTGGTGTACCAACATGACCAGTGAGGACCCTCTTCTGGGCCACACACATTCACTGTGTCCTCACAGGGCAGAAGGGGGTAGGCGTGTGTCTGAGCCTCTTTGATAAGGTGCCGTCCATTTCTAGAGGATTCTGCTCCCATGACCTAAGCACCACCCAAAGGCCCCACCTGCTAATATTGTCATCACCATTGGGGGTTTGGGTTAAAGCAGTGACTTCAGGTGGGACACAAACATTCAGATCATTGCAACAGATAAAAAGAAAAGATGGTGTATCAAGACAATGGGATACTATGCAGCCATTACAAGGAAAGAGGTCCTATCCCGTGTTACAACGTGGATGAACCTCAAAGACCTTATGCTGAGTGAAGTAAGGCAGCCACAGCTAGACTCATGCTATAGGATTCCACTTACACGAAGCACCTGAAGCAGTCTAAGTCCTAGACACAGTTAATAAAATGTGGTTTCCGAGGGCTGGGGAGAGGAGGAAGGAAAACTTCGTGTTCAGTGTGTTCGGACCTCCTTCCATTTTCTAAGATGAGAAACTTCTGGAAATGTGTAACTCGACGGCATGAATATACCTAATATATTACTTAAAATAATTAACTTCAGTAGTTCTACTTAACACCTAAAACCCGTTAAGATAGTTAATTTAATGTTATGTGCTTTTTACCACAATAAAAATTAACTGTTTTGTATTTTGTTTTTTTAAAACCTTTCAGCACCCAGTATTTAATCGAACAGCAATATATACATGTAGTTTAAAAATAACAATTATTGTGTATTTTTAGCCCCCAGCCCCTTCCACAGAGTGAGAAGTGCTATTACTAATTTGCTGTGTGTCTTTCCAGAGTTACCGCGTATGTGCACGGTCATCTTGGGGACCTCGGATGGGGGCACAGTGTGTGCATCGCTTTTCCTCACTTTAAACTAGCATTTCCTGAAGCTCATTATCAACAGATTCACCTCCCCCTTTTCAAAGGAAGGCACTTGATGCAATACTGCTCCATAGAATGCTTTATCTCTGCGCTCACCAGCGGCAGAGAACCAGACGGTGACTGTGAGGACATGACACTGTCCTCACAGGCGTATTCTGTGTCGTTCACGTGTCTCTGTGGGATTCGTTCCCAGGAGTGCAGTTTCTACTCAGTGTAGACGGAGCACTGAGGGGACTTAAGGTGCTGCTCCTTCTGGACTGTCATCTTCAGAGCTACACAGCAGGCGTTTCGGACTCCCTTTACTTAATTTTTATGGAAATTGCCCTCCAAGGGTTTGTGAGAGTGAACAACTTTTCATGCAATTATAAAACTCTTTCATTTTGTTTATAGCCTATTTCTATCTTTACCCAATTTTTTTTTCAAGATTATTTATTTATTTGTCAGAGAGAGAGAGCTGAAGCATGGAGAGCAACAGGCAGAGCAGGCAGAGCAGGCAAAGGGAAAAGCAGGCCCCCCGCGGAGCAAGGAGCCCGGTGCAGGACTCAATCCCAGGACCCTGGGGTCATGATCTGAGTAGAAGGAAGATGCTTAACCCACTGAGCCAACAGGAGTCCCTATCTTTACCCATTTTAAAATGATTTTTTAAAATCATACCCATTTATTTACAAGAATGCTTTATAAATGAAGAAAACTCATTCTTTGTCATATATATTTAAATTTTCCCCAATTTATGTTTGGTGTCTTCTCACAGCAATTTTTTCCACACATCATTTTAAAATTAATCTGGTTTATCAATCTTTTTTTTTTTTTGCAGCATCTGTGTTTCCCATTTTCCTTAGCATGCTCTTTCCAATAATCCATACAAAACATTTTCTAATTGCATCTAGCCCTTTCTCTGTGGCTGATTTATTTTAAATTGTATCTATTTAAGGTATAAAATAGGGATCCAACTTTATTTATTTTTTTTCCAAGTTGTCCCAGTATCATTTATTGAATAGTCTATTTTTTGTCACTAACTTGAAATGCCACATTCTTTGCTAATTCTGTAAATATATTTATTAGTGAATCCTATTATGTTTCTTCACTAATCTTTGCATTAATATGCTTATATAAACAATGTTAATATTAAGTAGTTTCAAACAGCTACATTTAAGCTTTGTAAGGCATTTTAGTAACTTAATAGGAATAATTTCCTTTAATACTATTCTTTTAATAAATTGCTGTGGCTACTTCAGCATAAAAAACATTTTAAAGATTTTTATTTATTTATTTATTTGACAGATCACAAGTAGAAAGAGAGGTAGGCAGAGAGAGACAGAGAAGGAGAGGAGAAAACAGGTTCCCCACTGAGCAGAGAACCCGATGCAGGGCTTGATCCCAGGACCTTGAGATCTTGACCTGAGCCGAAAGCAGAGGCTTTAACCCACTGAGCCACCCAGGTGCCCCATAAAAAACATTTTGAAATGAAAGTAAGAAGACCTCATTTCAGGGGCGCCTGGGTGGCTCAGTGGTTAAGCGTCTGCCTTCAGCTCAGGTCATGATCCCAGGGTCCTGGGATCGAGGCCCGCATCAGACTCCCTGCTCAATGGGAAGCCTGCTCTCACTCTCCCAATTCCCCTACTTGTGCTCCTTCTATCACTCTCTCTCTCTCTCTCTCTCTCTCTGTCAAATAAATAAAATAGAAAGAAAGAGAGAAGGGAAGGAAGGAAAAGAAAGAAAGACTTCATTTTATTTCAGGGTTAGTTAAGGTGAGCATACATCACACATCATTACACTACCAAGTCTTGATACCTAAGGACAAGGATTAATCTCACTTTTCTTTGATGCCCCTCAATGGTGTTTTAAGTATTTTTGGGAACATTTCTTGTCAATTTTATTGTTTGTGATTCTATTATAAATGAAGTCCATGGTTCCTTTATCATTTAACTAATTACTTATAGGTACAAAGAGAAATTAATTAATTTTGGAAATTACTTTCATGAGGAGAAACATTGCTGAGTTAATTTATTTTTTTTTTAATTCTTTCCCAGGAGATTTTCTACGGTTCTCCAAGAACATATAATGATAATTTATTTTCATTTCTAATTTTTATGCCTCTCATATTATTTCCCTCTCTATGTGAATGCACTTCATAACTTGAGAATGCAAGGTTAGAGGCTTAACACGTTCATTTTTTAAGGTCAGGTGGGATAAGTGCTTTTAAGAAGCCCTCCAAATTCTCAAAAGTAAAGGAAATCCCAGATTGACTATCTCTGAGACAGGTTCTGAAATAAGGCAGAAGTAGAAGCTTAAAACTGAATCCAGAGATGAACAAACAATAAGGGGAAAGACTACTTTTAACCTAAGTAAGACAACCCATTATGAAGACAAGTCACCCATAAGACCTCATGACAGAAATGTGAAAAACACTGGTCTCCTTCAGATTGCCGAGCAGGTGTCTGTTTTACATCCATGCTAATCCTGTTTCCTGCCTAACACTGCTCAGTAAATGATACTGTAGCAACTAGGCAGCCACCTGGCAAAATCCATGAGCATGGATCCCTACCTCATGCCTTAGACAGATACAAAATGGACTAAACCAGGGATCAAGCAACATGTAGCCCAGAGCCAAATGCAGCCAGTGCATGTTTTTGTTTTATTAATATATTTATATTAATATATTAATATAATTAATATATAATTATATAATTAATAATATAACCATACTTAATATATTAATATATTTATTAATATAACAATAAAGTTTTATTAGAACACAGCCACACTTGTTCACTTACACAATGCCTCTGGCTGCTTTCACACAAGGGAGGAGCTACAACAGAGACTGTATGGGCTACAACACTGAAAACATTTGTCATCTGCCCCTTTACAGAACAAGCTAGCAGACCCCTGGAACACACCTTTCTAAGGATTGCTAATCAGAAATCCTCACCATTTTGGAGTTTTAAGACCAGCTACATGAACATTTTTTTAAATACTGAAAACCTGTCATCCTCTTTTGCAAAATAATATAATTTATTTCATTGCTGCCTTTGTCTACACAAATTTACAAAGTGTGCTCTGCATCAAAGGCAGAAAACTTTCTAACTGCAGGAGAGCACAATTTCTCCAACTTGAAGAGATACTGTATGTATACAGAATGCATAAGTACACACCACACTTGCGCATTCTGTATATTTACGGTATCTGCAAGTTGTAGAAAGTGTAGAGTTAATGGTCCCTCCATCTGAGACCAACTGTTGGTACCATATCCTCTGAAGCTCAGCTGCCCGAGTTGCCAGGGGCTGGGAAGACTCTCCAGGAGACTCTTCTGGAGATTCCCTGAGCTTCCCTGCCTTCTGCCTCCCCGAGACTCAGCTCAATGACGGTTCCTTTCCATGACTGTGCTGCTGCAGAAACTTTTCTGTAAGAACTTAATTTTTCCATTGTTCACTTTTCCTGCTTAACACAAAAAGGATTTTTTAAATTTTTTATTTTTGTGTTCTTCCAAGAAATTTTTTTAAAATCCTACTTTTAATGAAGTAGGTACAAACGATAGACAGAGAAACAAGTCAGAGACCCTGATGCCAGAACTGATGTGAAACAGTCACGAGATGAATGACTGGAGTGAGAGTAGTGTGCGGGACATGAGAGACTAGCGGGCAAGACATGAGAGAGTGGTGTGCAAGACAAGAGAGTAGAATGTGGGACATGAGAGAGTAGTGTGCGAGACATGAGAAAGCAGAGATTGCCCAAGCAATTTCAGCACAGAGTGAAGGTTTTCGGGCTGGGGAGGATTGTCATTGACAGAGAAGGAAGGAAGGAGGGAAGGGAGGGAGGGAGGGAAGAAGGACAGTTTTCCAGGATGGAATCCCGCATTTATCTGCTGTCACTGAGACCTGCAGTTAAGGGCACACAGGAGACCACCTTAGGCTCAATAGGCATCATCCATGTACAACTTTGTGGGAACAAAGTGTTAAACTTCTCACTTTCATATTTGGCACCAAAAGCCTCCCACCGCACAAGCCACATCCCATGGGTGGCTAAGGTTTCCATATCGTTAACTACGCATGTGGCTGAGGCCTATTGGAGAACAGCAACCTTCCCTTAATTCAACCCAACAGCCCTTTATCGAGAAACCATAATAGGCCTGGGCTTCCCCGGAGATCAGTCCCTGACCTAATGGCCCTCAGAGCCCAGGAAGGGAAGACACGCATAGAAAATCCAATCACCGTCCACAACAGTTAAGTGCCATCCACACAGAAGGGTCAAGAGGGGCTGCTGTGGTGATCAATACGCTGTAGGTGAGCAGCAGGACGGTTAAGCGGGAGAAACCCATGTCCCTGCAAGGCTGAGTACACGGAACTGACCCATAATGGAATCGTCAAGTGCTGCTCCCATTCTGCTATAAACCGACTGGTCTCAGAGCCGCACTTGGACCTGGTGAGCCTGGCATTGGCCCAGACCCCAGTCTGACCTTGCAGGCCCTGCACACCCTTTCTGCAACTGCCTATGTGAGGTGGAGCTTGGTTCTGTCGGGTCGTCAGCTCAATAGTGAACGTGCACACCCAGACCTGAAATAAACTGGCACAGACTTAGCGACTGACCTCACAGGGGCTGCGTCCAACGAGTTTCCACTTCAGCTCCCAGCCAAGCTGCATACTCAGCAGAGTGCCTACTATCTTGCTCACATGCTTCCTTATTTCTGATTCAAGTTGATCTTCTTATGATTGGACATGGTTCTTATCTCTTTTTATTCTGAAATCAGGTACGGGTCTCATGATTTTTCTACTTACACCAAGTAGCCACGGTTCATTTAAATCTGAATTCAATAGTTTGGGATTTTTTTCTGGTGAATCCATGTTTCAAACATATCCTGAACTACAAACACATGTGCCTGTGACCTGCATTTCACAAGCAATTATTTTCCTGTAGGCGCACCAGCCCCTTCCCTCAAACACACGAACCATTGCAGAAGTAACTGGCGGCCCCATCCCATCTGCTTTGCTCCCAGCATTTTCCTGTCATTTCTTCTACCCTAAACCTTTGGAGTCACCTCTGTCACTCTTGTAGAGCACTACGAGATTGTCCTGTCTTTCCATGTAATGTTACTTAGCCTCACTAATCAGTCAACACTTTCTGCTTGGTTCAGGTTGTAAATTATCCAAAGTAGAACAAAGTTTTAAATTCTTTGCTATTTCGCGTTGGTGGTATAGTGGTGAGCACAGCTGCCTTCCAAATTCCTTGTGATTTCTCTTTTATTTTCACCCAAGGACCTACTGATACACATTTTCTCCAGGCAAAAGAAATCTATTCAATAGAATTATTATACTAGATCCTATGTTTATTTCAAATAATTTCTGTTGTTGTTTTTCTTTCTCCAAATCCATTTACCAGTCTATCCTTAGACTATGCCTTTCTCGTGCAAACAACCTGCAGAGGAAGAAAACGCCACTTAAATTCTAAGTTGTCAGTATGTTCCGGGTAATAGCCCAGTCTTGAAATCCTAAGAGATACATAATCTTTGAACTTGAGTTCTCAGGAGTTAAGAATAAAGCCCTAATTAATGCAAAATGTATAGGTTTAGGAAATAATCTATTTCTCAGAGATGGTATTAACTTTAAGCACTTGGTCATTGTTGATAGAAGCAATGAGAAGACACTCCGGGGTTTGTTCCAGTAGGTTGGTGACTATTGGGGAGAAAGCGAGTGTCCTGCAGCCAAAAGACAATGGAGTGATAGTCCTAAGGACTCATTAAAGGGAAGAACATGGCTCAGGGTAACAGGTGCCCGGGACAAGCTGCATGCTCCAGCAGGTTGTAATCTCCTGCAATCCAGGCAGGTAAGGTCACTAAAGGAGCAGAACCACTTCTCTCACAGATGGAACATGGGTCTTTCAGTCAGCACTTCTGGGATCCTCTGGGAATCTTGTTAAAATGCAGATCTGCAGGGCGCCTGGGTGGCTCAGTGGATTAAGCCTTGGCCTTCGGCTCAGGTCATGATCTCAGGGTCCTGGGATTGAGCCCCACATTTGGGTCTCTGCTCAGCGAGGAGCCTGCTTCCCCTTCTCTGTCTGCCTGCCTCTCTGCCTACTTGTGATCTCTGTCTGACAGATAAATAAATAAAATCTTTTTTAAAAAATGCAGATCTGGGATCCAGGAAGCCAGGATGGGGGCTGAAACCCCATTATCTCTGTCAGGATCCCAAGTGATGCTGATGGACTGTAGGCCTCCTGTTGGGTTGTAAGGCCCGTTGTCATCCAGGTCCTCTCTCTTGCAGAGAAGGGGAGGACAGGAGTAGAAAGACGCAATGTATAGGCAGAGGAAAGCAGATAAATATAAAAGAAAGCAGAGGATCATAAAGAGAGATGAAGACTAGGAGATTTGAAAATATGACCCTCCCAGCATCCCTCCCTTCTTAGTCCACGGCAGCCCATGAGGGTGGCTGCAAGGTCTCTACATGGCTCTACCCACAGCCCAGGCTGCAGGACCCTCAGTGCCTAGTGTGGGGCAGGTGGCACCACCCAGTGGCAAGGACTCTTCCAATGACCACAGATGGGAGTTCTCAGATGGCCCCTCCGCCAGAGCCAGACAAGTCTGAGCGCCTCCCCAGGCTTCCGAACCCCATCCATCTGCACCGGGGAAAACATGCCAGTAGCTGACACAGGGAAGGCGGGGGGCAGGCCTCCCTCTTGGGTTCAACTGAGCCCGAGACCACCTGAATCCTCCTCTTCACAGTGGTCGGACTCCTAAATCACCTAGACCGATTCAAATCTCAAGGCTGGTACAGTCCCAAGACCCTAATAATGCGAGCGGCTCACTGTGCCTAACGTTTGTGCGAACAACTCATTTACACTCAGTAACCATCGTCCTGGTCGGGGTCTTGCAAGGAGGGAGCCTGTGTGACCGGCCTCCGATAAATGCCCAGGCTGCTGAGTCTCTAATGAGTTTCCATGGTGGACCACACTTGGCGAGGACAGTTCTCACTTGTTCTGGAGGGAACTTAGCACGTTCTGTATGGCTCTGCTTGGAGAGGACCCCTGGAGGCTCATGCCTGGTTTCCTACAGACTTCATCCCATCGACCTTTTTCCTTTACTCTTTCCGCTTTGTACCCTGGACACATCATAGTTTTATGACTATGCATTGGTCCCGTAAGTCCCCCCAGTGAATCACAGGACCTGAGGAGGATCCCAGGGATCTCCAGACATCCAGAAGGGGAAAAAGTGCAGCTCAGCCAACAGCTTACCCAGAGGACCCAGCCAGGTGAACCAGACTTCAGACCTACAGAAACCGTGACCTAACAGCTCTGTCTCATAAAGCGCCGGATCGTTTTTTACAGGAGTAGCACAAAACCAGGAAAATGACGGTATCTCTTCTGCTGATAAAGAGGGTAAATATCTCAAGGAAAGTTTTTAGAATCATAATTAACTCTCAAATGTCAGGGAAGCACAGATTAAAAACCAGCACCTGAAGAGTGGGAAGGGCCTCCGGGAAGGTACGTGCTTTAGGGTTAAGAGCAGGTCCTCTGTGTGAAAAGGGCAAGAGAGCAGCCAAATCTGCCCAATCATCTTCAAGAGACTGTGTGTAGAATCTCCTAATTATCAGCTTGTGGGACTTACTGTGGCCAGAGCCAGCCGTGTACGCAGTCTGGGGTGGAGACAGCACCATGTGCGCTGTGGGGATGGCTGAAGCACTGTCTGGGGGAGCGCCTTTCCTAGAGGAGACCGAACTGCAGAAGGAATCCCTGCCCCGGAGGAGCTTCAAGAAGCCCTGCGCCGAGACGAGGGCCTCAAAGGGCGCAGAGCAGGGAGCTCAGGAGAAGCCGTCCTACCTCAAGGGAAGGTAGATTCCACCCCTGCACTCATCCAGCAAACATTTACCAAGGCGGGTCTCTGTGAGTGAGCTCCCCGGGTGTGGGACGGAGGCCACCACACTAGTCGTGACCATGCGACGGCCAGTGGGACCGAGGAGTCCAAGCATCCATCCTCAGCTGCGTGGTCTAGGGTCAGTAACACCACTATCCTTGGTCCTTACTCCCCTGGGCTCCTGGAAACAAGGTGCCACAAGGTGATGCTTAGGTTTGGGTCCCCCCAAAACTGCTTAGCTAAAAAACAGGAATGGTCACAATGTTGCATCCTTGTACTGGGGTGGGATGGGGGTAAAAATATGAACCTTGGTTAATACAACTAAGAATAAGCACGCGTTAGTGATCCATTACCTGATTTCGAAAAGCAAGATTTAATTTGGAACAAAAGCTCTCTATATAGGTAAATGCTTCCTTAACTTTTAACTGTTGTTCATTCTTAATTAATGTTGGTCTTAACCCTGGTTTGGACCTGGCATGCCTAGAATTAGCTCAATGTCGAGATGTACTTCCAAACACACACTTGGTAACTGCCTGTTTGGGGTATTAAAGTCAGCTGGTCCCCTAAACACAAATTCTCGCTGATTTTGTTCTTTTACCCAGTGTTAGACAACTGACTAGTTCTTCCTAATTCAATTTAAATCAACATCTATTGATGAACTAAAAGAGGTCCAGAGATAAAAAATTAAATAGGCCATAAGCTATGAAGTTATACTAAGTTACAGAGTTCTAAGGGAGTTCAAATGAGGCCAATTTGTTACCCAATAGTATTATCATTTTGTCCCTTGTTAGTGTTACAGATAAGCTAATGTGCTACCAGCTAACAAGTAATGGCTTTTTCGCTGATATCTCCCCTCTTACCATGACAAGACAATTTTTTAAGACTTAGCTAAATATCCTTACCTAAATTAAATGGAACCTAAAATGTATTTTTTTTTATTGTGGGTAAATTTTCCTAATATAAAATTCACCACTTTGGCCACTTCTAAGCCATTGTGTACCACTAACAATCACACGGCTGGACAACTGTCACCGTCATGCACCCCCAGAACTTTCTCATCTTCTAAACTGAAGCTGTCCCCATTAAACAGTAATTCTCCATTCTTCCCTTCCCCTAGCCCCTGGAAACCATGTAAAGTGTATTTTTTTAAAGATTTATTTATTCATGAGACAGAGTGCATGGGAACAAGGAAGAGGAGAGAGCAGAAGGAGAGGGAGAGAGAGAATCTCAAGCAGACACCCCACTGAGCATGGAGCCAACAGAGAGCTTGATCCCAGGACCCTGAGATCACGACGTGAACCAACAGTTGGAAGCTCAACCAACTGAGCCACCCAGGCACCCCTAGTGTATTTTTAATTATAAGAAAGTAATTCCTTCTCCACCTGAGAAATCTTGAGGCCACAGCCCTGCCCCTGTTGCCCCAAAAGCCAACAGCAACACAGCAGACGCTTACCCCACTCTATCTTCAGAGCTCCTCCCTCAGGGAACACTATGATCTGAAGACTCAAAACTCTGAATATCTGATAAAGTCCATATATTTTAATATTCAGAAAGTCAGGAGAGCGAAATTTAATTCTTCTCAAAGAAGAGCGGGTATGGAATCAGAAGCAGAAAGCACATCCCTGGTGTAAGAGAGTTTAAGTCATTGTGACTCCAAAGAATCCCTGATATCTACCCCCATGAAAGACAAGGGACCACACAAGTGCCCAGGTTCCTGCTAGAGCCAGACATATGTCCCTCAACATGCCATCGTCCAAACGGAGACTGCCCATGATGTGTGTGTGTCAGTGTCTGGAGACTTTCAGAAATCTCACTTAACTGGAGGACTTGGAGGAACGTATATACTCAGCTGAACAACTGACACCATCTTCTGGGCTGCACGTGACCTCTCCCCTTCGATTGCACACTATGTCCAGGAACAGCGGGGAGACATTTTCAGTGTTTCACTGCAGCACAGGGCTATTTGACTTAGCGCATAGATCATACAGGGCCACACGCATCTTATATTCACTTGAAAACACACTCAGGTACTTTTGGGGGCTCCGTCTCTGTGCTCAGTCTGACAGATCCGCAGCAACAGGGAGTGACTGGCACAATTCATACCGAGAGACAGCTCTCAGGAAGGAACATACCGAGACGCTTTCTTCTCGCCGGTACTGCTTCCAGTTCCTCCCGCCGTCACTGAACATGAGGACGTAGCTGGTCACCCAGTCGGAGCTCCCATACCCTCCCTGCGTGGCCACAGCTGTGACCTCCATTCTCTCTCCAAGGTCGACCTGCAGCCACTGGTATTTATCTGACACAAGTGGAGACCAGCCACCGGCCCCTTGAGGGGAAACAGAAGTGGGAGAAAATAGTAAAGGGAGAGAAATCATTAAGATCTGCATTATCCTGTAAAGAAAGAAATCATAAATAAAACTTACAAAAATCAGAGTTCCAAATTCTGGAATGTATAACCCCCCATGATCACACAGACAGATACACACAGACATGCATTCAGAACCACGGGTTAAGTAAACAGATGAATCCTACATTCCTCATGAATTACTCTGGTTTCTCAGTCATAACCCTGACTCTTGGGTGTCCAACGGTCCCAGGCGACATGTGGCCGACCAAACACCAGGTCACCGCATCCGTGTTTGAGACTAGTGTCTCTGCCCGTCTGTATGTATGACATACCTTTGGCTGGATCTGAAGGAATGCATGCAGACCATGGTAGAAATAGAAAAGCTTAATTCTGGAATCCCAGCATGAGGAAGTGCCGTACCGAATGACAGGATAGGAAGGGTGGTGATGGCAAACCCTACACTTGGTACGCTTACTGGTTTATGCGAGAAACAGGCATTTCGAAGAACCATCGGAAACACAGAGCAGCAGTGGTGGACGTGAAGGTTTTCCTGCGCAGGGAGGGAGAGCCTGAGGGGCAGCGGGGAGCTAGAGGGAGAATACAGAGCGAGGGAATAACAAGGATGTCCCAGGTTTTCAAGACAACAGGTGCAGAGCAGAAATCACAAGGCTTTGTCTTGTCCAGTGAGAAACAGACAAAACACCGCCTCAGAGGAGGCTCCCGGAGGCTGTGTTGGGACATATTTTGTTCTTCCAGGTCCCAGAAATGTGGGTTTTGAATGTGGAGTTAGACATCACATTGAAGTTTCTGGTTTTAAAATAATAAGCAATTAAAAAACTGGAAAATAAGCTTGAAGCACATTCTGGAACCGATATTTTGCCAATTATCCATGTCCAGAAAACATGAGGCATGGAAGTCGTCTATAATATGATTAAGAGCGGTTTTGGAAAACAATTTTCCCCACCGTCTGACACCTCACTTGAGGTTCTCATAACGAGGCCTAATGCATTAGACCGCATTGACCGTCTTCCTGTGAGGGGCTCTTACTGACCCCTGCACTGGGTTTGCTAAGGCCTGTAGGGCTGGGGTATGTCAGGAAGTGTGTGACATGGTCCCAGTACAGCTGAGAGGGAAACAGAAGTGGGGCGCTTGCATCAGGATTGGGGGCGTTCCCAGGGGGTGGGCACAGACGTCTCTTCACCACATCCTCCCTTCGCCACCTCCCCCCTTCACCGCACATGTTCAAGCACGGCCTTCCGGAGAACCCAGGTTCTTTCTCATTTCTTTCCACCCAGATTTCCCAGACTGAATCTTTGTTCAAGTATTCCAAATTTTCCTCTCAATGTACCGCAAGCGCAATGCCTTTTTCTTTGACTCAGAATCCAAAATGTGCTGCATTTTGGGTTGTTCTGTAATGCATCTTTAACTTTTTATTCTGAAATAACTTCCAGTTGCCCAAAGAACTACAAACGTGGTAGAGGGGATTCTTGTCTCCTTTGTACCAGTTTCCCCCAAAGTTACCATCTTATATCGTCATGGGACTTTTATCAGGATGAAGGTATTTACACGGTACAGTATTAATGCAATGGCAAACGTTATTTCAATTCCCCAGTGTCCCCACTAACCCCATTCCTCTGCACCAGGAGGCTGTTTGCACACCGAGTCTCCTCTGCATCCTCAGCCCATGCCAGTTCGGCTGCCTATCCTTGCCTCTCATGACAAGATTGGTTCTGCTGCTTTGTCCGAGGGCCCCACTCGCGGCTGATGACTGGAAGTCCTTCTGTATTCTAGCTGAGAGCCACTCACAGTTGGAGGGACATTCCTTGGCAGCTGGGCATGGTTTTTATAATTGTCACAAAAATAACCTTAAAAATTAGGTGTTGGCATTCAACAGATCATTTTAACGTGGAGATTCCACATTTGAAATTTCCTACGGATCAGCTTAGATCTCTGAGGGACTACTGACGTCCTGTATCCAGGCTCATCCTAGTTCCCAGCAGAGTCCTGTAGAAGGTACTGATGATACTCTTGCTGGCATTTTGCCATGTTTCCCTGTGAATTTTAACCTCTCTCGAGGCCAGGAAGTATCACCAGCATGGCGTCACCCATGCGGGGAGGCAAATTCAGTAAACAGATCACGATGCTGCTGGCATGTTGCCCCAGGACCAGCCTCTCCCACAGGTGCCACTGCCTACCTGCCAACCAGCCTCCCCCACCTGCAGGTAATAGACCCCAAACATCTCCTCCTGACCTGCGGTGAGGACGTGCTTCTGGCATGCATGCCAAGCCATCTGATGAACTTGGGGCAGCGACAGGCATGGAACGGCAGAATCCCCTATGCCGGGGGTGGTTCGCTCCAGCAGGCTAATGAGGTCCCGTGCCCCCAGATCGCTGCTAGGGGGTGATGCACAGGGGGAGTGTGTATTCCCCCACCCCCGCCACCTGCCTCTCTCCCACCTCCACCCATTCCTGAATACAGTGTCACAACCTGTACCAAGGAAAACCTGTCTGGGCCCCCCACTTGTGCAGAGAAAACTGCAGGGCCTGGAAGGTCACCACGCAGAACATCCTTCTCCCTCCTGGGGACAGTGTGCTAGCTGTGTGTTGCAGCACTGAGGGGGACGTGACAGGAGGATGTGTGCAGCACCCAGTGTCATCCCTCCCACAGGCTGCTGGGTGCTGGATGACAGTCACCATTACAACAGGCCATCCCTGCCATGGCTTCCAGGTGCATGAGGGGCCATAGTCCCAGCGCTGAGCTTTCCAGTGACCTTATCACTAAAGGTCTGTTGCCTGTGCTTCTTCCCAAAGGTAAGACGGCGAAGAAAGACAAACTTGTCACGCACGTGTGATGGGCCAAGGATCTCACCTGGGGCCCCACGTGGGACCCCACAAGCCCCACACCTAGCAAGCGGGACCAGCGTAACAGTCCCTGCTCCACTGATGAGGAAGACGCAGCATTTGAGGTTCCTGTGAGGGTTTGAATGAGAGCTCGGCCCCTTCCACTCTGGACCCCTTGTACGGACATCTCCCCCCAGTTCCTGGGTTATTCCAGATTGTCTGCTGACCACCAGCCAGACTGTATTTAAATCGATCTGTTGGAAGGTTTCTGTCTCTAGTTAATCCTGTGTGACTGCCCCCCCACCCCTCCTCCCCCACTTTGGTGGCTCCGACAGCAGCAGGGACACTTCCTCAGGGAGAGGAAATGTTGACTAGGAAACTCTCAGCGGGTCCTGAATTACTCTGTCCACTGATGGTGATGACCGTGACTACTGACCCTGGTGCAGGTTATATTTTTGAGTTGGGATTATATCTTGCACACCCTTAGACTTGATATCTGGTTGAGGAAGGGCCGCTGGTCTGCAGTTGTCTTTATCTTGTCTTTTTGTTGTCTGTTGTATTGTTTGTTGTGTTTAAAAAAATGGAGCAAGTGGGGAGCAAGGGACCTGTGACACCCCTAAGTCTTGTTCTCCAGTATTTCAAGGATTTTCAGGGTAAAGCCACCCAGTCGGGTGACAAGGTTTACCCGGGAAAACTAAAAACACTCTGCCAGTTAGAGTGGCCCACTTTCTCCACAGGGTGGCCACCGGAAGAAACATTTGCCTTGGCTCAAATCTACTCTACCCAGAGTAAGGTCTTCAATCTCCATTGAGACCAAATACCGTACATCGTGGCCCTCCTTAAGGTGCGGTGTACACCCTACTTAAACAAGATGACCCCATTTGAAATAATGTTCGGAAGACCCCCCGCCACCACTCTAACCTCAGCCACAAAAGGTTGCCCTAGTGGAAATATCTGATCAGTCTGTACTCTAGTCACTGCAGGCTAGACTACAGTCTGTCTTAAAAAGAGCCCACGCAGGGATCCGGACTGCCCATAGTGAGACGGAGACAGAGATGGATCCAGATCCTTACCAACCTGGGGACTGGGTTTAAATATGCCGCCACCAAGTGGGAAACTTGAAACCTTGCTAAAAGGGACAATTTACTGTCATCCTGACCAGCCCCACAGCAGTAAAAGTAGAGGGCATCCGGGCCTGGATTCACGCAGATCACGTCAAATGAGCTGAGAACGAGGACGCCCCCAGAGATGGATGCCACTGCCAATGGATCCCACCAATCATGGACTAAAGTTAAGACTCAAAAAACAATGAATTCATGGAGTTCACTGTTGCTCCTATTGTTACCTGTTTATGTAAAAACTTCTGAGTCACCTCATCAGACAGAAAAGTATAGGTAGAAAATTAAACAAATGAAATTACTAAAAGTGAAAAAAGTTATACAAAACAGTGAATAGCTAACTTATCAGCTGACTGTGCAATTTAATGTAACCATATGTCAACTGGCACCTGTAACCCCTGCATCGCGTACATCCCTTATTACATATGTCCTAGTACAGGGGTCTATACAGAATATGGGGGGGGCTTCAGACTATTATTGTACATGATGGGGTTGTGAGACAAAAGCCTCTGACTGGGAAACAAACCATAATCCCTACATAACTGTAGTACCCACCAGAACAAACAACTATGTAACACAAAAAAAAATTTGTTGGAAATTTGGCTGCGGGGATCTTCCCCTCAACCACATCCCACCAATATGGGAGATTTTGTACAAACATATCTATCACAATCATCAACCCCAAAGACCGTCTTTGGGAGTATGGCCGATCTTGGGGCTTCAGATATTATAAAGCTGGCACAGACAGAGGTGGGCAATTCACCATCCAAAAAATAAAAATTAGAGAACTACCCCGGTCTATAGGGCCAAACCCAGTTTTAAATCCTCCCAAGCCACCAAATCCAACCATACCACCCCAATCCCAAAAGAGGCTGTCATAGAGGATTAAAAAAAAAAAAAAATGTTGACAGTGACAACAGCGCCACCAAAGTTTTACTCCCATTGGTAGATTAAATGTTTAGCTTTTTAAATACTTCAGACCCTAATATTACTCGAGACTGTTGGCTAGGCTTAAACCCTCAACCCCCATATTATATTAAAATGGGGGCTAACATTATCATAGGGACTTGGAAGGGACAGATTAGAAATAAAAGTTCTTATAACTCTTGTGAGAGGAAAAAGGTGCCTAGACTAACCCTAGGAGATATAAAAGAAAAGGGACTTTGCCTTGTGACACACACACACACACACACACACACACACACACACACAAAAGCAAGCTTCCCAATATAAAGACCTATATGAGACTATAATAGTCCCTACTGTCTTCACTAACTTCCTTAAGGCCCCTGCTGGGGCCTGGTTTGCTTGCAGTTCAGGGCTCACACCATGCCTTAATCTTGCTTTGTTCCAAAACTCTTCCTGGAACAAACTCTATATAACTGCCCACATCCTTCCCCAAGTAGATTATTATGAGAAACCAAGGGGTTCCAACATCTTATTGCAGGGATAGAACAAACAAAGCGTGTGGTTCCCATCCTAATTCCAGCACCCCCTGGTGGCAGGGATAGCAGAGTCCACAGCAGTAGGAACCACAGCCTTAATAAAGGAGAAAGTAGATTTTGAGGCTCTTGGGTCCCAAGCAGATGCTGACCTACACTGTATACATAAAAATATAGACAAGCTAACTGATTCCTTAAGCTCTTTAGCTGAAGTAGTACTGCAAAATAAAAGAGGGCTTGACATACTATTCCTTAAAAAAGGAGGTCTCTGCGTAGCCCTAAGGAAGAAATGCTGCTTCTGGGTAAATCACACTGGAGTCATTAAAAACAGTCTGGCAGCCATTAAAAAGAGACTAGATGAGTGCAAACAACAATGCAGGAACTCCCAGGGATGATGTAAAAGTTTATTCAACTGGTCTCCATGAATAACTTCCCTAATATCAGCAATTACAGGCCCCCCTGGTTTTACTATTACTGATGCCACTTTTTGGCCCCTGCATTATAAATGCCCTAATGTCATTTGACAAAACAGAATTGGGGCAGTAAAAATGTTAATCTTATAAGCTCAATATAACCCCTTACAACAGGAGGACATAAAACTGGCTAAAAAGTCAAGGATTTGACTAATCTCCAAAAAAGGGGGGGGAGTGTAAAGTCCTACTTAGCCAGAGTGACCCCATCTCAGTAGAACAGCCATTTTGTTGTTTATGAAGTGACCTTAAATTGACCCTGCCCTCCCAGAGGAACTTACTTAGAAACAAGTCTGAGAAACCAGTAAAATATGGCAGACCAGTCCCTGATAACGGAGCCCAGATACATGGACGGGTCAGGTCAGGCAGAGATAACAAAGAGCCCAGATGGAGGTGTCCAATTAGTAAAGCGCACACACTATCTCCCTAACCACCAAAAAATGTAAACCCCGCCTTGTGGGTGCCAAACTGGGGCGCCATTTCTGATCAAAGTGATAGGCTAGTTCAAACAGCTACTATAGGGTAAATTGTAATTCAATTGGCCACCCTTGTGTGACCTAGCATGACTATGCAGCTTTCTCTGTGTGTTACAATCTCATTGGCCAGGCTCAACCACATGGCCTTTGCTCTATAAAAGCTGATCTGTGAGGCTGGGCAGGGTTGCATAAGAGATGGTCCCGGCTGGTCAGTTTGATTCTCAGTGCTGGCATGAAATACAGCTTTGCTTAACCTTCACTTTGTATCAGTCTTGATCCTTTGATCTCGGACCCCATCAGAGCCCATTGCTGCCTGCCCCAGGAAGACGATGGGCATCCCCAGGAAGTTGACGGGTGTCCTCAGAAAAGAGGGGCCAGCGGGAAGACAGGGTCTGGTGACAGTGTTGAGGTCCCCCTGACCTCCCCACTCAGGGGTCCTAGGGCTGGATGTGCTGAAGCCTGGGTCAGACGCTGCTGTTACTGGGGGATTAAGGCGTTTGCTAAAATTTTGATTCCTCAAGAGGCAGCACCAGCTGTGTCCAGGTGGCATTCCGGCGACCAGGACGGAGTAGGCCCAGAAACCCTGCGTTGGGGCCCCCAGCTCCCCTGCCTGTGTGCTTCCTGTACTGCGCTAGGAGCCTCAGCCGGGAGAACGGGACATTTCCCACAAAGGGCACCCGGAGGGGAACAGTCACCACAGCTGCCTCAGTGTGAGCCGGGTTCCTACATGCAAAGACGCTCGAAATGGCTTGGTAAACAGACCCTTTGACAGTCAAATGAAAATACATGCTCAGTGCACACCCATCACCCTGAGTTTGCTTTAAGTGCCAGAGATATTGAGAAAGAGAAAGCACCCCACAGGGATTCACATGTGACCTCCCCAGGGACTGATTTCCACGCCCTACCCACCAAGCATTCTGACTACAGCTCTGTCTGCATAAAACAGACAAAAATGGGTCGATCCCTTGTGTTTTGTTTTGCTGTCCTCACACAGACTCCTGAACGGGTCATGGAGACCCACTGAAATCTGACTAGAGGCTCTCAGCTCTGACTCGTTGGAAGTTCTGCCCTGGCAAAACATGAGACGGTTCTGATGATTTCCCACCATGGAAACAGAGCAAGAATTGCCCAGCAAGCCTGTCACGACCCGAACAGGTCATAAATCCTTCATTTATGACCGAATAAAACGTGTGACTGAGCTCATTCATGTCCCGTGAAATCTCTGTTTACAAGGAGTGCGGCTCTGGGACGTGTCCTAATTCTAGGAGGGCATCCTCTCAGCAGCCCCCTGACTCATGCAGAACAGACCGGATATCAGATCACTCCCGAGGCCATCAGAACAGGGGCACCTCCCTCTGCTGTGGGCAGACCCCTGGGGAGTCCAGGGCCCAGAAGGGCAGGAGGCCAGGCCAGCCCACTGCTCCTGACAGGAGCTTAGCTGCATGCTTTCAAGGCAATGTCTCCTTTTTAAAAAATCTAGTATGGTGGAGGATCATGTCAAGAAATGCGGGGGTGGGGGGGTGCTTGGAAAACAAAAGCATGACAACTAAATTAGCCACCCATTTGTGACTGCTCAGTCAGCCAAATGCCTCTGGGGAAAAAGAAAGAAAATTCCGTTGATGCTAAAACTCGAGTTCTCTTGAAGGACGCTGCATGGCTTAATTCCTAACTGTTCATAAGCATGCCATTAGAGCCTCTGATGAAAAGAGTCGAGGACCAATTACCTGCTGTAGGAAGCAGAGTATCCTAATGATAGCAAAAAGGGGGAGGCCTGAGCATCACGTGATGTGAGGAGCAGCAAGGGGGGGGCATTCAAAAGATGGCATGTGAATGTGTCAGAGCAAAGCCCACTCCCCCGATTTCCTCAGAGGGAACACAGCAACGGGACAACAGTCAGGCTGAAAGGATGGCAGGAAAGAGAACAGGGGGCCCTGGGATCACCATCCCCCCATCAGCCCCTAGTCCAGGCAGGTCTCCCTTCACGTTCACGGCAGCAGAGCAGCTGACCATGGGGGGCCCAGAGAGACCCCAGTAGCCCTTGTCCCTGACTATGGTCTTCCTGAGTCACAGGTTAAAGGAGCAGTTCAGGACTCCCGTGTCAATTTCAATATGGCGCCTGTGACCCATCAGGGATCCCGGTGCCTTGGGAAGGATTGCTAACTGGGCCCACTACTTTGGCAGACAGGAAGGCCACCTTAGCTGGCAAATCCTGAGCCAGGGGACCTGGGCAGAAATAAAAAAGGAAATTCCTAGAAGGGGCAATTCAGATAAACATGGCTGGATGGAAAACCAATGTAGAGATTAAGTGTTTATATTTTTCTTAGGGAAGTGATCTGAATCACAGCCTTTCTTCTTAAGTAAATTCTCAGGTGTTGATCTGCGCTCAAGTCATGATCTGGAGGGCGTGAGATCGAGCCCCGTGTTGGATTTCATGCTCAGTGCAGAGTTCCTAGTCCCTCTCCCTCTGCTCAACTCACTCATGTTCTCTGTCTCTCTAAAATAAGTAAATAAAATCTTTAAAAATAATAAAAATAAAGAAACTGTATGTACTGACTGCTGTCTTACTACCTTCTACATAAGGTAGATGCAGCAATAAGCTACATACAAAATCCCTGGCAGGAGCCATGAGGGTTCAGATAGTTCTATTTTTCCATAAAAATATTGTAGGCTCAGAGACTGCTGGGCAAAATAGAGAGGTAAGACAGACACCTTCTTTACAACCTCCAGGTACCATAATATAGACCAAGGATATTTTAACCACATAATCAAGTTGTCTAACATGGCTTCCATCACCAGATCTTGTGCCAAATTTTCAGAAAAGATACAACTACTATATAGGAAGAATCATCGTCATTATTATTATAATCTTCCAGATTTTATACAATCCAAATTTTACATTGTAATATCCTAAACTGAACTAATCTGTTCTCTAGCATTTACAAAGTCAAAAGAAATTCCAGGAAAGATTCCGAGATGTTGGCTTTAATTTTTTTTTAGATTTTATTTATTTATTTATTCAAGAGAAAAAGAAAAACAGAGAGAAGACAAGCGGAGTGAGGAGGAGAGGAAGAAGCAGGCTCTCCTCTCAGCAGGGAACCTGGTGCAGGGCTCAGTCCAGGGACCCTGGGATCAGAAGCCCAGCTGAAGGCAGACGCCCAACCGACTGAGCCACCAGATGCCCCTGGGATGCCAGCTTTCAATGGAAAATATGCATAGATGATCCTTCAGAAGGATATTGAGAAACCGTGCTGTCTGAATCCTGCCTTAGGAATGGGTATAAAATCAGATGGCAAAATAAAGGAGTATTTAATGAAATATGTACTTTATACAGTCAGAGTAGCAACAACCACAAGAAAAACCTCATCAGTTGATTGCCATGCTCTTAAAAAATTAATTTAAATCTGCAAAGAGTGATCTGACTATAGTAAATGCATTTTATATTGACCATTTTACAATGGCTGCTTACAATAGTCTAAGTTATTGATTTTTTAATTAAATATAATGGAAATAAATTCATCTTAAACACTGGGATTTTCCTTCTGATGCTTATAAACTTCCCAGTGCCACCACACACTGACAGGACCAGAGGCCTGAATCATAAAGATGTGCTGTATATGCACATCAGAAACACAATACACAGGCCTCTTGGGATCCTTTAAACTAATTAAGGATGATGCTTATTTGGTTTTTACAGTCTTTGGGCAACCATTGGAAAGTTTAGATGTTAAGCTGGTATTAGAGGAACCAACAGACCAAAAATAGTAAATTTGATCATTTAATTATTAATTGAAAACCGGCTTCAGTGAGAGGCTATTTTCACCAGAGGACTGAAAGTCATCATGACTGATGCTTCCTAACTACCTGGAGGAGAAAATATCTGACCAGAAATGGTTTTTTATAGTAAAAGGTCATGAAGGTGGTCCTCAGCAGCGTGATCTCTCCACCCCCCCAAACTCACCAAAATCCTTCCCTGTGTCTTTATGGGGCCCCATCAGTCTATCTGATCACTTGTTCCTGCACTTGACTTTTGAGGACACAATAAAATTCAAGCTATACTTAAACTGTGATCTTAGAAATACCGAATAAAGGGAGGCAAATGCTCTGTTCCATTGTAATAATCTTCAGAATTTACATTTACCTGGGACACAGTCAATTTAAAATTTTACTTTCTGAATGGATCATTCACCAAAAAAGTTAATCTATCCCTTTCCAAGGTAGTGAAACATCTGTGTTTTCAGTGCATGTATTACTCAGTCTGCTGAATGACTGTTTGTGCAAAAGTGAAAGCAACTTTATCCATAAGTCATGGAGCAAGAATGAATGAACGAACACCTCCCCACCCCGAGAAAGGAGCCCTTTTACATTTAACATTGTAATATTCCCATGGGTACAAATGCAGTCTATTTTCAACAGGAGGCTTTGCCCCGGCTCCTTGCAGGCCAGGTCCTGGGATGGGGCTATTTCCCCATCACTACCCCGTGGCAGCTTCCCATCTCACTGGGGTCAGCTCATGGCTTGCTGGGTGTTGCCAGTGCCCATGACATTGGCTCATTCATTTGTTGTTGGGTTTTTCTAAGACTTTGATTATTTATTTGAAAGAGAGAGAGATAGAAGAAAGAGCAGGAGCTGGAAGGAGAGGGAGAAGCAGGCTCCCCACCAAGCAGGGAGCCACATATGGGGCTCCATCCCAGGACCCCGAGATCACTGAGCCACCCAGGAGCCCACAATAAGCACACTTGCTAGTGTTTTAGTTACCCACAAGAAGCACACTTGCTAGTCACCCGTCCATGGAGTGCTCTGAAACTAAAAAGGGATGACAAAATAGGAAATAATCTGGAGCCTCCAGTAATTCCTTTCTGATTCAGGTCTCATTTATGACCACTTGCTGACCATCAGCAGGGACGGGAAACGTCAGAACCAACAGAACAGAAGAACGCTACAGACGCAGGAAGCTGGAAATGACACTTCACTGAACCTGCTTCTTCACTTCCACCCAACTGCGATATAGTTACTCTTCGAGCCACAAAAATGAATATGAAGTAAGAATGGTCGTTATTCTCTCTGAGAAAGACTTGTGATGGGCTAACAGCAAGACAGCATCAGACTCACCATCTCTGCGATTAAGACTTGCGAACCCCGGGCCATGGCTCCTGGACAGCTGCGACGAGCAGCTGAAGGACTCTCGTGGCAACGTGGACGCCAGCGGGCCATCACAGTGATCTGTGCGGAAAACCCCAAATTCAGATTAACCCCCTGCTCCAGGCATTCCCCACTTCTGCCCTCCCTGCCTTCCTGCTTCCTTCTTCCTCTCCCTCCTCTCCTCCCTCCTGTCCTTGCTTTCAGTTAACAGGCCAAGAAAATGCTAGAATCTATGGCAAACGTCGGTCTTGATCAGAGGTGTGTTAGTCGGTGGCAAAGAAAATAAAACCCCTGATTGGCAGCATTTGCCATCTTCCGTGGTGTACATACTCCCATCGTGGGCAATTCCCAGCTGTCAGCATGATGTCACCAACCATCACAAGGGTAAGAGGGTCACACATGTCACTTCATTATACAGTGTTTCCACCGTGCAGATTAAGAGATTAAAATAACCTCAAGAGCATAGACAAGAGTGAGATGCCATGAAAGAGAGTAGTACGCAGTGAGTTTGGAGAGTTTACCTTGGTTTTTAACATGATTAACTTAACTATAACTTTATACAACTTAATCTTTAATAATGACTGTGTTTTAACAACCGGCTTACAAAATTCTTGAAAAGTGAATGAATGGCTCTTGCTGACTGCTAGAAGTTGGTTCCAGCCCACTGCCCCTCAGTGGAGAACTATTAGAAGAATTTCCTTTAAAATCAGGAAGAAGACTTTAACAAGCATCATGGCTTCTGCTGAAAGCCACTCTCAAAGTCCTTTCAGTACCTAAGAGAACATTTCAGAATTAAAAGCACAGAATTGGGAAAGAAAAAAAAAAAAAAAAAAGCAACCACCATCACTTCCAGGTGATACAACGGCAAAGACAGAAAGTCCAAAAATCAGTAAGTGACTGGTTTAGTAGCTCAATATCCCAAAACTGATTTCGTCTTAAACTCTAGGTGGGGGCCAACGATAACTAGAATAACAAATAACAACAAAACACACAAAGTATCTAAGAATGAATCTTACAAAACTGTGCAAAACATTTATGAGGATTATTATGGGGATAAAAAATATATGTTTATAAAAAATAAAAAATTAATAAAAGAAAGTGAAACATCAAAAAAAATTGTAATACAGAGCTAGAGAAAGCAAAATAATGAAATCTAAATTTACACATTAAAATTACCATTCTAACCTAAAAAAAAAAAAAAAAAAAAAAAAAACTATACTGAATGACCTTAAAGAAAAGCAGTAAAATACAGACTCTCGCAATCACAGACAGGAAGACAGTATTTTTAAACTCTCAGTTGTCCCCAGTTTGAGGTAAAGACTCATTAAAAGTCCAATCAAAAGCCCAAGAGGGTTTTTTCATAAAAACTGAATCGGGGAACCATGACTCAGCAGTTCATAACATGGGGTACAGATATGATTTAAGGGGCCTGCGAAGATAGGGAAAAGCTACATCTTTATTTTCATTAAACCTCCAGCTAAAATTCAGCATTTTCTTTAATCATGAGCATAGACAAACCACATCATCTTCAGTAGTGCCCATGCTTTTTTGTTTGTTACCATCATAAGTTACAGACAGTCTTATAGCAATCTTCACAGATATCTGGAAGTATCATTTATGTTCCTCCTTACTTCCAAATAATCGTATTCAACTCAGCACTAGATTTTGTTATTTAATGAGCTGATAACAAAGGAGACATTATATTACAATTTCTGATTGATGGATATCAGCCCTTCACTGTAACTGGCATATATATATATATATATATATATATATATATATTTATTGCATTTATAACCATTGCTATGAGAAGGGGACACAGACTTCAGTGAAGTTCCAAAGGGGTCTGTGGCACAGGAAGGCCCAGGAAGCCCCTGTGATGGGTGTGTGCACAGGCACCACAAAGAGTTGGCCTATTACTGGGGTATGATTAGTACTTCAGAAAATTCCAGAAAAGGGGTGTTATCTACATGTCATGGTCAACAGAGCTAACTCGAGTGTTAGCCTAGAAGTTTCTCAGGGTCTAGAACGTTGAGCAGAACAGGACTGTATTAGTCTCCCTATACACAGGGGGTCCTGGGGACCTCACCACAACCTTGAAATCACACAGCAGATTGACAGCAAGAGAGAGCTATTCCCATTAATTGTGTGTCTAGTGAAGCCTGCTCTCTTCCCAGCCCTGGCCCCACACAGTCTCCTTTAGGGGTCTGTCCTGATGCTAGTCCCCTCTGCTCACACTGTTGTCATCTCATCACTGAAGCTAGCATAGATTTTGCAACTGGGCTTGGGTGGGACTGGCATTCACCAGCCTTGCCGACTCTTGGGTATCACTCACCCTTCACTAAGCCTCGGTTCTCTCCTCAGTTCAATGGGGAATCACATGACTAGCCAGTGATGATATCACATGATTATGCAGTACAGTGAGCCGTTACACAACAATACAAGGGAACGCACACAGCAACATGGCAGGGAGTACAACAGGGACTCACTCACTGAGAGGACTGCTGAGGGTTGAAAGTATTTGCTTTTATTCTTCTCACTCTGCTAAGACAAGTCAACACTTATTAAGTTCCTTCAAAAGATGCTATAAACACATGTTCCCCATATAGAGATGTGAAAGGCAGTGTTCAACGTTCCAAACCATATTGTCATTTTTTATTCTTACTTCAGAGAAGGCATATGAAGCTTAGTCTTTAAAAAGAAAAAAAAAAGAATAGCTTTTGTGCTGTAATCTTTTTTTGGAAGAACAATTTATAAAATTTATTTTTAAATGACAATGTTTTTTATAACCCTAACTTAAAGGCTTCAAAACCAGTGTTTCATTTTATGCCAAGGTAGTAGAAGTCGAGGACTTGTGTGCTCAAAAACAAGGCAGTCACATCCTTACAAGGTACCTGGAGAAGAGAGGTTCAGAATTTGGACAGTGTTTTCCAGGCATTCAGTGTGTTTCTAACTGAATTTAATCCATGTAAGGTGAAGCCTCCAGAACCATCCCAAACCTCCATTAACTACTGTTTTCAACCTGAAATATTTATGTTTTCTACTACGATTCCTGAAGCAAAAATTGTCAAGACCCAATTTAATTTTCTTTTTTCTTTGCATCATTATGATATATGTGAATCCTACTAAATGAGTATCATTCTCATGAATAATCTGATAAACATTATTTCTACCCCAAAATAAAAATGATGATTCCTGAAATGTTTCAAAGGTACAAGAATTATTCACAAAGTATGGATTTTGACAAGTGAAATGGCAAAACAATTTTAAACAACTACTATTTATCACTAGAGGGAAAAGCAAGTTGAGTACGAATAATAAGCTTATGAGAATTAACATGTGAAAATAGAGAATATTGCAGTTAAGTAAGCTAATGCAATTTTATTTCCCTTCATAATAACCACCTGTATTAATGAGAGTGAGTCCATGGAATAATCTTAATTTTGAGATGCACTCATCCTTCAGTGGTTCAAATGTACTCCAAGTGAGGTTCTCAGAGGGGCTTAAGAATGCTAAAGGAAAAGTAATGGTCCATTGTCACGGGTTTTAGAGAAAAAACAAAGACACCACAATTGTTCATGATTTTTGTATGACTCAGATAAGAGTGCTAGAGACATCCTTATGTGCATTCTGATATAATAAATCCATATTTATGAAATACTCAAAGCTTGTCTCACTAGGTGCACTTAATACAATACCATTTTAATCAAAAGCCTATTGTACGTCTTACCAGCAGAACAGCCTTAGACTGAGATTATAAAACAATATTCCAGCTTCTAATTTTTAAAATTATATATATTTTTTCCAGGTGAAATCTTAGAAATTTGGAACTTCTCACAACTGGAGAAAATAGAGCTGGCTTAGCCTTCCCACTCTAGGTGAGCTGATCTGGGGGTTTTCTAGGCTCTTGATCTCCTTCTAAAATGACTTAAATCTATCCTTCCCCACAGACAGAAAACAAGCCCAGACAGACTCCGTCAGTTAGCCATAGCCTGTCCTTAATACATTTGCTCTGATTTCTTCGACACTTCAAATTCAGTTTGTACTCAATTATGTGTAAGTGGTATCTTTTCAGGATGCCTTATCTTCTGGATAAGATTAAAAATTCCTCAGCACAGAAAATTCATGTTTGTTTGTTGCTTGTTTTTGTTTTTTTGTTTGTTTGCTGCTTGTTTTTCATCCTTCAGCATATCACAATGGACTCCAGTCCCTGGAATGGAACAGAGAGTATGATCTAAACTCCCCTCGACTTCTGGCCCTACTTGCTCCTCCCACTTGGGCAGCGGGAATCAAGGCCCAGAGGCACACAGGGGTGCCCAGTTGCCACTGGACTGGCAAGAACATCTGAACTCAGAAGAGCCTGAAGATACCTGGGAATCTCTCTCCATCAGGAGGAATGAGGCCTGGAGCTAGGCTGCTGCTCTAATATTCCCCTATCGCTGGTGGCCCATCAAGGCCACTGAGAACTTTGTGAATATCTGGGGCCCCCACACCTCCCTTCCCGAGGTGGGGGCTTAAAGAGTCCCAATCCGTACAGGTTCCAAACCATGCTGTCAACACTTTGGACAGTGGTACTGACCTTGGCCAGAGTTCAGGGGCACTGGCCAGTCTCCAACCCTCAGGTGTACACACCTGTGCATGTGTGTGTGATGGTAATGCCCCCCTAGAAGTGACAGGACATTCTGTAAGCATGGCATACAGGGTGCTCTAGGGACCCGTGCCTAATTCTCCAAGCCCATTTCAGCCACCCCGACCCTCACTTGCCCCTGAAAATGTGTGCTGCTGTGTACTCAGGCTGGCCATTACCCCTTGTGGGACTATACTTGGCCACCAACTGGGCATCCCATGAATTTGAACAACTGTGAGTCTGAGTTGCTTAGTTTCATGATCCTCAAAGCCCAGCCTGTTAGGAGCCCAGCTGAAGGAAAGCAGGGGTGATTTCAGATCTCTTGTCTGTTCCAATAAATTGTGCATGCTAATTATAGAATACAGTCATATCTCTGTAAGAACCAAGTCAGAAAGGGCAAATTACACCAAGTTACTGGCTAATTTATTTATCTCACCCATGCAGAGAGTGCTAATCTACCCATTAGCACAGTCCAAAGTTAAGCACTCTTGTTTTTACTTCTAGGCTTGCTTTCCTATCATAACCTATGTTGTGAATTATTTCAAAGGTTTGGTTTATGTTCACTGCATTAAATGAGAGCTATTTAGTGATTAGCTCTAGATCCAGATGTTGCCTGTAAAATTATTCCTCAGCATTGAAGGATTCACTTTTTTTTTTGTAAGTCAAACGGTAACACTACAAAAACAATTTACCATTAATTTTAATGGAATGATATAGCAAATTAATATCCATTAATTGCAACTATCATTAAGTATGAATTTAAAATAATTATTGTTCTTATAATTAAATAATACCTCATGTTCCCTCCAGCTGAGTGAACTCATACTGATAGTGTTTCCTTTTTTAGATCAAAGCATTTGTAAAATGTCTTACATATTTTTGATAAAATTCTAAATTACAAAATAATATATTCCAAATGCTGAATCCAAATGGTAGAGAAGATGTAACTGGGCAAATATTTGTTAATAAAAAGTGCTTCCTGACTAATGATCTGGCTTTGATCTTCCAGAAAATCTGCAACTCAAAAGCACAAAATCACTTTTGAAAGTCTTCTTGTTAGAGTACCAATCAATAAAATTGAAAACAGGAAATCAATGCACAAAATCAATCAAATTGAAATCATTTACCAACCTTTGAAAAGGTCAGAAAAGATTCTTGCCAGGCTAGCTTAAAGAGAGAGAGAGAGAGAGTGTGTGTGTGTGTTCACAAATTCCTAATAACAGAAATCAAGGAAAGAACATCACTACAGATCCCGCAGACATTAAATGGGTAATAAATAAATAATATGAACAGCTCTACACCTACAAATTTAATAATCTAATTATCAAATATGGACTAATCCCTAAAAGAAACAATCTGCCAAATCCACACAAGAAGGAAGACAATCTGTATAGGCCTATATCTATTAAAGAATCTGAATCTATAATTAATAACTTTCCAAAACAGAAAGCATCATGTCCAGATGGCTTCAGTGACAAATTCTACCAAATATTTAAGGAACAAATGTTACCAATTATCTACAAATACTTTCAGAAGCTAGAAGCAGAGGGAATACTTTCTAATTTGTTTTATGACAACTGAATTACCCTAATACTAAAAGCAGTCATAGATATTAAAAGAAACCCATAAATGAATATCTCTCATACACATAGAAGCAAAGTCCTCAACAAAGTATTAGCAAATTGAATCCAACAATGTACAAAGAGAGAAGGTGTAATTCATCCCAGGTATGCAAGGCCAATTCAACATTCAATAAGCAATTAATGTAATCACCCACATCAACAAGCTAAAGAAGAAAACCACACAATCGTATAGAGATGCAGAAGAAAGTATTTGACAAAATGCAACACTGTTTGTTGCAAACACTCTTAAACAATGAACAGAGGGGAACTTTCTCATCTTGAAAAAAAATATCTACCAAAAACCTAAAGTTAAATCATACTTAAAGGTAAGAAACTTGACACTTTCCCACTGATATTGGGAGCAAGACAAGGTTGTTCCCTCTCCCCCTTCCTTTTCAATATCCGACTAGATGTCTTAATTAATGCAATTAGACAGGAAGAGGAAATAAAAGGGATACAGAATGGGAAGGAAGAAATCTTTGTTCACAAATGACATGATCATCCATGTAGAAAATCCAAAAGAACTGACCAAAAATCTGGAACTAACGTGATTATAGCAGTACAGAGGATATAAGGTTAATATACAAAAGACGACCCCTTCTTATATACCAGCAATGAACAGGTTGAATTTGAAATTAAAACACAACACCATGGGGCGCCTGGGTAGCTCAGTGGGTTAAAGCCCCTGCCTTCAGCTCAGGTCATGATCTCAGGGTCCTGGGATCGAGGCCCACGTCAGGCTCTCTGCTCAGCAGGGAGCCTGCTTCCCCCTCTCCCTGCCTGCTTCTCAGCCTACTTGTGATCTCTGTCTGTCAAATAAATAAAATCTTTAAAAAACACACACACACACAACACCATTTACATGAGCATCCAAAAGTATAAAATACTTGGGCATACATCTAACAAAACGTGGACACAATCTGTATGAGGAGAGCTACAAAACACTGATGCATAAAATCAAAGTACTGCATAAATGGAGAGATAGTCCATGTTCAAGGACAGGAACATTCAATACTGTCAAGAGATCAGTTCTTCCAATTTCATCTATAATTCAAGGCAAATCCATAAAAATCCCAGCAAGTTATTTTGTGGATATCAACAAACCAATTCTAAAGTTTACATAGAGAGATACCCAGAACAGCCAATAGAATATTTAAGTTGGAGGACTGACACCAGCTAGCTCAAGACCTATTACAGAGCTGTGGGAGTGAAGACAACGTAGTATTGGCAAAAGAACGGACAAATGGGTCAATGGAACAGAATAAAGCCCAGAAGCAGGCCCACACAGTAGAGCCGACTGATCTTTGACAAAGGAGCGAAGGCATACAATGAAGCAAAGACAGGCTGTTCGACAAATGGCGTGGGGACAACTGGGCATCCACGTGCGACATTAAGGGTCTAGACACAGACTCTCACCTTTCAGAAAAATTGACTCAGACAGATCACAGATCTAACTGTAAAGTACAAAACAATAAAATTCCCGAAAGATGCAGGAGAAAATCCAGATGCAAATGACTTTCTAGACGCAACACCAAAGGCATGATCTATGAAAGAAAGGATTGACCTGCTGGTGTTGATGAAAGAATTTTCTGCTCTGAGAAAAACACTGTCAAGAAAATGAAAAGATAAGTCACAGACTGGGAGAAAATATTTGCAAAACATACATCTGCAAAGAACTGCTCTCCAGAATATAAAAAGAACTCTTAAACTCAATAATTAAAAAGAAAACAGGAACTCCATATAAACATCGGTCCAAAGACTTCCTGGCACCTCAACAGAGAAGATGTGCAGATGTCAAATGAGTAGAAGACAAGAGACCCAACATCACCTGTCATCAGGGAAGTGGAAATCAAAACAATGGGATATCACCACACACCCATCAACATGACCCACACCTGGAACTGGGCCGACATAAAATGCCAGCATGGACGAAGGGCAGCAGGAACCCTCACCCATTGCTGGTGGGAATGCAAAACGGTATGGTCTTTCTGGAAGACAATTTGGCAGGCTCTTAGAAAACTAAGTATACTCCCTCCGTGCATTCCAACCACTGCACTCCTTGGTATTTACCCAAAGGAGCTGAAAACTTACGTCCACACAGTAACACACACACGCTGTTTCTAGCAGCTTTACTCATGGATGGCCAAAGCCTGAAGTCAAACAAAGTGTCCTTTAGTCAGCGAATGGCTAAAGAAACAGTGGCACAACCAGACAAGGGGATCTTTTCAGCACTAAATAGAAGTGAGCTATCAGGCCATGAAAAGACATGAAAGAACCTTAAGTGCATATTAGTAAGTGAAAGAAGCCAATTTGAAGAGGCTACACACTTGGAAAAAGTGAAATTACAGAGACAGTAAAAAGATCAGTAGCGGGACGCCTGGGTGGCTCAGTTGGTTAAGCAGCTGCCTTCGGCTCAGGTCATGATCCCGGCGTCCTGGGATCGAGTCCCATATCGGGCTCCTTGCTCGGCAGGGAGCCTGCTTCTCCCTCTGCCTCTGCCTGCCATTCTGTCTGCCTGTGCTTGCTCTCTCCCCCCTCTCTCTCTGATAAATAAATAAAATCTTAAAAAAAAAAATCAGTAGCTGTCAAGAGTTTTAAGAGGTAGACAGGAATGAAGGGGGGGGGTGGAGTACCGGGACTCTTAGGGCAGCAAAGCTACTCTGTAGGGCACTGTCGTGGTGGATATAGGTCTTTATACATTTGGCAAGTCCCATAGAGTGTACAACACCCAGAGTGACCCCTCACATGAATCATGAGCTCTGAGTGATAAGGGTTCATCAGTTTGAAAGAAGGAAGCCTCTGCAGTGACTGCTGGCAATAGGGGAGGCCATGCATGTGTGGGGAGAGGAGGAATATGGGAAATCCCTATACGTTGCATAATTTCACTGAGAACTTAAAATTGCTCTAAAAATAATGCCTCCTAAAAAGCAAAGGCTTTCTTTTTATCAACAACTGATAATTTACTTAAGAATAAAGTCTGTGATCCAAATAACTTCCCTGTGACAAGACACGTACAGTTCATCTTTACGCTGATTTTATTCCAGCTCTATGTCAGGAAGACTGAAATTTTGCTCTAGCGCTTGGCCAAAAAATTCAAATCTATTCTTTCCTGGTTTTAAAATCATGCAAAACTGTGTGACTTCCCAACCTCAGAGGAACCGCAGCCCTGGGGGAGAACTGTCCCAGGTTTTCCATGAGTTGTCCTCCTTCTGCACACTAAAGAGCCAAGAATTTGCACCTGTTTGAAAGGCAGAATTTTAATGATCCCAATTATTATCCACTAAGTTCCCCCAAAAACCTTATATTCAGCAAAAGGCATGGACAATCAATGGTGACTGTGGCTTCAGCATTACAATGACACCACTTTTAATGACTCATCCTGCTTCTCATGGAGGATCTGCAAGTTTTGTAAAGAACCAATATTTATCTTTATTTCCTCAGCTTCTAGCCCACTGCCTGGCAAGGGGCAGGCATCTGATAAACGTGCTGAATTCAACTGGGCCACGAGGTGGAGAGTGACTTTCTGAAATCTCCATATCTAAGTTATATTTCATCTCAACACATGTTGAGCTCACGCTGCCCAAACAGCCAAGTTCGTCCTGATAGGAAAAGCCTGCAGGCTTCATTTCCAGGCACAGCAGCTCCACGGGCCACCTGCTGTCACGGGAGCAGCCAGGCACCCATGCTATGCTCTGTGGGTGGCATTTTAACCAGGGCTGGGGAGTCAGCAAGTAAGAAACACGACTGCAAGAATCCGGAACCCTCTCCTGCTCCTACTCAGAGGGCCGCACTTGAGAAAGTCAGCTGTCGACTCATGTGGGCATTGATGTGGCCCTAAACCTTGAGTTTAAAAAGAATTTAACTAGTCGTAGCTCACTAACTGGAGACCTGCCTTGCTGACCCGTAAATCTGAACTATCCATTTCGAGGAGCAGAGTCTAATATCCCACAGACTCTACTCACGTTGTTAGAATGGCCACAGAACAATGGAGTGCGCCTGTTTTTAATTTTTGTTCAGATATTTTTCCCACACCTTACCAAAATACTGTGATTATCATAAAATCACGTAGCTCCATTCCATAGATGGTGCTCCTCCATAAGCTGATTCACAGAGCAACAGCTAATAAATATTTCTTGGGGGAATAAATAATTTATTTTGAAACTTTTAGGCAATTTTTTTAAGTTTCTCAATTTGCACCACCAGAAATTTGGAAACAACATTATTTCATTCCCTCTCTACTTTCTGACAGTAAAACAATCAAAAACGACAGGACAGGGCACCTGGGTAGCTCAGTGGATTAAGCCTCTGCCTTCGGCTCAGGTCATGATCTCAGGATCCTGGGATTGATTCCCTCATCGGGCTCTCTGCTCAGCAGGGAGCCTGCTTCCCTCTCTCTCTCTGCCTGCCTCTCTGCCTACTTGTGATCTCTCTCTCTGTGTCAAATAAATAAAATCTTAAAAAAAAAAAAACGACAGGACAAAGTTTTTAAAAATTTAGGAGAACACACGAAAGGATTTAGATGTTCATTTATATTTTAAGGAATGTTTCTCCTGCAAGTCCACGTGACTGATCTTAACCAGAAAAAACCAACAACACTCTATCTTATTTGATGCATAAATATTATCACCAATAGGTGAATTTTTAGGACAAGGCTTAGGTGACTCAAGAACTTACTATCTTGGAAAGAATACTTAGTATTCAGGCATTTTCACTGGAAAGAATTTAAAACAACAAATACAAAATAACTTAACATATTCCCAAGCTAAAAACTCACTGCTTCATGAGAATGAGAAACAGAATACATGCCATTGCAGAGAAATATGTATTTTGTGCTTTAAATAATCAACTGGGAGGCTCAAAATCCAGTGTGACCACCGATGAAAGTCTGGTCACAAGCTCTGCTTTGTAATTTGGATCCACCTGCATTTTGCTCCCTCTCCTGCCTCCTTCCATCCTCCTCTTCTTCCTTGTCTCCCTCCCTCCCTCCTACGTTCCTCTAACAGTCAACAAGGACAGTTGTTCAAAAGAGTCTGCAGTTGGTGGCAGCAGGTACAATCAATGCAGCCCAAGCACAAATATTTGTACATGACCCTTCCACAAAATACCATTTTCCCCCATTTTGTGGAGGGAGGAAAACACAAGGCAGTAATTTCTTTGTAGAGCTCCAAGAATGTATACAAGACACATGGGGGGGAGGAAAGTTTTTATATTATGGGATTTGATATATTATGGAATTTAGATGATTCTGAAAGTTTCAGTACAATCCCCTCACAGTTAAGTATTTTCTGGAACAGCCCACTGAGGTCCTGGTATACAACAGCGTTGCTGTTTAATGGAACATTTACCTAAAAATTATTTGAATTTAAATAGTAACAGTTCACTGAAAACTTGGGTCTCTGTCCAAAAAATTTCCATAAAACAATCATTTTGTTTAATGGTTCATGTTTATTCAAAACTAGAGGCCACTGCTGTTACACAAGTGGAAAATCCAATCATTTTTAGGAAGCGTGTGTGTGTGTGTGTGTGTGCGCATCAAGCAAATACAAACTTAGATCACCACTGAATAAAACAATACATTTTCCAGTATCTCATTAGACACACTTACAAAGGTAATGTATCTATTTGGTGTTATTTCCAAGGGTGCAACTAAACACTTCTTTTCAAAATTCACCCAAAGAGCATGGGGTTTTTTCACTCTTCTACTAACCTTTTGAGCCATGCTGAGATACAGCGCTCATTTCAAAGACATGGGAAAATGCTGAAATGTTCAGCAACCAGTAGAGATTTAAAATTCACAGCATGTGTCGAAACACACCGTGTATATATACTGCCTTTTCTTTTATAAATCTCTCGATCTTCATCATCTAGGCATTATATAAGACCACAGAACTTAAAATTAGTTTATAAAAGATACAAATCTGCTAACCTCAGGGAACTCCAGATTCTAACAGAAAAATACATGATAAAATCCAGTGTTTTGTTCTGTTTTAAAATATGAGAAATAGCTCGAGATTTCGGACACCCGTAGAAAAATGCCTCTGTAATTTATCAGCAGTAATTGTTGAAACTTAATAACGTCGCAAGTATACGAGTAAAGTGCTACGAGCATGAATTAAATTGTGCCACCCGCATCCACCCATGGTGCCAACAGCCACACTTAGGATTATCACTGTAACCCTAACAACAGTCCGTAAGCAAAGGAGATCAGATGAAAACCCACACATTTTAAATGATCCCATTCACCTGCTTTCGAGCATAAACACATTTTCTTTGTTTAATCAAGAACATTCTCGGGGCCCCTGGGTGGCTCAGTGAGTTAAGACTCTGCCTACGGCTCAGGTCATGATCCCAGGGTCCTGGGATCAAGCCCCACAACGGGCTCTCTGCTCGGCAGGGAGCCTGCTTCCTCCCCCTCTCTCTGCCTGCCTCTCTGCCTACTTGTGATCTCTGTCTGTCAAATAAATAAATAAAAATTTTAAAAAAAGAATATTCTAAATATCAGATAAGAGACAAATGAATGAATAAAAACATACAATCGTATTAAAATATGAAACAGGCAACATTTTTTCCAAAAGAGGAAAAATTTCACAATGTTGCACAGCATGCAAAATATCCCATTTAATTCATTTTTCGCTGATTATCCTCCTATTTTTAACACAATGCTTACTCTCAATTTTTGAACAATGCCTTGAGTGAAATTTTACTTATTTCCCAAAGATCATTAGCAAAAGTTTACTTTCCCTTGTCATTCTCCCCACTCATGACTGTAAATTTCCAATGAAAAAGTTATTTTCTCTCATAACTTATATCTATTTCCGCTTTTCCTTTTGCTTCTGATCTTACTATTCCAATGAAGTCAACCAGCTCTCGTTTCATTATAGCAAATCAGCTTATGCTATTATCTTGGGTGACCAAAACTGGGACCATATTTCCCTGTTTTTTCCACTTCCACAATCTTCAGTCAACAATTCCCATTATTGTGTTCCATTTATTTAACTTGGCACAAGAGCTTCTGTAATCGGAACATATTATTCCTCTTCAGTTTTAGGAAATTTTCTTCTACTTTTAAGTTGCTAATTATTTCAAATTTATTGAAACTAGGTTTGATTTTTGGTTTGGGTTTTTTTTTTGTTTTGTTTTGGTCAAGTAAAAATGTAAAATTATTTACTTTTTAAACATTTTATTTATTTATTTGACAGAAAGAGAGATCACAAGTAGGCAGAGAGACAGGCACAGAGAGAGAGGAGGAAGCAGGCTTCCCGCTGAGCAGAGAGCCCGATGTGGGGCTAGATCCCAGGACCCTGGGATCATGACCTGAGCCGAAGGCAGAGGCTTTAACCTACTGAGCCACCCAGGGGTCCCAAAATGTAAATATTCTATATATAGTTGAAAGCCTGAATAATATTATCCAATATATTCTATACTCAAAATACAAAAGCTGGAAATAATTTCTTCAAATCTCTATATCGTTATCACTTCATTACCATTTATTTTATGTACTTGTTGGCCTATTTTATCCAAAGCTTTCTTTTCTTTCTTTCCCTCTCTTCTTGCTTTCTTTTGAATAGTCTGAAATCTGTCCCCCACCTAGTCCTTTTTTTTTTTTATTATTCTATTGGTTTGGAAGGTATACTTCCTTTTACAATTCTTCTTGTGGGCCTCCTTAAAATCTTATACTACACTCTGGTTTACAATTTAACAAAGCCTACAATCAAACAGATTTTAATTCTCTCCATAAAATAATGCAAGGATCATAAAAACACCTTATTCTGATCACTCCTTTCCATGTTGACCTTCCACTGCTGATGTAGACTTGTCTTCTTTCTTTTCATCGCACCAACTGTACCCTGACGTTGTACATTCAGCTTTATTGTTGCTCAAATGTGTGATCGGATTTGCACACTAGCTACTAGATTTTTACATCTCATACTGCCCTCTGTAATCATTTCCTTTCTTGCTAAACTTACCCCTCAACATTTCTTTAGTGAAGCTTTGTTGCTCTTTCATACTTTTTTGGATTTTATTTTTTCTATGCATGACTTTATCTCACCTTCATTCTTGAACCATAAAGCAACAAGTCTACACTTCCTGGTTGGTAATTATTCCCTCTCACAAACTTAAGAATTCAAGTCCCTGCTTTTATTGTTTGTCATTTGTCTCTCAGACCACTCTTACCAGCTTCTCTCTATTCTGGTGTTCAACAGTTCCAACATAAAGTGTTGCGGTGCATGGTAATTTCTTTGTTCTTGTAATACTAGGGATTTGAAGGTCTTCCTGAATCGAAAGATTGGTGACTTTTCAATTCTGGGCAATTTCTATAGATGGTCTCTATGGATTGCCTTTCTATAGAAACACTTCTTAAGTGTTTCTTCTTTCCACATCTCCTCCGAGAACTCCTATCTGACACAGAGATCTTGTTGTGTTCTTCTCCATGCCCCCTGGCCTGGTTTTCATATTTCCTGCTTCTCTGTCTCCCTATGGAACATGCTGTTTTTTTATTCCATGACTGTCTTCTAATTTGCTAAGTCTCTCTCCACCTGTGTCTAATCTGCCATGTCAGCAGCCACTGAATTCTTTATACCAATGATAAAGAATTTCATTTCAACACTGTTCTTTCTCAATTCTGCTCAATCATTTTGATCATCCTTATTCTCTCCATTCTCCCCATCTTTTATTTCCTTACACCTATACAACAAATTGTATATTATAAATTGATTTCAATATCTACATTTATTTTTATCTGCACAATTTCTCATTTCTTCTGATTCTCCCTCATGGTGTTTTGTTTCTTCTATGTGTTTTGTTCTTATTTTTATTGTAGGTATGTGTTTCCTGGACATGGATCCATGAGCCGAGATGATCGCAGAAGCAAAACACATTCAACAGGAAGACAAGACATGAGGAGACAGAAATGGAAACAGGTGTGTGTGTGAGAGAGAGAGAGAGAGAGAGAAAACCCTGGTGAGAATGCGGTGAGGTGTCTGTAGTTCATGGTCAGTTAAAGGAGGAGATGAAAGCAGTGAGTGAAGAGAAGGGACCTTTCAAGGAGTGTGTGTGTGATACGAGAAAATACATGAAAGTTTTACCAGGGAAAGTAAGATAGTCTTTAGAAAGATTACTCTGGCAGTAGAATAAACTGAATTAGGAGGAGGTAAGCTGGCAACAGGGAAACCATGGAGACAACTATTGCACACCAGTTCGAGAGACATGGAGGGCTTGAACAAGTGGTGGAATAATTAATGTGGTGGAACAAATTGAAGAGAGAGTGTTAACCCTAATCTTTCAGAATCAAGCCAGAATGCTCCCTCTCTAGAGGCCCACACCAGTGTCTTCATACCCATTTTAACTGAGACTGCATCCCAAAGTGCATACAGATACGTCTGGGTTGGAGACTAACACTCATTTAACAATCACAAAGGTCGAACCCTCTGTATTGATGGCCAGATACTATATATCCTAGAAGACTTGTGAAAAAAATAGCCAGATAAAAAGTAAGGTCAGTTGGATTATACAATCCAATACCAAATAAATAGATAAATAATGTGATTAAAAATGGGCAGAAGACTTGAATAGACATTTTTCCAAAGAAGACATCCAGATGGCCAACAGGCACATGAAGAGATGCTCAAGGTCACTCAGCATCAGGGAAACACAAATCAAAACCACAGTGAAATCACCTCACACCTGTCAGAATGGTTAAACTCAAAAAGACAAGAAACAGCAAGTGTTCATGAGGATGTAGAGAAAAAGGAACCCTCATGCATTATTGGTGGGAATATAAATTGATGCATCCACTATGCAAATAGTACAAAGTTCTTCCACAAAAATAACAAAAATAGAGGTGTCCAGGTGGCTCAGTTGGTTAAACATCTGACTTATGGTTTCAGCTCAGGTTTTGATCTCCTGGGTTCTGAGATGTAGCCCCACATCAGGCTCCATGCTCACCAGGGAATTTGCTTGCAGATCCTCTCCCTCTGACTTTCCCCCTATTTGGTTTCTCTTTCTTTCTTTCTCTAAAATAAATAAATAAATCTTTTTTAAAAATTAAAATTAGAAATACCATATGATCCAGTAATCCTATTACTAGATATTTAAAGAAAATCAAAACATTAAAAAGATCTATGTACCCCCCCAAGTTTATTCCAGCATTATTTACAAAAGCCAAAATATGGAAGCAACCTTCCTGTCCATCAATAGATGAATGGATAAAGAAAGAAGAGGTGATACATTGGGGTGCCTGGGTGGCTCTGTGGATTAAGCCTCTGCCTTCAGCTCATGTCATGATCCCAGGATCCTGGGATCGAGCCCCACATCAGGCTCTCTGCTCATCAGGGAGCCTACTTCCTCCTCTCTCTCTCTCTGCCTGCCTCTCTACCTACTTGTGATCTTTCTCTGTCAAATAAACAAATAAACTCTTAAAAAAAAAAAAGAGGTGATACGCATGTGTAATATATATATGTATATAATAGAATATCACTTAACCATAAAAAAGAATGAGATCGTGCCATTTGCAACAGCACAGATGAACCTAGAAGATATCATGCTAAATGAAATAAGCCAGACAGAAAAGACAAATGCCATATTATTTCATTTTCTAGGTGGATTCTAAAAAACAAAATGAACAAAGGCAGAAAGAGACCCATGAATACAAAGAACAAACTGGTGGTGGCCAGAGGGGATGGGCAAAAATGGGAGCAGGGCAGGGCGGGTAAAGGCTTCCTGTTCCAGAATGAGTAAGTCATGGGATGAAGGTTACAGCCTGGGAGTAGTCAGTGACATTGAAGTTGGGTTGTCTGGTGACAGATGGCCACCCCCCTCCCTATAAGCACAGCATGAAGGAGAGAGCTAGCCAGTCACTATCTAGTCACTACGGTATACATGGGTACTGACCACACTTCAATTAACCTCCCGCACCTCTCTGAAAGTATGGTCAGTGTCTTGAGGACTCTTGTTGAGTTTTAATTCTGTGCTTCTTAAAAGGATGCTGCCGGAGTCAGCGCCGTGGAAATGGTGCCCCCACTACGTCATTCTGAAAACAGGGTCAGAAGCAATCTTCATTTGAAAGTAGAGATATTCTCTAGGCACCATCAAGCCCTCAAGTCCGTGAGTCATAAACATTTTCAATAATAGTAACAGGTTTTGTTGACTGGGAAGATCCCCCAGGCCAGACCAGGGGAGTCAAGCTTGAGACCCCACAGGAGCTTGCTCTGGGTGTGCTGGGTTCCTAGCCACAAGTCCACAGCTGCCATGCCAGAGACAGCTGTGGCTCAAATGAACGCAGCCTCCTGGCTGCCCAGGCGGCAATAGACAGCCACACTGAGGTGAAGGGGCCATCTATTGGCCTAGGGAGGCATCTTTCAGTTCCAAGTGGCAGTGTTGTACAGTCAGCCTTTCCCACTGGTCTGACATACAACTTCAAGCATCTAGTGGGTGGACCAGACTTCTGGGGACCTCCAGTGACACACTGCTCCCAAGCATCTCTATTTCACACCCCAAATATGGAGCCCAGCTCGGGCTTGATGTAGGATCTCCCTAGAAAAAGACATCTCATCCAAAGGCCCTGCCCAGAGGCCTCCTTGTTCCCACACATTGGTCTTGGGTAGTGTCCCTGACACCTGGCCTTTTCCGTGCCCACTTAGGGTCCCAGCAGCTTTTAGAACATGCACCATGCATGTTCTAAATTTCTGGCCTCACGCATTTTTTAACTGAAAGAAAATGAAACATTCGAAATCAGCTAGTGGGGTCTTTCCATGGGCAAATGATGAGCTCAGGGATGCTCGTGTAAAAATTAACTTTTTACTGGGCTACCTGCAGAATGATTATAGAATCCCCATGAGGATGCTGCATAGCTTCTGTATACTTTCAAAATAGCGTATTTTCAATATATTAATTTCTTCTTTTCTTGGTAAATACTTAGTGAGCACCATCAGCCAGGCTGTAGGGACAAATAAATGATTCTGTTTTCAGGAACTTTAAAATCTAATGAAGGAGGCATACACGTAAGCGACCATCTGCTATATGAAGCAGATAAGAGCCTGAAAGCCAATGCTTTCATAATAGATGTTAAGCTAATTACCTAAATGGATGGTGCATTTCGCTTCCTTGTCAGGATGATGCAGGCAAAGCACCTGGTCAGGGACCGAATCCCAATCCCTCGCTGGCTCCACCCCAGGTGGGTCAGAAGACCACCCCTTCCCTATCATAGTCCCCTGGTAAGATCGGCCGCACAGCCCAGCAGAGACAACATAGACAGCACAGATCTGGGGATTTGGCTGGAAGTTTCGGGAAAGTGAATCATTGGCCTGTTTATATGCTCAACAGCCCACTGTCTCTCAGAACTACCCTATCCCCTCAAGAGGTCCCTGCTTTCCCGGAGCTTGGAACAAGGGACAAATAAGTAAGCACGCACCGCTCTGAAGTGATGAGGGCTGGAGTCCAGCCAGGGGGAAGCGTTATCCCCAGCGGTGTGGCTGGGCAGCCCAACCTTGGCCATGGTTCTGCCCAAGCACCGGGCCGGCCCGGGATGAGGAGGAGAGACCAAGTCTCCGGGCACGGCCTCACCTGCTGGCCCTAGCCCTGCACTAAATGAAGCAATGGGAGCCCACAGTTCCCCTCCTGGGGTAAGTCCATGTGATGGGGTTTTCTGCCACTTGGAACTGAAAGATGCTTGCCAGGGCCCTGGTCCGGACAGCTGCGTTTCTCACTGGTCTACACATAAAGTCCAGCAAACACCGAGTCCCAACAAGTGTCCCAGGTACTGCCCCCTTGCACTCAGTTCTGACCCCAGCAGCAGGAAGGAGGGACACCTCTGGGCCAGCCCAAGCCCGCATGTCAAACCAGGTGGTCACTCGGCCTCACTGTCGGTGCAGACAAAGGGAGAGGAGGAGGCTTGTGGAGGCTCTGCGGATGACAGCTGCAAAGCGCTCCTTGCCCACCCATACACGCACATGAGCGGACACGGACAGGCACAGACACGCACACGTGCAAACACGCACACCTGTGGACACACACACCCGTGGATAGGCACACGCGCCGACATGCACACGCCAGACACGCTGCTCCCCCGCCACCCTGGCCAGGCAGGACTCCCACACTGAGAGCTTAGCTTGAGCTCTCCCAGTTGCCCGGGATTCACAGACGTTAAAATAAGAAATAACTGGAGCCATGAGTCCTGCAGGCAGGGTCTGATTTAATGTCCCCAGGGAGCAGGTCACGCCCACGGTCATCTGAGCTGGCGACTTCCCTGCAGGCTCACAAGCCCCAGAGAAAGTGCCCACGGCGTCTGAGCAGCCCAAGCCAGGGGACAAGGGGACGGCAGTGACCGAGCATGGGGGGCACTGGGTCTCAGGCCCTCGGGAGGTCACCAAGCCCCCAGCCCCCACACGAGGGCCGCCAGCACTGGCCCCCAATGGCCCCGTGAATGCATGGCCTGGAACTTCCTTCTCCCTGGCAACAACCACTAAATCGGGGATGGAACCCTAAACCATAGATTCTGCGAAAGCCACATCTCAACCATACTCGGGAAGCCAAAAACTTACAGCTTGTCATAGTCCCTGAAAATAACATGTGCCAAAATAATTTATTCTCCAGTTCAGGAAGCAGGCTTCTCCACATTTCTCTGCAGGAGTAACCCAACACCTATACCTAACACCCCCCATGACTGTGTAACTCACGGTACTCAACAGTAGTAAAATACCTCACCCAGATGAGATACATGACACCATTTCTTGTCCTACAGCAGTGCGACAGTGCAATAAACCTTCATAGTTACCACTTGTACCTGAAAATAAATCAGTGTAACATGTACCGTCTTAGTGTCTAAGCTCTGATCAAATGGGAAATGACCAAGTCAGCCATGCTGCCTTATTTGGAAGAATTAGACAATCATGTGGGCCTATTGAGCAATGCTCAAAGGGATGGTACGAAGGTCATGCTGTCTTACTCTCTTTCTACAGTATTTACAAGTTGTGTATAATTCTTCTCAACACATGATAAAAAACATCTTTAAAGCATGTCATCCTACACCAAAGAATTCAAACGAGGAATAACAAGTATGTCTGTTTGGATGGTCTAATGCATCTCAGAAATAGGCTGACATAAATAATTCAGTCTTTAAAAGTTACTCAACACAAACCAGCCGTGCCGAAAGCAGCAGCATGGCAGTCGCCATGGGTGGCCGGGGGAGTGGGATCCTGCAGAAGTCACTCTGAAGCATTTTGTATGTTGAAGCCAAGACTTTCAAGGCTCTAAAAAGTTAGTGGGGAAAGGCCTTTGGCTCTGCTACTTCCAAATTGTTGGAACTATTTTATACTTTTATAGTCAAAGAGTAATTTTGATTTAATGGGGAAAATTCAACTTGAAATTTGCTCGGTTCATTGAGAGGTTTATGTTAGTGAATAGGTCCTTTATGAAGTACTTTTGAATGATTTGGGGTTTTTTCCCCCAAAATCAACTCAAAAAAGCAGATTTTCATGACCGCCAGTCCTCTCCCCAAAACCTCCTTCCAGGCGTGGGAGGGTGCCTGATGATGAATCTTCAGGTCATTCTTTCTATTCTGCATAGGGGGTCTCCCAGGATTGGAAGAGCTGGCTCTGCTCTTGCCCACCACTCTGTGTTGATGATTGCCACGGACTGTGTGAGTTTTCAGTTTGTTTTCTCCGTGTTCCCAAAAGCATCCTCACCACCTTGGTATTTCTGGGAAGTGCATTCAAATGCTATAAATACGGGTCTGTTTACTGGTTTGTCACAGGCTCTTTCCAGACTGTCTGAACTCTGCTGCACTGCAGCATGCACCCATCTATTCCCTGCTCATTTTGCCCAACACACTTCACTGCTGCAGGAGCGGACCCCCCTTTCCCTGCGCCAGGGGCACCCCCTCAGACAGGCTCCCTTCCTGCCCCAGCTGATGAACGCGGAAGACTGGGCTCCCTCCAGACAAACACAGAGCAGGCTACTGAAGCAGAGAGAGGCCAGAACCAGTGAAAACCCTGGAAGGAGGTTAGCCCACACTGGTCAAGACGAAATGCCTTGACAGACCATATGGAGCCTCTTACCCTCACGGCCTGCCAGAGATCGTGTACGCTCAGACAATAACAAAGAATGTCGACGACACTTAGCAAATAATTACAAGAATCCATGTCGGCTGAAAGAACAAGGCTCCTGAAAAACAAAACCCTCGAGAAGAGACACATGACAAATATGTTTACTTAAATGAACGCTCATGGGGCACCCAGGTGGCACAGCCAGTCCAGCGACCAACTCTTGATTTTGGCTCAGGTCGTGATCTCTGGGCCGTGGGATCAAGCCCCACGTGGGGCTCTGTGTTGAGTGAGGGGTCTGCGTGGGATTCTTTGCTTCTCTCTCTGCCCCTCCTACATGTGTACCTGCTCACTCTCTCTAAAATATAAATACATACTTGTCATTTTATGCCTCTTAGTAATTACAGAATTATGTCCAGTTACCAGGTTCCACAGGCATATTTTTTATTCCAGATTACTAAGGCTCATTGTGTCACCAGGTTAGGGTGATTCAAAGACTACAAGGGCCTCGCTATTATACCAAACTGGGCATGTTATTTATATTTGAAAGGGATAATGCTGTGTGATCATTTCTGTTACAGGATTATATTCCTGCACCTGTGTCAGAGAAGACACAGTATGGCTTTCGCACATAAAGAAGCTGAGGCTCGACGAAGGAAGGGTTTGACTCTGGTACAAATCTTCCAGCTGAGATGGCAACACTACGAGGCCCATGGAGACCATGATTTGGTTTCCTGTGGCTGCCGTTAAAATGGGCTTGGTCCACACTCCCAGACATGGTCAGATATCTCTCCTGTGTATGTAGGGATTTACTGCGGAAGAGGACAGGTGTCAGTATATGAAAACAAATTTAGATGATCACTCCTAGAACGGAAGTGTGGACCCCACCTGTAGTGGACCAGAAATAGATCTTTCTTTCTTGCAATAAGAAGGGCACTTTGGAAAGGAAGGATTCAGAGGAAGCTTCTAGAGAAAATTACAAGCACTGAGCTTTAACAAAGTGAAAACAAGTCAGTCATACTCACTAAACGGAATCTTGGATCTGTAAAAATGTCATCACTTGTGTCAAATCATCACCATCAATGACTGAAATTTCTCACATACGCTTGGGTCCTTTTCTGGTGGAGTTGGAAAGGGGGCAGCAGCTGTCAGCTCTAGCTTATACTTATATATGGGGAAAATAATTCAGCTGTGAATTGCCTTCTAATTGTGTTGTTCCCAGGTGGGGAGGGGGTACACATGACCCTTTAGAGCAATGCACAATCTGGGAAACTGGTTGACAACAACCAAAATGTTGACTGTCTTCATATTCAGATTATATCTCTTCTCCCTCCCAAAGGGTCTTGGAATTCATAAAGGAATTGTGGGCTCACCAGCATAGTTCTAAAGCAAAGAGCTATCACCTCCTTCCATTTGTAGCTCTTGGTAGGAAATAAAGGAGCCAACAACAGCCTACATAGCAACTTCGAGAAAGCAGGGCTCTAACTTGGAATCTATATCCTAACTTCCCTCATGAGTTATTTAAGAGGACAGATCTGCCTTAGAACACTCTCATCTTGACTTAGGACAGAGAGTTCTAGAAGGCAGGCAGGGAGATGTTCACATTTTTAAAAAACCAGGTCCTAAACCCTGTTTTGAGGAATGCAGCTTGTTTTATCTTCAAAAAGACAAAGAATACAGAGCAACAAAACAAGCCCATGGTCATGGCTATTTAGAAATATTTTTTCGGGGCGCCTGGGTGGCTCTGTGGGTTAAGCCGCTGCCTTTGGCTCGGGGCATGATCTCAGGGTCTTGGGATCGAGTCCCGCATCGGGCTCTCTGCTCAACAGGGAGCCTGCTTCCTCCTCTCTCTCTCTGCCTGCCTCTCTGCCTGCTTGTAATCTCTCTCTGTCAAATAAATAAATAAAATCTTTAAAAAAAAAAAAAGAAAAATATTTTTTCTCCCGTGTATCATCTTCCTGATATAAAATTTCCCACTGATTAGAAATGTTCATACTGCACATGTGTAATCTCTGAGATGTCAATTCTTTCAAACAAGTCCTATTCATTGAAAGGATCTGTTGGGCTGACCCCTGGCTGGGCTGCTTTACTACTGACAACTTGCTCTAAAGAGAGTAACTCTGTCTTTGGTCCATGTGGGCGAAGACCTTTGTCTTTTTTCACTCATATACAACTCTCATTAATTTCTAGTTAGTGCTCAAGAATATTTCATGTTTGTTCATTTTAAAGTTCTATCTGAAAGGATTATTTGAGTTTTGAAAACACTAAAACGGGGCGGGGGGGGGGCAAGGAGGATAGCCAACAAAAGATTTCAGCAATATTCATGTTCATGATTTCTTGTTGGTGCCTTAAATCCCACTCTGCCAGCAAACTCCTCGAGAATTTCTCAAATGTTGGGGCAGAACAAAAAAGACTACCTTGACTTAGTAATAATGGATTGCAAATACGTGCTGACATATTTTGCTTGTACACACATTACAACACACACGCCCCAAATAGCAGGAGTTAAAGAAACACCGATTTGGTCAAAGTAGCAAATCTAGACATGAGAGAGATTGACCATTTATATCTACTGCTACAGATTTGTGGCCAGAGGAGATTACTGAGAAATTATCAAAGGCCATCTGTGTGGTCTCTATGAATCTTTAAATCTGCAAAGTCATTTGGACATATACTCGATGCTTGAAGGGGTCATCTCTGTGGTGATCTGATCATGGACTTTAGTGTCTAAGACATCCTTCCACTGCAAATGTACATGCACTCTTGAGTTTACTGAACTCTTCTTAACAGTACTAAACATAGCTAAACATGCAGGCTGAAAAGCACAGACTAGTATCAGGACCTGGAGAGTCAGCCTGAGACCCAGAGGGGCTGAGCCCGGTCACCCAGCCTGTCTCTGACCTGAGTGTCTGCACGGATATTCAGACACAGAACATCCCAAAGCACAGGATTCCGAAGAAGGATGTTCAGTGTGAAAGAGCCTGATAACCTCCCGTGGGTTTCAGGGAGTAAAACACTAAGTGAAAGTAAATACCACAACAACCGATCTTGTCAATACGCTGTAATCAGCACGACAGAGACGAGAATGACAACTGGGCACTCTGCTCTCCCTCAGGAAGGATATTTGAAGCCCCTTTTCCTTTAAGTAGGAGTGACCTCCAGTGACTTTTTAATGGGACCTCAGAGCAGGATGTGAATCATCCTACAATTTACTAATATCAACGGATTGTTAGCAGTGGTCGTTTTTAATTTCTTAGCAAAATGACAAGAGCTCTATTGCAGGATGAGGATCTGATTTTACCTAAATGCCCCCATCTTAATTAAATCAGAGCAGTTATCCTACCAAGCTAAATTAAAATTGTGTCTGAAACACAGGGCAGTATTTGCTGAAAGGAGATTAAGGCTCATTTTGAGGAGTGACTCATACCTGATATGGCATTAAATGAGCCAATACTAGATGATGATACCAGAAAATCATCACGCCCTCCGGAATCCACGGGTGAAGGAGTGGGACAGTGACTTCAGGTGGAAAGCTTTTTCACTTTAGCCAACTTCCCGGTGAGGGCAGAGTCGGGCCGCCCTGCAAGGGCTGAATCCGGACACCCCCAGCAAGGTCAGTTTCTGAAGGAGCCTGCTAGCCCTTTCTGGAAACGCACCCCAGCCTGACCTGAGCCCTACACCTGATTTGTTTTTATTTTATTTTTCTTGAAGGGAATAGGGGCCAGGAGAGAAGACAAGAGGGGCTTTCTTAAAACCCCTTAAGGGAAGAAAAGCCTCGGATGGCGATTTCAGTCTGAGCCAACAGTCTTCCAACTTTTTCTGATGTTCAGAGTGAAATCCCCAGAGGGCAGAGCCTCTGGATGTGCAGCGGAGTCTTTGGACCAGGTCGGCCCGAGCTCGCCCGGCGCCCGCAGGCTCTGGCCTCGACGAGCCCTGCACCCACCGCAGCGCGGAGCCGGACCTGACGAGAGTGCGGAGGGCAGGCTGCTCTCCCGGGGGCACGAGGGGTCCGGCCTCCCCGAGCTGCGGGGCTGGTCCCGGGCGGGCTGCGGGCTCCCGGGCGCGGACTCCGCAGGGCGCGTCCTGCAGACGCGCTAATGCAGGACTCGCCGCAGGTACCCGGCTCCCGCAGCCCGCACCTCCAGCGCCGGAGGGAAACGGCCCCGCCGGCCTGGCCCCCCTTGGGCGCCAGCCCCCGCCTGTTCTCGAACGGACCCTGGGCTCCACCAGAACTTGGGCTGTCCCCGAAAGACTCCGCTCCCGGCAGGGACACCGCAAACACCCGGTTAGCTGCGCTTGTGACTTGGGGGACGCGGCGCGCTGCCTCGGGACGCCCCTTCCCCGCACCCCGCAGGGGCGCCTCTGCAAACCCGCGCGCGCAGGAGAGCACGAACCCCAAGCCGGGCAAGTTCCTGGAGGACGGGCGTACTCACGAGCTTCCCCCGCCGCCGCCTGGCTCCCGGGCCGCACCGCCCAGACCACGAGCATCCCGAGGAAGGCCGCCGCGCCCGGCTCCATGGCCCCGCTCCCCTGTGCCCGCGGCGTCCCGCGGCTCCGGTGGGCCCGCCCGCAAGCTCCCGGCCGGGGTGGCGCCGTCCGCTCAGCGCTCTGCCCGCCCGCGCGCCCCGCGCCCCGCAGCCCCACCTGCGGCCACACCCACCGCCGCCCGCCCCGCGCCCGCGCTGCGGCCCGCACGGCCGCGGGCGCCCCTGGCGGCGGCGGGCGGAAGTGAGCGCGGACCCCGGCCCGCCAGCCGCCGGCGCGGCGCTGCTGACCCCCGGGCCGCCGCTGCCCACCCGGCTAGCTTGTGCGCGGTGCTCCCCCCGACCACTTGGCCCGGCCCGCCACAGTCCGAGGAGCGTCCGCCCCGGCGCCAGGGAAGGGTTCCCTGCAGCTTGGGGGTGGGTGCGCGGGTGTGCGTGTGCCGCGTGCGGGTGTCCAGGGTGGGAAAGGCGAGGTGGGGAGAGAAACAGCTAATCAGCTACTGGGGTCGGAAGACTACGTTTACGTGAATGGAAACTGTTGTAAAGAGGACGTCTTGTCTTCTGAACTCATGTAATGAGAAACACCTCGTGATCTCCATAGGCAGGCCAGACTGAGATGGACATTGTGAACTTTGGCGGGGATTTGTGTCCACTTGTAGCTCAATAAGGCTGGGGGGGGGGGGTATACACTCACACTTTTTTTTAAATTTTTTTTTATTTCAAACGCTCCCCCACTTGAGCTACGGGTCAGCATTTTACTATGGACAGCCCTGTTTGGAGATTTGAGGGCTAAGACCGACCGACAGAAAAAACCACAAACTGCTCCTTGGCAGGAGGAATGTTGTTCCAAATGCCATGCCGAGCTGACCTTATACCGAGTAGGTGCACTGAATAGATTTAACTGAAGAGTGAAAGCTTTTGAAACAACTCGTGTCTACTGTATGTACGTTGCTTTCCACTCAGATTCTCTCATAACAGTTCCCCGAAGAACATATTTTTTTAAAATGATGGCGTATTAAGGGAAAAGCTTATCAAAGGGGGCGGGGGCTTCACGGCATAAAGATAAAAACCATTAGCCCACGGAGGGAGAAGCGTTTCAAGACCTGTGACCTAGAACTCAGTTGGCAGCTTAGTGGCCTGTCTCCTCCCTGAAAGGACCCCCTAGCAGGTGTAAATCCCGGAGTTAGGAGGTCAACATCACAGATCAATACGGTCCTAACACTGATCAGACTCGTGACTAATGTGCTGAGATGGGGAAACAGGCTCCAGGCATCCTTGTGCTGCCCAAAGTGACTGGAATACGAAAGGAACTTTAACCTTTAGCAAACCCCCACTTGCCTGAGAGCACAGCAAACAGAAAGGGTATTTTATTGGTTATTTTGCCTGGGAGGTGGGGGGGACAAAACCAGAAATGGAAAATTTAAATAGCCTTGCCAAAGTCATAGTATTAACAGCTGGAAGGACTGAGAATTAGACCAAATACAGAGATTCTAATCTCAACTTTATGGCTTCCTCCACCCTCACTTGGGCCCCTGGGAATCAGGAACCCTCTCCCCTCCCCCGACCCCAGCAAAAGGCGGTGACAACAAAACCTGTTCAGAAGGTGTGTTTGGAAACTTGCAAAAAAAGCCACAGGAATTGCAATAACCTTCCTTCGTTCATCAGACACTTCTCCCGGGCCTTCCTGGAGTTCCGGGACTGGGACATTTTATTTCTAATTTTGTAAAGCAAATATAAATTAACGATTTACATCAAGGGTCTAATACATTTCTTAAGCGACCTATAACCCAAACATGGTAAGTGTGTATTCTTAGCCTAAATAAATGGTCACAACATTCCTCTGAAGTAAATACTAAGCCCTGTTGACAGATAGGCTGGACCTCCGAGAGGGTTAGGAGTGTGCCCAGAGTCACACAGCAAGCCAGGATAGGAAGCCAGGTTCACTGAACTCTGAGAACACCTTCTCACAGAGACAGTGTCTCCATAATGGAGAAGTTGTCACCCTGTGAAAACTAGACTCCTTTGGAACACTGAAAAAATTAAATTAAATTAAAAAAAAAAAAAACTGTACTCAGTGGTTCACAGGAAACCCATTTAGAATGCCTTGGTCAGCACCTCAGTAATTGATACCAATAAAGCCAGAAAGGACAGTGATGCTAAATCACTTGAGCGGGGATTAGGATAGGTTTTTACAAGTCAGATAAGACCCAGCAACAGGAGGGAGTGAGACCCTTGGGTGGCCTTCCCCCTTCAGAGCACAGCATTGAGCTGATAACAAAAATTCATCTGAGTAAATTTTAAAGTCTATTTGACTTTATTAATTGATTCAGGAATCCAGCAACATCCCATCTAGCAAACAGAGGGGAATTCCAAAGGGCTCTAGAACAGGAAAGGTTTTTTTAAGGACGAGGGAGTCATAAACAGAAAAAGAAGAAAAAAAGGATTATTTGGGGTAGGATCATCTTCCTTTAGGGAAAAGGGGTGTTATTAGGTGGATTACTTCATCTTGCTTTGGGGGTTGGAGAGGACCCATGTGACAGATTACCTTTATACGTTGTTGATCCTGACCAGAGAAGCCCAGATTGATCAGATAAGACTATATTTTGATTAGGTTAGGTATTAAGCCCTGGTTTGGTGGCTTTCTCTAGCATAAATGACTCAATTTGGAGCTTGTGGTTTTCTTTTTAAAACTACCCAGGGCACCTGGGTAGCTCAGTTGGTTAAGTGTCTGCGTTGGTCTCAGGTCATGTTCGGGTCCCAGGTGGGGGTCCCTGCACGGCAGAGCCTGCTTCTTCCTCTCCCTCTGCCACCCACTCTGCTTGTGCTCTCTCTCTCTCTGTCAAATAAATAAATAAAATCTTTAAAAAAAAAAAACAATAAAAGAACGCCAGACTGGACATCAACACTGGGATCACAGCATGACCTCCCAGGACAAGGGCAGCCAGGGTGAGCAGTGCCCAGAGCAGAGCCCTGTGAGCAGGTGACCAGTGCAGCGCGTCCATTCATCCCTCTCTGGCTGTGTCCTCCAGGAAGAGACTGAGTGGCTTGCTTTTTGGTTGTTTGTTTTGTGTCATGGGAACCACAGGCTGACCTAGAGCTATTAGGGAATCACGGGTTTGAAGCCCCCACAGAAGTCTGGAGCCTGCAGTGTGGATCAGCTGCAGAGACCAGCCTTGGCAGCCGGCAACAGCCTTGGGCCCCTGCCAGCTGCTCAACACCTGGGAGCCTCAGTCTCCCGGTCTGTTCCATAAGGTCCTCTCCATGGAGGACGGCTCCAAGCACTAAAGGAGAAAATGTGTATTGAAGCTTAATGTCCTGTGCCTGTCCAGAGGGCACTGGGTTGGATAGCCATGTCACTGGGAGCTCTGGGCTGGGAAGAGAAAGCACGCCAGCCCTGGGACCGCCAACAACGGGAGCTAATGCACTCCATTCCCTGACCCTTCTCCATAGCTCTTTGCTATTTTAAGTAGGAAAGATGAAAAAAAAAAATGTGGAGATAGAATCTGGCATGTTGCTAGAGCTGATGATTCAGACCCCCAGACTGTGAGCACACACGGTCGTCAGAGTTTGTACCAAACACAAAAGAGAACTTAATCTCAGCATGAGTCACAACAGAAGACAAGAAATGACTGCTCACGTTCGGAGGGGTGTAGACGCTTGTGTATGTCACTGCACACAGGCTGCCTAAGGAAATACTCCAAGGGAAACTGAGCCCCTAGCATTTCCTGGCCAGTGTCCTCTGTCTTCCCTGCACACCTGGGTCACCTCCGTCCCTCAGCAGAGAAACAACCAACTTGCCTACCACAGTGAACATTCTTCTGAAGGCTGTCCACAGACTGAAACATGATGCCATTAATTCCCCTCTTCATTCAGCAATTTCTTCCCTATAAATTCTTATTTCTGCGTTTTATTTAAGTCTAGAAATACATTTAACTTTACCCTCATAGTGGGAACAGATTTGTCATTAAATCCTCTGAAAGTTATAATACTGTGAATAAAATATAATAGTATTTCTATTAGGAGTAATTTTTCCCATAAGCCCCTGAGCAACAAATCCTGAAGAACAATTATCAAGAGACTGACTCCAGGGAGAATAAATGTCCCACATGTGATACAGGGCATACTGCACAGCATCTTTCCAGGTTCTCTCTGATGAGCTGTGTTCCTTGTAATTAATCCTTGGAAAGCTGGGGTTTTAACAGCCAAATGGTTGTGCATCTGATTACATAAATCTCAGCTACAAGAATAGTCAACCTCATACTTCTTACAAATTCTGCTTCAACCCAGTAGGACCTTTTATAATAACCACTGGTGTCTAAGACAACCTACAATAAGCCCCCACGAAAAACTTGGAGTATAAAAACAATGCTGTGTGGTATTCCTCAAAGTGTGTGAGGAAACATTCCACATGATTACTCCCAGATCATCACACACAGTTTCCCTGATGTTCTGGCTTGGATGGAATCAGAGAAGCTTAAAATTAAGATGGTGCCCAGAGTCAGGTGGCCAGCACTCCCCCCAGTTCAAGCACTACCTTCCCCAACACCAGTCCTTCACATACTGACCAATGGGTGCCAAAGGCCAAGGCACACTCTTTGGGAAAGAAGGCAGATGCTAGAATTTCCTCCAATCACAACCCACCAGCAGATACATTCACGGAATCAATGACATGAGTTTCCACAAACAGTTCTTTTCTTCTTAAAAAAAAAAAAAATTACAGAGATCTATTTGTACCTTTGCAACAAAATTTCTAATTTTATGGAAGGCAGGAAAGGTACCTCTGATTTTTTCCCTCACTTCTTTGGGGCCAGGAGGAAGGAGACAGCATGTAATATATCTAAAAAGTAGGGGTTTTTTCCTCTTAAGATTTAAATCAACATCTGAGCTTGACATAAGAATTTTTAGAGTCCTTCTATGGGAAAGGACACAATTTTGAAATACAATTTTATACATTCAAACTAAATTGTACCTCTTTCAATATGGAAAGTGAAAATAAATAAATAAATAAATAAATAAATAAATAAATCCATTTGGGTTGAGAGATTCATTTGCTAAATGAGCTTTTAGGGCAAAAACAAATGTCAGTTAATATACTGCAGTTTGAGGAGAGTTTGAGTAGAACCCAAAAGGGAGTTAAACATTTTTATGAGTTTAGCTCTTGAAATTTTTAGGCTTAATGGTGAAAAGCTAAGAAACTCTTTTTCAGGAGCACATACTTAACCTCTAACTCGTGGTGATCACAAACAAGTTAAGAAAATTAAAAAAATAAAAAATAAAACAATAAAAAGGTGCCTGGGTGGCTCAGTCCACTGAGTGACTGCCTTCAGCTCAGGTCAGGATCAAGCCCCAGGATCAAGTCCCACACGGGGCTTCCTGCTCAGCAGGATGTCTGCTTCTCCCTCTGACCTTCCCCCTCTCATGGTCCCTCAGTGTCTCTCCCTCCCTCCCAAATAAATAAATAAAATATTTTTAATGTAAAAAATCTGAAGAAAGAAAAGAAAATGTGGGCAGTGTGAAGTCTTGGTTTTATTACAGGGTAAGACGAGTAATAATGACGTCTTAAGCATCCAATTCCAGGTATAAAACACACTTTCTAAATTTGGTTGAGAATGAAATTGGCTCTGGTCTCAGTGGGACGTCTACCAGAGGGCCTGATAGCGCCTCTATACCATGTTTTGTATCCTGCCATCAAGAATCATGAAGTTTATTCTTCAGAAAGTCAGGAAGCATGAACATTGTTGCATTTTTTTCCTCTTTTAGGTTAATACTTGAATAAGAAGTTGTATTGATTCCATCATCCTTTTTTTAAAAAGATTTTATTTATTTGTTTGACAGACAGAGATCACAAGCAGGCAGAGGCAGAGGCAGACAGAGAGAGAGGAAGGGAAGCAGGCTCCCCGCTGAGCAGAAAGTCCAATGATCCCAGGATCCTGGGATCATGATCTGAGCTGAAGGCAGAGACTTTAACCCATTGAGCCACCCAGGTCCCCCCCCCTTTTTTTTGGTTAAAAGGTTTAATGTGCTTTAAGGAAATGATGCTCATAAATGCAATTTGTATTGTTGTAATCACTGGTGATGAAATGTTACCATTTTTGATAAATTTGTATTTGAAACTTATTTTGACAATAAAGCATTCTCCAAACTGTGTCAAATTTAAGAATACTGAGACTCACAATAATAATAATAATAATAATGGTAGTAGTAGTAGTAGAAGACAGGGAATAATAAATATTGGTAAAGAAGTAAACTAGGAGTCCTTGCCCACCCCTGCAGGAAGGTAACCTGGCAGAGCTGCTTTGGGACAAAGTCTGGGGGGTCTTCCAGTGGTTAAATGTGGAGTGACTATAACAATGCGACTACCAGCTACACACTCGAGAGACATGAAAACGTGCCCCCACACGAACTTGAGCACAAATGTTTGTAGCAGCATTACTCACAAGAGCCAAAAGGCGAAGACAACCCAGAAGCCAGTCAACACATGAGTGGATAAACGAAATGTGGTCTATGCAGACAATTAAATACTATCTCACCTTTAATGGGAAGGAACTTCTGATGTATGCTCCAACATGCGAGAAACCTGAAAGCATCATGCTGAGTGAAATAAGCTGGTCCCAAAAGACCAAACAGGATATGACCCCATTCCTCTAAGGGCACTCTCTGAGACAAGTGAAAAGACAGAAAGTAGATTAGTGATCACCAGAGGCTGTGGGGAGGGAGCACGGGGAGACAGTGTTTCATGCACACAGAGCTTCAGCTGGGGAAGATGAGAAAGTTCTGGAAGGTATGGTGGTGAGGGCTGCACAACATTGTGAATGAAATGCCCCCATATTGCATGCCTAAAAATGATTACAATGGTGAACTTTATGTTATGTATATTGTATCTTGGAAAAAAAATAAGAAAAAAATATAGCTTTATCGATACAAAAGTTTAACTTTAGTAGGCTTACAGATCTTGATTTGGATGAATTCAGTCATTAAAATGTTGAGTGGGGAAGAAATATACTGAAGTATTTGGAGGAACCTTGAAAGCATGCTAAGTGAAGGTCGGCCCCAAGGACCAAGGATTATATAAGCCCATTGATAAGAATTTCTCAGAAAAGACAAATCTATAGAGACAGAAACTAGACTAGCTCTTGCTTAGGGCTGGGTGGGGGGAGAGGGAGTAGGAAAACAAGAGGATAACAGTTAAGGGGAAAAAGGTTTCTTTGGGGAGTAATAAAAATACTCTAAAACGGCGCTGAATGTGGCACTGAATGTACAACCCATTGAGTATATTAAAAACCACTGGACACTTTAAAGAGGTGAACTGGATGGTAGGTATCTCAAAGCCATTTTTAAGGAAGAACACAGGAACTCTAAAAATACAATGAACTCATTAACATCTACTCGACCACAGCTATTGCAGACAGAAATGTGACTGACAAATGAGAGGTCACATCCATAACCCGCTCATCAGCTTGTTACTGTCCTAGTAATGCTGTCAAACAGCCTCAGACCTGAGCAGGAGACACAGCCAGACTGAGCGCTCCCAGGCTCAAGGCCACACCAGCTCAAGCAGGTGCTCTGGTCTCACCTCACCGGTGTTGGGGACGCCGGCCGTTGGCCGATCTAGAATGGCCCCAACTGGGATGCCTCAACAAGGCCAGCCTACAAGCCCAGCACCTCTTACAATGGGGTGTGGAAGCAAGAGGAGAGATGCAGGAGAAGATGCAAGTCTGCTCCAAGCCCTTCCTCCAGCACCTTGGCGAGCACTCCACTGACCAAAGCAAATCTCACGGCCAAAGGCAGAATCAAGGGCCAGGACGGCAGATCTGGCTTCACCTTCATGTTCTCCCCATTTCTACGTACAATGGTATCCAGAACTTTGAGACGTCTTGCTTTATTTCCATCTCATTTGATTTAAATATTAGCCGCATTTAACATTTTTATAATTCAGCTCGAACAAGGGCCACATAATTCAGGTAGATGGAAAAGTGAATCAAATCTATTTGCAACAGCACGCTCTGAAATGCCCCTGGACAATGCTGTACATGACATGAGCCTCGACTGTGTCTGGAACCTTCTCCTTAAAGCATTTTTGTAGCAGACATCTTTGCTGCAAGTGTATTCACAGCAGGCGTTTTTGCTGCACAACCAGCAGAAGCAATTTTGCCATAAAAAATTTAAAGGACTAAAAAAAATGGTCGGATGGCAGTTTGGTTTGAAGTTTGGTTTCGTTTCTCCATTGACATGCTGCTCTCATCGGCACAGCATGTAAATCGTAACCCCCACAGTGGCCCACAGAGTGGCGCGATTCCGAACCGACATTGCTCATAGAGCTTTGGAACGTCTATCAATGGGCACATTGGCAATATGCCAAGAGCAAACAACAGTATGGAAGGCTTTCACACATGCCATGGAACTCAGTTACAAATATGTGTCCTTGTCTTTGAAAACTGATATTCCTCTTAATGAAGGATGGAATTTTAGTGGGAAAAAACGTGTGATGCCCAATCAGGAGACAACTCGACAGCCAAAAAAAAAAAAAAAAAAAAATGATCAAAGAGGTTAGAGACAAGTGTTTAGGTACAATCCAGAAGATCAAATCAGTTATATGCAGTGTTGCCATGAATCTACACACATTTTAAGTGTATTCAAATAATTTACACTTCACAGCAAAGTGTTTTGAATTTTGCTATTGATTTTTCATGTTTCCTGGTGTCCTTTTCAATGAATGTGTCTCTTTCATTTTTTGTGATTTTTATCTTTTATGGCAAAATAGCCCTATGGTCAATTAGGAACATGGAGGAAGTGTTTGCTGCGAAAATGCTCACGGCCAAGATGTTTCCGGTGAAACTACAGAGAGCCCAGCTTGATGACTTGCCTTTTAATTATTGGAAATTTTAGCTTTTGCAAAGATAACTACTTTTTAAAGTGCTTTTCAGAATATTCTTCTCTTATCGCTGACATGCATGCCTATATGCACAAAGAATAATTGGAACAGGAAAATGTTAATAACGACCCACAGCACGCGCCCGCATGCACACACACACGCACACACATGCACACTCCCACTGCTCTTGCCTGTGGGTGAAAAGTACCAGGTCACTGATGAAACAGACGATAACTCTTTCTTTATGCCCATTTATAAGACTGGGTTCATTTTATTTGTGTTGTAATTATGCTGTGACCCATCTTGTCTGGGTTTGCACATTTTACTTCCAGAGAGAGGCTTCATATGTGGAGAATGAAATCCTTCTCTGGCCTGTCAGTCTAAAATGACTTTGAATCGTAAATGGATCTCACATGGTCTGCCTTTAACACACTCTTTTTCGTTGTTACAGTTTCTGCATGACAGACTGTATTGGTCACATGAATTATGTAACAAATGCCCTCCTATATAGCATTGGGCACACTTTGTATCCACAGGCAAGATCAGAAGAAAGAAATGATTATATCATTAGAGTCTTTTTTTTTTCTTTAAAGTGGTGGCTGTGGCTGATTTAGAAAGATATGATTTAAAAGTGGTGACTCGAAGTAGGGCTTAAGAAATTGTTCCTGCCAGGAAAGAGACCAGGTTCTGCTTCTCACTCCCTCCCCCTTCCATGTGTTTCAATTACCGGGAAGGTTAATGGTACGGAACCGCAGAGGTATGAAGGTGCCTTTCATTACCTTCAGCATCAGAAGCCCCCCAAGCCTCTCTGCCTTCCCTCAGTGTTTATGGGGAAAGACAGAGTGTTCTCTCACATGCCAGAGAACATGAGAACTGACTTCTCACAGCTGAGCAGAACTTTGCCAACACTTTCCAGAAAACAATTCTGTCCCTTTCAGAACTAGCCTGGAATGTAATTTGAACGTGAGTACAAAGCAGAAAGTCCTTTAAGATGAGCTATGAAATCCCTTAATCTTGTGAAATCAGCAAACTGCCTTCTATGTTCCCCCACACGTGATCTCCAACAACACCTTAGTTACTAATCAACCAGAGTAGACAAGTAGGGTGTCTCTTTGAATTTTTTATACTGAATTAAAAAAATAATTGGGATGTTAAAGACAAGAAGGTCGTGATGGGCAGAAGGCGCCAGGGCATCTGCAGTGTACCGTGATGCTGTCACTGTTGATGTGTAAAGCATCTTACGGATGTCCTTTGTGACCTCTCCTCTTGAAATACCACCCTCCTCCATTGGGATTAACCTTACGTAAAAATAATCGGTACCTTTGAGCAGGGCAGGTTTTCAGGGAATGGAAATGAACTTCTGAACCCCGGAATCTCTCTTGTTTCAGCACAGACTTGTTAATACAAAAATCTGGTTTCCTTTTCCTCGTTATCGTTTTGAACACATAACAAAGGCAATTCACTGAAAGGCAGGCAGTGTTGCCTTAAAATCTCCCTCCTTGGATCCTCAGCTTTAATCTGTGGAAGGACATCAAGCCCCAAGGAAGGGTGACAAAGAAAAGAAAAGATCACTGGAGTAGGGTTGCCAGGGAAAATGCAGCACACCTACACAAATTTGAATTGCAGAGAATCACATAGTTTGGGGGACATACGTGTGCTAGACAGAAATCTGGCAACTCTACGTCAGGTGTACTGAGGAGATGATTTTTAAAAAAGAGGTCATGGAGAGGATCAGAGACTAACATGATGCTTCACAGTTCTGTCTAGGGCCAAGGTCAGCGAACTCTGGCCTGAGGGTCAAATCTGGTTTGCCCCTGTTTTAATAATGTTTTCCCAAGGGGCACCTGGGTGGCTCAGATGGTTGAGTGTCTGACTTCAACTCAGGACATGATCCCAGGGCCATGGGATCAAGTCCCACATTGGGCTCCCTGCTCAGTGGGGGGCCTGCTTGAGATTCTCTCCCTTTCCTTCTTCTGCTCCTCCCCCTGCTTGCATGTGCACTCTCTCTCTCTCTAAATAAATAAGTAAACAAAATCTTTTAAAAAATGATGTTTTGAGGCACCTGGGTGGCTCCAAAGTCATGATCCTGAGGTCCTGGGATCCAGCCCTACACTGGGCTCCCTGCTCAGTGGGAAGCCTGCTTCTCCCTCTCCTGCTTCCCCTGTTTGTATTCCCTCTCTCAATGTCTCTCTCTCTCTCTCTCTCTCTCTCTGTGTCAAATAAATAAATAAAATATCTTAAAAAATAAAAAACAAAAATAAATAAAAATAAAAAACAAAAATAAATGAAAATGAAAATTAAAATTAAAAAATGATATTTTACTGGAAACTCAGTCACATGCAGTCATTGGGTATAGTCTAGGGATGCTCTCATCCCACAATGCCAGAGTTCAGTAGTTACAACAGATACAGTATGTCCTCCAGAGCCTGAAATACTTATCATCTGACCCTTTACAGAAAAGGTTAACCAAACTTTCTTCCCAGGAAAAATTCCCTAAATGACAACTGCCATCCTAAATACTTACCATTCTCATCTCTGATGAAATGTTCCTTTCCATAGGCATGCCCTTGACTTCGAAGCTGAAAATCTGTTAGGTTATTAAATACATGATACTGTTTTACTCAATGGAATTAAACATAAGAAAATCAGGTTATTTCAAGAAAGACAACTTAGAGAAATTTTTATACATGTCGACAATTGTGTTTCAGAACTCCAGATGGCCTCATCGCAAACTTATTTCTCAGCACAATGAAGCAAAGAATATCATGGAAGATTCAGGGAAATCCAATCCACCCACCAACTAGATCTTCCAATCTTCAGGAGAACATTTCCTACCCAATGTGGTTCAAAGTGGCTTAAAGAAGCAATTGTTGAATTCCCATGTGGATAACTATGTCTCTGAAGAATAAAGGAATCGCAGAATTAATCTCCAAACAGTGAGAAGAAAAGCTGGGCTCACAGAGTCTATAGTGTGCCAGTGAGTAGCTGAAAGGAAGCTACTCCTTCCTTGGGATTTTTGGAATGTTGGATTTTTTTTTATTTAATTTTTTTTTCAGCATTCCAGAATTCACTGTTTATGTACCATACCCAGTGCTCCATGCAATATGTGCCGTCTTTAGTACCCACCACCAGGAAAGTCAGATTTTATTCCTCAGAACAAACACACTGTTGAAGACACTTGGTGGGTGGATAATGTGAGAGGGGTCTGCCGACCAAAGTCACACCCTAGCCCGGGTATATATGGCAGACAGAAACAAGACAAAGGGCACACAGCAGCCCAGGTTTGAGAACCTAGCTTGCAGATAAAGAGTGCAGAGAAGAAAATTCCATTTCTAATTGACCTGTAAGCAGTGTGCATTTAATTTTCAGATTGTGATGTGTCCAGAGCAGGACCAAGTCTAGACTGTCATACCTGACTATGCAGCAGTTGCCAGGGTTCCCTGATGCAGCAGCTATGCAGTGACAGTGAAGGAGAGAGACCAGACCATGGCCAGCCCCATGGCCGCAGACTGAAGAACACAAATGAGGGGTTTCCTGACGTGTAAGGTCAATAACCCCGCGGGCAACTCCTCCAGGCCATGACCTAGATTGTATATGAGAAGCAAGAAGAAATAAAGAAAGCTGCCGGTCGGCACTGGGCAGAGAGGGCCAGATCAGTTCCAGCGGATGTGAGGTTCCGAAGGGGGGGCTCTGTGGACAGAGATGGTATAGAGTCCAACAAGCCTTGACATGGTACCTTGGTGCTCTGGGCCTCACCAGAGCACTGCAAACCTCAGTCTGCACACGTCCAACACGAAAATAAAATCACCTTTTATAAAAATTCTTCATAGAAAATGGCCGGGGTCAGTAACATAATGATAATTCCATAAATGCATGTTGTTAGTAATAGAAATAACCATAAAAGTCTCCTAAGAACATATTTAATAACCTAATACAATTTGGTTCACCTACTTCTACCCCAAGGATTTAATCTATCCTACCATAGCCTCTAATCTGTAATGTCCCTTGCATTTGCCTGGGGGCGGCAGGATGAAATGTTAGGGGTTTGGGTCCTACAGTCCTATCTATAGTTTCTAGTTGTTACAGATGGATGTTCCTCGAGAGTACTTTTTTTATGAATAAGCAATTAAAAGTGAGAAACATTCCTATGAAATGCAAATTAACTACTAAAGTGTGAGAAATTCTAATTTAAAAATGAAAGAGTTAGAAATGAGACTTTGACCAATGTGCTTTTCAGAAGCCACTATCAGACCTTTTCACAGTGGGAAATTGTAAATTGTGATACAAACATTCCCTATGGAAATCACACTTGACAAAAGAACCCCAACTAAACATAAGATCTCCCATCCAAACACATTTCTTAATAACTACGTCAGCATGGAGTAGGGAAATTATCAGATGGGACTGGAATTTGTCGGTTGGTAATTTCTCAGTGAAGCACACCTGAGTTAATCAAATGTCCAGCATCAAGCAAGAAGACTATCTTGACAGACTCTTAGCTGTAGTCAGATGCAGGGATTGTGGGAGCATGTTTGTAGGGTTTGGAGTGTGAACTCAAATGGTTTAAGGTGGACTTTTCAAGATGGGAATCTGTCTGGGTTTGGGAAAATCTTATGATGTAAGAGTAATGGTTTGGAGGCTCATTATGAGGCATAAAGGCAATTCAGTAGAGAAAGGATAGAACTTTCAAGAACTAATGCTGGAGCAATTTGATACTTATGTCAACTGTCAAAAATAAACTTTCATTTATATTTCATACTTTATACAAAAACTAGCTCAAAATGGATCATAGACCTAAATTTTAAAGTTAAACAATACAACTCCTGAAAGAAAATATAGGAGAAAATTTTTATGACCTTGGATTAAGAAAATATATTTTTTAAATATTGTGTTATGTTGGTCTCTGTACAGTGCATCATTAGTTTCTGATGTCATGTTCTGTGATTCCTTGTTTGTGTAGAACACCCAGTGCTCCATGAATACATGCCCTCCTTAATACCCATCACTAGGCTCACCCATCCCCCCACACCCCCCTTCTAAAACCCTCAGTTTATTTCCCAGAGGCCATAGTCTGTCATGGTTCATCTCCCCCTCGACTTCTCCCCCTTCATTTTCCCCTTCCTTCTTCCAATGTCCTTCATGCTATTTCTTATGCTCCACAAATAAGTGAAACCATATGATACATGATTCTCTCTTCTTGACTTATTTCACTCAGCATAGTCTCCTCCAGTTCTGTCCATGTTGATGATTAATTTGGTTTTTCATCCTTTCTGATGGTTGAGTAATATTCCATTGTGTATATGGACCACATCTTTATCCATTCACATTTTAGCTATTGTAGACATTGCTGCTATGAACATTGGGATGCATATGGCTCTTCCTTTCACTACATTTGTATCTTTAGGGTAAATATTCAGTAGTGCAATTGCTGGGTCATAGGGAAGCTCTATTTTTAATTTTTTAAGGAATCTCCACACTGATTTCCAAAGTGACTGCACTAACTTGCATTTGCACCAACAGTATAAGAGGGTTCCCCTTTCTCCACAACTTCTCCAACATTTGTTGTTTCTTGGGATTAGGGAAATATTTCCTAGATATGACACCAAAATCACAATATATAAGAAAACTCAATAAATTAGATTTTACCAAAATGAAAAATGTCTGCTCTTTGAAAAAAGCATTCAGTTAAGAAAATAGGAACAGAAATCTTGAACCAATCAGAGATACTTGCAAGTAACATATTTGATTTTTTAAAAACTTTTATATATAGATAACTGTTGAAACTCAATAATAAAATATGAACAGACCAATTTATGGTAAGGAGACTATATTAGTATACAAAAACCTCCCAACAACAACAGCAAAAATGTCCAGGACCAGACAGTTTCATGATGAATTATACTGAACATTCAAAGAAAAATAATACCAATCCTCAATCTGTTCAAAAAACAGAAATGAAGGGAACACTTCTCAATTCATTTTACAAAAAATAAAGTCCCCTGATACCAAAACCAGACAAAGATGTCAAAAAATAAAATTCGAACTCAATATCCCTGATGAATATGGACACAAAAATTCTCAAAAAAAAAATTATCAAAGCAAATGGAACAACACATGAAAGGGATCATACGTCATGATGAGCGGATCTTATTCCAGGTGCAAGACAGCTCAGTACCTGCAAACCAATCCATGCACTTCACCACATTATCAAAGAGATGTGCAGACCATCACACAGCCTCCCAGTAGATGGAGCAGAAACATCTGATAGTGTAACATTCATTTGTGATCAGCATCTCAGGAAAATGGGCCTGGAAGGAGCGTAGCTCAACAAAGACAGGGATGAACCTTGAGGACACATGCCATCACACAGTAAATGCAACAGAGAGACACAAATAATGAATTATCTCATTTACATGGAGTCTAAACGCAACAGACACCGAAACAGGAGCTCGTGCATGCAGAGAACAGATTGGGGCTGCCAGGGTGAGGGACTGTGGGGGAGAAGCAGGCAAAGAGGGGTCAAGACCCACCAACTTCCATGTGTAAAATAACTACGTCCCAGGCGTGTGATGTACAGCACGTAGATTATGCTCGATAATGCTGTGTCATAGATTTGGAAGTTGCTAAAAAAGCAGCTTGTGAGGGGTGCCTGGGTGGCTCAGTCAGCCGGGCTCCTGACTTGGGACCATGGCTCAGGCCCTGATCTCACAAGCTGTGGGATCCAGCCCCAGTGGAGCGCTGTGTTGGCTCCTCGCTTAGCAGGGAGTCTGCTTGAGATTCTCTCTCCCTTCCCCTCTGCCCTTCTGCCCGCTGGAAAGGAAATAAATAACTCTTAAAAAAAAAAGTAAGTCCATTTTTAAAGTTCTCATCCCAGTTTTTTTGAAAAAAAAAAAAAAAACTGTGTGCATTCTGCATGGTGTGGGTTTAAACTAGACTTACTGCGATAACCACTCTACAATATGTACAAATATTGAATCATTCTTGTATACATCTGAAGCTAATATAAGGTCAAAGTGTATCAAATATGCCTCAATAAAAAATAATCATTGAACAACTGAACTTTTTAAAAAGGGGACAACTTTGAAGAGAAGCTTCCCCCAAGATGGATGGAGTGCTGACTAGCGCAGGAAAAGATGCTTGGAGTCACAGATGTTAGGGAGATGTAAGGAACATTCACAGTGGAATTACTTTAAAGACACGCATACCAGCTACAAATAAACAGGGGCGCCTAGGGACTGGGTCGCTGAAGGGTCTGCCTTCCGCTCAGGTCATGATGGGATCAACTGATCCTGGGCTCCTGTTCCTTGGGGACCCTGCTCCTCCCTCCGTCCCTACCCCTGGTCATGCTCTCTCTCTCACTCTCTGTCTCATACTATAGAAAATGTTTGTGGTTTTTTTTTTTTTATAATTATCCCAACCTGGGAACAACACAAACATCTGTCAGTAGGAGAAGTATCCCTCACTACACAAATTGGGGTGTATCTATACAGTGGAACACACAACAGCAAAAATACACATGTTGTAGACAAGTGCAAGGAGGGAAGGACTCACAACATCCTCACCCACGGTAGAAGAAACCAGGTGAAACATAACAAGTGCTTTGTGACTCCGTGTCAAATTCTCCATGCAACACAAACCAAACTACAGTGGCAGAAAGTAGATCAGTGCTGGTCCGCTGATGAGCATGGCAAGGACAGGGATAAGAAATGTTTATAAAGGAGCAAGAAATATCTTTGGGGAGATAGTTATGTTTATTTTCTAGATTGAGAAAATGATGTTATATACATATATATGTATGCATATATGCATATCAAAACTTGTCAAATCACACACATGCAGCTTAGTTCATTTCGATTATAACTTTCTGAAGTTGTTTAGAAAGAAATACATTCTTACCAAAAAAAAAAAAAAAAGAGAGAGAATCTAAAATATTAGCCAATGAGCATTATGATTTTTACTGTTGGAATTCCCAAAGGCACATGGTCAGATGGTACTTCTTCTGTGAGATGTTCCAAGGTGTCCTCTGTGCTGTGGGAAAAACAAAACAAAACAAAACAACTTCCTAAGAAGCATTTCAAGATACCAGGTCACACACTCCACTTATTCTTTGTGGGCTATGCTGCTCCATCGCCACACACACTGTAACCGATAGCATAAAAGGAGAGAGAAGACCTGGAGTTCAACAGTGGTGTAGAGAACGTGCAGCCTGTCCCGCAGCTCCTGAACAATGCAGCCTGGGGCGCTGATGGAAAAGCAGCTGTGGAGTGTGTCTTACACTTAGAAAAACAAACCACCACACTAAGCACAAAGTTTGTAGAATTCTAGCACCAAAATGAAAACAAGAAGCTCATTGGAATTCAATCTTGAGAACGACAGCATCCAGGAACCTGTCCTCTTTGCAGACATGTGGTGGAAATAAAGAACATAATGTAGCTTCACTAATAAACACTCAAAAAGGATTCCTGACAATGGGAATGAAACTGATACTTCCTGCCATAGGGCAGAAAACAGATCATTCTTTCCCCATGTATTGGAAGGAGCTGAAATATTAGGGAAGGGGATCAGGCTATGCCACCCCCCGAATATGCCACATTAACATCAAGACTGTTCTGAGCTAAAGGCAGTTGAAAATCAACAGAGGCAGCAAGAACCTTCCCTCCCCTTTTCTGCCTAAAATCAGAGCTTTACCTTCCCTTGAGAGAGTGTATCTGCTTCTGTACCAGGCAGAAGAGAGGGTCTGCGCTGAGACAGGTCCATAAACAAACCTTACCAACATAACTCTTACCCGCCATATATTTTTCTCATCCATTTCCTAGGCACTTTCCTACCATGTGTCATCCCTCAAAGCCCAAATCCTCTTTCCTTTGTTAAAAATGGATATAAGCCTCCATGTCTAACTGGTTCTTTGCGTTTCACTCCATTTTTGTGGAACCCCATACATAATAAAAGATTAATAAAAATTGTATGTCTTATCTCCCATTAATCTGTATCTTATTGGTTTAATTTGCACACTCCCCATAATAGAGCCTAAGAGAGTGGAGGAAAAGGTTTTCTTCTGTAACACTGGCGATAAAGGAGAAAACGTGTTTTAGTGGTGAGATCAGAGTAATTCTGGAGTTGATCAAATCATCACATTGGTCACAAGGGTCTTCTCTCCTGAGCACCATCCCTTGGTATCTTTTTCTTGCCTCTGCCTTTTATGGTACCTGGGAGAGCTGCAGTGTCCAGAAACGTATCTGCTTTTTGCAACCTGGGTCCTATATACAGGTATTATTTAAGAAACTATTTCCATACTTCCCTTTAAACAAGTTCAAAGTAAAGCCATTAAAATCATGTTTTAAGCATGATGGTAGCTCAGCACAGATGGCAGACCCTTGAGAAAGCACAACGTGCCTATGGATTTGGGGTATGGTGTTAATATGGGCCTCAGGATTATCAGAAGACAGAAAGCACTGCACTGCCTCATATTGGCCAATGTTTCACTCTCTTCAAATGATGCAGCTCCCTGGAGTCTGTGACATTTTACCAATACCATGCTTTCTGAGAGCAGTTTCTGCCCTCACTCAAAGTCACACCCTACTTAGTCTGGCTTTTTTTTTTTTTAATCATGTGAACAGTTTTAAGATTCACTGTTACAGTGGGGCAGCTGGAGAATACATCTGGGAGTCCCTTCCCCAGGAACACGTAGTCTCCAGACACTTGTGGGTCAGATGAGCAAGAGAAAACCCCTTGTAAATAGGCATTAAGAGAAACTATCCAAGCACCTGGGGAGAAGCTAAAAGATTTCAGCTTGCTCTTTGTCGGGATCAAGCTAAAACTTGATTACCAGGTCTGTCTGAGGGTTATCTGACTCTCAAGGCATGCACTTTTTCTTCTTTGTTTGTCTTGCTGTTTAATATTGCTAGTGCTTTGTTAGAACTCTGGAAGCCTCGGTCCTCACTTGTAGAGAAACAATTCTTGTCCGGCAGCAATCCAAAGGAACTTTGTCCAGGGGGTAAAAACGATTCCTGTCTGAGAGAAAAAAAAATAACTTCGAAAGTTTAGGATTTTGACTGGTTTTCACTACTTAGGTGATTTTTTACCTAAAATTAATGATCTTATGGAAGAATTCTCTCTTTCAGCTCCTGTAAAGGCTTCCACTCCATCCCACTTTCTCCAACCAGAATTACCATCATGCCGGTTCTCTTATTAATGAGCTAATTAAATCTCTGACATATACTCATTTTATATTTGCATAAGAGTCATGGGTTTAATTTTTGAAAATTGTACTTTAACAAAGAGCCCATGTGAATCATACTGCATAAGCCAGTTAATAAACAGTGGTGCGTGAAGGGAGGGTCACCTGCATGGATGCACAAATGGGAACACTGGTCACTTTCAAGCAGCAGCTCTGCAACCACTTCCCTGCTTTGATCTGGGTTCCTAACAGCCAGGATTTTACAACACCTAACATATTTGTTAGGATTCTCTGTTAAAAACTCTTAGATCCATATTTGTTGTATGCCATTGAAATTTCAGACTCTTGTTTCTCCTAAGGTAGTTAAGGCCCAGCACTTTGTGTGCAGGTCTGATATTGGGCTCTCATATGAAGCTGAGATGTGAGCTAGAAAGTTAGAGCCTAAATCTCCATCTTTCCTGAATGCTGGGATACCATCCCTCAGCACCACCTCCTCACCCTGGCTCTTACTGTTTTCCCAGAAGAGAACAATTCTTCCTTCCCTCTGGTCCCAGGGAGGCTGCGTGGACACCTCTGCATCTTCTCCTCCCTCCCCGTAGCTATCCTCCTCCAAGTCCCAGTGTCTTCTTTAAAGGGGCTCTTCCCCTTGCAAGCAAGTTCATCGCAACTGTGCTGACTGGTAGATACCATCAAAAAGAATGAATCAAATACCTGAAACAGGAAGAAATGGATGCATTTCTAGAGACATATAAACTACCACAACTGAACCAGAAAGAAATAGAAAACCTGAACAGACCCATAACCAGTAAAGAGATTGAAACAGTCATCAAAAATCTCCAAATAAGTCAAGCAGAGAGAGTTAATTATCATATGGTTTCACTTATTTGTGGAGCATAACGAATAGCATGGAGGACATGGGGAGTTAGAGAGGAGAAGGGAGTTGGGGAAAATTGGAAGGGGAAGTGAATCATGAGAGACTATGGACTCTGAAAAACAATCTGAGGGGTTTGAAGTGGCAGGGGGTGGGAGGTTGGGGTACCAGGTGGTGGGTATTATAGAGGGCACAGATTGCATGGAGCACTGGGTGTGGTGAAAAGATAATGAATACTGTTATGCTGAAAAGAAATAAATTTAATTTTTAAAAAATCTCCAAACAAACAAAAGCCCAGGGCCAGAGAGCTTCCCAGGGGAATTCTACCAAACATTTAAAGAAGAATTAATTCCTATTCTCCTGAAACTGTTCCAAAAAAAATAGAAATGGAAGGGAAACTTCCAATCTCATTTTATGAGGCCAGCATCACCTTGATCCCAAAACCAGACAAGGATCCCATCGAAAAAGAGAATTACAGACCAATAGCCTTGATGAACACAGATGTGAAAATTCTCACCAAAATACTAGCCAATAGGATCCAACAGTACATGAAAAGGATTATTCATCATGACCAAATGGGATTTATTCCAGGACTGCAAGGTTGGTTAAATATCTGCAAATCAATCAGTGTGATACAATACATTAATAAAAGAAAGAACAAGAACCATATGATACTCTCAGTAGATGCTGAAAAAGCATTTGACAAAGTACAATATCCCTTCCTGATCAAAACTCTTCAAAGTGTAGGGATAGAGGTCTCATACCTCAATATCATCAAAGCCATCTATGAAAAACCCACTGCAAATATCATTCTCAATGGAGAAAAACTGAAAGCTTTTCCACTAAGGTCAGGAACACGGCAGGGATGTCCATTATCACCACTGCTATTCAACATAGTACTAGAAGTCCTAGCCTCAGTAATCGGACAACAAAAGGAAATTAAAGGCATCCAAACTGGTAAAGAAAAAGTCAAACTATCACTCCTTGCAGATGGCATGATACTGTACATGGAAAACCCAAAAGACTCCACTCCAAAACTGCTAGAACCTATATAGGAATTGAGTAAAGTGTCAGGATATAAAATCAATGCACAGAAATCAGTTGCATTTCTCTACACCAAAAACAAGACAGAAGAAAGAGAAATTAAGGAGTTAATCCCATTTACAATTGCACCCAAAACTATAAGATACCTAGGAATAAACCTAACCAAAGAGGCTAAGAATCTATACTCAGAAAACTATAAAGTACTCATGAAAGAAATTGAGCAAGACAAAGAAATGGAAAAAAGTTCCATGCTCCTGGATTGGAAGAACAAATATTGTGAAAATGTCTATGCTACCTAAAGCAATCTACACATTTAATGCAATCCCTACCAAAATCCCACCCATTTACCTCAAAGAAATGGAACAAATAATCCTAAAATTTATATGGAACCAGAAAAGACCTCGAATAGCCAAATGAATATTGAAAAAGAAAACCAAAGTTGGTGGCATCACAATTCCAGACTTCAAGCTCTATTACAAAGCTGTCATCATCAAGACCGTATGGTACTGGCACAAAAACAGACACATAGATCAATGGACAGAATAGAGAGCCCAGAAATAGCCCCTCAACTCTATGGTCAACTAATCTTCGACAAAGCAGGAAAGAATGTCCAATGGAAAAAAGACAGCCTCTTTAACAAATGATGTTGGGAAAATTGGACAGCCACATGCAGAAAAATGAAATTAGACCATTCCCTTACACCACACACAAAAATAGACTCAAAAATGGATAAAGGACCTCAATGTGAGAAAGGAATCCATCAAAATCCTTGAGAAGAATACAGGCAGCAACCTCTTTGACCTCAGCCACAGCAACTTCTTTCTAGGAACATCACCAAAGGCAAGGGAAGCAAGAGCAAAAATGAACTATTGGGATTTCATCAAGATCAAAAGATTTGCACAGCAAAGGAAACAGTTAACAAAATGAAAATACAACTGACAGAATGAGAGAAGATATTTGCAAATAACATATCAGATAAAGGGCTAGTGTCCAAAATCAATAAAGAGCTTAGCAAGCTCAACACTCAAAGAACAAACGATCCAATCAAGAAATGGGCAGAGGACATGAACAGACATTTCTGCAAAGAAGACATCCAGATGGCCAACAGACACATGAAAAAGTGCTCCATATCACTCGGCATCAGGGAAATACAAATCAAAACCACAATGAGATATCACCTCACACCAGTCAGAATGGCTAAAATAAACAAGTCAGGAAATGACAGATGCTGGCGAGGATGCGGAGAAAGGGGAACCCTCCTCCACTGTTGGTGGGAATGCAAGCTGGTGCAGCCACTCTGGAAAACAGCATGGAGGTTCCTCAAAATGTTGAAAATAGAACTGCCCTATGACCCAGCAATTGCACTATTGGGTATTTACCCTAAAGATACAAACATAGTGATCCAAAGGGGCACGTGCACCCAAATGTTTATAGCAGCAATGTCCACAATAGCCAAACTATGGAAAGAACCTAGATGTCCATCAACAGATGAATGGATCAAGAAGATGTGGTATATATACACAATGGAATACTATGCAGCCATCAAAAGAAATGAAATCTTGCCATTTGCGACAACATGGATGGAACTAGAGCGTATCATGCTTAGCGAAATAAGTCAAGCAGAGAAAGACAACTATCATATAATCTCCCTGATATGAGGAAATGGTGATGCAACATGGGGGCTTAAGTGGGTAGGAGAAGAATAAATGAAACAAGATGGGATTGGGAGGGAGACAAACCATAAGTGACTCTTAACCTCACAAAACAAACTGAGGGTTGCTGGGGGGGAGGGGGTTTGGGAGAAGGGGGTGGGATTATGGACATTGGGGAGGGTATGTGCTTTGGTGAGTGCTGTGAAGTGTGTAAACCTGGTGATTCACAGACCTGTACCCCTGGGGATAAAAATATATGTTTATAAAAAATAAAAAATTTAAAACAAACAAAAAAACAGTGATTTCCCTGATTTCAAGGCAATCTTGGCTCCCCTCCCAGCCTCCTCCCAGGCCACGCCTGCTGCCATCTGGGCAAGCGTCACCCTGGAACGCCCAGGTGCCAGCAGGACCCGAGGCAGGAGTTGCAGCTGTGTGTCCCCGAGGAGGCACCGAGGGAAGCGTGCAAGAGCGTCTCCCACTTCTCAGACACACCAGGATGATTTGGCATTGTCTTTCATCTGCTTGAATCACTTCCAAAATCACTCATCATTCATAAATAATGAAAATCCCAAAGGTCACAGAGAACCTGGAGGACTGAGAACCAAAAGAAGCAGCTCACGGTCTGAGTTTGACAAGTGTCTCCGTAACCTGTGGTGTTTCCCATTCAGGCAGGTGACGCAGGCAGGGGCACATCTGGATCTGGAGCCACAAGGAGAGGCTGCAGGAATAAATCCTGGCACCTCAGAGAACACAGACTTACAGGACGCCAACCTCTCAAACTCAGGTGAAAGGTTACAGGATTTTAGAGGGCCCCCAAGAAAGGGGTGTGGACAGAAGACAAAGGCCTCCTCCACATGAGATCTTGCTATTTACAGGAGGGCAGGAGAGGCCACAGAGAAGGGCAGCTGGGGAAGGCAGTCGGGAGCACACAGGACTTTTGAAGACACTGAGACCAAATATCCAAATGGCCCATGGCCAGACCATAGACAAAAAGCACTGACTCCTAACCACCTGCCAGGAAGCCAGTCCCTTCTCTCCACCTGGCCCAGTAAAGCTGCCCACTGTAAGGCCGACTCATAACTCTGTGAATAATGCAGGAAGCCCAACAATAACTTCCATAATGGTGAAGCCGAAACAGCCAAGAGCTGACTTGTAACTGGCAGCTTTCCTGACTTTTGGTCCCACATCCACCTTAGGATCAACCAGAGAAAGCCAGCAATGCTCCCCAACCCCCACCCCTCGGGATGTGCACCTGCTAGTTAGCCGCCCCCAGAGGCTTCTGCTTGGGGCTCCCCTGAACCTTCCTTTTGCTTCACCAGAAAGTTCTCCCACATGCCTGTCTGTCTTTGCGACTCTGCCAGACCCAAGTAATGGAGGCTGACTCCCTCGCTGGTGTGAGTTCTGGATAAAGAGCTTATACTCATTTGGCTGGTTCTCATTTGCTTCCCCGCATGATAGGTGAGCATTTTCAGAAGGCTGGAGTGTTTAGCTGGGTGCGTCCCTGTGCACGGGCTGAGTGAGACAAGGCGGGAATATGTCCCCTGTGCTTGGCAACACGGAGGCCATGGGCACCATGACTTAGCAGGAGCATGGGGACACCAGCCAGATCTGAGTAAGGTGAAGAACTAAGAAGGGCTGGAGAGAGTGGACACAGCAAACATGGGTGATGATTTTGTAAACACTCTCCTGAGGAAAAGAAAGGGAATTCAGAAAATAGAGGTGTGGAAACAAAGGACCTTTTAGAAGATTCTGGAACATGACTACATTGTGTTGGAAATAAGATGGTTTAGAGAGGACTTCCGGTGATGCCAGACACAGAACAAGTGACTGAAGACAGGAGGTCGTGACGCGGTGAGGGGGCAAGGGACCCGGAGCAGGAGCGGGAGGGCGGAGGGGAACTTTCTCCTTCAAAGTGTTGGCAGACGATGTGGGCAGTTGCCAGCAAGAGGAAGACCTGTGGAGAGAGAATCTGCCAAGTGCTTCTATTTTCTTAATGAAGTAGGAGGTAAAGCCACCAGTGGAGGGGTACAGGAAGCTCGTTGGCAGGAAGCTGTCACAGACAAGAAGCAAGGAGCCTGCTGGAAAGTGTGCTGGGATCCCAGCATGGTGGAATGTGGCTGGTGAGGGACCAAACACTTTGGGAGAGTCTGGTGAGCTCAGTGCTTAGATTCCCTCCTCCTGTTTTGTTCACAGGAAGGTCTGCATTGGTGCTAAGTGGGGCTCGGTCCAGCCAGGAGGCAAATATGGGGAAGCAGAAAGGATCTAAACTGCCGGGGGTGGGGGAGGCACATGCCAGGAAGGGAGCCTATTGTCCCTCGATGGCAGAGACTCCTCTAAACAAGGAGGAAAGAACTATTGGAAACCAGTCCCAAAATGTGGGGTCTGGCTTCCCAGTGACACAGATGACCTTGAGGCGGGGACACCGAAGCAGTTGAGCTGGAAGGGTATAAAATGTAGCTGACATTTGGAATACTGAATGAGGGGATGCTGGAAATGGTGCTCCGTGCTTTGAGGATCCCAGCTCCAAGGTGGTGACACGCAGGAAGCTGGCGGAGGTGAGCAAAGCCAAGGACAGGGAAGCGGGACGGCTATGCATGGGAGTAGTCAGAGTATCACAGGCTGGGGCACAGGTGTTGGCTTAGACTTCCAAAGCTCAGGGTGCAGGAAATGTTATAGCATTTTATGGCACTTTTCCCCCCTATAAACACACTTGGGTGAGATTCCAGGCTCTAGCGCAGAAGAGAATGAAACTCCCCATCCTTCTTGTCCCATCTGTCCCTTCCAGCTCCAGAGCCACATCAGGACTCTTGCTGCACCCACCCCTGTGCTGAGTTCCCGGAGCCCCATCCCTGTGCCTCTCTGCAGGTGCACACACCACCTTCCTTCTGAGATCTCATCACATCCTGGCTGCTGCCACCCCCTGCCCCCACAGCTCCCCTCTCCCCTCGCCCTCAGACACACCAGAGTTGCTCCTAAAGACAGTGGGGCTGGAGCGTCTCCTGTGTGGAGGCCAGTGGGGGGCCCCAGGCGATGACTGACAGAGTCGGGTTACCAGAATAAAACGAGGGAGGAGGGGAAATGTGAGCAGCAGAAGCACGACTTAATGTTTCCATAAATTTTTCTGGGAAAATTCCAAAATTATTCTTGGCGTTTGTGATGATATCTGCCGTATTCTGAGTATAGTAAGTGTATTCCAAAATGTAAATTGACATCTGTTGAAATAAGCGAATAAGGGCATTTTAGGTCTCATTATGACTTTTCGGATGCCTGTACAAAAAGTCTGAGCACACAATGGTTCCATAATCAAATATTATTATTTATTTTAGTTATTTATTACTTTTAGTTCAAGTCATTAAAGAGTAATTTTCTTTCCCACTGACATATTAACAGAAGCAAACAAAAAGGAAATGTGATTTACTTGAAGCTTGTGTTCACTTTAGGATGCGGAGGTAATTACCACACATGCATTTAATCACTGACGTCCCCCACCAAGGGGGGCCAGGCAGCAGCGGTGTAATTACAAGAACAAAAGCTATTCTCATGGTGTTGTTTATATTGGACCAAATAACCATCCACCAAATCTAGAAACTAAAAGGCAATTTACTTCTCAGGAGGTGTCTGCCTCCCCCATCCCCATCTTTGTGGATTCCTGGGGTTAGTTCATTCTTCTCTGTCCTTTAGAAGGAATTGGACGAAGAGTTGTAAATAAAAAGTGTGCCCTCAGTACTCCACTGTGGCTTGGTCCTCGGTAAGGCTCTCCCATTGCTGTTCAATCTGCACGGTGCCCCCGTCCTCTGGGGGAGGGTTTGGGGGATCCTGACAGCCACCAGGGGCACCCAGAGAACCTGCCAGGTGTCACAGTACCAGGATCATGACGGGTAAAAGGATTGTAACCAGGAGGTGTTAAGCTGTGCCCAATATTCTCTAAAATAAAAGTAATCCTCGGAAAATGAATACATACGGTGCAACACTGGGAAGGGCTTTGCAGGGGAGAGGACTGGCACCTATGAGGCCTCTGGGACAGGGAAGTGTCCTGCAGAGCCTGCCTGAGCCCTCTGGACTCCGGTCCAGCTCTGGGTGCTGCTCACAACCGCGGAGGGCCCCTCGGACACTGAGCTTCCTTTTAACTAAAAGAACCTTAAGTACTGAATTCTGGAACACTGAAAAGAAATTTCAAAAAATAATAAAAATTTTTTAAAAAGAACCTTAAGCATCGAGAACAATTTAGATTTTCCCTGGTTTAAATGGATAATTGGTGTCCTCCTCGAATCCCAGGGATCATTGGTTCATGCATTGGCCTGACTTTAATTTAGTTCTATTTATGCAGATGGATTTGTTAACAAAGGGTATTTAATGAGTACTAAAATAGTCATGCAAAAATAATATAAATAACACACTTCTGAAGTTAACCAGAACCCAAAAAGTAAAACTGTTGCCAATGTACTTTTCTCTCATAATGTCCCCCTTTTACGGACAGGAGCACCAGCTTGGGAAGTCTTCCTTGCTTTCCCTGGAAAGTCTCGTATGTGAGTATGAACCTTTTCTTACCCTCTGGGGTGTGTGTGTGTGTGTGTGTGTGTGTCTCTGTGTGTCTCTGTGTGTCTGTGTGGTGCCATCACTTCTGACAACCAAACCAAACTGCAGGTAGAAATCCATCCCGTCTCTGCAGAATGTTGGAAACAGCTAGCTCTGGGAGTCGTGCTGGGCGGCTCCGTCAGTGAAACATCCGAGTCTTGATTTGGGCTCAGGTCATGACCTCAGGGTCCTGAGATCGAGCCCTGTGACAGGCTCCACGCTCAATGGGGAGTCCACTTGAGATGCCCTCTCCCTCTCCTTCCCCCTCCTCCCCTCCCCGCATTCATGCAAACGCACCCCCACTTGCTCTCTCCAATAAATAAGTAAAGGAAACATTTAAAAACATGCCTATTTTACATGGCTCTTATGAAGTTAAAGTCAAGAAAGCCAATGTAAATTCTCCATCTTTGTAGGTGTCCTGTGTTAAACCTTAGTTTGCATGGCCTCTCCTTTGCTCAGAGACACACCCCTCGGTTGAGGCTGAATGGGTTTAGGAATCCAGAACTATGGAAGGATTCTCCATTAAGTATGTTTTCTTCCAAGACAAGGAAAGGATAGCAGCAAGTGTGTGCCCTTGTACTGGGGGCCCCGTAGCCTGTAAAGTTAGGTGAACTGCAAAAGTCTTTGTCTTTGATTGATGTGCTTTGGATGGTCCCAGATTAGCTAAGCCCAGGACAACGGCCACCGCCAACCCCATGGCAGCGTCCCAGGACACCTTCCTCCCTCCCAATGCCCCCAGAAGCACTGCTTCCTGCTTCCTCCCACCCATACTTGTGGGTGATGAAGGTGACATATACCATTTCCGAAGTTTGCAGCCTGACCCTGTTGCATTATTTCACATTAACACACACAAAGCAACACAAAACCCAAGAGCGTACGTGAATGAAAAAGCTGTTCCTATGTCAAAACAGACTTTTCAAAACCAAAGAAGGATAACGGCAAAAAGAACTATTTTAATTCAGGTTCCTCATGAGGAAATCCTGCATTCTTGAATGTGAGGCTGAGCACCACCGGACGGAGCTGTCTGTCAGCATGAGCGGGAGATGTTAGAGGAGATGCCCTCAAGCATGTCTAATGCACCATGTGAGTATCGACGACCAGAATATGGATTTTTTCATTATTTTCAAACTATTATTCCTTCTGAAGCCAAACTTATGAATTATACTTTCAATATCTATGGTATTAGATTCAGTTAATTAAAGATTATTAATACATGTAAGTTACTTTGTTGGTTAAGACCCAGGGATGAGTCTGTGGTCACCAGAGATTCGTCCCAAGGGAAGTTCTTGCTCATATTGAAAATACAAATGGGCCAGGCCCCAGGGCTCAGTCAGGTCAACATCGGACTCTTGGTTTCAGCTGGGGTCATGATCTCAGGGTCGTGGGATGGAGCCTGATGCCCAGCTCCCCGCTCAGTGTGAGTCTGCTTCTCCCTCTGCCTCTACCTCTCCCCCAGCCCCTCTGTCAAATGAATAAAATCTTTTTGAAAAATGTGAATGGGGCATGCCTCTGTAAGTGCTACATTGGGAATAATTATTATTGAAATTAATAAAAGTTAACATGGAATTCATAGACCACCAATGAGACTAAAAAATGTTTTCAAACTACCTAGTTTTAATGAAACAAGCAAAACACTGCATCTGCCTTTTGTGAAAACAAATCAAAGAATAGCTTTTTATGTCACATTCAAAAATTAATTCTAAATACTAGTTTCTTATGTATTTCTATAATTATTATATATTTGTAATTTTTTGATACTTATAAGATTTTTTAATTTATTTTTTATTTTCAGCATAAACAGTATTCATTATTTTTGCACCACACCCAGTGCTCCATGCAATCTGTGCCCTCTATAATACCCACCACCTGGTACCCCGACCTTCCACCCCCTGCCCCTTCAAAATCCTCAGATTGTTTTTCAGAGTCCATAGTCTCTCATGGTTCACCTCCCCTTCCAATTTCCCCCAACACCCTTCTCTTCTCCATCTCCCCATGTCCTCGATGCTATTTATTATGCTCCACAAATAAGTGAAACCATATGATAATGTAATTTTTTTATTTTTCAAAAATATGGCAGTGCTCCAGAATTCCAAGAATCAAATGATATTTGTCTATTTTGTTACTAGCCCTTTATCAGAAACATGTATTTGCAAATATTTTTTCCCAGACCATGGTTTGACTTGTCATTCTGTCAAGTGTCTTTCTGTTAAAGAAGAAGTATTTCTTTTTAATAAAGTTCCACTGATTTTATATTTATTTCCATGATGTATTTTAAGTTAATATACGTGAAAGGTATGAAGTCTTTCTATAGATTTTTTTTTTTTTGCATACACATGCATTTGTTCTGGCACCAAAACCCACAAGAAGAGAAAGAGACAAAAGGCCTAGGTCTACTGAAGAATTTGAATCAGTCATTAATAATCTACCAAACAGAAAACACTAGGGCCAGATGGGTTCATTGGTGAATTCTACCAAACATTTTAGGGGATAAAATTATGCTTATTCAGTAAAATATCTTCCAAAAAATAAAACCAAAATGAATACTTGTAAATGTATTCTATGAGGTTGATTATTATCTTAAAATCAAAAACTTCTAAAATATTATTTAAAAAGGAAACATTCAGACAAATATCTTTCATGGGTATAGAAACCAAAGTCTTCAATAAAATATTAGCAAATCAAATCCAATAACATATGAAAAGAACTATATTGCAGGACCAAGAGGGATTTATTTCAGGTATGCAAGACTGGTTTGATGTTAGCAAATTGATGAGTGAAATTCACCATTTCAACAGGCTAAAGAAGAAAAACTGAATGATCATATCAGTAGATGTGGAAAGAGCATTTGGCAAAGACATAAAAAATATACAGATTGGAAAAGAAAAAATAAACTCTCTTTTCTCCCAGATGACATGATCATCTATGCAGAGCATCTGAGACAATCAACAAAAAATTCTGGTAAGAAAAAACAATTATGGCAAGATTGCAGGATATATTTTCATATATAAAAGTTGATTGCTTTCTAATATACCAGCAATGTACACTTGGGTTTTAAATTAAAAACACATCATTTACATTAACAGCAAAAGAATGAAATACTTAGGTATAAACCTAACAAAATAGATATAAGATTGACATGATCAAAAGGACATTTACACTACCTGATTTCAAGCTTTACTACAAAGCTGTGATCACCAAAACAGCATGGTACTGGCATCAAAACAGACACATAGACCAATGGAACAGAGTAGAGAGCCCAGATATGGACCCTCAACTCTATGGGCAAATAATCTTCGACAAAGCAGGAAAAAATATACAGTGGAAAAATGACAGTCTCTTCAATAAATGGTGCTGGAACAATTGGACAGCTATATGTAAAAGGATGAAACTCGACCATTCTCTTACACTGTACTCAAAGATAAACTCAAAATGGATAAAAGACCTCAATGTGAGACAGGAATCCATCAGAATCCTAGAGGAGAACATAGGCAGTAATCTCTTCAATACCACAGCAACTTCTTTCAAGATATGTCTCCAAAGGCAAGGAAACAAAAGTGAAAACAAACTTTTGTGACTTCATCAAAATCAAAAGCTTCTGCACAGCAAAGGAAACAGTCAAGAAAACAAAGAGGCAACCCACGGAATGGGAGAAGATATTTGCAAATGACAGTACAAACAAAAGGTTGATATCCAGAATCTATAAAGAACTCGTCAAACTCAACACACACAAAACAGACAATCATATCAAAAAATGGGAAGAAGATATGAACAGACACTTCTCCAATTAAGACATACAAATGGCTATCAGACACATGAAAAAATATTCATCATCACTAGCCATCAGGAAGATTCAAATTAAAACTACATTGAGATATCACATTACACCAGTTAGAATGGCCAAAATTAACAAGACAGGAAACAACATGTGTTGGAGGGGATGTGGAGAAAGGGGAACCCTCTTCCACTGTTGGTGGGAATGCAAGTTGGTGCAGCCTCTTTGGAGAACAGTGTGGAGATTCCTCAAGAAATTAAAAATAGAGCTTCCCTCTGACCCTGCCATTGCACTACCGGGTATTTACCCCAAAGATACAGATGTAGTGCAAAGAAGGGCCATCTGTACCCCAATGTTTATAGCAGCAATGGCCACAGTCGCCAAACCATGGAAAGAACCAAGATCCCTTCAACGGACGAATGGATAAGGAAGATGTGGTCCATAAACACTATGGAGTATTATGCCTCCATCAGAAAGGATGAATACCCAACTTTTGTAGCAACATGGATGGGACTGGAAGAAATTATGCTGAATTAAATAAGTCAAGCAGAGAGAGTCAATTATCATATGATTTCACTTATTTGTTTGTGAGCATAACAAATAGCATGGAGGACATGGGGAGTTAGAGAGGAGAAGGGAGTTGAGGGAAATTGGAAGGGGAGTTGAACCATGAGAGACTATGGACTTTGAAAAACAATCTGGGGGTTTTGAAGTGACGGGGGGTGGGAGGTTGGGGTACCAGGTGGTGGGTACTATAGAAGGCACAGATTGCATGGAGCACTGGGTGGTACAAAAACAATGAATACTGTTATGCTGAAAATAAATAAAAAATAATTTTTTAAAAAAGGACATTTAAATAAATGGAGAGATATTTCATCTCCCTTTTACAGGAAGATCAAAAACTGTCAAGATGTCACTTCTCCTTAACTTGGTCTATTGATCCAATGAATCCAGATCAAAACCCCAACAAGTTATTTTCTGGATATTGACAAACGTATTCCAAAGTTCATAAAAAACTGGGAAAGCCAGCACAATATTGAAGGAGAAGAGCAAAGTTGGAGGACTGCCACCACCCAACATCAACACACACTCTAAAATTACAGTAATTAAGACCGTGTGGTATTGGCAAAAGAATGGAGGGCGAGATCAATGGAGCTAAACAGAGAGCCCAGGAACAGGCCCACACAAATACTGTCAACTGATCTTTGACAGAGGAGCAGAGACAAGGCTGCCTCTCACAAAAATTAACTTGAAAATGGTCACAGACCTAAATGTAAAACACACAGCTACCAAACAGAGGAGAAAAATCCAGGTCATCCAGGGCTGGGCAATGATTTTTAGACACAACACAAAAGCACACTTCTTGAAGGGAAAAATTGATAATTTGGATTTCACTAAATTAAACACTGCTAGAAAACCACAGACCGGTGGGCATGCAAAATGGTATGGCTGCTTTGGAAGACAGGATGGCCAACTCTTCCAAGATTAAACTTACTCCAGTCATATGATCAGCAATCACACTCCTTCACATCTACCCTCAGTAGATGAATGGATAAGCCAAGGCAATATTCAGACAACAGAATAGTATTCCTCAATTAAAAAAAATGCTATCAAGCAAAACAAAACAAAAATAAAAACAAAACATAGAGGAACCCTAGAAGTATATTAGTAAGTGTAAGAAGCCTGTCTGAAAAGGCTATATTTTTCCAACCATATGGCATTATGGTAAAAGCAAAACTATGAAAATAGTAAAAAGATCAGTAGCTGCCAGGAGCTAAGGACAAGGGAAGGAATGATGAATAGGGAGGTTGCAGGAATTTTTAGGGCAGCCACACTCTGTAGGAGAATATGATGGTGGATACATGACATCATGCATTTGTCAAGGCCTCTAGAATGTACAAGACAAAGAGTGAGCCCTAATGTAAATTTAATTAACAACAATGTTTCAGTATTGGCCCATCAACTGTAACAAATGTACCACTCATACAACATGTTAAAAAGAGGAAAAAGGGGATGGAGGCGTTGTAAGGGTGAGGGGAGTGTATGGGAACTCTGTACATTCTGCTCAGTGTTTCTAGAAACCCCAAAACGCTCAAAAATAAAGTTCTTAAGTTGAAATAATACTGGCAGAGAGAGTTGGAGATTTATATGAAAGTGTTGACTCAAGAACATTTACAAGATTTGAACAAAGTGAATTAGTAGTGACTTAGTCTCAGGGGCTTGGGGAGATGTGGGGTCATCTCCCAAGGCTATGGGATTCCTTTTTGAGGTGATGAAAAAGTCCTGAAATTAACTGTGGGAACGATTGCCTTCTCTATGAATATATTAGAAACTACTCAATTGTGCACTTCAAGCAGGTGCACTGTGCAATATGTGAATCGTATCTCACTGAAGCTGGTGAAATGAAGATTTGTATCAAAAAGTTAAACAAGTCGCACTTAATAGTTTGTCTCTTGTCAGAGTGCATGCTCCAAGGTCTTAACATCTGACTTCTTACCAGAAAGTCAATACTGTTTAAAAGTCTAAAACTCCAGAGTGAACGTCCATGTTTTACTGATTTCAGTGAAGGTTAGGAGAATCACAGGGGCGGAGACCCTTAAAACATTTTCCTTCTAGACCATGAATGGTTTCAATACAATTTTTAAGTGTCATTGTTAATGCCAAGGAAACTGTATGAAATGTTAATTTGGGCTGAAGTTTTGAGCATTTATCTTAGAATAAAAACAATTACAGTAATCCCCCACCCCACCCCCAAGTACACACAGGCAGAAGAACACATCCTCCTTTTGGAGCTACCAGCTCAGCTGAACACCACTCCAAAGAAGGGAATACAAAAGATAAGAGCACCGTACAAACAGCCAGCACTGCCATCGGCCAGTCACAGTGGTGGCTCTGTCCTCAGAAGTACTGGGAAGAATGAAAGAAGAGATGGATGTCCAGATTACCGGGATTCACAAAATAAGCTTTGTGTTATGTGGAGGGCTTGCCAAGAAAAGAAATGAGACATCAGAAAGAAGAAACGTGAGAGCCACAGAGAGAGGAAGAATGTTTGGAAAGTTATTTCTCCCAATTATTGTATCTGGCTGTTTAATTCTATGGCATGATTCTGGCATTTTGCACTGTATTGGGGACAATGCACTCTGACATAAGCGAAATTGAATTAGCATGATTCTTTTATATGAAAATTGTCTTATAAAAGAGTTTAAGATCTAAAACTGATAATATGATTACTTGCTGATGATTTTTAAATATCACATGGGAACCTAACTTCTAATAAGGATGCTTAGACAGCAGGTGTTTTGAGGTGATCTGTACCCTTTTATAGTCTCCTGTTCATCTCCATATCAAGTGAAAACCACATTTCCGTGTACTCTTCAGCTTCACGCACGCGAGCATGCACGCGCACACACACACACACATACACACACATGTTGGGATTAAACCTTAGGTCCTAGGGGACTTGGTGTAAACTTGAAGACCCACACATAGATGGTTTTGGAGCATGAATCAATTACCTGTTTGAATTTAAGAGACTAAGATAACCACTGGCAGTGATGTCACTGGAGAGGATGTCCATGCTGGACACGTCTCCCATGTAAGTTCCACAGGTGTAACTTCACCCAAACGTTATGAGGAAGACATTCAACCACCTGACCACAAAGCTTTGGTACCATAAACTCTAGCTGCATTCGTCAAATGTATTACCCTACAAACATTTGTACAGACCACTGAATTTCAAAAGCACATTTTAAAAAGCTTTCTTATTACATATGCATATTGATCAATTATTTATTTTCTGAAAGGGATGGAAGAATTTCTGCATGGAAGTGCAGACTTTATTTTTTTCTTGGACATGTTGGAACAGGCACTGTAGACTAAAATTGGTACTGCTCATGCATGGACAGTCCACACCAGGCAAAATGCAGAGTTTCATATGTTTTTATATCTCATAATCCATAAAAATTGACATGAGGTAACTGGAAGGTAAACAAAAAATATTAACTAAATTAGGTTTGTAACACACTGAACATTATCTATTAGCATATATGTGAAGAAGACTAACTCGCCTAGGAAGTATTTCCAGGGAAAAGACTCATACATAATGTTTTACAGAATAGAATAAAATCATTTTCATAACACATGTGTGTATTAGCCAAAATCCATTTCTAAATCTTTATTCTATTCATCAGACTCACTACTCCTCTTCTAAAAAGATATTTCCGTGTAGAGTCAATAAGGCTCAGCTCTTGAAACATTACCTGTGTAGAAGAAATAAAGGTGCATTATAAGCCATAGTCACCAATTTAAATTCATGTTTCATCCCATAAAGCGGACTGCATCGCATTACATAATATTCTATAAGTATGAAATATGAAAAATTAGAAATTTGTTTATCTAGATGATACAACTGACCATGAGGAATGACCTGAATTGTTATGAATAATTCAAAAAGAAAGATCACTTATAAAGCCTTTTTCTTTTTTTTTTTTTGCTGCTAAACATTTTTTTTATTTATTTATTTTTAAAATTAAATTTATTTATTTTCAGCATAACAGTATTCATTATTTTTTTTATCACACCCAGTGCTCCATGCAATCCATGCCCTCTATAATACCACCCTTTTTCATCCAAAGTCCAGATCTTACAATATGGGTAATCTTCATTTAACATGTTTTTAGTTTCCTGCTTTTCTTTGAGAAAAAATAGATTAGAAATTCCTCAAAGGAAAAACAAGGAAATGAAACAAAACCAAAACAACACACAAGTTAATCCAGTGTATGTTAGGCCTTGTTTTACTATATCTTACTTAATTTAAAATCAACTTGAAATCTGCTGTAATATGTACTGCTTAATTAAGTAAAAGCAATTAGAGAAGTCGTGTTTCAAGTAGAGGTGTGCCCAGCCATTCTGGTAATTCTACTTAAAGATGCATTGAGACAATAGCTGAGATTCCTGAATAGAATTAAATTCAAGGAGTTCTGGCTAACAAGAAGGTCACTTCTAATAGCTTGTGTCCAGTCCTATAAACACCAATTCAAAATACTGCATGCTAGAGATCTTTGGATTAAATTTTGCATCAACTTTTGCAAGCATAATACTGCAACTTTTAGGCCCAGCAAAATATAAAGGAAGCAAATAAACCTCTATTCAACAGGGATTTTTTAAAAATGTTTAGTCACAACACTGAAAAGAAATTTTAAAAATAAATAAAAATTTTTTAAAATGTCAAAATCTTGAATTTTAGGAAGATTTTGAAATCACTTGATGCTTTGATAAATAAATACACTGATACAAAATCTAAAAAAAAAAATTTAGTCACAAAAATAATACAGGTACATAGTTTAAAAAGTCAAATAGCACCAAAATGGCTACTCTGACCATCAGCTTTTCACAGCAGGTGTGCCACCTTGGACAAGCCATTTAACCTCTCTGTCGGCTCCACATCTGTAAAGTGGGGTAATAATGCATCAAACTCAAAGGGAGGCTGAGAGGATTCAAGCAGTGAAGGACTCGGGAAATCCAGCCACAGCAAGTGGCTCCTGCGACCCGCCATTATTGTCAATGTTTCCGCTCTCAGCAGTGACCCTGTCGACTCCCTCTAAGTAGCCCCCATCTCGCTTGGAATGGGCCTTGAGTTTCTTCTCTCACTGTGGGAAGGGTGTAAAGAATCATCTCCGCCCCAAATCCTCACCTGACTCAAGTCATGGGTGTTGCAGTGTCATACTTAACAGCGAAGTTTTGTGCCAGAGCCTCCTCCGGTGACGAAGGACAGATGGCAAAAATCAGACCCCACAGAGGCAGCTGTGAGAGCAGGATCCCGGGACCCCACCCACACAGCCTTTAATGAGAAGGATTTTTGTTCCAGGGAGAGGCTGTTGTTCCCTGGAGATAGAGTTTCAGGTTCAGTTCCTGAAAATAGATAATTCAATGGCATTACAGACTTCCCAACTGAGGATAGGGAAGGTGTATATGAAAATGCCCTTGGGACATGACTGAAATTCTCTGCAGCCCTTTGATGTCCTTCAGGTTCCTGAGGTGTTCATCAAAACCCCAGAGCCACAGAGCTCCTTTTTGTTCCCATGATTGTCCCACTCAACTTCTGTTTTAACTTACAGATATTGAGGACATACGCCGTGATTTCCTCAATCGTGAAACTGCGAGGCCGGCCCCAAATCGCAACCCTGGTAAACCCCCTGACTATAGATGCTGCACTTCCTTGTGGCAGGAAGGGTTCTTAGCTGCGAACCACATAATGTGACAATTTTTCTTCATAAAAGGAGGGTTTAGTAAAGGATACAGTGAGCTCACAGAACCAGTGGGGAGCTGAAGGGCTTTGCTTGGGAAATGAGTAGAGACCAAACACCCTGAGTCAGAGTTGGTGGGGTACAGGGGCAGAAGGGCCATGGTAGTATCTTGGGGAGAGCCTGCCACCCCCCCTTATCTTTGCCCAGTTAGCGCCAACCCGGAGCTATTTTTAACTTTTTGAGGAGTGTCCCCCACCGCGGAGTACACAGCCAAAGAACTGACCTCAAGGTCTCATAAAGATGTCTGCACTCCTGCACTATTCACCACTGGGAAGACACGGAAACAGCATAAAGGACACCCAACAGAAGGATGGATGGAGATTCAGGGTGTGTCTATCACCGGATGCCAATCTGCCTTCACAAGAAGGAAGTTCTGCCATTTGTGACAACCTGGGAGAGTGTGAGGGACAGCCTGCTAAGTGAACTAAGCCACACCCAGGGGGACAAAAAACAGCACAATCTCATGTGCTTGAGGAATCTCGAATAGTCAGACTGAGAGAAGCAGAGGGTGGGATGGTGGAGGCTGGAGGCTGGGGGTAGGTGGAGAGACGAAGAGGATTTAGTCAAGGGTACAATGTTCAGGGCCGCCTGTTGACTTAGGCCTAGAGATTGCTATACCGTGTTGTGCCTACGATTAAATACGGTGCATTCAAAAATTTGCTAAGGGCTCGATCTTAGGTCAAGTGTTCTTTTTTTCCTAATTCTACTTTTTATTTTTCAATTATGCTTGCTTAGCCAACATAGAGTACATCATTACTTTTTGATGTAGTGTTCAATGATTCATTAGTTGTGTATAACACCCAGGGCTCTTATCACAAAATAAGAATAAAAAGCAAAGACGGTGAGAGGGGAAAAAAAAACAAAACAAAAAAAGTCACCCCAGGACAGAGCGTGAGCTACCCCCCCCCACACACACACATACACCTGGAGGGGGACTGAAGTGACGTTCATAGTGGCAGGCAGCATGTTGATTCTCAATAGGAGATCGCATCTGGGGAATTTCCTCCAAGCCAGGAGGCGGGTGGAGGCTGGAAAGTCAAAAAAAAAAACAAGCATAGCTTCCTCACATTCATACACATTCTTATACACTCTTAGAAATTATAATTGTTCTTGGTTAACATGGTATAGTTATCTTTCAAACAGTAAAGACTGCAACACCTCTGTGTCCTGCCCCAGTCCAAGCATCACTGGGAACCACCCAATTCTTTCCTCCAAGATGGCTGCAGGCACATCTCCATCCTCTGAAACCCGCGGAGTAATGGTGGGTTTAACCGTCCCCCGAGGAAGTGCTTACATAAGTGGTTTAACAAAGCAAGAGGAGGCCAAGGGTAGTTATTTCTGGAGCAAGGAAGGAAATGTGAGTCAGCATGTGCTTCTGCAACAGTCCTGGCATTATGACATGATGCCCTTCAGTTGTTCCCTGCCCCATGCTCACTTCGCTCCCAGGTAGCACTTTGCTCATTGCCTTCTTTACCCAGTGACCTAAACCAGACCTCCATTTCTGGGGTCGCTGAGACCTTCATAGTCCGGCCAGTGCAGTATTGCTGCTAACTCTTTGATTTTGATAAGATATAGAATGTAAGGAGGCTAAGACCCAGGACCCCCTGATAACTGGAATGGGGCCTTCTGCCCCATCCCATGACCCTTTTCCCCCCAACTTGCCCAGGGATTTGCAGAGACCAGGATACCAGAAAGCAGTCTCAGCCTCCATGCAGTGGGGCCACTGTTGTGCCTGCTGATGGAAGCAGACCTCCCACAAGTCTGACAATGTCCAAATCCAGGGTCTTCAACTCAGTGGCAAGAAGAAAAGTACTCGTGAGCATGTGATCACACGGTTCATAAGTGAAAGCAACAGCGGTTGCTAGTTCAAGTCGTAACCAGGTCCTATAAAATAGTATGCCAAAGGATCAGCCAGGACGCAGCCCGGGGCACTGACAGTCCAGCTTAGCTGCCCTGGACATGACCCCATCCCCCATCCAGCCAGCAGGGCCACTGTCCCCACATGCTCCAGTAGCCACCAGAGAAGTCTACTGTCACCATAACAAAATGCCGCTGCTCCTTTATTTGCCTCGCATATTCCCGATCACGTCTTGGGTTGGGGCATCACGTTTGCTGAGCATAAGACTTGTGCCTCATAGCTGGCCATCAGAAGTGCCAACAAGGTAGGATCTGTCCCCTCAGCCATTACCAGCATGAAGTCATGTCTCCAGAATATAACAGTCAGTCGTGCAGTTGGCAAGTTCATTCCTGATTCCCAAACAGTCCACAGAAGCAAGCAGGGAAGCACTTCCGGCCATGTGCTCTCAATTTTCTTCTTAGTACCGATGAGACAGACTCCAAGGGGCTCACGTGGTTCATTCCCTGTAGAACTGGAATTAAGATCACACCCTGAGAACATGTGAACACCACACAAGCTGGTTATTCAGGTCATGTTGCAAAAACAGAATCCTTATAGGTTTTTCTTCTGTGACAGTTGGCAGAGAAAAAGCACATGGAAATAGCTCCCTGCATCTCCACCTGAGCTCATGAAAAGCACTTGGACAGCCAGACAACTGCAGGTAGATATTTTAGGGAAGGTACTCAAAATAGGAAAGAGTAATCCTCCCCCATATTAGGTCAAGCAGAGTTTCCTTTCTAAGCTACTTTTTAAGTAATTTTGATCCCCCTAAGAAGTAGTGGGACAGAATCATAGCGTATGTGAGCCGAATGGGCTCTGGGCCCAGCCGGTCATGATACAGATGGAGGGCACAGCCTCAGAGGCCAGCTGCCCGGTGGGCTCGTCCCAGACCTGGTTTCCAGACACTGTCTCAGGCCCACACTGATCCAATGCTCACTGCTTGCCCAGCATCACATTAGAGGTTACAGAGACATAACAGTCCCCTATCCTGCCCTGTTACGGAAGGTATTATCATGACTTTATTAGTGGGAATGCATTAAAACATCATTTTTTTAAAAAAAGATTTTATTTTTTTATTTGAGAGAGAAAGAGAGCATGAGTGGGGAGAGGGATAATTAGGCTTCCCATCGAGCAGGGAGCCCGATGTGGGACTTGATCCCAGGACCCCAAAATCATGACCTGAGTCAAAGGCAGGTGTTTTAACTGACTGAGCCCCCCAAGTGTCCCTAAAAGGGCACTTTTAAAGTAAATCTTCCCAAATGTAAATATGAACATGTGAATGTTTTCGGTTTTGAGCACTCAGTAACTCTGAGTTACTGAAGGGGTACACTTAAAGTGGGGGGGGGGGTGACGCTCTCCTTTCTCCATAAAAATGTGTCTCAGAATAACTGGGCTTACAAAATCTTGGAATACAAAGGCTAGTGATGAAAAATATGTGATTGAGATCGCTCCAATTAGAGACTTCTAAAATGTTTTTCTTTCTTCTGACTAAAGTATTTTAAGCTGCAGAGAAGCTTGTTAGCTGTAATGGGACTCATTGAGGGCTGATTCTTGGGAGAGAGACAGACCCAACCTGCTGTCAAGCACGTGTGTGGGGGACGCTGTCCGCAGCCCCAAATCTGGCAGAGAGCACACAGCCGTGAAGCCAGTGTGTGAGGACACAGGGGGACGTAGGGGGAAGAATAGAGGGTGGCTCTCAGGGAAGATCACAGGTCAGGGACTGAGTAGTCGTGGACTTGACGTGGTCCCCAGTCCTAGGCAAACTTGGAAATGTCACAGAATCTCTTCAGAGTCTCTCAGAAAATGTCTCACCATGCAGGCTCAATTCTCCACCAGGTCTGCAGCCCTGTTTCCAGGACTGAATCCATTAACCTCAATTTACTCTGTAAACTTTTTATATTATTCATTAAATCTCAGAAGCATTGCACTTGTCAGTTAACTTGACATCAGAGCTCTGCAAAATTGCCTAAATTAATGAAAAATTTCATATGGCATGATATCGTGTATCTTAAGAGAGTGCTTTTCTGTCTGAACATTACTCATCGATTACTAGATTTATGTGCACATGGTTAACCTGTCTCAAAAGTGAGCTAATATTATTCAGCATAGTAATATTTCTAATGCAGTGGGTCAAATGTTACAATAAATTCTCCCTGAAATATAGTCTCCTTATAAAAATTGTGCTTCTCTTATTATGTTACCAATGATAAAATGACTGCCTCAAAGTTGAAATGTCTTGAACAAATGAGCATTCTCAAAAAAAAAAAGAAAGAAAAAGACTTCTATATAGACTTATTCTTATTTCAGCACATTACTTTTTACAATGTTTTGTTTTGAAATAATTAGAGATCACCAGAAAGCTGCAAAAGTAGAGCAAAGAGGCTCAATGTAATCTTCATTCAGTTTTCCCAACTGGTTACATCTTACTAACAATAGAACACTGTCAGAACCAGGAGACTGACATTTTTACAACACACAGATGATGCGTGTTGCCTTCACTGAAATCTGGATACACACTTGATCCATCACCACAAAGATCTTCCCCCGCCTCCCTTTCCCAGTTGCACACCTCCTCCTCAGCCCACCCCATTCACCAGCCCTACAAACTGGCACTCACTCATCTCCTTTTTTTTTTTTTTTGCCATTTCTTCATTTCAAGAATGCTATATAAATGTACTCATTCACTATGTGCCCTTCAAAAGCCAACTCTAAGATGAGCTTTTTTCACTCAGCATCGTGTCTTTGAGATCCGTCAGAGTACATGCACGCAGCAACTGTCCATGCATTTGAATGTGGAATAGAGGTCCACAGTATCGATACACTATGCTTTGCTTAACCATTCACTTATTCTGAAAAGTTTCCTAAAAATTTAGTTGATTCCAGTTTACAGCTATTAAAAATGAAGCTGCCATAAACAATGATGTGCCAGTGGATGCAGGGATTTAAGCTGTAATTTCACTTGGACGGATGCCTAGGTGTGCAATCGCCAACACAAACCTCACTTGGAAGTGGTGTATAATTTTTTTGCTATATTGTCAATTTTACTTGCTAAGGTTTTATTAAGGATTTGTACATCTATGTTTATGAGCACTATGGATCTACAGTTTTCCTGTACAGTCTGGGTTTTTTTTAAATCATATTTAAATTTCATTTAGTTAACATGTAGTGTTATGTTAGTTTCAGGTGTGCAGTGCAGTGATTCAACATTCCCATACAACACCTGGTGCTCATCACAAGTGCACGCCTTCATCCCCACCCCTGCTTCCCCCATGTACCCCAACCTCTCCCTTCCGGTGACCATCCCTATGCTCCCCAGATCACATCCCTGCTTCCCCCACGTACCCCAAACTCTCCCCTCTGGTGACCATCCATGTGTTCTCCAGAGTGAAGAGTCTGGTTCTCAAATCAAGGTAATACGAGCTGTATAAGATGAATTGGGAACTATTCCCTCTTCAACTTTCTGGAAGGGGTTTTGTAGATTGGTGCTACTTCTTCTATAAATATTGGTAGAATTCTCCAGTGAAAACATCTGGGCCAGGAGGTTTTGGTTTTGGAAGTTTCTTCAGTTATGGTTTAAATGTCTTTAATATTTCAGGCTTTTCAAATGGTATGTCCTATATTGGATGAGTTGTGCGAACTTCTCGTTTATGTTCGGGTTTTATTGAGAATTGGTCTATTTTCTCTAAATTATCAAATGTATGTGGGTGGAGTCATTCACAGAATTTTCTTACTACCATTGTCATGTCTTCAGGGTCTGTAGTGATGTCCCAAATTCCAGATATGGATAAATTGAAAGCGCTCTCTCTTTCTTTCTTTCTTTCTCTGTCTTTTCACCAGTTACTAGAAGTTTGTCAATTTTACTGATCCTTTCAAAGAATCAGCTAATTTTCTTTGCTTTTCTCTATTTTTCTTTTTTCTATCTTATTCATTTCTGCTTGTATTATTCCGTTCCTTCTGCTTGCTTTGGTTTTATTTCGCAATTATTCCTGTGGTTATTCCCCCACTTCTAGAAGGTATATTTGGAATCAACATAACTTAGCAGCTAGAAGAATCCTTACCTTTGTCCCCTGACCTGGGGAGTGACTCTACAGCTGCAGGAGAGGCCAAGTGGGAACCATTAGAACCACTGCATCTATCTAGGAAAGTAGAAAATCAAGAGAACCACTACATTCCTGGAGGGACTGGGGGGTCTGCACACCCATCAAGGACATTCTATGTGCCTTGGAGAATGGCAGTGGATTATTGTATCCTTAACGAGACAATGATTCTCTAAGGCAGCTGCTGTGGCAGATGTGGCTTCATCACATGAGTGATTTCCCACATGCTCTGGTACCCAGTAGGCAGCCATTCATCCAGCCAATGTCTCTATCTCCATACCTGTCCATCAGACCCACACCAGGGGCAGATTTCTCAGCTGGCAAGGCCAATGATGCATCTTCACTATCCTACCTCAGGGCATATCAACTATCCAACCTCATTTAGTTCTCAGGAGTCTAGATGGCCTCTACCTTCCACAAGACATCTCACTAGCCCATTATGCTAATGACATTATGTTTACTGAACCTCATGAGAAACAAGTAATAACTTTACTACTCTAGATTCACATGAGACCTTTGTGTGTCAGAAGTGGGAAATAAATGGGACAAAATGCAGAGGCCTTCTACCTCAGTGAGATTTCTAGAGGTCCAGTGGTGTGGGGTGTGATGAGAGATCCCGTCTCAGATGAAGGCAAGTTGTTATTATATCTGACTCCTCCCACAACCCTGAAAGAGGTGTGATACCTGGTGGCCTTCTTTGGATTATGGAGGCTACATGTTCCTCGTTTGAGTTTGTGACTCATACTTTGTTGCTGAGCCACACAAAAAGCTGCTATTTTGTAGTGAGACCCAGAATAAGAGAAGGGTCTGCGGGAGGTCCAAGCTGCTGTCTGAGCCGGTTGGCTGCTTGGGCCTGTGATGCTCCATTTGGGCCATATGGTGTTTGAAGAGCCAGGGGCAGATAGGGTTGCTGTTCAGAGCCTTTTGAAGGCCCTTCTAGGTGCATCAAAGAACAGGCCTTGAGGATTTTGGAGCAAGGCCCTTCTATCATCCACTAGATAACTTCTCTCCTTCTGAGAAACAGCTCTTTGCCAGCTTCTGGGCCAAGAGACTAAACACTTGACTATGACCACTAAGTTACCAGGTGACCTCAGCTGTCCACCATGAACTGAGCACTACCTTACTTATGAAGCCACAAAGTTGGGCTTGAACAACAGCACCCCATCATCCAAAGGGAGTAGCATATATATGTAATCAGTACAGAGCAGGTCCTGGAAGCACACATAAGTGACATGGAGATGTGACCCAAATACCAGTGGTCCCCACTCCTGCTACGCTGCTTTCTCTCTCCATGTGCACATAGGGCCTCCTGAGGAGTTCCCTATGATTCATTGTCAAAGAAAGGGAAGACACAGTCCTGGTTTACAGATGGTTCTGCTTACTCTACAGACCCAACAGTAGGCTGCCACAGCACAACAAACCCTCTCTGGGATATCCTTTGGGACTGTGGTGAAGAGAATCCTCCCCGTGGACAAAATTTCAGGCAGTTCACCTGGTTGAAAGATAAATTCCTAGAAGGAGAAATAGCCAGACATGTGGTTTTATACTGGATTGTGCGCTGTGGCCAGTGGTTTGGCTGGATAGTCAAGGATCTGAAAGGCACAGGATTGGAAAATTGGTTTTAAGGAAATATGGGGAAAAGGAATACAGACAGGCTTCTCTGAATGGGTCATAAATGTGAAGGTACTTGTGTTCATGTGAATTCTCAGCAAAGGGTAACCTCTGCAAACGAGGATTTTGATACTCAAGTACATGAGATGATCGGTTCTGTGGATACAAGTCAGCCTGTCTCCCCAGCCGCCCTTGTCATTGCCCAAGGAGCTTATTGACTGAGTGCCCACAGTGGCATGATGGAGGTTATGCCTGCGCTCAGCAATGTGAACTTCCATGCACCAAGGCCAACCTGGCCATGCTCACCACGGAGTGCTTAATCTTCCAGCAGCGGAGTCCAGCACATCTCCAATAAGGCCCACTGCCCCTGGCGATAAGCCTGCTTGTCGGTAGCATTGATAACACTGGATAGCTTCCATAGGGAGGGGCAGCATTGTGTGCTTACTGAAATAGACACTTGCTCAGGATACAGATTTGTCTTCCCCACATGAATATTTCTGCCAAAACTGTTATCTCTGGACTTACAGAATGCCTTATCCATTGGCATGGTATTCCACACAGCACTGCTCCTGATGAAGAAACCCATATCACAGCACACCAAGTGTGGCAATGGGCCCACACTGGTGGAAGCCATAACCTTCCCATGTTCCCCACCATCCTGAAGCAGTTGGCTTAGTAGAACAATGAAATTTGAAAACTCAGTTACAGTGTTGCCAGCACGGCTATAACTTGCAGGCAAAGCTCATCCTGGGCCAGGGTTCTTCAGGGCGCCATATGTGACCTGAGACAGTATCTGATACATGGTGCTGCTTCCTCCACAGCCAAGGCTCATAGGTGTAGGAATCAAGGGGTCGAAATGGAAGTAGGAACATTGTACCCCTGCGAGCCTTTAGTGTTCCCATAACCTTTTGCCCTGCTGGACTTAGCTCCAAAGAGATGAATGCTTCCAACAGGAAACACAACAATTCCATTTAAATGTGAGTTAACACCGCCATTCAGCCACTGTGGGCTCCTCATGCCTCTGAATCAACAGTCAGGGAGATCAGTTTTATTGGCCCTGACCACCAAGGGGACTATTTGCAGACCACAAGTTCCATGTTAAAGGTGAGGGGGTGTGTGTATCTGGAATACAGGGGGGTCTCTTAGGGAAGTGCTGGCAAAGCCTAATGCTCTGGGATTGGGTTCAATAGAAAATTTACAACAGCCCAATCCAGGCGGGACTGTCAGTGACCCAGACCATTCAGGAATGAAGTTGTGGGTCACCCCACCAGATGAAGAACCACAACTAGCTGAGGTGCCTGCTCAAGGCGAAGGGAATACAGAACAGATAGGGGAAGAAGGATCAATACCAGCTACAATCATGTGACCAGGTACAGAAATGAGGACTACAAGTGTCTAGGGGTATTTACTCTTTTTTTGTTATGAATGTGTGGGGGGGCTACGCTCTTATTATCACATAACATTAAGATGTATTGATTTTATGTCCTAGTACATAAGCATTATTGATTTTTACATTAAGTTAAATTACTCAATGACCTTACCTCCTCTTCTGAGGATGGGGTTGGTGCATTTTCTGTTGAGTGTCAGATTGTTATATAATGTTAGAGTCAGGTAGAAATATGACCTTCTTATTGTCCTTATTGGAGGTTAAGTATGGTTTAAGGAGACTCATGTGTCATGGTGACCTGGGGTTTATTATTTGTGATGGCTAATTTTATGTGCCCATCTGATTGGCCACACAGTGCCCAGATTAAACATTATTTCTGGGTGTATCTGTGAGTTTGTTCTAGATGAAATTAGTGTTAAAATTGATGGACTCAGGAAAATTGATTTCTCTCCCCAATGTGGGTGGGCCTCACCTAATCTGTTGAGGGCATGAATAAAATAAGAGGCAGAGGAAGGAAGAATTTGCCCTTGCTTTTCACCGTTGATCTGGGACACCTCATCTCATCTCCTGATCCTCGGACTAGAGTCTACATGACTGGTTTTCCTGGTCCCCAAGTCCTGGGTATGGGACTGAGTCACCCCAGCTTTCTTGGGTCTTTACCTTGCAGGCAGCAAATTGTGGGACTCCTCAGCCTCCACTGTGGTGTGAGTCAATTCCCCGTTACACGCATGCACATGCACACACACACACACACACACACCATGAAAGTTCTTCTTCTTTGGAGAACCCTGACTAATACGACATGTAATCACCATCATAATCATACAGAATAGTTTCTGCTCCAAAATCCCCTGTGTTCTACCTGATCATCCCCCTCTACTCCCAAACCTCAGACAGCCACTGATCTTTTTACTGTATCTCTGGTGTTGTCTTCCAATGTGTCACACAGTTGGAATCACACAGCATGTAGCCCCTTTAGATTGTCTTCTTTCACTTGGTAAAATGCATTTAAGGTTTTTGTATGTCTTTTCATGACTGGACAGGTCATTGTTTTTTATCACTAAATAATATTCCATTATAGGAGTATTAGCATTATAGGAGTATTTTGCCCACCCACTTAGGAAGGACATGTTGGTTGCTTCCAATTTGGGAAAATTATGAATAAAAGTTCTACATGCATTCATGTGTAGGCATTTATGTGTGTATAGGTTTTCAACTCATTGGAGTATATACCACAAAGTTTGACTGACAGATTCCACAAAGTTTGATTGACAGATTGCATGTTAAGTCTCTATTTAGTTTTTTTGAGAAACTGCCGAACTGTCTTCTGAAGTGGCTATACACTTTTGTGTTCCCTCCAGTAGTAACTAGAGTACCTGGATTTCCCTATCCTCACCAACATTTGATGTCATCACCGTTCTGGATTTGGGGCATTTTAACAGATGCATTGTGATATTTTATTGTTGTTTGAAGTTATAATTTCCTAACCATATATGACATTGAGCATCTTTGCATATGCTTACCTGACATACTTGTATCTTCATTGTTGGTGTGTCTACTAAGCTTTTTTGCCCATTTTTAAATCAGGTTGTTCAATTTTTTTTTTTTTTTTAGTGTTTACCCTTAAGAGTTCCTTGTGTATTTTTATATGAGTCTTTTTATAAGATGGTACAAATATTTTCTCCCTCTCTTGCATCTGTCTTCTCATTCTCTTGGTGTTCATTTCTTTTCTAAGTCTCTAAAATTTTTCTTTGTGAGTTTCTTTGGGATAATATCTCTTTTTTTTTTTTAAAGATTTTATTTATTTATTTGACAGAGATCACAAGTAAGCAGAGAGGCAGGCAGAGAGAGGAGGAAGCAGGCTCCCTGCTGAGCAGAGAGCCCGATGTGGGGCTCGATCCCAGGACCCTGGGATCATGACCTGAGCTGAAGGCAGAGGCTTTAACCCACTGAGCCACCCAGGCGCCCCGAGGGATAATATCTCTTGATTTTTGTTCAAGTTTACTGATTTTTTTCTGCAATATCTAGTCTGCAGTTCATCTCAACCTGTGTACTTTTTATCTGAGCTTTTTTCATTTTAATCTCTAGAAAATTGATTTGCAACTTTTATATACCACCCTTGCCTCTACTTCACAGATTCAATCCTTCCTGTAGCTTCTTGAAAATATGGACTATAGTTATAATATATGTTTTAATTTCCTTGTTTAAAAATGCTTTAATCTCTCCATTTCTGGATCAGTGTTAATGGATGGTTATTTTTCCCTCTAACTGCGGTTCAATTGTTCTGCTTCTTGGCATGCCCAATAATGTCTAATGGATGCCAGTCATTGTAATTTTTACTTTTTTGGAGCTGAATATTTTAGTATTTCTATAAATGTTCTTTAATTTGGTTCTGGGATGTAGTTAAATTACTTGAAAATAATTTTATCCTTTTCGGTCTTGATTTCAAGGTTTTTTAGGTGGAGGTCCAACAATGTGTAGTTTATGTTGCTGTGTTCCCCACTTTTCAGGACTGAGAACTATTCTGAGTACTCATGTATTGAAGTTTTCCAATGCTGGCTGGAGAGACTGGGCATTTTTCTCTGCCCTGTGTGAGTCCCAGGGATTTTATTTTTAAATTTGAGAGAGAGAGTGCATGAACAGGGAGAGAGGCAGTGGGAGAGGGAGAGAGAATTCCAAGCAGACTCTGCACTGAGCGTGGAGCCCTAGCAGGACTCCATCTCAGGACCCCGAGATCATGACCCAAGTCGAAACCAAGAGTCAGATGCTCAATGGATTGGGCCACCCAGGTGCCCCACTTCTGATGCTCAAAGGTGGTTCTTTCCCCTACCTTGGTAACTGTTCTTAGAGGAGTATGCTGGTCTGTGCTCGTAAACTTCCAGACCTAGTTTCCACTTTCCTCTATCGCTTCCCATCCCCGTCCTTACTCTGCCACATTCACGCTGGGGTTTGTCCAGTTTCTAGAACAAGCCTGGCTCTTTGCACCATTTTTTATTCCTTCTACCTAAAATGTGCTTCCTCTGCCAGACTCGACTGCCTCCAACTGGCATCCGGCACTGAGCTCCAATATTGCCTTTTCTTATGCAAATGTGATTCTCTAATTTTCTCTCAAATGCTGTTTCTTACCTTCAAATCGTTTTGTGGTTTAAAATAACCAGTTTGTGTATTTTGTGTGTGTGTGTGTGTGTGTGTTTTTTTTAATGTGCTTTCCTAAGCTGTCCTATCCAGCAGTTGATAATCATATGGGGAAAGGAACTCTAAGCTCTTGTATGACACTGGACTCCTTGTGTCCTGGTAGACAGACACTTGGTTAATTTCTGTCTGATGTGGCTCTTCAGCTTGATCACCGATTAGAAGTCTGCATCTCTCAACTTTTGAAATGGTGTAAGCCTTCTACTGTCTCCTTTGTGATATCAGCATATTTGCAATCCACAGGAATGCTTGTTATATGTTTATTATTCATTTTCTGCAAACTGGTGCCCTAGGTCTGCATTCAGTAGTGATATTGAAGTGACAGTCCAGCTTCATATGTCAGAGTCTTTGGGTTTTCCACTCGTTGGTTACAGAACTTTAAATGTCATGGAAATAAATTTGCTAGAGGCAGAACTATATGTTTCCTGAAGATATTTTGATATTAAACACTAATAATACATTTTTCCATTTTTTTCTGATTCCCAAAAAAAGTCACCATTCTGAAAGCCTCCATTAAAAAAACCAGATCTTGAATTGCTAGATTGTACACCTGAAACTAATAAAATGTCATATGTTAACTACCAGGATTTAAAATAAAAACTTTAAAATCTTCCAAATCAATGGAAAACAAACTTGACATTGAAATTTTAAAATTTAAGAAGATATTTTCTGCATTAATTATGTTATTGCTCTGAACAAATTATCTTCTTATCATTGTATTTAATTTTGGCTGGGAATGTATACTAGTAATTGGCTTTTTGTAGGCATCTGAGAAATCACATTGGTTTAAAATATCTGTTATTCCTATTACTAAAATTTAACTGCAAATAGGTTAGGAAACTATGGATGTAACTTTAGATATAACACAATTTAATTAGTGGGAAAATACTTTGCAAATACCAAGTAAGCCAGTTGGACCAGCTCTTCTAGCTCTGGACTCCACTTATTTCTTTTCCTAAAGAAAGAGGGAAAATCCTTAAAGCAAAAATTTATTAATATTTTTCCACAATGCTGAAGAACACAGTTTCAGAATTATTTTGACTTTAGGGATTATTCATTTTATAGGCAACAATGATGCCTTTTACTGGTTTTACTGGTATCAAAGAGACGTTGGAATTCCTCATTAGACCGTCCTCCCTCAGAGGGGAAATGCAGCAGTGATGTCTGTCTGCAGTGTCCACCACTCCTCTAGCAGGAGGCACACAGCTTGCTGTACCTGATGGAGTTATTTCAGTCCTATCCAGATAGAAAAACTTGGATGCAATATTGATTCCAGGAAGGAAGGGAGATTATAGAGGAAATTCGGCTAAGTGAATCCTTTTTCCTCCCTCAAGGGGGATCAATGTGCTGATTCCAAACATGTGTAAAAACAAGTAAGCAAATACTTTCTATTTATGTACTCAAACTAGATGGGCTTCGCATGCTGGTGGGAAGGTCAGATTTGGGGATAATTCGGGACCTTTGGTTTAAAGATGTGCTTCTCTTTTCAAAGCACACTATTCAGGAACCCATGTTTTATGCCAGATACTCTGCCAGGTGTCAGAACCCATTTTCTACATGTAGATAACAGTGAGCACGTAAAATCTTCTTTTTACAAAGATTTTATTTATTTATTTTAGAGAGAGGCAGATAAGGACAGAAAGAGCACAGGCAGGGAGGAGAGGGAGAAACAGGGCCCCCTGAGCAGGGAGCCAGATATGGGTTTCGATCCCAGGACCCAAGATCATAACCTGAGCAGAAGGCAGACGTTTAACCAAATGAGCCACCCAGGTGCACCGAACCTATAAAATCTTGACTGGTATATGTTACTAGTTAATATAATGTGACATTTTTCCAAGTTTATTTACAGTTTCAAGAGTTTGACCTGTCTCTTGTAGAGGCAGGGACACCTCCCTCTTCCTCTGCCTGCCCCTCCTCCTGTTTCTGTGCTGCACATGGGCTTTCTCTCTCTCTGTCATGTAAATAAATAAAATCTTTAAAAGACAAAAATTCTGTAAGGACTTTAAGAGGGACTTCATACAACTCCATCCCACCCATGTCGCTGAGTGTATTTTGTTTGGCTAGGCCAGCACCAGTATACCACAGGCCGCCTTCCTGCTCCTAACCAGGGTCTAGAGTCACCTGTCTGGCCTTGAAATCATCTGAGTGTGAAAATGAGACTTGCTTCAATCTCCTTCTGTGACAGAGGAAAAACTTAAAGCCCAACTATGTCAGAGACTTGCCAAAGGTGAAGGGACCGCTTTGCGACTTTCATGGGTGTCGTAGTTTCTTATGGAAGCTGTTGGCAAGTCCATAAACTCAACACCTTCAAGCAGCCAAAACTGGTGGTCCTATGGTTTTGGAGGTCAGATCTCTGACATGAAACCAGGCATCAGCAGGGCCGCGTCCCTTCAAAAGACTCCAGGGGAGAAGTGACTGTCTTCCTTTTCCAGCTTCTGGAGGGCACCCACCTGACTTGGCTTGTGGCCACATTCTCCACGTTGAAAGCGGGCCAATCTAAGCCCTGCTTCTCTAGTAACATCTCCTCCCCCTCTCTCCCAAGCCTGCTCCATCAGAGGACCCTGGAGATCACACTGGGTACTCCAGGATCATCCGAAAATCCTTAATGTGCAAAGTCCTTTTTGTCCACATGGAGTCCCATGGACACAGGGTCTGGGGAGGAGGGAGGAGCAATGCTGGAGCCGTTATTCTCACCAGCTGAGTGAGCATATTTACACCATGGACTATTTCCTCCATTAGAAAGTATTAAAAGTTCCATCATATGACTGTATTAGTATAAAAATTTAGTTGTTTAATATATTCATTATTATTTATATTCACTTTCTTCCTCATAATTTTAGAAGAAATTCAAGTCCAGCCTTTTTGTCAGCTGTACCTCATGCATAAGGAGGTCCCGGATGAAAAGGCTGAAAATGCGACTTGAGCATCGAACTTCTATTTCCTTCCTCTTCACACTCGATTTCCTAGGTCTGGCTTGGAATTTTGGATGAAACTGTGGTTCTTTCTGAGCTGCTTTGGAATGCGCTACCACCAATACCTTTCTTCGACTCAATGAAGAGTTTAGTTGGTAACGCGGCATTTTGGCTGATGCCTGCTGTCATTGAGGCTGTCCTTAGACAAGATCCAGCATCCTCCCACCTAGGGAAAATAGTCATCACACCCACACAGGTCTTTCCTCACCAGAAAACACTCTTCCGGAGAAGTGTGCTAATCCATTTCCTGCCTCCCACGCTCTTCTACACATTCTGGCTTATGCCAAGACCCAAGAGGAAATTAAATTTTCCTCCAACATGAAACTTTACCTTCTCCAAACTGCTGACTCCCTTGCTGGCCCACAGTGTGAGCCAGGAGTCAGCCAGTTTATTATATGACATTGTGGCTGTCTACGGGGGTGTGCTCCCCCAGCTAAGGAACCATGATGAGATGGCCCCAGGCCTCCAGCTACATTGGGTTTCCTGAATTCCGTGATTTAATAACCAGCCTCCAAGGGCATGAGCTGTACTCCCCACAGCAGAAGAGTCCATACTTCCTCACCCTCATGCCAGGTACAGCTTTCTTTAGCTTGTCTTGACCCAGTTTTGAGGCTCCAACTAGAGGTCCATCAGTGACTCTTCTTGAGCAGCTGGTTAGTTCCACACCTAGCCATTCCCCCTGGGCGCTGGGCTCTCATGTTCTAGCCCCAGGCCATGGGCCAGGCAGCTTGGGACAGCCCCTCTGCCCTACAGCTTACTGACATGGTTCAAACTAGCCAATCCCAAGACTGCCCACCCTGCCTTGCCTGTTCTGTCCCATGGAAATCCCAAGATAGTTCCTTGTCCACATTTTCCTTTCATCCCCTCTGCCTTTCCACCTTAGTCTCCTGACACCCATGTGGCCCTCGGTGGTGCAGACCCCCTCCTGTGGGGACCTCGGAGTATAATAAACTCTCTTCACAATGGAAGTCATCTTCTGATCTGTTGGCTCACTGTGAAGACACATACAAGTCTCTACCCCAAGCACCCATTGAAATAATGAGAGTTTTCACAATCCCAGCAGTTATGTACATACACAATTCTGTAAATCTGACAATGGGATGCATGAGTTGAAAGAGAGACACCTGAATGTGTAGAGTAAACCCCTTCGAGTGCAGAGATGATGAAGGTGTGTTTGAAGAAAGAATTGATAAACAAGATCTGATTCACAGTCCGCCTGCTGGGAAGGCAGACAAATGCTCCCTTTATGGAATATAAGTCACAGAAAGCCCTTTGTAAGGCCAGTCTTATTAACCCTCACTGTGAACACACAAATTGAGGGCTGTTATCTCCTTACTAGAGATTTAGAAATGGAGGTTTGAAAAATGTAAGTAGTTTCTTAAAGTCACATAGTAAGTAAGTCCTGTAGCCAGATACTCAGCCAAGTCTGACTCAGCAATGCCATTAAAAAATGCAACATTTTTCAGAGTCCATAGTCTCTCATGATTCACAATCTGAGGGGTTTGAAGTGGCGGGGGGGTGGGAGGTTGGGGTACCAGGTGGTGGGAATTATAGAGGGCACAGATTGCATGGAGCACTGGGTGTGGTGAAAAAATAATGATACTGTTATGCTGAAAATAAATAAATGAAAAAATTAAAAAATGCAAATATTTTTGGGGTTGGGAATGGAAGCCAGAATTCGAAGTTGCAAGTTGAACATGGAGAAAAAAATAAAAAGTACTTAAGAAGATGCCAGAATTGGGAACTCATCTAAAGAGAGAAGAAATTGTAAAGTGTGCTGGGCTTGGCAGGAAAAAAGGTGATCTCCACATCCTCACAGAAAAGTCAAGGGCTCTGGTCCCTTTGAAGCATGTTTACTTTATCTGTGAACAATGAAAGCCTCTAAAATTGTAAGGCCAAGGGTAGGAAACCCGCTGTTAAGAAATGTCTAGTTTTCTGTCTTGTCCTGCCAGTTTCAAGTGACTCAGGCTTTGACATTCTCATTTCCATCCTGAGGACACTGTACATAAAATGTGCAACTGTCATGATCTCAATCAATTCTTTTCCATTAAAACTCCCGTCTATAGCCACTAATTCTTTGATCAAAGGCTTTGCAGTGCAGGGAAAATACTTTGAAATTTTCACGTCACTATTTGTAGCCCACTAATTTCAGTTCTTTTCTGTCTTAATTTTGTAGAAATTACATATTTATCATTCCTGCCCTGTGCGATATCATATATTATGTTCCTGAGTCCAGTTTTTGTCACGGTGCCTTGTTTGACATGAGGTCATTCCTCTCCTCAATTGGTTAACAATTATCTGAAGTCCTGGAGGTTTAGATTTGTCCATTTTTGCCCAGTAACATCTTCCACTACATGTAGTTTAATCTCTTGTCAGTATTATTTCAGGTCAATTATTTCTATCAATTATAAAAATTTCCATATTTATTATTACCATTTAAAATATTATAAAAAAAATTATCATCAAACTGGGTAGCTCAGATGGCTTAATGTCTGCCTCAACCCAGGTCATGATCTCAGGGTCCTGGAATCCAGCCCTGCCTCGGGCTCCCTGCTCAGTATTTTTATTTAAAAAAATAAATGAATAAAATATTATCAAACTATGTAATCTGACAGTATTTTTATTACAACCAAACAACAGAATCAATTCCAGTTTCTCTTGAATTCTTCTACTGGCCCAAATTACCATGGATTGGTTAGTTTTAGGTATGACCAGCATCATGTTTTTATGACAAATATCCCAGACTGTTCATAAATGATTTGCCTTGATAAAAGTTCCCATATATATTTTCTTCAGATGAGGAAAAAAAACAAGCTTTACAGACCTAATAACAGCAAAATAGAATTCTAATTTCATGACATAGTAATTGTTGGAAACAACGGTCATACCATCTGCCAACTCTTGATCAAGAGAGTAGCCTCAGACGTGAACCATCTCCTTGCAGGAAACAGGAGCCCTCCTAGCCTGTGCCACCTTTCATCTTGTTTGGGACTATCTTTTGTTCCCGGCTTGACATGCAATTCTTTGTTCTGCTTCAGTGTGTGTAGATATCAGGTGGCACCTGGCCAAGCCCCCTGCTCTATGTTCTTCCCACCGGGTAGGAAATGGGGTGCTACCCCTGCAGCTGAAAGGGGTGCATGAAGACCATGGCCATGCATGGGCTAAGGGGTGAGACATGTTCCCTACTAAAGCCGTTCTTGCCCAGTCCCTTCTTAGAGGAGGAAAGCATTGCTCCATGCAGTGCCTGTGTGGGTCATGTCTTCTTGGGCAGCCCCAATTCACGCAAACCGAGCAGGGACTGACATATCTTGAAAGTTGCTGTGGCTGATAATCAAAGAGATTACTGCCTATGTTCTCCTCTAGGATTCTGATGGATTCCTGTCTCACGTTGAGGTCTTTTATCCATTTTTAGTTTATCTTTGTGTACGGTGTAAGAGAATGGTCGAGTTTCAGTCTTCTACATATAGCTGTCCAGCTTTCCCAGCACCATTTATTGAAGAGTCTGTCTTTTTTCCACTGTATATTTTTTCCTGTTTTGTCGAAGATTATTTGACCATAGAGTTGAGGGTCCATATCTGGGCTCTCTACTCTGTTCCACTGGTCTATGTGTCTGTTTTTATGCCAGTACCATGCTATCTTGGTGATCACAGCTTTGTAGTAAAACTTGAAATCAGGTAACGTGATGCTGCCAGTTTTATTTTTGTTTTTCAACATTTCCTTAGCGATTCAGGGTCTCTTCTAATTCCATACAAATTTTAGGATTATTTGCTCCAGCTCTTTGAAGAATACCGGTGGAATTTTGATCGGAATGGCATTAAAAGTATAGATTGCTCTAGGCGGTATAGACATTTTAACAATGTTTATTCTTCCAATCCAAGAGCATGGAATGGTCTTCCATTTTTTTGTGTCTTCTTCAATTTCTTTCATGAGTGTTCTGTAGTTCCTCAAGTACAGATCCTTTAACTCTTTGGTTAGGTTTATTCCCAGGTATCTTGTGGTTCTTGGTGCTATAGTAAATGGAATCAATTCTCTAATTTCCCTTTCTGTGTTTTCATTGTTAGTGTATAAGAAAGCCGCTGATTTCTGTACATTGACTTTGTATCCTGCCACATTACTAAATTGCTGTATGAGTTCTAGTAGTTTGGGGGTGGAGTCTTTTGGGTTTTCCATATAAAGAATCATGTCATCTGCAAAGAGAGAGAGCTTGACTTCTTCATTATCAATTTGGATACCTTTTATTTTTCTTTGTTGTCTGATTGCTGTTGCTAGAACTTCTAATACTATGTTGAACAAGAATGGTAAGAGCAGCCATCCTTGTCGTGTTCCTGATCTCAACGGGAAGGCTGCAAGCTTTTTCCCATTGAGGATGATATTTGATGTGGGTCTTTCATAGATAGATTTTATGAAGTTTAGCAGTGTTCCCTCTATCCCTATACTTTGAAGCGTTTTAATCAGGAACGGATGCTGGATTTTGTCAAATGGTTTTTCTGCATCAATTGAGAGGACCATGTGGTTCTTCTCTCTTCTCATATTAATTTGTTCTATCACACTGATTGATTTGCAAATGTTGAACCATCCTTGTAGCCCAGAGATGAATCCCCCCTGGTCATGGTGGATAATCTTTTTAATGTGCTGTTGGATCCTGTTTTCTAAAATCTTGTTGAGAATCTTCGCATCCATATTCAGCAGTGAATATGGTCTGAAATTCTCCTTTTGGGTAGGGGCTTTGCCTGGTTTGGGGATCAGGGTAATGCTAGCTTCATAGAAAGAGTCTGGAAGTTTTCCTTCTGCTTCAATTTTTTGAAACAGCTTCAGGAGAATAGGTGTTATTTCTTCTTTGAAAATTTGGTAGAATTCTGCAGGGAATCCGTCAGGTCCTGAGATCTTGCTTTTTGGGAGGTTTTTGATCACTGCTTCAATCTCGTTACTAGATATCAGTCTATTCAGGTTGTCAATTTCTTCCTGGTTCAATTTTGGGAGTTTATAGTTTTCCAGGAATGCATCCATTTCATCTAGGTTGCTTTGCTTATTGGCATATAACTGTTAATAATAACTTCTGATGATTGTTTCTACTTCCTTGGTGTTAGTTGTAATCTCTCCCTTTTCATCCTCAAGAAATTAAAAATAGAGCTTCCCTATGACCCTGCCATTGCACTACCGGGTATTTATCCCAAAGATACAGATGTAGTGAAAAGAAGGGCCATCTGTACCCCAGTGTTTATAGCAGCAATGGCCACGGTCGCCAAACTGTGGAAAGAACGAAGATGCCCTTCAACAGACGAATGGATAAGGAAGATGTGGTCCATATACACTATGGAGTATTATGCCTCCATCAGAAAGGATGAATACCCAACTTTTGTGGTAACATGGATGGGACTGGAAGAGATTATGCTGAGTGAAATAAGTCAAGCAGAGAGAGTCAATTATCATATGGTTTCACTTATTTGTGGAGCATAACAAATAGCATGGAGGACATGGGGAGTTAGAGAGGAGAAGGGAGTTGGGGGAAATAGGAAAGGGAGGTGAACCATGAGAGACTATGGACTCTGAAAAACAATCTAAGGGGTTTGAAGTGGTGGGGAGGTAGGAGGTTGGTGGGTATTAGAGAGGGCATGGATTGCATGGAGCACTGGGTATGGTGCAAAAATAATGAATACTGCTATGCTGAAAATAAATAAAAGAAAAAAAGATTTTATTTGTTTATTTTGAGAGAGAGTGTGTGCACCTACACGTGCATGAGAGAGGGAGGATGGGCAGAGGGAGAGGGAGCATCTCTGTTTGGTTCCCTGATGAGCACAGACCCCAATGTGCTCAATCCCATGACCCTGAGATCATGACCTGAGCACAAACCAAGGGCCAGACACTTAAGCAACCAAACCGAATGTGCCACCTGGGTACCTGACTTTGACACATTTATTTACTCGCACACAGCTTCAGTTTCTTCACTTGTAAAGTAAAGTGAGCAAAACCCTTTTCTCAGAATTGCATGGAGACTGAGTAGGCTGACGAGTACACAGTTAAACTCACAGTTACTTGGACATACTTAATAGTCAGTACATGGTAGCCATTCATGACTTGGCTTTCTTTTTTCTTTTTTTTTTTTAATTAATTTATTTTTTTTTCTTAATTTTTTATTTTTTATAAACATATATTTTTATCCCCAGGGGTACAGGTCTGTGAATCACCAGGTTTACACACTTCATTTAATGAGAAAAGCCTAAATCTGAATGTGAGAGCCCAACCCTGCATTTGATTTTTTCTAGTTATTTTTCTTTTTTCTTGTGCCCTAAATCCAAGTAGGTCTTCTGACAAGATGACAAGATTTAGGACTAAAACACATGCTGAGGGGGCGTTTTAGCTCCACACTGCTCAGATCCCTTAATCAATTAGCAGCATAAATATGGCCATTTACTTAATGTTCCCTTTCTCCAGTGGGTGACTTAGTACCCTTTCTATGTGTATCTATCTGTATGATTGAGGCGGGATGGGGGAACCAGGGACTGACATTTGTGTCAGGTGTTGTACTCAATGCTTTCTTGTTTTTTCTCTCTCAGTTATCAGAGCATCTGTCTGATGGAAATATTACTCATTTAATTTTACTTACCAAGAAATGAATGACTTGAACATCTTCCCAAGGACAAAATATCCAGGACGAAGTGGACTGGATTTCAAATCCCCATTTGACTCTATGTTCTTCCCACCATACCAGGTTACCATGGACATAACAATAACATCTTCATGGTCAAATAAATGATTATTATTACTGTTCAAAGATCACCTTTAATAAGATATACTATTTGCATCTGTTAGAGATTTTTTTGATTCTATGTGTTGCTTTTAAAATCAGTGTTTCTCTTTCACAATCTACAAACTGCAGGCTCACTGGGCAGAATCCAAATCTTTCACTCAGTTTGCATGCCGTGTTATTCTCACTGATTCCCACATAGCCAGCTCTTCCATTGGCCAGCATCAGAGAAAAAAATGAGCTTTTCCCCCCATCATGATAAGTGTACCAAAAGTGAGCTTCTTACAGAAAGAAATTACAAAGTTTTCAGGAAAAGTAAGCAAGACTCAGGAAAGTTAAAAGGTTCCCCATCTCCTGTGATAGAAGAGTTTATTCATTCCTTTTGGTCAGTGTTTATCAGGAAGGTCAGAAGTTAACCACAAAGACTGGAATTCTCACATTGTTTTAGCTAATTCGGTAAACTATTAATTTTTTAAAATGTATAGCAGACTGACTTGGCAAGGATAAATATGACCCAAAAAGTGATTTTAGTTGATTCGTAGCAAATGCCTTTTTTTTCTTAAACAATTTTAAGGCAGTGGAGCTTTTTTTTTTCTTCTTCTTTTTTTTTTTAATATTGATGCCGAATTGCAAAAGGACTAAAAAGGTGGTGAAATGTTGTGGTATTGTTTAATCTGGGTAACATAGGAGAGAGACTAGTCAATGAACTCCAGGATACTTATACGTGCATAAATCCAGATGACAGGCCAACACACCGTACCCTTCTTGCTGTACACGTTTCCTTGTCGATGTGTTTATAAATGTAACTGTTCTTAGTTCCAGCGCTCTCTTGCATCTGGAGTACCAGCTTCTTCTTCCATGTCTCCTCTGCACCAGACTTATTTCTCTTCTGGGCTTTTCTCCTTGGAGGTTGATGTCTATGACTTTCCAGCTGACAGCCTCTTTGCTTTATGATTTTTGCCTTCTCATCCAAAGGTCCTGCTTTCAGAACCATGTTCATAGGAGTAAAATACACTCACAAATTTAATAACAAACCTCACTCATCAGGAACAAATTTTCTACAAGCGTGTATTTATTACCAATGATACAGTAGTAAGAATTCTTCAGTGTGGTGGTTCCATTTGTATTTATATTTTGAATGGTTTGATGAAGTAGTTAGGAAGGAAAGGAATATTTCAGTGTTCTGGCTCTTCTTTAGCTGCCTTAAAGATTTCTCTTTTTTTCACTTTTTTTTTAAGTTTATTTGTTGAGTAAACTCTATATCCAGCATAGGGCTTGAACTCACAACCGTGAAATCAAGAGCTGCATGGTTTTGCAACTGAGCCAGCCGGGTGCCTCACTTTGTCATTGATTTTTAACAGCTTTAATAAAAAAAAGACCAATGTCTGGTGTTTTGTCTTGTTTTGTTGTTTTGGTTTTGGCTTTGGGTTAATAATATTTTTTCATCAGTTCTATAAAGTCCTTGGCCAGTATTTCTTTAAATGTTATGAGTTTTGCTTCTGCTTTATTCTGTTTCTTCTCTCCTGTTGAGATTCTAATTACATATCCCGTAGAAACTTTGAGCATGTTCTAGCTGTCTCTTGTGATTTTATTTTCCCCCATGCTTATTTTCTTTCCTACTTATTTTGGATATTTTCTATTGATTTGTCTTCAGGTGCAACAATCCAATCTGCTTTTACATTCACCCACCGATATCATAATTTAAGATACTGTGTTGTTTCAGTTCTAGAATTCTTATTTGATTTTCATGCATTCCAAACCTCTGATAAAACCCTCCATTTTCCATCTTCTCCATCTGTATCTTGAATATATCGATCAGTTATTTAAAAGCCCTTGTCTGCCACTGCTAATAGCTAGCTAATCTGTGATTCTGTTTCTATCATCCCCCATCTCACTTGGTTACTGGCTCTGTCATCTTGCCTCTTTGCATGGCTGCACTATGAGAGTGTGCCAGGTATGTCCTTAGAGGACCCAGGGATGTTCCCCACTATTGGAGGGGTTCTTCTATGTCAGAGGATGTGTGGGGGCTGATTCCTCACATCTAGTTTTAGGAAAATACAAAAATAAAGCCTGCTGCCAACCAAGAAAACATTTCCACGATTTTTTTTTTAAAAAGCAGGAGAACAGTTTTGGTATCAAATAAGTGTTAAATTAACTTCGTACAACCATTAGACAACCTGCTAAAGATGCTGCAAGGGCAGAGTAAATCCCACCCTTTCCCACAGCCAGGGACACTCAGTCCATTGCATCCTTGTACATTGCCCTAACTATCAAAAAGAAAATTAGAACTTGCAGTGTCTTTTTCACAAACAGGAAGTTACCACTTGGAGCTAAGTGTCGAAACTTGAACCCCCTAAAGCAGAAAGATGGGGTGTCATACTCCTTGGTGTTTGTATTTTGAAGAGATACCTCCAAGATCTTCAAGAAGGACATTCTCAGGATGCCAAGAGTCTGGTTTAGCTTCTGAACATCTTGTAGAGGCAGGCAGAGCACTTTTATAACTTCAGATTTACTAAACAAAATGATACAGAGACATTAGGAGGACAGAGTTATCCTTCCCTTATGCACCAGGGAACATTTTACATTTCCTTTTTTTTTTTTTTTATTCAGATGAGTATTTAGCCTTATACCAGTCAGAGTAACACTCAATCAGAACTGGGTGGCAGTTTGGGTAAATTTTAGTGAGATTCAGTGTACCTTCAGTTCCCCTCTAGTCCTTTCAGTTGAGAATCCATGGTGGATCTGGTTGGGTTGAGAAGATCCACTTCCTTTTTTCAGCTTCCTTTGAGCCAAACAGACAACAGCTTCAAAATCTCCCCAACGTCTTCAGTGAAGAAACCATTTTGTGCTTCAGGCACCCCCTCCCCATGTCTCTAACCTTGTTACTCTAATCTCATGCAAACACCCCTAGCAGAGGTCTCCCACCAAATGCAGCAGAAACCATCAGGCCAAGGGCAAGTGTAGACCCTCAGTATCTACTCGATCCTCCCTGTAGAGGTCTCATCTCAGGCATTTCTTTCCTGAAGACCCTGAGGCTACAGGAGGTCTTACTCTGCTTTTCAGAAGCTTTGGCATTGCCAGCTCCTTCCACACAACATTCAGCAGTTGTCTTCTGAGGAAAACCATCCTGTGTCTCACATTCTGGAAAGCTCCCATTGTCTGACTCTGGATGAATATGAGAGCTCTGCTGGTTTCTCTTGTCTCCAGAGGCAGTTGTTGGCCTTGGCCAACCCCTGTTCCTCAGCCAGTGCCCAGAGCTGGCAGACATGCCTGGGAGGGGGAAGACAGCCGGCTCTTGGGGTTCCTGGAATGGCCATCCACTGTTAGGAATGGCATTTCATCCAGTCCTTGTGGCTCCCACTACTCTCCAGTGTCATTCCCAATAAAATCTCTGTGGTGCATGCCTTTCTTGTAAGGAGGATGATTCTGTGCCTACAGGGATGGGGGCAGCAGAAGTTTCCTTCCAGACCACTCTCTGAGGCTTTGCTTCTGGGACAAAACCCTGAACTTGTGCTCTTATTAAAATAAATAGATAAGGAGAGGAGTCAAGATGGCAGAGAAGTAGCAGGCTGAGACTACTTCAGCTAACAGGAGATCAGCTAGATAGCTTATCTAAAGATTGCAAACACCTACAAATCCATCAGCAGATCGAAGAGAAGAAGAACAGAAATTCTAGAAACAGAAAAACAACCACTTTATGAAAGGTAGGACTGGTGGAGAAGTGAATCCAAAGCAATGGGAAGATAGACCCCAGGGGGAGGGGCCAGGTCCCGGCAAGCGGCGGAGCAACTGATCACAAAATCAGGACTTTTAAAAGTCTGTTCCACTGAGGAACATCGCTCCAGAGACTAAACCGGGGTGAAGCCCATGCGGGGTTAGTGTGGCCTCAGGTCCCACAGGGTCACAGAAGGATCAGGGGTGTCTGAGTGTCGCAGAGTTTACGGGTATTAGAACGGGGAAGCTGGCCACAGAGACAGAGCTGACAGTGCGCTCACAGCTCGGGGATGCCTTGAACCAGTCGGAGGCTTGGTGAGCTCGGAGCACGGCCAGAGGTCAGGCAGACGGAAGTAACTGGGCGCTGTTCTCTGAGGGCGCACTGAGGAGTGGGGCCCCGGGCTGTCAGGTCCTCCGGGCCAGAGGCCAGGAGGCCGCCATTTGTATTCCCATCCTCCAGAACTCTACGGAAAGTGCTCAGGGAACAAAAGCCCCTGAAAGCAAACCCGAGCGGATTACTCAGCCCTGCCCCTGGTAAGGGCAGTGCAATTCCGCCTGGGGCAAAGACACTTGAGAATCACTACACCAGGCCCCTCTCCCATAAGATCAACAAGAAATCCAGCCAAGAACAAGTTCCCCTACAAGGAGTGCAGTTTCAATACCAAGGAGAGCAGAAGAATTACAGAGAAGGAGAAAGCGAAGCACGGAACTCATGGCTTTCTCCTTATGATTCTTTAGTCTTGCCGTTAATTTAATTTTCTTTTTCATTTTTTTTCTCTTCTTCTGCTAAAATTTTTTTAACATTTACCCTTTTCTTTTTTAACCTTTTTTAACTAGTTTATCTAATATATATTTTTTCTTTTTTATACTTTTTAAAATTTGTTTTCTTTTTTTAATTCTTTTTTTCTTTCCTTTTTTTTTTTCTTTCTTTCTTTCTGAACATTTTTTTAATCCCCTTTCTCCCCCCTCATGATTTGGGATTTCTTCTGATTTGGTTAAAGCATATTTTCCTGGGGTTGTTGCCACCCTTTTAGTATTTTACTTGCTCCTTCATATACTCTTATCTGGACAAAATGACAAGGCAGAAAAATTCACCACAGAAAAAAGAACAGGAAGCAGTACCAAAGGCTAGGGACATAATCAATACAGACATCGGTAATATGTCAGATCTAGAGTTCAGAATGACAATTCTCAAGGTTCTAGCCGGGCTCGAAAAAGGCATGGAAGATATTAGAGAAACCCTCTCGAGAGATATAAAAGCCCTTTCTGGAGAAATAAAAGAACTAAAATCTAACCAAGTTGAAATCAAAAAAGCTATTAATGAGGTACAATAAAAAATGGAGGCTCTCACTGCTAGGATAAATGAGGCAGAAGAAAGAATTAGCAATATAGAAGACCAAATGACAGAGAATAAAGAAGCTGAGCAAAAGAGGGACAAACAGCTACTGGATCACGAGGGGAGAATTCGAGAGATAAGTGACACCATAAGACGAAACAACATTAGAATAATTAGGATTCCAGAAGAAGAAGAAAGAGAGAGGGGAGCAGAAGGTAAACTGGAGAGAACTATTGGGGAGAATTTCCCCAATATGGCTAAGGGAACAAGCATCAAAATTCAGGAGGTTCAGAGAATGCCCCTCAAAATCAATAAGAATAGGCCCACACCCCGTCACCTAATAGTAAAATTTACAAGCCTTAGTGACAAAGAGAAAATCCTGAAAGCAGCCCAGGAAAAGAAGTCTGTAACATACAATGGTAAAAATATTAGATTGGCAGCTGACTTATCCACAGAGACCTGGCAGGCCATAAAGAGCAGGCATGATATATTCAGAGCATTAAATGAGAAAAACATGCAGCCAAGAATACTATATCCAGCTAGGCTATCATTGAAAATAGAAGGAGAGATTAAAAGCTTCCAGGACAAACAAAAACTGAAAGAATTTTCAAACACCAAACCAGCTCTAAAGGAAATATTGAAAGGGGTCCTCTAAGCAAAGAGAGAGCCTACAAGTGGTAGATCAGAAAGGAAGAGAGACAATATACAGTAACAGTGACCTTACAGGCAATACAATGGCACTAAATTCATATCTCTCAATAGTTACCCTGAATGTTAATGGGCTAAATGCCCCAATCAAAAGACACAGGGTATCAGAATGGATAAAAAAATCAAAACCTATCTATATGTTGCCTACAAGAAACACATTTTAAGCCCGAAGACACCTCCAGATTTAAAGTGAGGGGGTGGAAAACAATTTACCATGCTAATGGACATCAGAAGAAAGCAGGAGTGGCAATCCTTATATCAGATCAATTAGATTTTAAGCCAAAGACTATAATAAGAGATGAGGAAGGACACTATATCATACTCAAAAGGTCTGTCCAACAAGAAGATCTAACAATTTTAAATATCTATGCCCCCAACGTGGGAGCAGCCAACTATATAAACCAATTAATAACAAAATCAAAGAAACACATCAACAATAATACAATAATAGTAGGGGACTTTAACACTCCCCTCACTGAAATGGACAGATCATCCAAGCAAAAGATCAGCAAGGAAATAAAGGCCTTAAATGACACACTGGACCAGATGGACATCACAGATATATTCAGAACATTTCATCCCAAAGCAACAGAATACACATTCTTCTCTAGTGCACATGGAACATTCTCCAGAATAGACCACATCCTCGGTCCTAAATCAGGACTCAAACGGTATCAAAAGATTGGGATCATTCCCTGCATATTTTCAGACCACAGTACTCTGAAGCTAGAACTCAATCACAAGAGGAAGTTTGGAAAGAACCCAAATACATGGAGACTAAACAGCATTCTTCTAAAGAATGAATGGGTCAACCAGGAAATTAAAGATGAATTGATAAAAATCATGGAAACAAATGATAATGAAAGCACAATGGTTCAAAATCTGTGGGACACAACAAAGGCAGTCCTGAGAGGAAAATATATAGTGGTACAAGCCTTTCTCAAGAAACAAGAAAGGTCTCAGGTACACAACCTAACCCTACACCTAAAGGAGATGGAGAAAGAACAAGAAAGAAACCCAAAACCCAGCAGGAGAAGAGAAATCATAAAGATCAGAGCAGAAATCAATGAAATAGAAACCAAAAAAACAATAGAACAAATCAATGAAACTAGGATCTGGTTCTTTGAAAGAATTAATAAAATTGATAAACCCCTGGCCAGACTTATCAAGAAGAAAAGAGAAAGGACCCAAATAAATAAAATCATGAATGAAAGAGGAGAGATCACAACTAACACCAAAGAAATACAAACAATTATAAGAACATACTGTGAGCAACTCTACGCCAACAAATTTGACAATATGGAAGAAATGGATGCATTCCTAGAAACATATAAACTACCACAACTGAGCCAGGAAGAAATAGAAAGCCTGAACAGACCCATAACCAGTAAGGGGATTGAAACAGTCATTAAAAATCTCCAAACAAACAAAAGCCCAGGGCCAGATGGCTTCCCGGGGGAATTCTACCAAACATTTAAAGAAGAACGAATTCCTGTTCTCCTGAAACTGTTCCAAAAAATAGAAAAGGAAGGAAAACTTCCAAACTTATTTTATGAGGCCAGCATCACCTTGATCCCAAAACCAGACAAGGATCCCATCAAAAAAGAGAGCTATAGACCAATATCCTTGATGAACACATATGCGAAAATTCTCACCAAAATACTAGCCAATAGGATTCAACAGTACATTAAAAGAATTATTCACCACGACCAAGTGGGATTTATTCCAGGGTTGCAAGTTGGGTTCAATATCCGCAAATCAATCAATGTGATACAGCACATTAATAAAAGAAAGAACAAGAACCATATCATATGATACTCTCAATAGATGCTGAAAAAGCATTTGGCAAAGTACAACATCCCTTCCTGATCAAAACTCTTCAAAGTGTAGGGATAGAGGGCACATACCTCAATATTATCAAAGCCATTTATGAAAAACCCACCGCAAATATCATTCTCAATGGAGAAAAACTGAAAGCTTTTCCGCTAAGGTCAGGAACATGGCAGGGATGTCCATTATCACCACTGCTATTCAACATAGTACTTGAAGTCCTAGCCTCAGCAATCAGACAACAAAAGGAAATTAAAGGCATCCAAATTGGCAAAGAAGAAGTCAAACTATCACTCTTTGCAGATGATATGATACTATATGTGGAAAACCCAAAAGACTCCACTCCAAAACTGCTAGAACTTGTACAGGAATTCAGTAAAGTGTCAGGAGATAAAATCAATGCACAGAAATCAGTTGCATTTCTCTACACCAACAACAAGACAGAAGAAAGAGAAATTAGGTAGTCAATCCCATTTACAATTGCACCCAAAACCCTAAGATACCTAGGAATAAACTTAACCAAAGAGGCACAGAATCTATACTCAGAAAACTATAAAGTACTCATGAAAGAAATTGAGGAAAACACAAAGAAATGGAAAAATGTTCCATGTTCCTGGATTGGAAGAATAAATATTGTGAAAATGTCTATGCCACCTAAAGCAATCTACACATTTAATGCAATTCCTATCAAAGTACCATCCATCCTTTTCAAAGAAATGGAACAAATAATCCTAAAATTTATATGGAACCAGAAAAGGAATATTGAAAAAGAAAGCCAAAGTTGGTGACATCACAATTCTGGACTTCAAGCTCTATTACAAAGCTGTCATCATCAAGACAGCATGGTACTGGCACAAAAACAGACACATAGGTCAATGGAACAGAATCAGAAATTCCAGAAATAGACCCTCAACTCTATGGTCAACTAATCTTCTACAAAGCAGAAAAGAATGTCCAATGGAAAAAAGACAGCCTCTTCAATAAATGGTGTTGGGAAAATTGTACAGCCACATGCAGAAAAATGAAATTGGACCATTTCCTTACACCACACACGAAAATAGACTCAAAATGGATGAAGGAACTCAATGTGAGAAAGGTCTCCATCAAAATCCGTGAGGAGAACACAGGAAGCAACCTCTTCAACCTCAACCGCAGCAACATCTTCCTAGGAACATCGCCAAAGGCAAGGGAGGCAAGGGCAAAAATGAACTATAGGGATTTCATCAAGATCAAAAGCTTTTGCACAGCAAAGGAAACAGTTAACAAAACCAAAAGACAACTGACAGAATGGGAGAAGATATTTGCAAACAACATATCAGATAAAGGGCTAGTGTCCAAAATCTAAAAAGAACTTAGCAAACTCAACAGCCAAAGAACAAATAATCCAATCATGAAATGGGCAGAGGACATGAACAGACATTTTTGGCAAGAAGACATCCAGATGGCCAACAGACACATGAAAAAGTGCTCCATATCACTCGGCATCAGGGAAATACAAATCAAAACCACAATGAGATATCACCTCACACCAGTCAGAATGGCTAAAATCAACAAGTCAGGAAATGACAGATGCTGGTGAGGATGTGGAGAAAGGGGAACCCTCCTACACTGTTGGTGGGAATGCAAGCTGGTGCAACCTCTCTATAAAACAACATGGAGGTTCCTCAAAATGTTGAAAATAGAACTACCCTATGACCCAGAAATAGCTCTACTGGGTATTTACCCTAAAGATACAAAGGTAGTGATCTGAAGGGGCACGTGCACCCGAATGTTTATAGCAGCAATGTCCACAATAGCCAAACTATGGAAAGAACCTAGATGTCCACCAACAGATGAATGGATCAAGAAGATGTGATATATATGCACAATGGAATACTATGCAGCCATGAAAAGAAATGAAATCTTGCCATTTGTGACAACATGGATGGAACTAGAGCATATCATGCTTAGCAAAATCAGTCAAGCAGAGAAAGACAACTATCATATGATCCCCCTGATATGAGGAAGTGGTGATGCAACATGGGGGCTTAAGTGGGTAAGAGAAGAATCAATGAAACAAGATGGGATTGGGAGGGAGACAAACCATAAGTGACTCTTAATCTCACAAAACAAACTGAGGGTTGCTGGGGGAGGGGGGTTGGGAGAAGGGGGGTGGAATTATGGACATTGGGGAGGGTATGTGCTTTGGTGTGTGCTGTGAAGTGTGTAAACCTGGTGATTCACAGACCTGTACCCCTGGGGATAAAAATATATTATATGTTTATTTAAAAAAAATAAAAAGAGTTCATTGACACAGCAAATAAATAAATAGATAAATAGATAAATACGGGATCCACATTTCTCCACAGTTTGTAGCAACCAATTCTTCAAAAGCACAAATTACCCCTAAATCCTCCCTTTTTTTTTTTAAATGCCCATGTGCCTTTCTGTTTTGTTTCACTTTCTTGACCTCTGATATTTTTTCTCAAACGACAGAACCTCCATCCCAGGCACAGAGACATCATTTCACCAGTCTGCCCATGTTGGCTTCCTCTTAGCTTTTTGGTCTAAGATGTTACTGGTTACAAGTTATTAAGTTATTAGTATCTTCCAATGAGGTATGAAGAAAGCAAAATTGCTTTTTTAAAAAATCTTATTTATTTGAGATAGAGGGAGGGAGAGCAAGTCAGGGAGGGACTGAGGGAGAGGGAGAGGGAGAATGTCAAGCAGACACCACACTGAGCACAGAGCCCAACTCGGGGCTCGATCTCACCACCCTGAGATCATGATCCCAAAGCAGGAATGGTTTCTTTTGTAGCAAAAGAGACAAGTGATTTTATGTGAGTTATAACTCTTTAATTTATCTGGCTTGTTATGTTTTCATTCTTAATTTACAGGGAATGCATATTCAGTGCATGGCATATAATGGCTTAGAAAGTTTAATATTTGATTAATGAGTTAGAATTGTACAGGCAGATTAAATGAAGAACAGATCGCAAGTCACACACACACACACACACACACACACAGAAGTAAAAAGAAAATAATACATGATGCATAAGTCAGAAGTCAATTTGGGGTGAACCCGTCCCCTTTTGAATTCATTTATTGATTGATTTGTCCACTGATATGTCAATATTGAACACTCTTAGAGTAAGAGCTCCAAGGACCACTGACCAGGGGCTGCTCAGAATCCTATTTGGTGGAGAAAGTGGTTAGTAGCCACTTATAGATGGATTTGAAAGATGACAGACATTCTCTTTATAAAGTGCTGGACAATTAAAAATCAGATTATTTGAGGGGGAGACAGCAGGGTGTTAACAGCAAAATAGGAGGTGCTCACCACTCTGACCATCTCTATTAATGTGAGAGCAGCCAAAAGCAGTTCACGTGCTTCATGTATCATAGACATCGGTATGTCTATGATATACCACTGCTCCATTGAACAGTAAGCATCATACATAACAGAAATTGGGATCAGTAATACCAATATCTTGCCGTCTATTCCATAATGACATATTCTTATGCTTTGAGGTATTAAAAAATTAGGAGTCTTTGTATTTACTGCAAGAAAGACTGAAAACCTTGAGCAAAGGGGCTCACGAAGTCTCTCATGTGCTCCTCACTTGAACCTGCAGCAGTGCGAGGTCACCTGCACACTGGGGAATGGTCCCAGCTGGAATGAGCACACCAGCCGCAGGGCACAAGGGAGCCGAGTGGAGTCTCCACTGCAGCAAATGCGCAGGAGGCGGGCTGTGTCCCCACAGACTACTTCCCTTACCATCTGTGCTCTCCGTGTGACACCAGCATCCCCGCCTGTCCGCTGTTCCAGGACCAGAACCGCCTGTGGGCCTGGCCCCTGCGTGGGACAGGTGATGGGGTGGTCCCATTCCCAGCAGTTTCTCCTACCAACAAGTAAGATGTACTCAGGTCAGGACACAAATGATGACTCGGGAAAACCTACCAAGTGGGATCTGGAATCCAAAGAGGGGGTCCAAGTTTCAGTCCTGCAGGTGCCCAATGCTGGTACCTTGGCCACAGTGGTTCCTCTCTCAGGCCCACCCACATCTCTGGGTATCTGCTGACTTACACTTGGTCATGGTGGACTGAGCCCAGGCAGCCTCGCTCCTTCTCTCTCTGCCTTCTCTGCAGCACAGACGCTCACAGACACCCACCCAGCCAACATGGTGGGAGGGGGTGCCCTCTCTGGCCAACAGAAGGGGAAAGAACCACTACATGCAAGAGCATGGGAGACCCAGAGACCTGCAGAGGGGGCTTCTCTGGATTTTCAGTGCTGGGAGCAGAGGCGAGACAGGCAATGGATAGCAAGGGGACTCAATGTCAGAAATGGTGAGCAGCGGAGAGAAAAATAGAGGAGAGGGGAGAAAGTGCCCAGGAGAAGGCTGCTGTCTCCTTCCAAGGAAGCCCCCTTGACAAGGGGATGCTTGAGCTGAGGTCCTGGGTGGTGAGAGAGGCAGCCGCACACGCATCTGGGAAGCCTGCTCCAGGCAAAGGGGAGAGCAGATGCAAAGGCCCAAAAGCAGGGCATGTCAGCTGTGTGTGAGGAGCAGCAGCTGGCAGTGGCTGAAGAGTGAGACTGGGAAAGATGGCGGGAGATGAGATCTGAGCAGGGCTGGGTCATGCTGAACCTGGGAGGCCACTGGGCAACTCGCCTTTACTCTGAGTGGATGGACCACCATAGGAGGGTTTGAACCAAGGAACCATGAGAACAGGGGGAACATGTATTAGGCCTTTGTCCCTGTGTCCTGGCACAGAGTTCCAAAGACCCTTGGAATCATCAGAGTAATAAGAGTAGCTTCTGCTTTCCAGTAACATGGCTGGTGGCTCCAGGATGGGAGCTGATGGCCAGGAGACCACCCATGTGTTTAGAGGGCTGGAATTTTCTGCCCCGCTCCCTGACTTCCAGGGAGAGGAAAGGGGCTAGAGGTTGAGTCAATCACCCACGACCAACGAATTAATCAACCATGCCTATGTAATGAAACCTCCCTGAAAATTTCAAAAAGATCTTCTGGGTTGGTGAAGGCATGGAGGTGCTGGAGGTTGGTGCCCCAAGAAAGCGTGGCAGTGCCCTGTCCCTCTCCACATGGTTTGCCCCATGCCTCTCATCCACCTGGCTGTCCTGGAGTTGGAGCCTTTATAATATACTGACAGTAGTGAGCAGAGCCCTTTCCTGAGTTCTGAGAGCCGTTCTTGCAAATCTCAAACCAGAGGAGCAGGTCGTGGAATGCCCAGGCTAGGGCTGGTCCAGCAGAAGTGCGAGTGGCCCAGGACTTGCGACTGGTTTCTGAAGTGGGGGATGGTCTTGTGGGACTGGGTGGTCTGCCCCAGCTCAGGGTTAGTTCATGTCAGAATGGATCTGAATTGTTCCACACCCAGCTGGTGTCAGAGCCTGGGCCCATGGTGTACAAAACGCCCATGACCTTTGGTGTCCAAAGCGTTGTTAGTGAAAACAGCTTGGGGAAGATGCTCTGACAGCTGGGAAGGGGTCGCCTGCGTTAGTTGCATTCCAGATGGAGTGTGGCAGCCAGGCAGCCTGTCCGCAGTGGCCTAGTCATCTGATTGGGATGGGGCGGGGAGGATGGCAGCCTGCCAGCTACTGGGACAGCCAGTCTCTGAACACCACTCAATCCATGCTTTATTTCAGACACGCTGATCATCTTGTGCTCCTCCATGTCTTATGAGCCCTCCCGTCCAGGCGGCAATGAGGCACGTGTCCCAAGAGTGCTAAGGGGTCCTCGTGGAGAATGAGGACAGGCAGGGAGAGGAGATCCAGCCACCGGGGGGACGGGCAAAGACAAGGCAGCCAAGCCTGGAACGTAGAATGTGCTCTTGCTTGAGATCACCAGGAAGCAATTGGTATTACAGAAAAATTTCAGTGAGCCCATCACTGTGTTGACTGTATGGCCAAGGGCCAAGAGACACTCAGCTTCACTGTCTAGGTAATAGGGAGCCAGGGGAGGCTTTCAGACTGAAAGGAGACATGACAGAATGGTGGCTCACACATCTCCTGGCATAGTGTGGTGCGGTGGGATGTGCATAAGAGACAAAAGACAGGACCACCAGAGGAGAGAGGGCAAAGGTGGCCTGGGGATCAAATGCCGGGAACCAGGAAGCCCGGCCAGCAGCCTCAGCCAGGAGGGCTGGAGGAGGAAGAGATGTCATTTGGGTCACAGATTCCAGAGAGTGGATGCCACACCCAGGACGTGGAACCAGACCAAGTGTCTAGTTTAGGAAGGAAACAGTTTAATTTTCAAAATCAAATATCCAGCCTTAGGATTTATTCATTTAATGTAGAGTATCCTGTGGAGAAATGTGCTAGCATTTCCACTTTGTATTTAATTTGCAGTATCTTGGCTCATTAGAACTTTCTGAAGACTTCTCATGCCTTCATTAAATTACACCAGAATAAATGAGTTGAGGGGCACCTGAGTGGCTCAGTGGGTTAAGCCGCTGCCTTCGGCTCAGGTCATGATCTCAAGGTCCTGGGATCGAGTCCCACATCGGGCTCTCTGCTCAGCAGGGAGCCTGCTTCCTCCTCTCTCTGCCTGCCTCTCTGCCTACTTGTGATCTCTCTCTGTCAAATAAATAAATAAAATCTTTAAAAAAAAAAAAATAAAAAAATAAAAAAATAAATGAGTTGAGAACTTAGATCATTTTCCCAGTTCAAGGTACTATATGCAATCATCCTCTGTTGACTTACATTACTACTTTTTTACCTATGTCACTTCTTCAACATTGCATATCTCATTACCCTGTATCTACGCTTGAATCAAGAAAATCTAACCAGCACTAACTTGTGGGACAGCTTGTGACAACCTGAGGAGTCGAGAAACATTTTTTTTTTTTTTTTAGGCAGGTGTTCCAGAAGGGAGAAGCATGGCAGAGTCCAACTGATTCAATGACTTCAGGGTCTGAATTTTCTGTGTCTACACTCTGAGCACTTTTCTTCCCTTCATGAGGAGAATTCAACCTTCACATTTTGCTATGGCTCCCACTGCATGAGCAGGGAGTAGTTTTGCCACCTCTCCTCCCTCCCTCTCTCTCTCTCTCACTCCACCCCCTTTCTCTCTTTCTCTCTTTCTTTCAGACTTTCCAGGACTATTTGGTCTTTCCCTCAGGGGTCAGAAAGCAAGAAGGGTCAAGTCACAATTCCCTGTATCTTCCTTCCTTCAAGGACCACTGGTGACCAGGAAGGCCTCTTGGGAGAGTGGGGTACATGGGGATACATAAACTTCTTTACTGGTCTCATATTGTGAGTTAATAAAGGTTACCAGCATCCAGGGTTATAAATCCAGCTTCTGTCCTAGTCCTGAAACAGTGAATGCCATCCAGAAGTCCTTCAGCAGGGGAGTGAGTTCACAAACTGTGCTACAGCCATACAACGGAACATGTCCCATTAACAGAAGAAACACCTGACCCAGGCAAACATGTGGACAACTTGGCAATGCATTTCATTATGAAGAAGACCGGCCCAAAACACTCTCCAGTCTCTGAGTCCATCTGTAACATCCTGGAAAGGGGAAGCAGAAGGAATGGAGCACAGATCCATCACCATCAGGGCTTGCCGGCACCCAGAGGGTTCCGTGACGGAAGCAAAGCACGATGGGAGTTTTGCGGCAAAGGAAATGGCTTTGCTGGTGGGTATGTGACTGTGCACCTTGGTCAAAACCCACGGAGTGCACACCATAACAGGTGTCTTTAACTAAAGCTCACTCTTCACGGATACCTGTTAATGGGGGAAATCAGCCAAGAGGTGTGTTAAACCACCAGCTTTAGCCAAGGACCTTAGCTCTGCCATAAATGAATAACATAGCCGCTCTGGCTCTTTGGGAGAATGAGGTCCTTACCTTCCATTCTGGAGAATTCCATCTCTCCACAAATTCCCCTTGTACAGAAAGGAAAGCACCTTAGCATCAAGCCCGCACTAAGCTGCCTGCCCATAAATTTGGGGAAGACCCCCTAGAATCATTCCATTCACCTCCTGCTTCTGGGTTTGCACCTTTGTCTCGTCCCTAAATGAAGTCCATTCCAGAGAAGAATTGGGAAGCTTTCTCTACCTCGGGATATGTAGTTTTCACCCTCGGGTTCAGTACTTACCTGTGTAACAAGAGAATGGAAATGGGGCCAGCCTGGGCAGGAGATTCATCTCTGCTTTTGGGAAGCAGCCCTTCACAGAGCTCAAGACAGAAAGAGATGAGAAGGGCATTTCTCTGGACGGAATCACTCGTGAAATGTCAGGGTTCTGCTCGAGCCTTCATCTATCACCTCCATGCCAGGCTACTCCTGAGGAAAACCACAGGGACCCCCAGTGTCTATGGGAGTCAATCTGAAAATCACTGACTGAGGGGAAATGTGGAGAAGCAAGAGGGCATGGAGGAAGGAAGAGGGAGAATCCATTCTGTGTGTGGTTAGGGTGGTGGCCATCGATACGCATAAGCAGTTGTGTCACTTCTTACGTAAATGGGGTCACATGATTCCCTGCATTTCACTGCACTTTTTGCCCTGCCCCTATTTTGGTGACTCTCCTTGTCTAACACTCCCAGTGCACTGGGAAGGTCTACAATATTGGGCATCATGTAGAATGACTTCCATGTTCCAGGTCTTTGCTAGCTGTTCTGTCTTCATGCATCTGCTGACACCAGGTTCCTAGGATGCCCTCCTGTGCTCATCTGTTCCTCAAGCTCATGTTCATGCCACAGCTCAAGGGCTTCTGCTGGGGCCCTTGCTTGCCCTCAGGCACCCACACTTGTAACTGTCTGAAGTCCTACTTAACAGACCAGTTTTAATGGGAGTAATGAGTGGACTCAGTCAGCGGAGTATTAAATTCCTTTGGACCTGGCCTCCTTAGAAAATCCTTTTGAAATTTTTTTTTAAGAATTAAAAAGCAGAGAGCGAGAGTATTTAACAATTGCATACAAGTCTGAGATGAGTGGGTCCCTTTCCTCCCCACTGTGGGCCCCTTAGGTGACCTTGCAAACCAGGCTGGACCCCAGAGGTCGGCATTAAAGTGGCCTTGTTCGCAGAAGGGAGCACTCCAAGGCTTGGACCAGGGCAGGAAGTAGATCAAGCCCTGTTGTAGGGCAAAAGGTTGTTTGTTTACTTGTTGAGCCATGCTTTGGATGAACTGAAGAGACTCACAATAAGGACATGAGTGAATAAGTTCCCGCAGGAGGCGTTGAATCGAAAACTGTGGGCAGAGGCTGCCTGAGTGCTGAAAGGATGGATTTCACTCAGATTTTTAAGGAATGGATTAGTGAGGAAACAGCACACAGATGTTGTGACCAGATGTCACCCAAAGAACGTCCTCACACATCGGAGATCTGCACCCTGCGCAGCACCCAGGGACAGCGTAAAGCAGAGATACACTTACAGCGACTTTGAAGTGAAATTGTTTCAAGGTCATCGGAAGTACCTCTTTACCTGTGGGTTTGCCTCCTGTCCAGGCTGCTCTGCATCCAAGATCCCTTTCTACATGTGGTCTTATAGGACCCCACTTTTTCCTTTAACTGTTAGTTTTAATTAGAGTATATTTTTTTGCCCTGCTGTTTTTATTGAAAGATTATTATGTAGTCAAATTTGTCAGTCATAAAAATACATTCCACATCACATTGCTATGAAAAATTATTTCCTCCAGTTTATTATATCATCTGTAAAGTGTTTGTGGGGTATTTTTTTTATTTTATTTTGAAATGAATTTTACCTTTTATTTACTTTGGAAGAAAAGTTGCAAAGAGCATGGAGCCTTCACTCGGTTTCCCTGTAACATTACCTAATATAATCATTGTACATTTACCAATTCTAAGAAATTAACATTGACACTTTATCATCCAAGCTGAAGACTTGACTGGAATTTAACTGTTTTTTCCCCTGGTGTCCCACGATTCCTCATGGTATGTAGTCACTGTGTTTCCTCAGGTTTTCTCCAAAGAGACGGCAGCTCAATCTGTCCTTGCTGGTCCCAATGTTTTGAAGAGCCCAGGTCAAGTTTTCCTTCAAGTGCCCTGGGGTTTCAATGTGTCTAGGGTCCTCCCATGACCATATGGGGATTCTGGGAAGATCTGGGAAGGCATAGATTTTCAGAAGGTTGTCACGGGGTGATGAGCCTGAGTCCTTCCATTAGCTTGGTCACATGACTTATTACTGGTGACATGAACCTTCAACACTTTGGCACCCACCTGTTTCTCCACTAGAGTTACTATTTTTCCCTTTCTGTTCACTATTTATTAGAAATGAGTCATTAATTCTAGCCCACACTCAGCAGAAAGGAAATCAATCTTCACCCCCTGGAAAGAGGAATATCAAATAATTTGTGGACATATATTAAAACCAATATAGTAATTAATCAATATTTGGCATTTGTCCATGGATATTGCCAGCAGCAATATCGCTGTGATGTGCTAACAGTGATTTTCTATTCCCCTCATTTTGTCTGCACTCATTAATTAGAATTTTTCTGTAAGTGTGATTTTCTCCTTCTTCCATGTTTATTTATTAATTCAGCTGTTGGATAGAGAGTTGGACTGCAAATAGATTAAAGATCAAAAGAATAAAGAAGAGAATATAAAACTAACCCAGGGAAAGGAAAAACATCAAAAACACAGCAAAAACATTCAAGACAATTAAGCATTTCTAATCAACAATAAACACCTACAGAGTGTTAAGAGAAACTTCAACACACAGGGCACCACATAAAACAGACTTAAAACAGACATAAAACATACATAAAACAGACTCTATATTTTTGAGACATATCTAAAATACAATAAATCAAAGTCTACTATATCCCAAAATTCTTTTGTTTTTGAGATTTTATTTACTTACCTGACAGAGAGAAAGAGAGAGCTTGAGCACAAGCAGGGGAAAGTTCAGAAGAAGAAGGAGAAGCAGGCTCCCTGCTGACCAGGGATCCCACCAATGTGGGGCTTGAACCAAGGACTCTGGGATCATGACCTGAGCCTAAGGCAGGCACTTCACTGACTGAGCCCCACAGGCATCCTATATCCAAAAATTCTTACAAATTAGCTATGAGGATGACAACAACAACACAGTTAAGGAGTCCCCATTTTTAAAAATCTACAAAAGACATGGATGGGCAATTTCCAGAAAAGAACACTAAAAATTCACATGGTGAAAAGATGCTCCATCCATGAGTAAGCCAGGAAACAGAGGTTAAAATAATGTGATACACTTCACATCCATCAAATTGACTAATAAGGGGGTCATAATAACATGTGTCAGCCAAGGTGGGAGGAAAGAGCCTTTTGAGCCCTTCTGTGGGAGTGTAAATCACAGAACGTTCTGGAAAGGAGTCCAGGGAGCATTCAGTGACACAAAGTGTGTGTTCTATGACCAGTTATCTCATTCCTGGGCCTCTATTTGAGAGATACTCTTAAATTCGTCCATAGGGAGACACAGACACAGGCTTGATGTGTTGCAGCAGGGAATTAGAAACAACGTACTTTCTATTGTTGGTGAACTGATGCGACAGATGCAGTCGGTGCTTGCTATGGAACCTGTGGCAGGGGAAAAGCCCCAAGTGGGAAGAAGGACTGGCGGCAACATAAGTAGCCCCAGAGCCCACAGGAAAAGAAGACAGAGAATGAGATTTCTGGCACAGAACTGTTCACATGGAGGAAAAGCACACGCTCAGAGCCCCCACATTGTACCCAGCCAAAGCATCTTTGGGGACACACACAAACATATCAAAAGGAGTGTTTTGTAGAAAGGAGAACAGAAACATGAGGATAATGGTGGGGAACACTGTGAGGACAGTGTTTGTGGACCCCTGGTTTTATTAACCTCTGTACAGAGGAAGGTGACTAACTTACTCTAAGTAACAGAATTTTTTTTTAATTAGGAAGCAATAATTTGGACATGCCCTATGGCCCAGGAGATACTGGTGTGTAAGCAGAATGAGGTAAAAATAAGAACTTCCACAGTTATTGTGTTCAGGATAGGGATAAACAAAAATGTGGTCTGTGCATACAACAGACTACTATTTGGCTGTAAAAAAAAATAGTAAAATATGTGCTCCAGTGTGGATGGCTGTCAAACATGCCATGATCAGCACAAGAAGGCGGACACAAAGGGTCACACATTATGTGTTTCTATTTATAGGAAGCAGTTAAAATTGGTAAATCCACAGAGACAGGAAGCAGGTCCGTGCTTGCCAGGGCTAGATGGGGTCAAGGGAAAAGGGAGAAACTGTCTAACGGTTTGGGATCTCCTTTGGGGGCAGCAAAATTATTTTGGTTCCACACAAAGGTAACTGTTGCACAAGATTGTGACTGAACTAAAGCCCAGTAAATTGTAGACTTTAAAATGGTAAATTATATGTTATCTAAACTCTACTTCAATAAAAGTGTGATCTTCACGGTTACCACAGAGGAGAGCAGATGACTTCTTTCTGAAGGGACACAGCCTTGTCATAAACCCCAGTTTGCTAAGTAATTAGTCTCAGTTCCAACAACTGAGGGAAGCACACCTCTCAGACCAATCATTTGGAGCAGAAGAACCAGAGTATATCTCAAGTCTTTATAATCCATAGTTTGGTCAGGAAGCAAATAATGGATTTTAATAACACCTTAGACATGCATTACTACCTTAATAATTAAAAATGTTTAATATTTCTTTGTGGTATAGGTATATGTGGTCATTACAATGATATATTAAATATATTTATGCATTAAATGTATAATATACACATAATCATAAATTATAATAATATTATATATTTATGTAATCATATATTACCCATGTGAGTGCATGAAAGCTTACATAATGCAGATAAATAGATGCATTATACATCCTGCATCATGTGTATGCTAGTTCTGTGTTTGTGGGGTGTGTGTGTGTAGAGAGAGATGTGCACACACTTGTACCTGTTAGAGAATGTTGCCAGAAGTGGAGTTCGGTATCTTGCCCTGAAGACTTACTGAGGTTTCATTAAGGGTCTTTCTCCTTAGCCCAGGAACAGCTTAATGGATTAAAATGTATTAAGAAGGGTGCTGGGATGGCTCATTGGTTAAGCATCTGCCTTCTGCTCAGGTCATGATCCTGGAGTCCTGGGATCAAGCCCTGAGTCAGGCTCCCTGCTCAGCTGGGAGTCTGCTTCTCCCTCTGACCTCCCCCTTTTCATGCAGTCTCTCTCTCACACACACAAATAAATAAATAAAATATTTTAAAAATGTATTAAGACAAGAATAGACAAATTTGATAAATGTTTTGCAAAGACTATTCTTGCTCCATGTGGAGAATAGATAGCATCAGTCTAACATGGGGGCAGGTGGGTCAGGGAGGGGTCTCCTGCGGGGCTCAAGGAGAATAGGCAACTTGGATTTGGCTGACGTCTGGGGAGAAAGACTTCCGTGGCTTGATTTGAACCACCCTTATGAGAAGACCAGAATGACTGGATCTCAGGAAATGAAGACATCAGGGATTCTGCTGGGCTTCCAGCTGGCTTCGTGATCAGACAGGAACACCAGGAGTGAGAACCTGACTGCATTTCAAACCAGGTGGAATTGAGGTGTGTCTGACGGTTTCTGGCAGGGCTGACAAGTAATCCATGCTCCCAAGAAGAGGCTGCATCTGGGAGAGGTGTTCCACTCCTAGGGGATAAATGAAGCCAGAGGCATGGAGCAGATGGTTTATTGGGTTTAAAGTGAAACCAGCATCCATTTCTGGTTACTGATTTAGGGGAAGATCTTTGAGCTTAGGAGAATTTAAAGCCTGACACCAATATTTGAGTTAAAGGGCAATTAGTATTAACATTTCATCCAAATGCAAAGCTATATTTGAACATCACCCAACCTACTCAAGGCATTTGGCATATCTAATTAGTGATGTACTAATCTCATTGAGTACTGATCTCACTAGCAAACAGCCAGACTCCTCTGAACCCAGCTGAATCCATAGATTGCCTCCTACGTTAAGTCCTATTAAAAAGTAACATGACAGAAAGCCAACTTTCCTCCAAAAGTTTGAGCCCGAGGGAGGCAATCCCAAATGCCTTGGGACTGGAGGTTGAGGATAGAAGGAATAGGAAGGAAGATCAAGACACATTTGCTGAGATGGACCCACTAAGCAGAGAGTCTGCATCTAATGTGGCAGCTTTGAGTCAGTTTGTCCAATCGGATTGTTGGTGGAAACATAACCCAAAAGATGGCTTCTGCTCAGTAAAGCTAAAGCACCAGGCCAGCCTTGGTGTCCTACAAAGGCGGGGATTCAAAGCTCAGAGGTGTTTCATAGGCAGTTTGGGCTGGTGGGCAAAGCAGTATTGTTGGGGGGCTGTAATCACAACAGTTGTATTTATTTCTCACAGTCACGGGGTCTGGAGGTCTGAGGTCAGGACGCCAGTGTGGTCAGCTTCTGGCAAGGGCCCAGGTGGCAGACTGCCAGTTTTCTCCCACAGTTTCTGGAGTGTTTTTCCAAAGGACCCTAAATCCCATTCATGATGGTTGTCCCCTCCTGATTTAATCATCTCCCCAAGGATCTCCTACCAAAACCATCACATGAGGGACTAGAATTCTGGCATAGAGATTTCAGCGGACAGAAAGATTTCATCTGTTGCAGCAGGCTGGGGAAGTGAGAGTGTAGTTGTCACAAAGACATTCTGACCCACCCTGGGAAGGACCAGACCCCAGACCTTCCACCAGGACTGTGAGAAATCACTAGTGAGTGGAGGCCACACCCTTGAAGGGTTCTGTGATTGCTCTGCACCATGAGCCGGACCCTCCAGTGGTAACTGTGGTTATAACAGGGAAACTGACATGCAATAGAATTGGTTGGATCGGGGGTGGCATGGGCCAGGAGTAGCACCCCACAACCAAAGCCGTGTGGACCTGCAGCCATCATGGACAGCAGAGCCAACACAGTAATCAGCACTTGATCCCTGTGTTCTAGAAAGGAAAGAAACGGGACATCCAATACTCGACCTGTGTGAGCAATGCTAGTTGAGTGAACAGACCTTAAATTGAGTCTTGGAAACAGAGAGTGATGGCTTCTCAGTCTTGAGCCAGTTTGCAGACCCACAACACCTTGAGTGGATGTAAGGCCAAGAGGGGTGACTCTGCTACAATGCCAAAGGTTTTTACTGTTAATCCTCACGCAGACTTCCACAAAGGAACCTCTGGCCCTCTTAACGGTTACTGTGCATTGCAAAAAAGAAACTAATCAGACTCTTCAGAGACTATGAACATGGGCTCTGAGTTGACAGGAATTTCAGGAGACCCAAAACATCCCTGTTGTCCAGCACTCAGAGTAGATGCTCATGGAAATCAGACAGAAGGCAGATCTCAGAGTCAGCCCAGTGGATCCCTAAGTTTAGCCTGTGGTTATTTCTCAGGTCTGGACTGCATAGTTGGAAAGACATTCCCAGCAGCCAGCAGCATCCCTGTGTTGATTCCATGGCCTATTAGTAAGTACTATTATGGTGAGAAAGCCATGTGGAAGCCACTAGAACTTTCTCTAGTGGAAAACCATTGGTTATGGCACATTTCTATAGGAACTGAAGAGATGAATGCCAACATCAAGGACTTGAGGGGTGCAGGGTGATGACAGCCAACTACTCCTCCCCACTCCAGCTTTCCTATTAAGTCTGTGCAGAAAACAGATGGATCCTGAATAATGACTATGGGTTCTCATAACTTTACCCAGATGGTGACTCTGTGTTCCTGCACCAGATGTAGCCTCATTGCTTGGACAAATTAACACATCCCCCACAATTGATTCTACAGCTTTCAGCCTAAAAAATGATCTCTTCTCAAACCTGTTGGTAAAAACCACCAGAAGCAGTTTCCTTTCAGTTGGCCAGGCCAGAAATACCCTCTCCTGTCCTACAGAGGTGTATCAACTCTCCAGCCCTGTGTCATGGTTTAGTTCCCAGGGACTTGACTGACTTTCCCTTCCACACAAGAGACCATGTTCACACGATCCCATGACATTGATGACCTGACTTCGTGAACAAGGAGCTGCAACCACTGTAGATGTTGGGAAGATGTTAGTACAACAGAAGGTGGGAAGTACATCAGACAAATTCAGAGGCCTTTGAACTCAGTGAAATTTCTAGGGTCCTGGTCTGTGGAGCACGATGAGATGTTCTTTCTAACTTGTCACTTGTTGTATCTGACCCCTCCAACATCCATGAATGAGGCATGATGCCCATGACCTCCTTTGACTTTTGGAGGCAAAACAGTCCTCATTTAGATGTGGGACTCCAGTTAATTTATTGAGTGACCCCAAAAAGCTGCTCATTTTGAGTGAGACCCAGAATGACAGAAAGTTCTGCATCAGGTCCAGGCTGCTGTAAGAGCTGCTCAGCCACTCAGTCCACATGACCCTGCAGCTCCAAGGGCAGATAGGATTGCTATTTGGAGCTTTGGCTGATTCTCATAGGTGATCTGCAGTGCAGGACCTTAGGGGTTGGGGACCAAGCCCCACCATTGTCTTTGGATAATTGTTCCTTTTGAGAAACAGCTCAAGACCTATTAGAGGGCCTTAACTTAACCTTGGGCTACCCACTTAAAAGGTGACCTGAATATGACGCACAGTGACACTCAGCCATTAGGCAGCTATCACCTGACCCACCATGCCACAAAGTAGAACATTTCAAGCAGTGTTCCATCGTGCAGTGGAACTGCTATACATATGGCTAGGCCCAGGCAGTCCTGAGCATGCAAGTTACACAAAGAATCTGTCCAAGGGCGCGTGGTTCCCCACTCCCGACCCACTGTCTTCCTTCCCTTTATGTGCCTATGGCCTCCTCATCGAGAGTTACCTGTGGTCAGGTGACAGAAGAAGAGAAAAATCATACCCGGGTCAGAGATGCTCCTGGCATGTACTCAGGCACCACCTGGAAGTGATGGTTGCCTCCCTGCAGCCCTTGTCTGGGACTTCCACAAAGGAAAATACTCCCAGGGTACAGAACTTCAAGCAGTGTGCCTAGGAATTCCCTTTCCTGAAAGGGAAAGTGGCAATTCTATACCAGTTCAGGGGCTGCTGTCCACACTTTGGCTAGATGGTCAAGGGCTTGAGCACAATTGGGAAATAGGTGGCAAGGAAAACTGGGGAAATGTCTATGGATGGAATTCTCTGGATGGCTAAAAATTGTGGAGACATTTGTCTCATGAGAATGCTCAGCACAGGACGCATTTAATCAGCAAGTACATAGGATGACTTGTCTGCCATTGCTCAAAGGGATCATGAAGAAAGGGCTGTGGTGGGAGAGAGTATTATGGGCTCAGCAACACATCTTTCCACTTAGCAAACCCAACCAAGCTATGAAGCACCGTTGAGCGCCTGATCTGCCAGCTGCAGAGTCCAACATGGCACCATTCCCCAGGGTGACATGCCAGCTGGTTAGTAGCAGTTTGATTGCACTGGGCCACATTTGTCATGGAAGAGGAGGTGTTTATTTTGTTCTTGCTGTAATAGACACCTGCTCTGGATATGTAATCTCCTTCCCTGCAAACATAGCCTCTGCTAAATCTACTATCCTTGGACTTATGGAATGCTTTACCCATTGGCATGGTGTCCCACACTGTGTTGCCCCAGGTCAAGGAATGTGTTTCATAGCAGATGAAGGGCAGCAGTGAGCCCATGATGATAGAATTCATGGTCATACCATGCTTTCCACCATCCGAAGCAACTGGCTTGCTAGAACAACAAAATGGCCTTTTGAAGACTCAGTTACAGAGCTGGCTGGGTGGCAATCACTTGCAAGCATAATTTGTCCTGGGGCAACATTCTTCAGGAGACTGGGTATGCTCTGAATCAATGCATCCGTATGTGAATCTCTTTCTCCCATAGTCAGGCTTCACGGGTCCATGAAGCTAGCACTAGACATGGAGGGACACCTGTATTACCCTAGTGACATCACTAGAAAATTTTTGATCCTTGTGTTTCTGTGACCTCATGCCCTGCAGATCTAGAGACCCTTATTCAAAGGGAAGAATGCTACCACCAGGAGACATACTGTGATTCCATTAAAGTGGAACTGAAGATGGCTGCTCGGCCACCTTGGGCTCTTCATGCCTTTGAATACACATAAAATGAGAGTTAAGGTGTTTAACGATCCTGACTATGCAGAAAAATGAGACTGTTAACCCACCGTGGAGGAAATGGAGGGCACCATGGAGAAAATGGAGCGCACCATGGAGAAAATGGAGGGCATGTCTGCAGTATGAGAGATTCCACCAAGCTCTGGGGTGAATGTCAGTGAAAAATGACAACCACTCATTCCAGGAAGGACTACTGGTAGTCCAGAAAACACAGGAATGAAGGGTTGGGTCACTCCACCAGATAAAGAATCATGACCAGGTGAGGTGCTTGTTCACAGCAAATGTAATGTAGAACAAGCAGCTGGAGTAGCAGGTACAATACCAGCTATGACCATATGACCAGTTACAGAAATAAGGACTCTAATTCTTTTTTTCATAAGATTTTTTTCATTTGTTTCTTTGTTCAGAGTGCAAGTCGGGAGTGGGACAGAGGCAGAGGGAAAGAGAGAATCTCCAGCGGATTCCATGCTGAGCTTGGAGCCCGATGTGGAGCTCAATCCCATGACCCTGACATCATGACCTGGGCCAAAACCAAGAGTCAGATGCTTAAGCAACTCAGCCACCCAGGCATTCCAGGACTCTAATTCTTATGAGTATTTATTCGTTATTTTGTTATGAGTATTTTTGTGTTGGTCCATCTCTTTTCTTCCTTCTCTTAGTCCCTTATCAGAGAATATATGACGTATGGAGTTTGCACCCTAGTATTGAAGTTACAGGTTATCAGGCAGAAGAAAGAACATCTCCAAGGACTTTGTATCCTCTGCTAGGGGATGTATTAGTGCATTCTAAGTTGTTTGTAAGTTAGTTGCGTCATGATAGACAAAAGCATAACCTTGTTACTCTCTTTATTTGGAAATTAAGCATGACTTGAAGAGATGCGTATGGGTCCTAAGTTGACAAGGGTTAATTGTGATGGTTAATTATACGTGACAACTTGTGTAGGCCAGAGGACCCAGATAGTTGATCAAATACATGTCTGGATGTAACTGCAAAGGTATTATTTTATATGTAATTTTCACTTAAATATTGAAAAAAAAACAGATTATGCTCCATAATGTGGGTGGGCCTCATCTAATCATTGAAGGCCTTAAAAGAAAAGATTGAGGGACCCCAAGTGTGAAGGAGTTCTGCCTCCAGGCAGGGTTCAGACTCAAACTGACACATCAGCTTGGTCTGCCACCATTCTGCAGAATTCAAACATGCCAGCTTTCACAGTCAGCAAATTCTTTAAAATAAATTTCTCTCTTTCTGTGTCTATCTCTGTCTCTATCTCTCTTTTTCTCTCTCAGTAAACACAAACACACACACATTCTAGAACACTACTACAGAAAGTGCTTCACATTTGTAATTAAGGAAATAAATAAAGAATGGAAGATGGGCATCATATTTACTCAGAAATTATTGGGATGTGCCTTGGTTATTAATTATAAAGATTCTAACAGAAGTCTCTAGTAAACTCTCAACAAGCACCTTCAAAGAAAGTATAGAAAAGGACTAGGCTATATACCAAAACCCAGAAAAAAAAAAAGAAACAAAATGAAAATCCAGTAACTGCATGAAGTAGTAGGCAAAGTGATCGTAAGAATAAAATTAATCAAATAAGGAACATACACAACTGCAACTAAGAAGGGACATATAACCAGACATCAACAAAACATGAGCATGGGATTTGCTTCTCCTGGAGGCATTGGAGCCAGGATGCTGGGTTTCCCCAAACTCTGAGCAAGCCAGTCTGGGTTTGATCCTCTGTCAGAGAGCTACCCGCTGAAGAGCTCAGCCGTGGTTTTTTTTTTTTTTTTCCTTTGTGGAATTGCTGGTAGACCATCTGTCACACACTCAGCATAAACCTGAGCATAAAGAATAGCAGTGTAAGCTACAATTGTGATTATTAAGAATGACCCTCACCCCCAGCTAACATACTATCCTCTTATGGAGAAGAGCCTGGTTAGGAAGCTCAGAAGCCAGGCGATTCACATTGGAATTCACACCGGGTCCAGGGCACATGGCTCTGGGATCAGCTGTTCCCAGGACATATTGGGAGCTCTGACTAGCTCCCTGATCAGCATAAGAAGTGGGTCAAATTGAGCAAGTTGGAGATGCATAACAAAGAAATAAACATGGACACCCGTGGCTGGCTGATTCTCAACCTGGATGGATCAGTGGGTTAAGGGCCTGACTCCTGATTTCAGCTCAGGTCAGGATCTCAGGGTTAGCTTGGCTAACCAGCACTTAGCAGGGAGTCAGCTGGAGATTCTCTCTCTCTCTCTGCTCCTCCCCCCTGTTGTGCTGTCTATCACTCTCTCCCAAATAAATATATAAATATTTTTTTAAAAAAGAATAAGAAAGGCTGCAGAGTTAAACAAAGTGAAAGGCCAATGAGTCATCATGTCATCTCAGATTTTGAAATGATAATGAAGAAAGTGGAGAACAACCCATCCTCCAAAACATGCCAAACTCTGGGATAGGGGGGGAATCTGTCATTTTTAAAAATGTTCCCTTGGAAACTATTTCCCAGGACACCTTCTCATAAACACTCATTGGCTTTCTTCTGAATATTTATGGCACAGGTATGGAATGAATGCCGTTACATAGAGCATGAACATGAAAACAGGCAGGAGCAATAAACCTGGCATCAGAGAATGCATTGGTAAGGCAATATCTGGTGCTTCAGGATTTCTGAGCAACAGGGCTGCATGTCAATTTGGCTGTGACCATGATGGTGTCTGAGGGGTGCTGTCTACTTATGAATATGGCTCAGGGGCCAAGCCATGGGACTATGGCGTACCTTCCCGGGTCTGTTTAGGGAGAGGGCCAGAGCTCAGAATTGTTAAGTAAATTGTATATTTTTATTAAAGCAATAATCTTTGAAGAGTTTAAATACTATTTTCCATTTCTGATATTATGTAAAACCTGAAGGGACAGTGAACACTTAGCATCATGGGAAAGCTGGGGGTGACCCATGGTAGACATCCCAACCTTTCTAAGAAATGCGGTATCATCCACATCTTTAGAGTTGTCTGTACATCCCTCCCCCATCCATCAGTCCTGTTCGCTATTCTCTGTTTTCTTTATATTTTTGCCAAAGTAAATGCATCACTAAATCATATTTGATTTTGTATAGTTTTGAAACTAGAACAAATGCAAGCATCCTGCACAATTTTTCTGCAAGTCACTTTTATCTCTTCCTCAGTAGCTTGTCTACATAATTTACACTTTCAATGTTTCGCTGTAGTTCATTGTAACTTGAGCATGATACTGCAGAGCACATACCTTCCACTCGATGGGACTGGGTTGGTCCCTGTTTTTTATTACTACAAAATGGTGGGTTTTCTCTAACTCTAGCAAGAGAATCCCTCTTTCAAAAGGTCTGCTCTCTTCATCCTGGACCAGGTCATGATAAAGCATTCTCCAAAGCGATGGTTCTAACTCACAATCCCACCACAGTCAGAGCCCATGGGCACAGGCATAACATCATCACACAGGCAGCTTCCCATGATGTCAGCAGAACACCCCATACCCAAGACATTCTCAGAACTGAAGCTACTTTCTAGAGACTGACATGAATGTTGAGAAACTTGGGCTCTTGAATAATAGTTTGCTGCAAACCTGGGAGTCCACATTTGTGGACTCATTTGGAAGTTCTTATCTACTTAAAGGAGTGTTCTCAGAAAGAAAGGAAAAATGGGGAGTAAGACAGATTATTTGTAGAAATATGGCTGAAATCTAATCAAATTTGATGGAAACCCTTAATTATAGAGTCAATATTTACCTGCAGTAAAATAAAAACAAGCAGATCTGCTCTTAGAAACATCACAGTCACACCATAGAAAAACAAAGGAGAAATTTTGAAATTGCCAGACAAAAACGTCCCTTGATATACAGAGTGCTGCATTATATTAACCACTGACTTATAATCAGAGCTAGTGGGAGAAATGTGCTGAAATGACACTAGTCAAAGAGCTAAACGAGAAAAACTTGTCCAGGTGCCTGGGTGGCTCATTCTGTTAGACATCTGAATCTTCATTTCAGTTCAGGTCATGATCTTAAGGTCCTGGGATCAAGCCCCATGTCAAAGGCCTTGCTCAGTGTAAGGTCTCTTTCCTGCTCCCTCTGCTCCTCCCCCTGCTAGTGCATGTATGCTCTGTGTGTGTGTGTGTGTGTGTGTGTCTCTCTCTCTAAAATAAATAAATAAATCTTTCCAAAAAAATTGTCAACCCAGAACTCCATACCTAGCAAATCTGTCTTTCAAAAATGAAGGCAAAATATATTCCCAAATACACAAACTTACAAGAATTACTAAAGGAAATCTTTGAACTGGAAAAAAAAAAAAACTTGAATCCAAGATTTGAACATGCTGGATTTGTTAAGGAATGTGCATGAGCAAGTGCAAGTGTGCCTATACAGAATGTTGTGGAAGTGTTTCAGCAGTTTACTCTCTGCTCATCTCAGAGGGAAAAACACTAGAAATGACTGAGAAACATACCTGGGAGGTTTAACTATTTCATTTTGTTTTGTACTTACTTAGCTTTGTAAATTTGGAATAATCATTCATTTTCGAAGTCCCTCTAGCTGAAGTTAGTGACGATTAATTGAAATAAATTATCTTAAGATGTTTTCAAAGTGCAGATGGCTAAAGAAGCACAAAGAAATTTGATTTCCATTTGTACTAGGGTGATGCAAGGCAACAACATATTATGTGGGGAGATTGGAGCTTCAGACAGAGGACAAAATTCCTGGGAATTAACCAAAATTCCAAGGACAAGTCCAGATTTTTAAAGGCTACGAAACTGATGAAGCACAACTGGAGATCCCTAGGGGGACAGGTATTCTCTGAGCTCCATGCAGGATGAAAGGCAAATTGACAAAGATCTGTCTCTAGCAGAGTGAGTGGGTAGAAGTGTCAGGCCTGGGAAGGTGGAAGGATGACGGAGCTACAGGGCTGGCGGTGGAGAGCAGATGTGGTGCAGCTACCTGTGTCCCTTACCTGCCCTCAAGGGCCCTTTGTGACCAGACCATAGCTCTGTGATGTGGGCATGAGGCTTGCGTCTGCACATACACACCCAGGGCTCAGTTTCCTGAGGGCAGCAGTGCGATCTGGTCACTAACTCTGGGCTCAGTTGCCTGAGGGCAGCAGTGCAATGGGACTAATGCTTCTCAGAGGAAAGAGATGGAGAATTATCTCTTTCCTCAGGAATTCCTTACTCATAGTTGGCTGAGCTCCAATCCCACTATCTGGGTAGTTAATACCATCCTTGCCTTTGTATGGGGGCTAGGGATCTTCTTTCTCTTACTTTCCTATTTCCAGCTTGATCCGTCCTCACCACCTTGCAAGAAACAGAGGAAGAGCAGGAAGGTAAGGAACCCTCGGCCCAGACCCATCAGAATGTGATTCTATCTTCTTTTCTATTATTCTTTCCACTTTTCTGAGTCACTGGAGAGACTCCTGAGATGGGAAAGAATAGAATTGTCAGGAGAGAGTAGACCACCATGCATCCAGGACAAGCCAGACCAGACAGGGGTTAGAGGGACACAAGGATTTATACCCAAAGATCTCAGGCCAGAGTCCAGGTGTGGTGGAGGGGTACAGGACAGCCTCCCAAACACAGTGACCAGTGGCTGAGAACCGGAAGTTAAGAACTGTCTCTCTAGCAGAGGTCAGGCCCCTGAGCAGGGGTCACCTGCTGCTGGGGCGGGAGTCCCAGCCTCCTGGTTTTCTCTTATCTCAGTACCAAGCGGAGCCACGGAGTAGGAGCAAAAGAAGAAAGAAAAAACAGACTCTGAAAGGTTAGTGTCCACCACTCACCCTTGCGTGCCCCAGTTACACTGTGCCCCTGCTCTGAGGGCCCATCCCCACCATCTCCAGGACACCAGGGCCTGAGCCCATTCCTCAGGAAACAGAACCCTGGGGTGGGGGGTTGGGGGTTTCTGGGAGGAATAGGAGAACCTGGAGGCTTCCCAGATTCTGTGCCAGAACAAAGCCCTGAGGGGCTGGAAACCAGTATTGCTCAGCAGGGGCCTCAGGGCCTGGACTGAGGGCAGGGCCTCCCGCTCCTGCTGTGGAAGCTGTTCAACTCCACTCAGGTTCTTCTGTGAGGCCACATGGTTCTTCCTCCCGAAACACGGTCATGAACGAGGAAGCACTTTGGAAAAGACAAAGTGATCCCGATCATGAACCCTGTAATAACCGTGCAGGTACATGGCCTTGGACAGTGCTGTTTGAGGATTCCAAGTCCAATCCCCCAAAGGTCTCCCCTAAAGGGACATTGTACCCAGCCTCCTGTAAGACCCCTAGGCCCCGCCTTCCTCTGTGACCCGGTCTCCTATTTCCAGTTTTCAAAGATTGCCTACAGGATCTGGAAGAGGTTCAGGACCTGTTCTCTCTTCTGCAAAGGTAAAGAATCTGCCCCCTTCTCCCCTGGGTGAGCCTCCCCAAGTCTATGGTGTGACCCCGGGCTGCAGAGAACCGCCCATGGGGGTATGGGAGGGGGGCGGGAGGAGCCATGGGGACAAACTGTGACCAAAGCCCCAGGCTGAGGGACAGTAGGATCATTGTGACGTGGGTGTGGGCGTGGAGGGCCGTGGGGACCGCTCCTGGCCCCAGCTGCTGCTCACGCCTCCTGTCTCCCACAGCCACCTGTCGAGGCTCTCCGACCAGGGCGGCTTCCACCAGTTCTTACATCAAGCAGCCCCTGGGCGGGTGCGCCAAGGGTCGCCAGCTGGAACTGGTCAGCCATGCAGGGAGCCTGTGGAAGACGCTGCTCCCATCGTGGCCTTATCACCTGCCCACGCTCCACTGATGAGCCCCCCTTGGCCTCTGGCCTCCACCCTGTCATCAGGACCAATGACCTCCTCAATTTCTGTCAGTTCACACTCCTCCATGAGTACTTCCTGGACAGCAGAGCCTTTCCTCCCCCTGGATGGCTTTTCACACCAGCCCCTTGCTCCTCCCCCTTCCCCACCATGTCTCCCTCCTTCTGAGGCCTCCCCTCAGCCTCTGACAGCCTCCTTGGCCCCAGAGCGGCCGGACTCTCCTTTTAATCTCCCTCAGAGTGACTTAAGGGGACCCCCGCCATGCCCCATCCCACAGAGATCAGCTCCGCACATGCCTTGGTCAGCTGACAGGACAGCTTCTTCTGTCCCAGCCATCTCGGGAATGGGCCGCTCACACTACCCCATTTCAGCCCTGTCCTGGTGGCAGGCGGCTGCCAATGCCTGGAACCTGTCCACCTCAACATGCTTGGAGTCTCATCAAGCATCTCTGTCCGGCGCCCCACCAGAGGCCTTGTTCTGGGGAGACCCCAGACACAGACAGGGAGAGACTAGGATCCCCCCTCTCAATAACCCGGACATCCAGAAGCTTCTGGAGATACTAACCGCCAAGAGAACAGAACTGAAGTTTTGGAAGGAGAAGGAAAAGAAGGAAAGGTCAAAATACCAACTGATGTCTTTCGGGAGAATGCTCAAGTCACCAGGTAATGGGCAGGACACCATGGGCTGCCCATCCTTCTGGAGCATGAGGGGCAAAGCAAAACAGCTGCTTGGTCCTGAGAAGCTCCCACATCCCAAGATTCCAGGGGACAATTTCGAGCAGAAATGTAACCAGCTCTTCTGGGGTCTCCCCTTTCTGCACAGCGAATCCCTGGTTGCCACTGTCAGGATGACCGATCCCTCACTGGAGCTCCCATCCATCATATTCAATGAGTTCTCTCATGCCTTGCCACTCCGGATTCAGGCCAGCTTGGCTCCATGCTTCTCCCTGACCCAGGACTTACAGGACCCTTCGGCCCCTCCCCAACCCTTGACCATGAGCTTGTCCCAGTCCCTGCCCCTGCCTCTGACTCAGCCCCAGCACCTCCCTCTGGATCAGCACCAGCCCCTCCCTCTGGACCAGGCCCAGCTCCCCCCTCTAGCTCAGCCCCAGACCCAGGCCAGCCTTGCACCCTCTGTCCCAGTCGGACCGCCTTCTCTGCCACCGGATATGGGGAGCTGCACTGTAGACCAGAAGACACCGTCTTACATGTTAACTGCCGTTGAAAACCTGGATTGTCACTTTCTGAAGAAGCAACTAGAAAGTGACAAGGTACCTCTTGTGGTGAAAAGATCTCAGGAAGTCTTTAGCCAAGGTCCTCCCAACCTTCCACAGAGTGACCAGGCCCCTGAGGGCCATGGGTCAGACTCTGTCCTTCCGGGGGACTTGATCGACTCTGAGCTCCGGAAGCAACTGGAGTGGCACCTTTGGAAGAGGCTCATGAAGCAAGAAAGGGGCCCGCCCCGCAGGATCCATCTATCCCGGAAGATACAGCCTCACCAAGAGTTCCAGAAGGTGCCCCAGGCACGCAGCTGGCACAGTCCCACATCCGAGTCTGAATCTACGGATGGAAGTTGCCAGGCCACGCAGAAGACTGGGTCCAGATACCCAGGAAGGACCGTGCCAGGAAAAAGCCTGGGCAAGGATTCAAGGTCCAGTGCAGGGAGGATCCGGAAAGATCTACACAGTGTCACAATGAGCTATCCAGGGAAGGTTCTAGGAAGAAATCGTGAGAAGTCAGACACAGACTTGAATACCTCCACAAGCAGCGCAGAAGAGAAAAACCCAGAAAAAGACCTTCAAACCCATTTCAGTAAGTTGGGGCAGTCCAGCGAGGGTCAGGTTCCTTCCAGGCTCACTGCCCACCATGCCTTGGACCTTCCCAGAAAGCCAAGCCTTCATCGGAAACCTGGAAAGCCAGCACTTTCCAAGTGTTGGGAACGCTGCATGACCACCTTCCATGATTTTTCCATCCTCAGTCCATACACTCAGCGGATGCTAGAAACACACATCATAAGGCTTAGGGTGAAGCACCAGTGGGGCCTCCCCCTCAAGGTTCTCAAGCCTATAATCATCTTCAAGATGAAGAAGGGCTTCCTCCTCTCCCAGTCCTCCAGTCCCCTCTCAGCCACCTGTGTATCCAAGGTTGGCTCGGGAACCAAGTTTGAGGGAAAACCACCTCAGCCCTATCAAGGAGAGGTGATGAACGAGTCTTATCCCACCTGGGGGGGTCCCCTTGGTGCTCCCCAGCCTACATGTGAGGAAATCCAGCAGGCTCTGGAAGGGACTGCACCTGGGGGTGGGCCTCCGGCTGGAGAGGTGACCAGGCCACCTTCTCGGACCTTCACATACAGCTTTGTGGGCAGAATCTGGCACAGTGAGACTGCCTCGAGGACTCTTATGAACAACACCTTGGAGTCAAGTCCAAGTCCAGCAACGGCCATGAAGAAGCCAAGGAGAGCGAATGGGGGTCAGGCCTCACGGGACGTGACCATGCTAGAGCTCAGCTTAGAGCCCCAGGATTTGAGTGCCGAAGAGCCCAGGGAGGTCAAGGAGGCCCCTGCCTGGGGAGTCACCTTAGAACCCCGTGTGCTGGACAACAACCAAGGCATCCGTAGAGAGCTGAGAAGATCAGGGTCTTCAGGAAAAAGCAACAGCCCCCCGCCACCTGCAAAGTTGGTCGCCCGACACCCCAAAGAGCTATGCCTTGACGCTCAGCACAGGGGATCGGAGCCCCAGAAGTTGATGGAGTCAGAGAACCAGCCTCGGGCCACCAGCCCCACCATGCTCCTTCAAGACTGTGAGACTGTGGTCCTCCATCAAGACTTTGCCACTGAGCATCTCCTTCAAGACTGTCAGTCCAACGTGTTCCTCGCTGCTGATGTCTTGGCTTCTCAGGGATGTCTGTCTGGCTTCCAGAGCAGGTCCAGTGAAGAGACATCTACTTCCCAGGTGCCACGTGGCCAAAGATCCCGTGGCCAGAGCCCCTACAGGCAGCCGGGACCCCCAGGACTACAACACCAATGTAAGAGCCTGAGCAGGTCATGTGTACCCCCCGAAGAGAGAGAAAGCTCCAGGAGGTCCCCCTCAAGAGAGCCTGCCAAAGAGTCGTCGGAACTGAAGCTCCTCCAGATCAGTGAGGTGAGATGCCCCGTACAGAGCCAGGAGTCAGCAGAAGCTTCGGGAAGCAAGACCTGTGAGATCTCACTGAAAAAGGAGGCGGCACCTCCAGAAAATTATTTCAGGAGAAGGATGAAGCACCTGCTCCAGTGGTTCCTTCCCAGTAAAGGCAAAGGACTGGAAGATTCCCTTCAAAAGGGCAAGTCATCATCATCCCAGGGCCGGGGACAAGCCACAGGCATGTCGGCCATGGACAGCGCTTGTGCCGAGGCTCAGGTGGTCGTGACCACTGTGGGGCAGATCCTAGAGGAGAAAATCGTGCCTCACCAGGGACTCAGGGCCCCAGAGTTCAGCTGGTGCCAAAAGGACCTCCAGGCTTTGGCAGACCCCAGTGTCTGCTACCACAGGGTCCTCTCCTACCAAGAGCAGAGGAGGGTGATGAGGGAGACAGCCAGCCCACATGGCACCCCCAGGGGTCACAGCTATGCCAACAAGACCGAGTGGGTCGCGTGGCCCTTCCCCGCCCAGGTGCGGGGGGGCCCAGGCAGACCCTGCCAGTGTGGGTCCCTCGTGCTGGGCCCTTCAGGCCACACCCTGCAGCCACACTGCCCCAGGCACTGCCTCCTTCAAAGATACATCACACCAGGCCAACCACTCTGTGCTGCTCACGCCTTTCCTGGGAGGACAACTTTCCTCCAAGAAAAAACGCAAACGGTGCAGAGAAAAACTTTTTTTTTCTCACATTAGCACATCCTCTATGGGCTAATGGCTTCTCCGTGCCACAATTACTTTGCTTCCCCAAAATACATGTTCTTTTTCTCGTGAGTGGTGCTGGCCTCTGTGTGTGCCCTGCTTTGGGGGGTGGGAAGGATCAGGGTCCACTCTCCCTGATGGCCTGCTTTGGCTTCTGGAACAAATGGGGCCTTGGAGGATGGGTGACTGTGGGGCCACCCCCACCTCCTTCCTCATCTCCTTCAGTTTCCACGACAAGGTGAACAAGACCCAGACCGGGAACTCGCTCTGCCCATCCTCTCCTGCTTTCCCTCCACCTGGAGCTTGTGTGGCTGCAGGGAGAGTCTGCCAAGGCAGAAATCCTGCTCGGGTTCCAGGAAGACAGAGTCCTAGGTCAGAGTGGGGCCCACAGTTGGGAGACACAAAGCTGGCCCTGAGGGCAGAGGAGAGAAATCCTGCCCCCCACCCCACACACAGTCTCCTTCAGGGAGTAGAGGATGGCCTCCCTGGGAGCCTTCTCACCCCAGGGAATCTCATCTGAGCTCTGTCAGCCCCTCTTCTCACACTCGGAGCAGCAAGGGACAAGCTCGCTCCCGGCACTAAGGATGTGTGGGGGGTGCCACAGAGACCCCCAGGGACCAGCCTTGCCCAGCCCCAGGGCACTGAAGGGGCCTGCTCACCAGCACCCCCTTCCCCTTCTGGGGGATGGAGGGGGTGTGGCTGTGGGTGGGGGGACCCTGCCCTTAGGGTGGGACGCCAGGAAGGAGGCCAAGTGACAGGGTGTGCCTATGCCTGGTGTGACGACTCCCAAGAGCCTTGGTGTCCCACTGCCACCCAAGGGCCCAGAGGGGAGAAGTTAGAGGCCCTGGGGCTGTCCCTGCAGGGTCTCCACCCCACTCCAGCTGCCAAGTCCAGGGGTGGGGTGGAGGTTGTACAGAAGCCACCTGAGCTCCCACAAGGACGGCCAGATGCCCAGAGGCAGCAAGGCCTTCAGGCAGAGAACTAAACTAATGCACAATTTGATAAGCTTGTAGGTCTGCGGGTCCTGGGACGGACTTGTGATCTGTGATCTTTACATACACGTGGCCCAAGGACGGCTCCCAGGGGACTAGTGGGGACTCAGAGGCCAAGGGACTGGCCTGGCTCCCAGTCTTGGTTACCCCAGAGCCCAGAGGGGCAGGATGCCCTCAGATGGGCCTCGTCCCACTCCTGGCTGGAAAGGACATATCCAGAAGGAGGGTGCAGTCTAGGAGGGCACCCCACTGTGTGCACCACTCCCAGCCCAACATCATCCTCCAGGGCCCCCCGACACACCGCTCTGACAGAGACCCACACAGAGACCCCACACAGAGCCTCCATAGAGAGCCCTCAGCAAGACCCTACACAGAGATCTCTGCCAGAGATTCACACCAGAGACCTACAGAAAGCCTACCACAGACCCACATGGACAGATGTCACATCTGGGGGCCCCACCCCCAGAGACAAACCCTGGGAAATGCCGCACAGAGCCTCCTCCCTGAGAGGTCCCCCCAGAGCCCCTCAGAGCCCCCCATCCCCGGGCACTCTTTAGGAGCCGGGCAGCCACGCAGCCATAAAAGCTTCACAACAGAGCTGAAACCACTTGGTTAACCGCAGCATGGGGGGCACTCGGTGGCTGTGCCCACCTGAGAGCCTGGGACTCTGGGACGTTGTCAGCATCTCCGATGCAGGGCTCCCAGCTCAGAAGTGCTTGGAAAGGCTTATCCCTACGTGGGTTCCCTGCCCCCTGAAGGAAAGAATCCAGCTTCTACCTGCAGACCCACAGACTCTCCTCCCATGGCTTTCACTAGCTGGAGCTGGGACTACAGTTTAGAGAAACAAAAGCACAAGCAAAATGTCACCAACCTCCAATGAGAGAAAACATCTTCTCTGTCCCTTTTTACTAACGTCTAGTCAAAGGATGTCCATGTCCCATTGTTCATTTCACTGGAGAGGAGATCTGAATTCAAGACGGCTGACTGCCTGCCTTGGAAACATGGCGAAGGCTCAGGGCAACTGAGCCGGAAGGATAAAATAAGCAAAAATCTAGACTCTCACCTCCCAGGGGGACTGGGATGTTATTTTGCACAAAAGAGCTTTGTCACGTTTGTGAGTTTTGTCTTTTTTTTTTTTTAAGATTTTATCTATTTATTTGACAAACAGAGATCACAAGTAGGCAGAGAGGCAGGCAGAGAGAGAGGGGGAAGCAGGCTCCCCACTGAGCAGAGAGCCCAATGCAGAGCTCCATCCCAGGACCCTGAGATCATGACCTGAGCTGAACGCAGAGGCTTTAATCCACTGAGCCACCCCCGTGCCCTGTTGTTTTTAAACCAAGCAGGCTCACAGTGATGTGAAGGTTTTTACAAATGAGTCAGGTATCTAGAAATATTTCTATTTTATCCTCTGGTAAAAAATTACCTTTTAAATTTTTTTCCTTAAAATGTGGTAATGCCCTCGAATGGTATTGTACATATTTCCAGATGTGACAAAGTGCTAATGCTCAGACTAGCTTAAACTGATGTAGGACTTGGAAGGATTCACTTTCTAAATAATTCTTTCAAAATGCACACTTTGCAAGACTCAGGCAATCAGGCTCCACTTTGTATTCATTATGGAGCTAGAAAAGGACACATTGTTTCAAATAGAAAACTTACAAAATATATCATTTAGTCTGCAAGACATGCACAAGACCTAATTACTAGAAGGGACATCTTCATATATAAATGAAAGAAAGCATCCATTAATAAAGTACAGTGATAAAGAGTTGATCATCAAAATCCTTCCTTATAGAATTAACACTTTCCAAAGGGAGCATTTTAATGAGAGTATATGCATATTTCTTGTTGCTTGTAAGCAACTCGCTTTTCTTGCCTTGTTAAAATTACTTGTTTAATGACAGCTGCCAAGCATGTGTTCCTGGTTAAGTCTCTCAGGTTATCCATCGGGATGACAGAGTCTGTCTTCACAGGGAGAAGCAGAGCTAACATGAACGCTTTTTGGCCTGTGTATTTCAACAAGAAATACCCATCTATCCTCCATAAGTTACAAATCTGTAACTATTTTTCTGCCTTACTCCCTTACATCACTGAATCACAAAATTATGAAATATGGTCATGGATGTCTTATAATACTTGATAGTATTTATTTTTAAGTGCAACTTATGCAGAACAGGTTACTGATCAAAGCAAAGTGGGACCAGTTAGGAAGATTTTCGTCCAGAAAATGCTTTACAAAGAGCAGTACACCCTTTTCTAGCTGTCTCTTAATCATATTTAATGGAGGGATCATTATTCAGTCTTTGGCCACAAAGTCTGCAAACACAGAAAAACATCCATAATAGTTTAGACCCATGACATGTGAATGTGCTTCCTTCACTAGCAATTCATAGTTGAGTAAACTGTGTAAAATTTCAATTAACTAGTAATGCACATTAAAGCAACATTCCCGTCGGTCATGGCACGCACACCTGTCATAGGAAGCCTCCAGTGATTTGCGGGTACCATTTCTACCACACAATCTTGTACCTTCACCCTAGAAGAAACAGTTAAGGGGGTTCAATCTATTAGAAAAATACTGTGAATACTTCCACACTTTATGGCTCCCTGTATTTTATTTCTAAGAAGATTCACCTCCTGTAAGTCTTATGAATGTTTCACCGTTCGTAGATACCAAACAGAAACAGAAATCAAAAACTAAACATAACAGAGGAAATAATAAACACAGATCCCCATTTTGCTGGAAATGAAGTGAGTTTAATCCAACAGCCTCTCTCCATGATCTCCAGGACACGTTACAAGCTTGTTTGTGAAAATAATTTATATTTAAAACAGGTCTCACACTGACTTCAATAAGTCAGATGTTTGAGGACAAAACATGAAGGGTGGCAATTAGGTGATAACTTTTATTACTCCACAGGGTAAAGATCTTTCCCAAAAAGGCAGGAGAAAAAAATGCACTCAGTCTCCAGTGTTCACCCTTAAGAGCATTTCTCTTGATCAGTCACCATAGTATTCTATTTCATACACTTTTACTTTATCGCCAGAAACTTCTGGAAGCGTCCGCAAATACACAGGATTCCACTTTCTGTGGTGCTCCCACCATGGGGAACCTCCAGATACAGAGGATTTCCCAGCTGCTGCTGCCTCTGTGAGGTGGGTCAGATTCATAATCCTTCCCAGGAGCAGAATCGGTCTTCGGAATCGAGCCCCTGGCCATGTGTGTTGCTGCTTTTCCCACACAGAGGCACTCCTCCACGCCTCAGGTGTGCCAGAAAGCCCTCCCTCAGCCTGGCCCGCTCCCACCCAACGTCCTTCCCTGTGGGAAGCAGGAGAGCCCGAGTCAGGCACTCGTGTTCTCCACAGCCACACTGCCCCGCAGAGTTGCTCCATAGCCTCATCAGCAGTTGGTGTTGTCAGAGATCTGGATTTGGGCCATTCTCCTAGTGTGTAATGGTGTCCCATGGTTGTTTTAATGTACAGTTTTTTACTAACATGTGATTGTGAGGGTGTCCTCATAGCTTACTGGCCACCCGTGAACTTCTTTGCGGCCATGTCCACATCTTCTGCCCATTTTGAATCAGCTTGCTACCTTGGTTCTCTGTGTCTTCTGGGTGACAGTCCAGTGAGATGTGTCCCTTGCAGACCTTGTTGACAGTCTGTGTCTTGTCTTCTCATTCCCTTGACCTTTTTTTTTAAGAGCAAAAGTTCTTAATTTTTATGATTTCTGGCTTACTGATTGTTTCTTTTGTGGGTTGTGCCTCCTGGGTCTTCCCTTAGGGAGTCACATTCTGGCAAGAACCCTGCCAGAAGTTTGGCTGCATCACCCTGGGCCCCTGTTCTCTGAGTAGGTTCCAAATCCTCCACTATCCCCCAGGGATGCCTTCTCTCCCAGGCCTGCCCTCAGCAGGAATCCTGGTAGGAAAGTTTTGCCAGAACCTTTCCTCTTACTGACCCCCCATCTACTCGATCTCCCCCACCCCATCCCTGGCTGTAAATCCTCATTTTCCTTGTTGTGTTTGGACTTGAGCCCAACCCTAAACCCCATCTGCAGGCCGTCGCCTGATAATGTCATGAACAATCTTTTCCTGATGCCACAGGGCCATCACTGGCTTTCTCTCCATGTCCACAAGGCAGCTCAGTCCTAAAGAAGAGTCAGTGGGCATGTGGCTGCTGCCGGCGCCCTGAGGTTCTAGGGAGCTGGGGAGCAGGCCACACAACGAGTGCGGCTGCAGACAGCCCTAAGAGACAGAGCACTCTGGGGTCCTGTTCCCATGGGGCACGGAGACTTAGGGTTTGCTGGGGTTTTTTCTCATTTACTCCACAGAGTTTCTGGTTTCTTGGGTTTTGTTTTGGTTTTGTAAAGATTTTATTTATTTGAGAGAGAGAGAGAGGACTAGCAAGAGAGGGTACAAATGGGAGACAGAGAGAAGAAGGAGGTGATTCAGCAGGGAGCCTGACACAGGGCACGATTCCAGGCCTCTGCAATCAGGAGCCCAGCCGAAGGCAGATGCTTCACCAGCTGAGCCGCCAGGCATTCCTCTTCAGGGTTTTTGATGCATTACTGCAACTGTGTCAGTCAACAGAACCTTTCTTTATCCTTCTCACTGATGCCACTCCACACCATACTTCAGTTCCCGACTCCTTTTCACAGAAGCTCAGTGGCTTCAAAGATTCCCCCGTAAGGACTCTTGTTAACCCTTTTAGAGAAATGGGGCCTGTGACAAGCACTGCTTTTTCCATTATGTCCTCAGTGTCCTCCAGACTCTGTCCTCGGTTCCTGGGTCACCGTCAGTAACATCTGTCCCTGTGTGTCTTCCATGGATGGCCACTGGCCTGACGGTCCCGCTGGACCAGACTCGGTGCCTCCCATGTGTCTGGGATTGGGCCCTGCGGTGGGCTCTGTGCTCCACAAGGACTCAGAGAGGACAGAGCCTTCAGGTCCAGGAGCAGATCACAGAATTTCACCTCGATTGAGTAGTAGAGGCCTCAAACAGATCTGTACAACACACTACAGTTAAATCTACAATCTGTGTTCCATGAAACATGTTTCCTAGATCCTTCCCCAGAAGAGGTATTCTCTGAGAAGTGAATTTCAAAATCATAGCACAACATATGCCGACCTTCAGAGCAAAGAGACCATGTACAATGAGGCAGTGGGCAGTGAGGGTAGCTGTGAAGGAGATGGACTAGACAGAGACCTTAAAAATCAGGCCAGGGGCACCTGGGTGGCTCCATGGGTTAAGGGCCTGACTCTTGATTTCTGCCCAGGTCATGATCTTGGGGTCATGAGATTGAGAGCCCTGCATTGGGCTCTGTTCCCAGCATGGTGTCTGCCAAAGTTTCTATCCCCCTCTCCCCCTGCATGCACTTGCTCATGCTTCCTCCCTCTCTAAAATAAACAAGTTAAATAGACAGATAGATAGCTATAAATAAAAAAATTAATTAAAAATACCGGTGGAATTTTGATCAGAATGGCATTAAAAGTATAGATTGCTCTAGGCAGTATAGACATTTTAACAATGCTTATTCTTCCGATCCAAGAGCATGGAATGGTCTTCCATCTTTTTGTGTCTTCTTCAATTTATTTCATGACTGTTCTGTAGTTCCTCGAGTACAGATCCTTTACCTCTTTGGTTAGATTTATTCCCAGGTATCTTATGGTTCTTCATGCTATAGTAAACGGAATCAATTCTCTAATTTCCCTTTCTGTATTTTCATTGTTAGTGTATAAGAAAGCCACTGATTTCTGTAAATTGACTTTGTATCCTGCCACATAACTGAATTGCTGTATGAGTTCTAGTAGTTTCGGGGTGGAGTCTTTTCAAAGAGCTGGAACAAATAATCCTAAAATTTGTATGGAATCAGAAGAGACCCTGAATTGCTAAGGAAATGTTGAAAAACAAAAATAAAACTGGCAGCATCACGTTACCTGATTTCAAGCTTTATTACAAAGCTGCAATCGCCAAGACAGCATGGTACTGGCATCAAAACAGACACATAGACCAGTGGAACAGAGTAGAGAGCCCAGATATGGACCCTCAACTCTATGGGCAAATAATCTTCGACAAAGCAGGAAAAAATATACAGTGGAAAAAAGACAGTCTCTTCAATAAATGGTGCTGGGACAATTGGACAGCTATATGTAGAAAAATGAAACTCGACCATTCTCTTACATTGTACACAAAGATAAACTCAAAATGGATAAGAGACCTCAATGTGAGACAGGAATCTATCAGAATCCTAGAGGAGAACATAGACAGTAACCTCTTCGATAATCAGCCACAGAAACTTCTTTCAAGATATGTCTCCAAAGGCAAAGGAAAGAAAAGCAAAAATGAACTTTTGGGACTTCTTCAAGATCAAAAGCTTCTGCTCGGCAAAGGAAACAGTCAAGAAAACAAAGAGGCAACCCAGGAAATGGGAGAAGATATTTGCAAATGACAGTACAGACAAAAGGTTGATATCCAGGATCTATAAAGAACTCCTCAGACTCAACACACACAAAACAGATAATCATATCAAAAAATGGGCAGAAGATATGAACAGACACTTCTCCAATAAAGACATACAAATGGCTATCAGACACATGAAAAAATGTTCATCATCACTAGCCATCAGGGAGATTCAAATTAAAACCACATTGGGATACCACCTTATGCCTGTTAGAATGAGCAAAATTAGCAAGACAGGAAACAACATATGTTGGAGAGGATGTGGAGAAAGCAGAATCCTCTTACACTGGTGGTGGGAATGCAAGTTAGTGCAGCCACTTTGGAAAACAGTGTGGAGATTCCTCAAGAAATTAAAAATAGAGCTTCCCTCTGACCCTGCCATTGCACTACTGAGTATTTACCCCAAAGATACAGATGTAGTGAAAAGAAGGGCCATCTGTACCCCAATGTTTATAGCAGCAATGGCAATGGTTGCCAAACTGTCTAAAGAACCAAGATTCCCTTCAATGGAAGAATGGATAGGGAAGATGTGGTCTGTATACACTATGGAGTATTATGCCTCCATCAGAAAGGATGAATACCCAACTTTTGTAGCAACATGGACGGTACTGGAGGAGATTATGCTGAGTGAAATAAGTCAAGCAGAGAGAGTCCATTGTCATATGGTTTCACTTATTTGTGAAGCATAACAAATAACATGGAGGACATGGGGAGTTAGAGAGGAGAAGGGAGTTGAAGGAAATTGGAAGGGGAGGTGAACCTAGAGAGACTATGGACTCTGAAAAACCACCTGAGGGTCTTGAAGGAGTGGGAGGTGAGAGGTTGGGGGAACAAGGTGGTGGGTATTAAGGAGGGCACATATTGCATGGAGTACTGGGTGTGGTGCAAAAACAATGAATACTGTTATGCTGAAAAGAAATTTTAAAAATTAAAATTAAATAAATAAATTTTAAAAAATTAAAAATAAAAAAATAAAAATAATTAATTAAAAAATCAGGCCAACTGCTTCACCATATTCAGTACATGCCTTCCATGTGAATGGAATTCTATTCTGCAGGTTGTTCCTGTGTTTTTAACAAACAAGCTGTATGTACTGTTAAGGCCGATTTAATGTTAAAACCTGTTTAACTATTAGGGCCTGTTTAGCCAGACCAACTCCATATTGCCTAAGTAGCCATATTGTTGTTTACATCCATGGACTTCATTCCAGGAATAAACGCCCCCATAGTTCCTGGTACGGTTCTGGGTATCTATTCCAGGAGTAAACGCCTTAACAATAGAAGCCACGTACCTTGGGTCTGCAGTTATGCCCTATAAAACCAGCCTGTGAGATCGGGAGGGGGTCGCTGTCTTCAGAGGTGGCCCTGGCCAGTCTGACTTCTAATGCTTGGCATAGAATAAGGCTTTGCATAACTTTCACTTTGTCTCAGTCTCATTCCTTTGATAGCAGACCCCAACATGTGCAGCTTAACCTCTATGATTAGTCATTATAAGCACCCTGTTAAATAGCAAAATTCAACCGAAAAAAGTTGAAGGTCTAATGGGCTGTGTAGTAAATGATTCATGAACCCCACCCACAAGTTGAGAAGGCCCTCCAAGGAACTGTAGCCACAGAAGGGTTTTTATAGATGGAGGGCAGGGGCAAGAAAGTTAATAGCAAAACTAAAAAAATGTTCTGGGTAAGGCTGCTTCCTAGAGAAAAGGCAGTGGGTCTTATCATGAGATGACATCATGTTTCTTTGGGGCATGGAGAGGGGCAACATGGCAGGCTCACTGGAAAGTTCCTGACCGATCTGCTAAGACAAAGTTTCTGGGGGAGGTTGAAATTGGAGTTGGATTATGTATTAAGCACGAGTTTACAAACTTGGTTTAAGTGACCCCAATTGGGACTTACGTTGTTTTTTTTAATCTGAAGACCTGCACACTGTCTCTATATCTAATGTCTGGGATAAACACCATACCTACTCTGATTTCTTCCTGGGTCACTTCTACTATGAAGAAAGGTGAAGACAATTTTTGTGGAATTACTAACAATTACAATGAAGTTTAGGCCATCATTCAGGAACTGACTTGAGTGGGAAAAAAAAACAAAACTCAATTAATTAAAGACATCTTCAACAATGGTAGAAAACACCTATGAAGAGCAGTATCTTTAAAATCACAATTACAGTTATTAAACCTCTGTGTATTTAATAGAATAAAATTAGTGCTATTTACTAAGTCACTGAGCTGTGGTAGTAGCCATGAGTATGAACAAAGTATAAATTCTGGTATCTTTCTCTTGTCGAAATTACCAAAAAAATCATGAATGAAATGAAAATGAAAGATGCAGATATGAAGAATGCAAACATTTTGATCCCTTTTTATAATTTCCCTGTAGATATCAAAGAATTTCAACCCTCGGCTCCAACTGACTATGTGCTTTTGCAAAATATTCTTCACAAAATTACGAATGTCAAAAATCCAGAAACAGTAAAAATTAAAGGCAGATCAACTAGCGTTTAGTAAGAGTTCATTGTGCTTACAAGAACCATTCACCTGCCCGCTGGGAGTTTTCGGATTCGGAACATTTATGAAGCTCAGGAACTTGGTGGTTTGGGATGGCTTACAAAGTAAAAATGAGGGAGCTGCTTACCCTTTTATTTATAAAGATTTTATGTTTATCTATTTGAGAGAGAGCAAGCGAGTGCACCCACAGTGGGGAGCAGAGGGAGAGGGACAGAGAGACTCCTCGCTAAGCACAGAGTTTGACCATGCAACGTGGGGCCCAATCGCAGAGACACGGGAGTCCCTCTCTGCAAACTCCCTGCTGTGCAAGCCCCCGGAGCACATGCACAGAGTGGGCGCCAGTGGGTGCTATGTTCATGGCTCTCCCCAGGACCCCTGGAAGTCATCCCCTGCTTCAATGTGCACATGGGGACCTCTCACTGATGGCATTAATGATTAGGTAGTCTCGGTATCCTGGTCCTTGAAATGCAATCTCCTGTTTCTCCATGCTCATCAGTACCTTTGACAATGACAATGGAGATTGTTTGTTTTGCAGAAAGAAAATCACACCTCTTCCAGCTTCAAAGTTTCAGCACTCTCCCCTAGAAATGGGGTCTGGGCACTCCACAGAGAAGTGAGCATTGTCTGAGAGGACAAGAGAATGGCAACAAATCTGACCTCCCAAGTGGGCATCTGGGCAGCTCCCGCAGAAAGGCCGAGACGCCACCTGTCAGTGGGTGACAGCCCAGGTCAATGGGGGCCCCAAGGACACGTGGGCTCGGCTGTGTAGGACGGAGAGGGCTGGACTGCATTGGGCACTTGAAGAGTCAGCTGGGGGGCTGTTTATGTGCACCAGTGGGGAGCTGGGCCCGTGACAGCAGTGTCTGCAAATCAAGAGAGCTTAGGGCCATACAGGTTTGAGTTCTGGGGCTCTGTAGCTAAGTGACTCAGGACAGGTCACCCACCCAACTCCTCTGACAGGTTCCACACCTGTGGCCTGTGAACATGGTAATTCTTCTTTGTTGTTGTTTTTCTTATGTTATGTCACCATATAGTGTGACATTAGTTTTTGATGTAGAGTTCCATGACTCATTTGCTTCCATATAACACCCAGTGCCATGCAATCTGTGCCCTCCTCAATACCCACCACCAGGCTCTCCCACCCCCCCCCACACCCCTTCCCCTCCAAACCCCTAAGTTTGTTTCTCAGAGTCCACAGTCTCATGGTTCATCTCCCCCTTCGATTTCCCCCAACTCACTTCTCCTTTTGTTCTCCTAAAGTCCTCCCATGTTATTTGTTATGCTCCACAAGTAAGTGGAACCATATGATAATTGACTCTCTTTGCTTGACTTATTTCACTCAGCATAATCTCCTCCAGTACCGTCCATTTTGCTACAAAAGTTGGTTATTCATCCTTTCTGATGGAGGCATAATACTCCATAGTGTATATGGACCACATCTTCCCTATCCATTCTTCCATTGAAGGGCATCTTGGTTCTTTCCACAGTTTGGCAACTGTAGCCATTGCTGCTATGAACATTGGGGTACAGATGGCCCTTCTTTTCATTACATCTGTATCTTTGGGGTAAATACTCAGTAGTGCAATGGCAGGGTCAGAGGGAAGCTCTATTTTTAATTTCTTGAGGAATCTCCACACTGTTTTCCAAAGTGGCTGCACCAACTTGCATTCCCACCACCAGTGTAAGAGGGTTCTGCTTTCTCCACATCCCCTCCAACACATGTCGTTTACTATATTGTTGATTTTAGCCATTCTAACTAGTGTAAGGTGATATCTCAATGTGGTTTTGATTTGAATCTCCCTGATGGCCAGTGATGATAAACATTTTTTCACATGTCTGATAGCCACGGACATGGTAATTCAGTTGATCTGGCTACCATGGACAGGACAGCATCTGGCGATGTAATAAAGTTGTTCCCTTAACCATTACCTCTGCCCAGGGCTTGCACTCAGTGAATTACTGTCACCAGTGGTGACAGCGAGATCCCCAGGGTGAGTGCCAGTGAAAAAGCATTGAGCACCCCTGCCTGAGGTCGACACTGCCCCAGTGGACTTCAGAATGTGTTCCCCGTCTGCGATGGGCTCGGGAGTGCCTCCAGCCTCGATGTGTGGAGAAGGCTTTGTGCCACAGTAAAGGCCCGTGGAAAAGGCCCTGCCTTTGGGGTGCTTGAGGGCTGGCAGGGTGCTGCGCAGGCAGGGATGGGCTCTCCCAGAACCACAGGAGTCAGCACGTCTGCAGGCCTTGCTCTGCAGAATGGAGCTCCAGAACTGGGATGGATTGCTCCCCTTATCAGGAATGAAAGGCCCTTCCCACGTGTGTACTGCTTCCACATACTTACATACACTGTGCCATGATGAGCAGAAGGAAATGCTGAGTACCGAGTATGCTTCACAACCTGTGACCCATGGCCCCTGGCAGTTTCCTCAGCGCATTGTGGGTGCCAGGACCACAGCTCACGGCCCCCAGAACGTTCATTGATTCGTGTTTCCGAGTCTTCCAGCAATGTCAGACTTTCCTGGTCTTCTCTGGTCACTGATGTCACCAGCAGCTCCATAGAGGAAGCACTCCTGCAGGAACCCTAGAGGCCTGGCCATCACAGACACAGCCATCCCTCCTTGTCCCCCTCCCCTTGTTTGTGATAGTGGCCTCTTCAGCTGGCCGGTCAGCGGCAGGAACTGCAGGCCCCTTGTGCATTCCTGGTGAGGAATATAAACTTCGGTTATAACCACACAATGCCAGCTCTAAGTCCACGAGAGGGGCCCAGGCCAGTCAGCGCATGCTGGCGGCCGCTGAAGCAGACCCTGCTCTCCACCCCTCTGTCCCTGGGAACCACAAGGACCCAGTCCACCAACACCTCCCAAAGTAAGATGTGATTTTTTTTTCTTTTCTTTTTTTTTTTATCTTTTTTGTTTGTTTGTTTGGTTTGTTTGCTTTGGCCAAAGAAAGACATAAACATATTTAAAACAACACACAGTATAAAATATGAAGCTGTCTTTACGACTTTGACGTCTTGAAAGAAGGTGAATTTTAATGCGAAGTCTAAGAAGGACATAATCTCAGGATGAAGGACAGTCCTTTCTAATTGAACAGGCTTCATTTTGTGAGAAACCTCTCACGTCTTCCTTCTTGTTCTTGTTTCCCTGAGGACCAGGTCAGGGGGCTGCCCTGGGGCAGCCTTCAGAAGCCGCTGGGTCAACAGGGCACAGCTGGCGTGCCCAGGAGCTGGCTGGGATTTACCGTGGACTGAGCTCCATTGTGCACCTCCTCTGTCCTCTTTATTTCTTACTAGAGCATTCTCTTCTGAGCATCCAAACATAAACTCTTTTAATTTTCTTGAAGTGAACCAGATGCACAATAGGCCATGGGGTCCATAGTAACATGTCAGAGTCACCAAAGTGACCAATCTTGTGTTCACTGTTTGGAGACTCCTTTAAATAAGTAGAGGGGAACTGGGGTTTTTTGAGATTTCTTTTGGGCTGCCCCAAGCAGAGAGCTGAACAATTCAGAGTCATCCAAACCCACCAGTCATAAATAACAGCAGAGGAATGACATATGCCACAGTCCAGCTTACTTTATGTCTTTGCACATAGGGTACACTTCTGCCAAATGGACGTCTTTGTGGAAAGACCCTCCCCCTGGGGACGGGATTCAAAGCATAGTGATTTCATTTTCTTACAGAGTTGGGGGAAATTACATTAATACATCAAGTGAGTGAATCCTAGAGGCATTTTTATAATTGATAAAGATAAAATTGTTCTAAAATGGAAATATTATCATGAATGTAATTGAATTGGGGAATATAATAAAAACATTCATCCCAAGCCTCCCTCACTCCACTGGTATCGATTAAAGTTCGAGATTAAACTCAAAAGTTCTAGAAAAGCTTATAGCAGCCCGTGTCTGAAAGCCCAGCATGTTCTAGGAGACTGGCACCTGCGGCCTTTCCAAGGTTCACAGAGAAAGGAGGCCTGGATTCAAACTGTAACAGATGGCATGCACAATGTGCTCGCTGAAGAGGGGAGGCCTCACAAGGGTGAAGAGGACCCTGAGGGGTGTGGGCACACAGGGACTTGCACCGGCAAGAAGATGGCTCACCTCCAGGTCTGAAGGGGCTGGAGACGGGATGTGTTCTGGGAGCTGGACCAGAACCTGCAGTGCAAGGGTCTCTGCCCCTCCAGCCACAGCCAGCTGCATACAAGAAAGGACTAGAGGGCAGGGAGTGAGTATCCTGCTTCCTGCTCCTGCCCTCCTGATCCCCAGCACCTCCCACTGGCTGACTGAGGTCCCAGAGGCTGGGTGAACCCCCATGGAGGCTAGCTCCCAATGGTGGGATTGGGCTGGGCATGGAAGTGGGGTGGCCCTGGGCAATGCACAGAGAATCCACCAATCCAAACTTCCCTGGAGAAATAGCACAGACTGCAGAATGTCACATGTGTGCATACACGAATCTTCTCGTGACTTTAAAATGGTTTCCGCTAAACCATCGAAACTGCCATGTGGATCCAGAAGGAAAGCACTCCACGGCTCTAATGGGTCCCATTCTTTAATGCAAAGTCTTGCCATTTTGAAGCATGTCTAGTGTACTTCTGTGTTTGGAGCATCACTATGCTCAGATAATGGTCGCAACCTAGTGTGATGAGACAAGATAAAACAAAATAAAGCAGCGAGGATGAGAGGCAGGGTCTGATGGGAGATATCCAGAGTTTATGAAAATGAAATGTCATTAAAAGAAGCAAGAAAATTATGCATCATAAGAGCAGATTGTCTGGCCGATTTAGAAGATAAAGATGGAGAATTGCTTTTAGCAAAGTCATTAATGAGAATTAACAAAACCACAAAAAAAGAAGGGAAAAGACAAAAGAAAACAGATTTTTTTCAAGATTTTCTTTATTTATTTAAGAGAGAGAGAGAGTGCATGCACAAGCTAGGGGAGGAGCAGAGGCAGAGAGAGAAGCAGGCTCTGCAACAGGGGGCTTGATTCCAGGACCCTGAGATCCTGACCTGTGCCAGAGGCAGATGCTTCACTGACTAAAGCCCCCAGACACCCCAGAAAACAGATTCAGATTAACATAGGCAATGGATATAGTAACTGGGACAATTAGCAAGGAAGAACTTTATAATACTGGAGGAAAACCCTGGGACTGTGGATCTCCCCCACAAGGATGTTAAAGCCTGAACTTAGTGCCCATGAATGTGACCTCATTTGGATCTTTGCAGATGATCAAGTCAAGGGAGGTCATTAAGGCGACCCCTAATCCCATATGACTGCCCTTGTAAAAAGAGGATGTTTGGACTGGAGACATGCCTGGGCGACCACCACGTGAAACTGAAAGTAAAGATCAGAGTGAAGTATCTGGAAGGCAAGGATGCTGAAGCAAACCCCTAGGAAGTGGGGGACAGAAGCTGGCGCAGATTCTCAAGGAGCCAACTCCGTGGTCAGACACCCTGACCTCAGACTTCCAGGCTCCAAAACTGGGAGACACTGAATTTCTAGGCTACTCTGTTGCAGCAGCCCTTTGCAAACGAATACACATCCTTTAGGGAAAACCAGTCAGAGCTAGCAGGCAAAATAGCTCTCATGAGCCTCTGAAGTATCGGAAAACCTGAAATCAGGAGACAGGTGTTCGATCGTGGGTCTAGTTATTGGTGAAGCAGGATCCTCAGCTGTCAGCACATGTCATAATGCAAGGCAGTGTGTGAACAACGTCCCAAGATGGAAACTGCTACCAGAAACTTGAACAAAGTGTCTCCCGATAGTTTTACAAGAAGATTCTGTTTTCTAGAGTGTGCCACTGGTTACAGGAATTCCCGTGTTCCTATTATTTTTGTTAGTGTAACACCTCCTTTTTCCTTTAGGAGCATATGAATAATTTAGCACTGGCAAAATACTTGCTGATTGAAACTTTGTATTCAAATTCTGGGCAGACATTGAAGTGTTTTCACAGTGGAGTATACTGAATCAGATAACACATGGTTTGTTGGCATTAGTGTAACATAAAAATGCACAATTTCCATGAAAAAGCATGAAAGGAAAAAAGTAAGATCATCATCCTATAAAGTCATCCTGTTGATAGTGTATAAAACGAAAGAAGCTGACACAGGTTTTAATAGAGCTACTCAAGGAGATGAGCTCTGTTACAGTAAATCCTTATGTGTAGAAATACTTGGCTACAAACAGTGCCTTGGAAATCATCAGTCATGTAACTTCAGGCATGATCATTAAAACCACACTTAGTTTTATTTTCTTTATCGCTAAACTGGGAGCAATATCCAGAATATATGTAAAACTGTAAGTGATCATGGTGAGGGGGTGGGGAAGCAAACAGCAACAGGTAAAATAGAAAATTATCTTAATGCCTATATGACAAATATATTCTATATTACCAACAATCAGGAAAATCCAAACTAAAACCACGTATTATCATGTTTCATTCAGAAAGTGAGCATGATTTTTAAAGTCTGATAATATCAGGTTTGTTTGGATCATAAAGAAATGGAAACTGTCATATACTGACCCCTTTGGAGTCAAATGACCGATGCCTACTGATACGGAAAATGAGCATATAGTACTCCACAACAATCCCATTTCTAAGTACCTACTCCAGAGAAATTACTTTTCTCAACTAACAATGTGCTTGTATATCTTTCTCAAAAAATTAACTTCTTTTTATTGCAACAAACAGAATGGTAAACACCTGGAAGGTATTGCAAGACCTTTCCATCCAAAGAATCCTGTTGCCTTGTTGATGAATGTCGCTGCCCAAGAATGTTGCCATCCATCTGACAGCCAAGATGGAAGGCAACGAATTCAGGAAAGGAGCATGAAGGAGCAGAAAACACAATTTAGTCTTTGTGGTGCTGAGATCTAAGCCTCTGGACAAGTACATTGAGTAGTATATCCGCCATCAAGATTATCATGGACAACAGTTTCATCAAAAACTTGACCCCAAAATTGCCACCAGTCGCCCTTTACAGTAATCTCCTCTCCCCACCCCCACCCTCATCAACCACTAAGTTCCCAGCTGTCCACTTTTCCAAAATGTCTATGACTGAATTTCTATAATACATAGTCTTCTCAAGACTCTTCTTTCAAGACTCAATGTGAATTTAGTCTGTTCCTTTTCATGGCTATGTAGTATTCCTTTAGATGGGCATACGAGCGTTTGTCCACTTATGCATTGAAAGACATTTCTTTTTCCCCCAGTTTTTCACAATTATGAATAAAGCTATCATATATATTTATGTAAAAAATGACAGAAATATATCCAAACATATTTGGTATGGCATTCTATATTTTGTGGCAGACTAGTAAAATGTAAAGGATCTGAAGCTGGTTTGCAGCATTTAAAGGAACTGGAGAAAAATACATCAAGAAATGAAAGGACACCTGGGTGGCTCAGTCATTAGGCATCTCCCCTTGGCTCAGGTTATGATCCCAGGGTCCTGGGATCGAGTCTCACACTGGGCTCCCTGCCTGCTGAGCCTGCCTCTGCCTCTGCCTGCTGCCTGCTGCTCTCCCTGTTTGTGCTCTCTTTCTCCCTCTGTCAAATAAATAAATAAAGTCTTTTAAAAAAATCAAGAAATGAAAAGTCCTGTGGAGTAGACTGACAGGAAATCAGCCGTCATGCAAACTCTCCAGCTACTGCTGACTTCTACTTTAAAATGAGTTTTGTTTACCACTTCTTATGTAGGCATATGCTTTCTATAGTACAATCTGCACAGGCAAGATTATTTTTTAAATGCTCAAATATGTTCCTTGCAGCCTGGAGAGAATTAAGACACTAATTAGTAAGAAAAATGGATCTTTGTTACCAAGAAAAGGAATTGTTATTTCATATGATGAATTTTTATTTGATTTTTCAAGAAATGTAATAAATTGGAGTTATGGAAATAATCAGTGTTAATAGACTCTCTTTTTAATTATTGGAAGAAGAATAACTTCTCTCAGTGTGTTAATTAAGTGTACTTCAGCACGACTATTATCAAGGAAGGTCTCACTTCTGCAGGCGGTGACAGTCGCTGTACCAGGATGCAAGTTACTCCAGTATGAAAGGACAAATGAAGAAGAAAGACCAGGTGATTCTGACAGGGGTGCCAACAACTGGGGCGGTCCTCTTAGTGACAGGGCTGACAGATGACATGAGGACAGGGGACAAATGTGGGAGAGTGACCAAGACAAAACTGTGGAAAGAAAACAGGAACAAACTGCCACCGACCACTAGGGTTAGAGTCTGGTTCGGTGACACACCACCCAGTGGTCTCATTTATGTTGTGGTGGGCTGCTGGACTTTCACATTACTCTCTACACTGCAAACTTCTGCTTTTCCAGCTCTACCCAGCCTCTCAGTTCAAATATCCCCATTCCAGTCTCCTCTGTGTAAACACTGGCCATCTGCGTCTCTCTCCCCCACTGATGGGGCTGGAACTTGGAAGGGAGAGAAAGGGAGAAGGAAGGAGAGAGATTTACTTCTGCAGGCTCTCATTTGGAGAAAGTGAGCCCTGACACGACCTGATCTCACTTTCCACTTTCTTCATGTCTGCTCATCTCTCTCTTCCCACTCCCACTTACTGTACCTTCAGATGCAATGACTTCATCTTTGTTCCTCTGAGATGGTAGGGACCTGAAAGCGGGTCCTGCTCTCTAATGATTGCCACAGAGCCCCTGGGGAGGATGTCAGTGGTTTGTCTAGGGTGGGTTTGTGTTTGTGGAGTTTGCCAAAAGCAGCCTCCTGAGCACTGCTTCTGTAACAAAAGCATCACCACAATATTTTGTGATGATGTGTGGTTTGCCCACCATTGCCCTTTAAGGGACACCGAAGAAAAACCCAGGCATTGAGAAGGTCAGCGGCCTTGGGGAAGCATGGCACCTTGACATCTTAATAACACCTCAGAAGGGCTTCATGGGCTTCACATCCCCAGCCAAGGGGCTCACGGAAGCTTTGTCAGGACCATGTACTCTCGGAGTTGTAGGCTTGGTGGAAATAGTGAGGTGAAGATTTTGGAGCAAGTCTTCCTAAAGAAACCCTTTTCTTTTTTTTTTAAGATTTTATTTATTTATTTGACAGACAGAGATCACAAGTAGGCAGAGAGAGAGGAGGAGCCCCGATGCAGGGCAGAGGCTTTAACCCACTGAGCCACCCAGGTGGCCCAAGAAACCCTTTTCTGATAAGCAAACAGTTTGGGGAACAAGCAAGCTGTTGCCCTAAAACAAGATTCATTTGTCCACCTAAGTTGCCCTGAAAGATTTTTCTGCTGGAAACAAGGAATTGGTTTGGAATCTCATATTCCTGGGCACAAGCTTCCCCAAGCAAATGTAAAGACCCGGGAACAGATGAACCACACAACCGATGCGAGCCTGGGCTTCTCTGAAAGCCCCCAAACCCATGACAGGGCTCTGTGTCTATGAGAGCCAGTGTGCCCAAGCGTCACCAACCTCATCCCAAGAGCCTTGATATCCAGACACATCTTTGTTTTCTGTCAAATGTGACTTTTAGGAAGCTTTTTTGTTGCTGTTCCATAAGCGTCTCTGCTGACACACAATGTCATTCCTCGTTCTGTGTGAGGGCCCAGTGCTTTTAAGTTTGCAAGCTCCGGCAAATCCCGTAACCCCAGAAGTTTTGTCTGTTCACACTGAAATGGGAAGACCCATTTTCTGGGGATTTTCCACAAAATACCCTGTTCCCTGGGGTTGAGGCACTTGCCTCCATTCTGAACTTCTCTTCGTTTACACTGAAAAGCAGATTTCCCTACTTGTTTTCAGCTGTGGAGGCCACCTCCAAAAGAACTCTTTTTCCAAACTGATTCTTTCCAGAAGACAGTCATCCCTCTGACAACTCATGTGAGCGGCCAGAACAGGACATGAACACAGTGAGTCTAGTGAGGCCGAGAGCCGGGTCTTCTCATACAAGGAAGAAAATGTGCCTAAAAGCAGAACTAACTACACTCTATCATAAAATCCTGCATCCTTCATCCTCCTTAACAACGTGAAGTATACATAGAAAAAAATGTTAGAAGTAATTATCTTCGAGATGAAAACCACAAAGAAATGCATTAACTGAGATAAGGGCTCTTTTTGTCTTAAATTTGAAGGGAAGGATCTGTATAGAACGCCACAGTAGAAAATGAGAGCGTCCATTGGGGAGGGTATGTGATTTGGTGAGTGCTGTGAAGTGTGTAAACCTGGTGTTTCACAGACCTGTACCCCTGGGGATAAAAATATATGTAAAAATATATGTTTATAAAAAAAAAAATCACTTAGAACCACTGAAAAAAAAAAAAAAAAAAAGAAAATGAGAGCGTAACTTGAAGAGCGAATTCCTGAAAATCACGGAAACATTCTTACAGGATGTTCTTCTTATTGTCTCCTTGACATTTATGCATTTTTGTTTACCCGAGAGCGATTAGTCAATTGCACCTACCTGTCTGCCCAGGAAGAGGGAACTCAAGGTATGGGCTTTAAAGTAAACATTTTAATAAGAACAAATCCAAATTTTCAGGATGGCATCATTTGGGCCTTGATCTATAGTTTTTTTTTTTTTTTTTTCAATCACTCGCCAATGGTTTAAGATCTCAGGTAGGGTGAGCTCACCTTGTCACCATTATAATGTGCAGTACAAGACACCCTCCCCCCCTTTCTGGCATCTTTTATTATGGTGCCTTTACCTGGATGTGTGGGGATATTTAGCTGGTATGTATCCTTCTCCCCATGCTGTAATGTGTCAGCTTCTGATAGGTGCCCAGATCTGAATCTAGACAAGGGTCATCATAAGTGAAAAGGGGAGGAGGGATGGCCAGGTATCAGAGTCAGAGAGATGCTATAGGAAAACACTTAAGACAGATATCTCTGTAATAAGTAAATGAACAATTGCACATTATCAGGCCTCCAGTTTTTCATCCACCCCACTTTTCAGTGTCCATGGCCACGTCTCTTCCTCCTTTTTTTTTTAAAGATTTTATTTATTTATTTATTTGACAGACAAGTGATCACAAGTGGGCAGAGAGGCAAGCAGAGAGAGAGAGAGAAGAGAAAGCAGACTCCCTGCTGAGCAGAAAGCCTGACACAGGGCTCGATCCCAGGACCCTGGGATCATGACCTGAGCCAAAGGCAGGGGCTTTAATCCCCTGAGCCACCCAGGCACCCCTCTTCCTCCTGTTTAATGCTATCCTCCCTTCCCCTCTCCAACTAGACACTGTTGGGGTCCATTATCAAAGGAACGAGACTGAGAAAAAGTGAAAGTTATGTAGAGCTTTATTCTATGCCAAGCATTAGAAGTCAGACTGACCAGCCAGGGCCGCCTCTGAAGAGAGCGACCCCTTCCCGATCTCACAGGCTAGTTTTATAGGGCATAACTGCCGACCAAGGTATGGGGCTTCTATTGTTAAGGCATTTATCCCGGAATAGATAGCCAGAACCATACCAGGAACTACTGGGGTGTTTTTTCCTGGAATGAAGTCCGTGGATGTAAACAACAATATGGCTACCTAGGCAATATGGAGTTGGTCTGGCTAAGCAGGCCCTAATAGTTAAACAGGTTTTAACATTAAATTGGCCCTAACAGACACTACTGCAGATGAGTTTCCCAGAATACACTAGGTCACTCTTGAGCTTGGACTCTTCCAAGATAACTCCACTTTGAGCCCAGCTTCCCAATTCCATGTCCTGCTATCCCTGCCCAGTCCTTCCACCAAGCTCCTCTTCCCACATCCCCAGATTGGCCAATGCAACCATTCACAAGAACCTCAACACATGCCTCACAGTCACTGCTCTTCCCATTGATTCATGGCACTACTTCGCTTGAAGGTCACAATCCCATCCAAGGTCAACAAATGCTTCTTCCTTAAGTAAAATCTCCTCTATTGCTCTGGCTGAAAATGTGATCCCCTCTTTGCATTTCCTTTGTGTGTGTGTTTCCTATCTGCTGCCTTAACAAGTCATCACAGACAGTGGATTAAAACAATTCATAGTGGTTCATTCTCTTTAGTCACTTTAGAACTGTGGTCCACACAGTTCTTCCTAGACTACAGTTAAGATGTTAGTAGGGTCATGTTCCTTCTGGAGGTTCTAGAGGGAGCTCTGTTTCTATGCCTTTTACAACTTGTAGATGTATTGGAATTTCTTGTCTTCTGGCCCCTTCTTCCACCTCCAAAGACACAGCATAGTATCTCTCTGACTCTGACCCTGGCCATTCCTCTCCTTTTCACTTGTAATGACCCTTGTGATTACATTGGACCCACCCAAACAATCCTGTATAATCAGCTCCTCTAAAAATTCTTAATCGAAGCTGCAATCCCATTGCCACGTATGGTAACAGATGCTCAGGGTTCCAAGGATCAGAATGTGAATATCTTTGGGGGGGCTGCCATTTGCCATCACAGTAATAGCACTCTTGGGGCCCATAGGAAATCCCTCCTACTATTACAACTATTTTTGTGCACATTTTATCTATCCTACAAATTTCTGTAGAATAAGGACAGAAATTAGCCTGTACTTGTATTTGTGCTCATGGCAAAGCATGCAGAATGAAAATCGTGCCCAGAAGACAGAGAAGCTTGTGGCCAAGGGAACAGCAGTCTGGGGCAAGCTAGAGAATCATGAGTAAATGCAAGATCTGTTTGATGGGTCCACTGACCCAAAGGCCCATGTTAGCAATGCTTCCTCATTAGCTGCAACTTTTAACCTACGCCATCAAAACCCAAAGCACTTGGAGTGTAGTGGTCTTCCCAAGAGTTAAATTGCAGCACAAAAGCAGATCATCATTTTGTAAATTCGTCATCTCAGTTGAATTATGAGGAATATCAAACACATTTTTTCTGTTTATAGAAAACCACGCACTATCTATGCAGCAGTTGCTCTGTGCCCTACAAAATGTGATTTACATAGCAGAAAATAAGAAAAAGGACTACTTCCTCACAAAATTTGGAAATTATACTCTTTCAAAATTGAGGAAGTTTCCCTCTTTCTATTTGATTGGAGCACAATTTCTTGGGCTCACTCAATTGTTCTATATATCTAAATATTTTTTCCTTTTTGATCAGTTTTTCTTTCATAATAAAGATCTTCTTCTGAAAGTGTGTGTTTGGCTGAATCTAAGTTATAATAGAGTGTCAGATACTAAAACTTACACTCACATACATGGTTGTGTATGAATTTTTAACTATTTTATATTTCTATAACAATTCATGGACAGTAGGTAAGCAGCAGGTAAGAGAGGATGTGATGGGAGAGAAGGGTAGAGGGAGAATGAGAGAGGGAATCACAGGCAGATTCCATGCCAAGTGTGGAGCCCAACGTGGGGCTCAATCTCACAACCTTGAGATCATGACCTGAGCTGGAATCAAGTGTTGGACGTTCAACCAACTGAGCCACCTAGGCGCCCTGAGAAGATGTCCCTTCAATGCCCTCCTTGCCTTGTCTCTGGAGCTGCTTGTGATGCTGTTTCACTGCCCTTTTGTTCTCTGGAACACTCATGTTTATGGTCTTTCATGCAAAATTGCTGTTGGATTAAATGGCACCCTAGTGGCTTCTAAAATCAAACAGGCATTTTCCCTTTTCTAACTTAGAATCAAAAAGTAATCTCTCACAAGAGGCATAGAAAAGATGTTTTTTCATTTATCTGAGGTGTTTTCCTTTAGGCTAGCAGGTCTTTACTGAGCTTTTTCAAAGCTTCTACTAATTTTTTTTAAAAAGGTTAATTCATCTAATTTCAAGTCTATTCTGTAGAAATTAGAATTATCAAAAACATCAAATGATGCATGCTTCAAAAGGTAACCATAAAAATTAGCTTCAGTTCACAGAATAGACCCACAGAAAAGATGGTCACCTGCACCAGCCTTGCCAGAGAGGTCTGTCTGCCTCCAAGACCATGTGATTTTTACAGTCTGTTAGTTTCCATAGTCTTCAAAGACCACATCATTAATGCCATTTTTGAGTTCTGAACCAAAAGGAAGAGATTTTAAGAATCAGGAAATAGAGTTTTATGTCCATACTCTACTGTATACTCTTAAAATGTATATACTTCATTTACCATTATAACAGTTAACCTTCAAAGTAATCAAACATATGCTTACTGAACCATAACATTATCAGAGTAAATTCCAAAAGCAGAGAAGAGAAGAAAATATGTAAATATACAGGAAACAAAGGAAGACTTTGAACGTATCACAGGAATATGAATAAATATACCAGTGTTAGGTCTGTAATCAAAGGAACGAGACTGATATAAAGCAAAGGTCAAGCAAAGCTTTATTTCGCGCCAAGCATCAAGAATCAAACTGACCAGGGGCGCCTGGGTGGCTCAGTGGGTTAAGCTGCTGCCTTCGGCTCAGGTCATGATCTCAGGTTCCTGGGATCGAGTCCCGCATTGGGCTCTCTGCTCAGCAGGGAGCCTGCTTCCTTCTCTCTCTCTCTGCCTGCCTCTCAGTGTCCTTGTAATTTCTCTCTGTCAAATAAATAAATAAAATCTTTAAAAAAAAAAAAAAAGAATCAAACTGACCAGTCGGGGCCAGCTCTTACAAAGAGGCAACCCCTCCCAGCCCCACAGACTAACTTTTATAGAGCAAAGGCCATGTAGTTGAGCCTGGCCACACACAGGTGGCCAATGAGATTGCAACACACAGAGAAAACTGCATAGTCATGCTAGGTCACACACGGGTGGCCAATTGAACTTCAATTTACCCTAGTAGATATTTGAACCAGCCTATCACCTTGGTCAGAATTGGTACCCAAAAGGTGGGGCCCACTCTCCTTTGTAGCTAGGGAGACAGTATGTGCACCCCACTGATTGGATGTCTCCACCTGGCCTGACCCGCCCTTATATCTGGGCTTTGCTACCTGGGACTGGTTTTCCAGACTTGCTTTTAAGTAAGTTCCTCTGGGAGGGGCAGGGTCAATCTAAGTTTAGCTCCCTCTGGCTAAATTGGCCCTTACACTAGTAGATGAAAACAGGACAAATCTGTCTCTTACAAGAAAAGCTCCTCCCAAGAGATCCCAAAGCAAGACCCAACTATGTCTGAGTGAAACGCCAGAGTTTGTGAGTTGGAGGAGGTCAAGGACAAAAGGACAGGAACTGGCATAACTAATGGAGGGGAAGTGGAGACAAACAGAAAATAGAAATACAACAGAAATAAAACAATAACAAAAATAAAACAAAATACATTTATATTCAGGATAAAACCCAGTCACAAGATACAGAGGAGTATTTTGTAAAGGCAACCATCACCCAGGAGATGAGCTGCTAGATTTGAGGATGTGGAGTGTCCCCAGTGGTTCCTTTATAGGGCCTCTGAAGAAACCACACATGTGAGGTCCTTGCCAGAATATTCCAGCTGCCTGATATCTTCTCGATATTGTGGTGAGGGAATGAGGAGACATCAGTCCACAATGCCTTCATTACCAGGATCTTGCCATGAGGACCTGTGGTATCTGAGATGATGAAGGAATTACTAGCCAGCATTTCTGTGCTAATATTTGATGCTGTGTCTTACTTCACACATGCTCATGGAAGACATGCTCACATTCCATGTCTTCAGAGGGGGCTGGGTCCCATGCCCAGCTCCACCAGGTAAACCACAAATAATCTAAACAAGAAATAGACCTGGAAGAAATGGTCCCTTGCCTCCTTCTGGTGTCCTGTATGCTTGTCAACGCCAACCTGTGAATGTCCGGAGCAATGGCAGCTATGCTGGGGTCACAAGGTGGGGTTCCTCTGGGCAGGACACACTGAGGATGGTACAGCAGAAAGGTGGAAGCAACCTGATCCCTGATGACATCACTGAGCCCCAGAAGACATCAACTCTGGAGCTGCCCTACTCGGCCTTCTTGTTATGTGATCTAACTTTTCCTACAGTTTAAAGATATCTCTAACCAGGTTTTCTCTTTCTTACAGTTGAAAACATTAAAACTCATGCAGAACCCTGGAGAGTTTCGTCCTCCACGGCATTCCATACCAGACACAAAGTGGGCTTCTGGTCAGTGGACTAGTTTAAATGCATACACCCAGTTGTTATCTAGCAAACAGACTTTATTTTTTAAAAAGTCCCTTTGTAAAAGGGTTACCTTCTTCCAGTCTCTCCAGCAAGGTGCCCTCTCCCTAGCCTGTTCTCATGTCACACCTGCCGGTTCATGTGTTGCATTTTTTTTTATTTTAATGGATATTATTGTTTAATTTATCTTCTTGAGGCTCCTATACATTCTAATTCTAAAATCTTTGCCAAAAGCTTCTTTAAATTCAATGTCTACACCCTCAGGTAATTCTCTGGTATCAATTTTGCTGTTATTTTTAGCATGAAATTTCTTTATGAGTTTAGTAAATTTAACTTGTAGGCTCCCATGAGCAGAAGCATCTTCAACCTATAAACTGTGTGTATTATGTGGTGTGATGTGGTGATACAGGGAGTAACACGTGCCTGAAGCATGGTGAGCATGGAGAACAATGATCCAAAACACCCTGGGGGGCAGACAGGGTCAATCATGCAGAACACATGGGGAAACCTGTGAACAGCCTGGGACCACCAGCCCCATGACTTTGGCCTCACTTTCTGCTTTGCCCCCCTCCTGCCCATGGCGTGGTGGATTTTGTTTAAGAGCACGCCTATTCATCTTTGCCTTCCCCTTACATAATTTATCTATCAGAACTGCACATTTACAGCAATGAGAGTTCATCTGTGTGTTAATCTACTGACTCATTTTTATTGGAATTCCCTTTAATCTTTCTAAAAAATATATAATCACATTTATTACCTTCCTTAAAGATTCTCAATCAGTTGTTTGAGTATGAAAACTATACTTCCTATAATGATATAAAAGGGCTTCTCTCTTTTTTATTTTGCAAGAACCTCCTTTGAACCTTTTCTGTATCTCATGTTTTAGAAAAATACTTGAGACAATCAATACCTTTGATTATATATAGCATAATGGCAAGACACAGGAACTCATCTAGAACAATTCCTGGCATGTCCTGGTCACTCAATAGGTATTAACGACTGTTGCTGTTTTTACATTTAGCCAAATGTCATTATATAAGACATCTCCATTGAAAAAATTGAGATTTGAAATCATGACAATTCTTTTCTTTTTTTCCACTAGATATTAGGATATTCTACTCAATATGTCAGCACTGTTGGTCATAAAATAAACAGATTGAAGACACATTTTCAGGCCCTGGTAATAGAGACCCACTGTCCAAAGTTCTTATGCACTCCACACCATCCCCTGCCATTCCTGGCAGACATGACTACCTGATCACCACATTCTCCTCCAAGTGGAGTCCAGGCGCCAGGCAACCACAATTGATCCATCAGATTTTGTAAATGGGATGAAGGCACTCTTTCCATACCCGCACAAAATCCAGGCCTGTGGGGATGCCTGGGCGGCTCAGTTGGTTAAGAAGCCGCCTTCGGCTCAGGTCATGATCCCAGAGTCCTGTAATCGAGTCCCACATCGGGCTCCTTACTTGGCAGGGAGACTGCTTCTCCCTCTGCCTCTGCCTGCCATTCTGTCTGCCTGTGCTCGCTCTCTCTCCCTCTCTCTCTAACAAATTAAAAAAAAAAAAAAAATCCAGGGCCGTGGACTGACATCACAAGGGAAGCAAATGGTTTCTTTTTGAGACTCTCTCATTTTCAGAATATTTAAATCCATGGTATACTTTCAAAAGAACAAAAATCTAAAATACTGGATTTTACCGATGAAATGAAAAGTCGAGAGTTCAATCACAAATTCTTACTTGGAGAAAATGGTGTCTAATTTGCTGTCTAAAATTACTGATTATTTTAAACAGATTTGAAGTGAATTAATTGGTTCCATTGTCTCCCAAATAATTGGCAAGTGGGAAGCCTTGCTTGGGAGGGAAAATCAGCCGGGTTACTTGGTGAGAATAGAGCACGGTAAATCCATGCAACCAAAGACTATGCACAGGTCAGGAGGTTGTTCCAGAAAATCAGAATTACGAGGGAGAAGACACTGAAGAAGAGCAGAGCTTTTTTGTTTTTATGACCAATCAGGAAAGTGTCCCAGCAACACAGTAGCGCCTGACCTACTTGCCCCCGCCTCGGATTCCCCCCAAATGTGCATGGGTCCCAGAATCATTAAGTTACATTTTTTGTCTCCACAAACTCACCCTGCTATGCTTTTCTACTTTAACCAAACCCATTCCTTTCTTATGTTTGCCCTCAGCAGTAATAGAGAGAAATAGGAGAAACACAGAATAGGAGATATAGTTTATCTTTCTTGGGCTAAGAAATCATTTGTGCCATAAACAACTAAATCATGTTGTTTACAGAAAAGCAGAATATCCAGGATGTACTCCAGAAGTTTGAAGCAGCAACAGATGCCCCTGCAGTGATAAGACAGTATTCAAAGGGGAGGTAGAATTTGAGCTCAGTAGCCTGGCATCATTGCTGTCATGGGGACAGGTCACCAGAGGGTGTCTCTGAAGGAGGAAGTGATGGCTCATAGGTCTCTGCCTCTCCCAATATAAAGTGTGTGCCCTGGGAGCTGTGTCCACACCACTTGCTAGAGAGCTTGGCCACAAACACCATCTGTGCAGGTGGGAATTGTTTCTCAAGCATTGTATCTGCCTAGTTCCCCTCTCCCAACATTTTTATAACTTTTATGTCCTGTCTCTGTATCTTGGCTTCTTGGCATTGCCCTCTCCTGGGCCTTTAAGTCCTGGCTTGAATTAGCTCTGCTGGATGTTTCCAGGAGAGCCAGATCAAGGGAAAAATAAGGACATTGATCATCCAGTGGGAGGAAAAGGAAGGAACAGATGCACATGATGTCGTGGATCACTCCCAAGATTGCATACTTGTGCTCATGCCAAATACCACCTTCTGTGTCTCCTGCCACGGTTGTCCGCTGGTCGGTGCACCTGGGACTGCCTCCAATTTGCACTCTGATGGTCCTGAGACTCAGCCTTTAGTGCCCAGCCTGAGCTGGAACTTTGCACGAACACTGTAGAAACTACTTTTTTAAAGGGATCTAAACCTTAGAATGAGTTTGATTTTCTTTAAAATGATGTGTGCACGATGACTCCCCTCATGTGTGGGGTGAAAACATGGAGAGTCAGTGAGCTGGGGGCAAGGGAAACTCGATAAGCCATCCCAACCCCAAACATCCACAATGAAAGGAAGGTGAATTTTGTGAAGTGAAATCTGGTTTGAATGCACTCACACTTGATACAAGAAACAACAGTCCCCATCTTTCCAGAGAGAACCAGTCAACCTCAGAGGATTGTGCGTTACATGTGTCTGTTGGGTTCTGCTAGTGGTGAAAATAATTGACCCCCAGATTCCAAACAAGTTAGAGGGGAAAAAACCCAATCAACATGATGGCCTGGTTTTACTGCTTTAAAAACAGCTGTATATGCTTTTGTGTTCAGAGGAAAAGAAGGCCATTCTAACTGGTGTAAAGTGGTATCTCAATGTGGTTTTAATTTGAATCTCCCTAATGGCTAGTGATGATGAACATTTTTTTCATGTGTCTAATAGCCATTTGTATGTCTTCATTGGAGAAGTGTTTGTTCATATCTTCTGCCCATTTTTTGATATGATTATCTGTTTTGTGTGTGTTGAGTTTGAGGAGTTCTTTATAGATCCTGGATATCAACCTTTTGTCTGTACTGTCATTTGCAAATATCTTCTCCCATTCCGTGGGTTGCCTCTTTGTTTTGTTGACTATTTCCTTTGCTGTGCAGAAGCTTTTGATCTTGATGAAAATGGCAACAGAGAATATGTTAGGTCATATGTGCAAAAACAGGCGGCGACACGCAGCAGGTAAGTAGCCCATTCCAGAGCTGATCATTGACTCCAATGGTGTTAAATCACCTAGGAATTTGATAAATGCCACAGGCCAGCTATCTTAGTTTGCTCCCAGCAAGTACCAGACAGAGCCTTAGGGGCTCAAACAGCATCCATTTATTATCTTGGTTTTGTAAGTCAGGCGTTCAGAAGAGCTGGACTGGGCTCGGCTCTAGGTCTCGTGTGACTTATTTGGATCGTGGGCAGAATCCTGTTCCCCGAGGTCACAGGCCTGAGGATGCTGGTATCTTGCTTGCTGTCACCTGGAGGGGTCATGCTCTGCTCCCTGGAGGTGGCCCATACTCCCTCCCACCTGGCGTCCTTCACGTTCGAGGCCAGTGACCATGGGTCAAATCCTTGCAATGCGTGGACTCTGACTTCTCCTTTTGCTTCTGTCTTCTGCCACCAGCCAGAGAAAGTTTTTAGCTTTTAAGGGCTCATGTCATTGGATCAGGCACTGCCGGATAATCTCCCTGTTCTCCGTGCCATGCGGCATGACCACAGTGGGTTATGCAGTCACACATGAGATTCTGGGCCTTTCGTGTGGAACCAGAGGGCCTTTCCCAAACCCATGTCAGAAGCACAGAATGCCAGCATTGAAGGAAGGCTTGGAAAATGCAGGTGTAAGTTTTCACCTAGAGCATAAATCCTGCACATGGAGAAAAGATCTTTCATTTAAATATAATAGAAAATACATCACCTCACTTTCTGACTGATTCAGGGATTAAAAGGCAAGAAATGTGGTGATGACATTTGCCCCTGATAAATTTTAGTTTTCAAAATTGAATCTCATTTTCTTCCCCAAAACACAGTAGTCTCATACATTCTTCTGTGCTTTAATGACCCTGTGACTTTGTTTCTAGGCAGCTCACCGCATTGTGTCATCCTAGAAATACCCACTGTCTCTTGTGAAATACGAGTCACAAGAAGCCAATCTTCTCAGTGTGGCCTCGTCCTATACTAGACCTTTATCCAGGCCCCTTTTTTTCTTGCTACTAAGATATCTTTCCTCCTGAAATCACGCTTACTTCCAATTCAGGCTCACGCATTCTCATGAGAAGCTAGTTTTCTGAGCAGGCTTCTGAAAGTCTGGAAAGTCCACTGAAAACAAAAAACAGAAAAAGTATAATTCTTGTAAATGGCTTCCTGTGGTCGGGTATAACCACATGATTACCACTATTTGCAGAATTGTTGAATATTCCAGAAAGCATTCAAAAATACCACAAGGGCCCCCAACACTCCAGGCTCCTTTGAGACCCTCATAAGCAAACAAACATAAGAAAGTGAGTGGGGGGGGGGTGTTGTGTGGGAGAACTCTGTGAGCACAGGTGCACCTATGGGTAGACATCTGAGTACCCGATCACCCAGGAGACCCCAGGGAATCCTCCACCTGCCAACACCCTTGTCCTGAGTGGATGGTGCTGGGCCAGGAGTGGGTTCCTGCAGACCTGGGGATTGCTGAAAGCAGGAAAAAAAGGCAAGAAAAAGAAAAGGTCTGACTTCTAGTGGAGAGTTAATAATTCAGGATGTTTAAAAGCTTTGGGCACATTTTATTTTTGTTTCTTTGTTCACTTTGTTCACGAGAAATCTTAAAATTCATTAGAACTATTTGTGTCCATTACATTTTGAGTTTAAATACCATGGTGTGGGGGGAGGGGGTGCTTTCCAAACTTGGAAAGCACAGCCCATTTTCTTGTGGTGAAATCCGTGTAGGATTTAAATAATTTTCACCGGAAACATCCAAACCATTTCTGAAATAAGTAGATATTTTTTCTTCCTGTCATGGGATGGCTCCATCTGATGCGATTTCTCAGGACGGACTGGGAGGACATCTCGGTTTCCCCCAGAGCCTCCCCCCAGGCAGCGTTCTGTGACTAGGCAGAGTGTGTTTGCATCTATCACGTGTCTGATCCTGAGTTTACTGGGTGATCAAGAAACCTATGTGAAGGAGAAGAGGGTATGATTCACTGTCATGTGGTGAACTTCCCAGAAATCGTAAATGTTTGCGACTCCAGGGACCGGGTATCATGCCTTCCCACAATTCCTTTGTGTTCACCAAATGTCCCTTGGTGGATCCTTGAAGACATGTCTGTCTTAGATCACACCATGAGGTTCGGCGTGGAGTTTGGAAGGAGTTAGAACAATGAAGGGTTGTTGTCATAACGGAAGTTGTTTCCTTCAGGTTGTCTTAGGTGACTCCAAGGTTGCTCTCCTTAAAGGTACCGACAGGAAAGCATGAGGAGAGCCCAGCCCACACGCAGTCAGTGGCAGAGCCCAGCCCACATGCGTTCAGTGGCATTCATTCACTAGTTAATGGGAAAATCAGCCTCAGCCCTGCTGTGGTATCATGAGATGCATCTCACTGAGTTTTACTTTTGTTTCGTGCTCCTTTTCTCTGGTACCCTTCACGGCTGGATTTGTGGGGGGTGGCAGAGGTGTTTTTAAGTAGGAACATAACCTGCGGAGAGGAAGGATAGACACCTGCTCTGGGACAGGTTCCCTGAGGATCGAGCTCTCAATCCTCAGGGAACCTGTCCTAGAGCAGGTGTCTATCCCTCCTCTTGGCAACACGGCCATGTGGACACCATGCAGAAAAAGAAAAGCTCGGTGTTCTCAAGACCATCAAGTATTACACTTTACATTTTAATAGAGAGGCATTGTTCACTGATTTTTGAAAAAGGGTGTTGAATTGGCGGGGTAGTCTGGTTAAGTCCCTGGAGGCTGGCTGTTCATCTCCCAAGGACTTAATAACTGACCACCATTGGCTTCTGCATATGAACTGGGGGGCCAGTGGACCCCAACATTCAGTCCACAGCTCCTGCCCATCTAAATCTGTGGAGGGATAAGGTCACAAGCTCTAGGACCTTCCGTAGCAACATGTCTTCAAAGATCCTAACACTTGAGTCTTTTCATCTCATACGGCCAGGTGGCCCAAGCTTTTTCCACCCTCTGCCCTTCCCCCAAGTCAGTCTGTACCACATGCAGAGGAAGGATTTTCCTCACATAATTCCACGCCTATAGCTATCTTTCAGCCACGTCGGGATCCTTGGACACTGTCCTCGCGCGCTCACTTTCCACACTGATTCTAGCTCTGAGCACGGAGCCTTCCCAGAAGTGCATGTCCCCACTCTGGTGTCTGCAACACATGGTCATCTTCACCAAGCAATCCCCCCCAAAGCTGAGAGACCGCCTTGCTAACCTCTAGGCAATGCACAGCCTCACCAGAGCTGGAGGGGGAGAGGAAAACCAGTCTTCGTTACTCAAGGGTTAGAAGAAAATAAAACCACATGAAAATTACTTTTTAAAGCCTCTTAGGAGGTAAATCAGACCAACGCAAGGGAGACGTCAATGTATTAGTTGGTCCATTTGAGACGCGGGGAGAGTGGTGGAGAATTGTGACCACACTTTTTCCAAGGTGTTTGCCAGGAGAGAACAGTGTGCAAGGGGAGGCTGCCTGTTAGCCAGAGCCGTGCCCACAGCCAGCCTGAGTTGGGACTGCTTGTCGAGGTGTGGCTGGGAAGCCAGCATGTACACGCACCCTGAAGTCACAGCTTCAAGCCCCAGTTCTGCCAAATGCACCAAAGGTAACATGTCTCCCCGCTGAAAACCTAGCTCATTTGTCATGTGTCCCATTGCCCTGTCTTGTCAGTCCATCCCTCCTAAGCCCCGGGACAGTGACACTGGTACAGGGTGGTGAATCCCACAATGAGAAGAGATGACATGTAAACAGAGGACATGAAATCTAACATATTTTAGGAGAGAAAATGAGCTTGATTTTAGGTAGGACAAGGGCAGAGGCAAAGGCAAAAATTGCATTTCCCCAGTGATTCGCCGGTGCTCCTCTCCACGGGAGCGTCACAAGGTACCAGGGCCCCGGGACATGTGTTCCGTAGAGGTGCAAGCTGCTTCTGATCCTTTTAAAATAATATGCGAACAATGTTGACAAGCAAGTTTAACTCAAGCAGCCAAACAGTGACGTGACCAGTTATCACAGGGGCGTGTGGGGCTCATTTTCCGGTGTGCTGGGGCTGCGAGGGAGGAGGGCAGCTGCGACTATAAAACAGTGCATGTATCTACTCCTTGGACAACTGTCATGGTGCCCCTCCTCGTGGCCGCATCGCCATGGGCTCGGTGTTAACACGGAGACCCAGGCCGTGGACAGGTGGCCTTTGAGAAATTGGTTCCACATATAGGTCATGTAGGTGCCCCAGCTCGGGCCCAGCTGTGCTGGGCAGTGGGCTGTGGCTCTGAAGGGAAAGAGGACCAATGGCCTGAAGAAACACAGATCCAGAATGTGGACACCATGGTCCCCAAGGTATGAGGGACAGGATGAGAGCGAATGTGTCATTTAGCAGCTGGATCTCCAGCAGGAAGCTGCATCAGCCACAGGGATACTTTCTCAAAAAAGAACAGAAACCAACAAACACTCGGGATTTTTCTGAAAGTAGAGGAAAGAAAGGAATCAAGATTATTATTATTATAGGAAGTCCATTTCAATCCATAAAACATTATAATAATCCCAATACATAAATAAGCAGAAAAAAGGACACACTACAAAATTAGCAATAAAAAGGGAAAACTGCATATTAAAAATATGAAGTCTCCAAAGGGTAAATATCATTAGAACTATGGATAGTATTTTTTTCTTTCACCAGGAGCAGCGAAAGGCAGGACACCTACAGGGCTCAGCACAGCTGACAAACACTGGTGGCCATTGAAGTAAAAAAGAAGAGGCTGAAAAACACAACTACTGGAAAGGAATTAGACTGCAGACTTCAGGAGTCCTGGGAACGTTTGGATACTTGGACCAATAATTCCATAAACAGGTGAAAGAGGAGGAGTCTGAACTCTGAATAATGCATGAAGATGTGCCTCATAGAGTTATGTTTGTAAAACACTGGAAACGCTCTTACTATGCAAGATAGAAGCATATCACAGAGCGTGCGGCCCGCTAATAAAATGGAATATTAAAGACTCTGAGTGTTCACGTCGTGTTTCAGGGATGGGAGAGATTATCAGGACAGAATGTTAAAAAGAAAGAACAAAATTAAAAGAAAGCATGATCTCAGCTTTAGAAATAAGAAGGAAAGGAATCCAGGAGAACGTCTGTGGGATTCCCTTGTTGCCAGGAATTCATACACCGTGTGTCAACTCTATAAACTGTACGTCCTCGGCCAGGTCACCCCCAGGTCACCCCTCACCTCTCCCTGCTCCTCCCTGTATTGAGGAGCCAGCTCCAGCCAGCCGTGTTTCCTAGGCATGCAGTGTTGGTTTCTCAATGGTTCTACCAGTGGACACACTGGTGGGAAAATGGGAAGCAGAAGGAAAGGAGAAACCTGGTCTTCTGCTCTTCGGTCCTGGGGAACAAGTCCACTCATGGCACCAGCTCTGGGTCACAGTTGCTGCTTCCTGGAAGCTGGGAGCCCCACTCCTGACTGGGCCCTATGATCAGAAGGTGGCCAACCCCTCTGATTCATCTCTAGGTGGCCTCAGTTTACCACTTGACTCATCAGCACCTGTGATACCCATGTGAACCCTATCCCTGCATGGAAGCCACTGCTTAATTTCCTTGGCATGCTGGTAAAATTTATCTTATGGCCGTCAAGCCATATGTTGGGTTTTGTTTTATTTTAGGGATCAGGCACAATACCACCATCTTCTTCAATTACTTAAAGTTCCTCTGTTTTACGTCGTTTTTTTTTTTTTTTTTAGTAAACTCCACTCTCAACATGGGGTTCCAACCTGCGACTCCAACATCAAGAGTGGCCATCCTCTCCTGACAGAGCCAGCCGGGCCCCCCGAAGTCCCTCTGCTTGAAAGCTGAGTTGTTTGTATTCCTTAGTTAGGCCCTCGTTGAATAGAGTGTGCTGGTGTGGGCTGGCATCCTGCTCTCCAGGGAAAGAGGAAAACGAGGTGCTTCATGACTAGACCACATCATTTGGAGCCACAGCCTCAAGATTGGAAAGATGTTGAGCTATCACCATCCTCACCTGATGCCCAGAGTCTGAGTTCCCCCTTGAAGAGGGCTAACAAAGGTGACCTGAGTCCCTGTAGAAACAGGAGCTCAGGCTGGCAGAGGTGACACAGCTTCTGGTTGCTCTTTAACCCTCCTCATAGACCTCAGTGTAGGAGGCATTCTCACCTTACTTTCCACACGTGTGGTGTTCGGGAACCTGAGTGTGAGGCCAAGAGCCCACACTGGACCTGGCAGTTGGGCTCTGAAGCCTGCCTCAGCTCTGTCCTCTCCACCTTCCCCCAAGTCCACCAGCTCAACCAACAAGTATGGGCCCAGCTGAAATGAGTTGGTAATATTCCCCAAAAATGTTAACAACTTGTTTATGTGCAGAATCGAGTCCACCGTGCCATCTAGAAGTCTAAGAGAAAACACACAGTGGTTTTATTCCTATTCTAAAACTCGTTTTGAGTATTCCCCCTCCAGAGAGTTTAGCCAGCCTTACAGATCACTGAGACGTACATGTTCATGGGCCAGTGAGAGACGGACAGAGATGGAACCATAGAATGGGCACGGGAATGCCTTTGGCTAACGCGGCCTGAGAAGTAGTAGACAGCTGCATTTGAATGGAGCTGTCAGGGTGGCAAATTTTACCTTTGGTTCTCAATGATCTCCATCTTTGTGTGCAAGTTCTGGTCGCATGGGCTCCTGTTTCAAAAGACACTTGGAGAAAAAGATAGTTTAAAAAATACATATATTATAGTTATGGACATTGGGGAGGGTATGTGCTATGGTGAGTGCTGTGAAATGTGTAAACCTGGTGATTCACAGACCTGTACCTCTGGATATAAAAATATATGTTTATAAAAAATAAAAAAATACATATATTATAAGTTACCATAGTTAACTTGTTCCCCAGGTACCAAAGTTACCATAAATTATTTGGTTGTGAATCAAAATGCACATCGTCTCAAAAACCAAGACTCTACCCCACAGGAAAAAAATGAAAACCCCGGGTGCATTTCTCTCATGCTCCCCGTTCAAGCACAAATCATTTATTAAGCTACTGTGACTTTGTTCAGAAGGAGACCTGACTCATCTCACCACAGAGTTTGGTTTCTCTTCATTAGTTTTTGAAAGAGGTGAAGCGGCAGGTGCTCAGCCAGGACCTTTTGTTCTAGTTTCGTGATGATCAGTGGCGCCTAGTCCAGGAGTGGGGTTTTAGAAAAGGAACAAGAGCTGCTCTGTTGAGCTGACAGGGAACACCTTTGTGCCAGGATGTGGGAATCACTTCAGAAAGGGACCTGGGTCTGAGAAACACAGTCACAGGAACAAAATGCAGAAGCGGTAGAAGAAAGGCAAGCTGGGATGTCTACTGCTGAAATCCTAGCTAAGACAGCGGCAGATGTGCCCTCTCTTCCCAGACAAGATGGCTGGTGCTCAAAGGTGGAAGAAAAGCACAAACTGAAAAGCCTCGAGTCAACTTAACAACATCAGGGAGTTGCTTGCTACATGCTAAAACTGCAGAAAACCTTTTATAGCCTTAGAATGTAATGACCTTGCTGGAGGCCACGGCAGTGGTTGAGTCGCTGGGTGAAGAATGCAGAGGAGGGAAGGACCGATGTGAGCACATGAACTGGAGACTCCCAGGAAGAACCGTCATGGGGTTGTTACGACCTGGACTGGATGGCGGGAAGAGCGTCCTGGCCAAGGAGACTCACACAACCAGAGACAGGGCCAAGAGACGTAGGTCTTAAAGGGGGTCAGGAGTAAGGGGCCCATTGCATGAGACCTCTGAGGGCAGCATGGTTTCTGATAAAGAAGATTCTACCAGAGAGCCGGCGAGGAGAAATTCCATCTCTGGAGGAGCGACTTCACAAGTCACCCCAGCAAGGAGAGCCTGTGTGATATTGCAATTATATTAAGATTTGGTCCTCCCCATTCCAGGCACAGAGCTCCTAAAACCCTTGGAATTTTCTAAATGGTAAGAGCAGTAAAGGTGTCTTGATATCCATATCAAATCCCTTTCAACCATCCCTGAGTTTGTGTTAATATGGCTACTTTTAGGAAGCACAGAAGGGTGGGCACTGATTGCAGGGGATGGGAGTGGGGGGACAGCCCTGTGGCTAGAGGGTTGGGACTTTCAGCCCTGGGGAGGGGAGAGGGGCTGGAGGTTGACCTAATCATGGCCAATGATTTGATCAGTTCTATCTACATAATGAAGCCTCCATAAAAACCCAAAAGAGTGTTTTCACAGGGAATGGATGTGATAGATCATCTGTAATGCATTTGGAAAAGTGTTTATAAACACTCGGAATAACAATATTTAAAAAGTACTCCCCACTTAGTAGGAACTAAACAGTATTTTTTTATGCGAAGAGATGCATCTGACATTCTGTGATGCATTAAGGTAAGTGTTAAAAGCACGTCTATTTATGACAGTTATGAGAGTTTTTTGCAAGTTACTTTGAGCAGAGTATTATTTCAGGGAACAGACGTGACAGAAAAATAATAATAATGATGACAAAACAATAAACCCCCAAGGGGTGAAGGAGTGGGGTGCGGGGTTTGGAGAGGCAGCCCCTTGAGGGAGTATGGAAGTTCTGTGTCCTTCCCTATGTCAGGCTCTGTGCATCTCTCCCATCTGTCTGTTCCCGAGTTTTATCCTTTTACAATAAACCTGTACTCCAGGAAGTAAAGTGTCTCTGAGTTCTGCAGCCATTTTAGTAAATTTATCAAAACCAGGGTAAGTCTGGGAGAGTGGATCGTGAGACCCAACCTAGAGGCAGACCTGGAGCACAGGGCACAGCCTGGGCTCACAACTGAAATCTGACACGGGATGAGGACCAGTTTTCCGGGACTTTGTCCGCAGCCTGGGGGATCTGATGCCGTCTCTCCAGGTAGATGCTGTCAGAATGGAGTTACTTGCTTGCTGGTGCGGGGGGAGCCACACGTCAGAACTAGGGTCGCGTCTGAGTCTGGAGCCCCTCAAGGAGCCGCCCCAGGAACCGGAGGTCCGGGAAGCTGCAGTGGCCCTGTGTGTCCCTACCCCACACTTAGGAAACGCACAACAGTGTGAGTCTGAAAGGCTCACCCTAATGACAACCCAGTTCCGCCTTAGGAGCCCCAGATGGCAGCCACTTGGAGAGAAACTGAAAAGAAGCCGCCGCTGTTTTGACTGGACTGACCAAACACCTTCCTATGACTTCACACTTCTCATAGAGCAGCAGAGAAGGTGGGGCTCCCATGCTCTCTTCTGCCCCTCACCCCAGCCATTCTGAAGCCTTGCAATGAGGAAAAGCCCTGATTTGCTGCCATTGCCCGCTGCACGTCGGATACACGTGGCCTCTTGAATGTGCTCCATAAACCACCTTTCCTGAGCTGGAAACAACAGGAGCAGGACAGCTCCTGGGAAGGGGAAGCAAGGAGGTTATCATCTTTTGGGAGGGGGTTCAAGGGCGTGGGCAAAGACAATGGTGCTCACTGCTGTCCGCTGGGGCAGCTCTGGGGAGAGGGGATGGAACCTTAGGAGGAGAGGTGCTCCTATGCCCAGAGTGGGGACAGAGGGGCCGGGCCAGCTCTGAGAAGATGGGTTCTCGGGAGAGAAGACCGAGAGGCAGGTGGACGGCTGCCCCATAAGCACTGCAGGCTCGCTGCCCGGGAGCTGGTGTCTTCCCGCCAACACTCGCCATGCCCAAAGGGACAAGAAGTGAAGCAGAGTTATGCTTCTTCCGTGACTCTTAATGGTCCCCCGTGCATCCTGATGAAGGAGGGAGTCCCACCTTGCCTTCCAGGGAGGGCCCAACATAGCCCCCGACACAGGATGGATGAGAATCACAGCAATTTCTCAGTCACATACACTGACCGCGGGGAGAGGTGGGGCGTAACCAGCTTGGGATCAGCAGACCTGCTGGGCCGGGGGACTCTGCCTCGGGGGCAAAGTGGAAGGAGCGTATGTCTAGGCCCTCTGAGCCCCTCCCACTTTATCCCAATCTCAAGGCTGCACATAATAGAGATTCCACTGTTAGGTCTCACAGCGCCTTGGCTCCAGGAGGGGAAAGGCATGCACTGGCAATGTGGGTCAGAAGCAGAGTGTGTCTCCAGATTAAGAACTGGCTCCCAGGTCAGCACATCTACACCTGGGAAAGTTTCCCGTCCCCATGAGCAGCCCCACTTGGCTGACCATGACCTGATCCTTTGTGGGTAACGTCTGTCTCATGAATAGGTTTTGGTAGGACTTCTTTCATGTGAAAGAGGGGGGAAGCCACCTGGGAAAAGGCTGGAAGAAATAGGAGATAAGGCTTGATTCCACAAACTCAAAAAGCAGTATTTTGGGCAAAACAAATTCTTGAAACTGATCCCAGAGGAAGCTGTTTGTAATAAACAGTTCTGTCACCCTTTTGCTCTGGTTTGTTTTGAGTCTGAAGCACGGTGAGTTATAAGTAGGGCGGCTGATGTGAAAAATAAATCAGCACTCGTTTACTGTAAGCCTCCTTCCTGTGTCTGAGTCGGGGTCACCGCCAGCCCACGAAAGGCAGGGAGACCCCGATGGTGGCCAGCTCCAGTGCCTGAAATCCTGTCATCACAGGGAGGACTCACGTGGCTTGTCCTATTGTCAATGAATGCTTCCCACTTCGGTCACTGCATAGAGTCTCACCACGTCTACTACGTTTCTCAAGTCAAGCGGGCTCTGTTAGATGTGTGCAGAAGACTCTGGGAGACCTGCAGCGTCCTGGTGACCAGTTGCTCCCACACGGTGTGGCTTCTTATGTGTCGGTGATGTTCTCACTTAAGAGCTCCCTCGAGCTGGGTCCCTCACACCCCTGTCTCACTTTCCACTTTGATCTTGCTCGACCTCTGGGTCATTTCTCAGATAATTAACATCGCTGCCTACCTAGTGGTAAGGGGAAAGGATGGAGAATACAAGCCCATTCTCCCGCATCCTGGTCTGGACAGAGGATGTGGAATCCGCAGGGGGCCACCAACAGGTCGGTGCCATCCTGCCCCACCAGGCTCCTGGGCGAGTCCCAGAGGCCGATACGGTGTGACCCCACCCAGGTCCTGAGCCGGGTCTGACTGAGCCGGGACGCATCCGTGAGCCCCACTAGTGCCCTGCCTGCGAGCCCCCATCTGGGCCAGTATTTTTCTGCCTTCCACGGGGACCACGCTGATTCCAGCTGTAGGAGAGGCTCATGTCTGGGATCCCTGGTGTCTCTACAACTTCTGTTTGAGGAATCGATTCCCTTCACCCTCCCGGATTCACTTGGCTTCTGTCCCAGTAACTAGCCCACTTCTGCCCCTGTGCCTTTAACCCCAGCCACCATCTCAGGGGACCCTGTCCCCTGACCCTGTCCCCTCCCATTTTCCAGCTGCCGAGTGTCTCCCCACTGCTCAGAAGTACTACTCCCTGCAAAGCATCCCCTTGGATTGCAAAACCAGCCCACATCCCGTCCTGCCCACTCCCCATGACATTGATTTGGACATGAGATTGCCCTCTTGGGAACCACTTCTGAGGCCAGGACGCCCCATCACTGACCCCCACCCCCTCCCAGCAGCTACCCTTCCCTGCCCCACAGCCCGAGTCAACCACTGCCCTGCTTTCTGGGATGTAACTTGGATTGGTCTGTTCTAGAATTTCCTGTAAACAGAATCACAGTATCCACGCTTGTGTCTGGCTTCGTTGGCTCATTAAACGTGTCTGAGAAATCCCCATGCTTCTGCACACATCGGTTCATCGCTTCTGTTGCTGGATGGCCTTTCACTGTGTGGACAGACCACGCTCTGTACCCACTCACCAGCTGACGGACAGCTACCCTGCTTCTTGGTTTGACGAGGATGATTAAAGCTGCTATGAACATTGTGCACAAAGCTGTGCTGACGCATGTTCGCACGTCTTAGACAAATACCTGAGTGTGAACGCTGAATCGTAAGATCACTGTGTGTTTACTTGCTAAAGGAGTTGGCCAGCTCTTAAAGTTTATGAAGATTGTGCAGAAAATCTTGCAGAAATAGGGAAAGTATTACAGAAATGATGTCAAGGACATGCCATCAAGTCAAGCCTGGGTGGAAGCAGGGAGGGCTTCCCGGGGGAAGTGGCTTTTGTGCAGAGACTCAAAGCATGAGCAGGAGTTTCTCAGAAGGACAGGGTTGCTGAAAAGGACTCATTGAGATGTGCAAAGAATAGTGTCCGAGGCGGGTCCGAGTTGCTACAAGCAGTTCCCGGGACAGAACACTCTCATGGTGGTTTCATGATGGACACTGAGTCAGTACCCACTTTTAAATTAAAATGACTCAAAATGTGTTGTTTATATTAACCTAAAAGTGAGGGAGTACCAGGGGAGTAAGCTGCAATTCGATGAGAAGCATATGGAGCTAACAACAGACCTTTGTTTACATGGAAGCTGACTCCCGGGGGGGGGGGGGGGGGGGCAGAAGGGGAGGGTCCTGGCATAGCTCCCCTGCCCCTGAGGCTCCCTCTACTCCCGGAGCTGGGGCCCCAGCAGAAACCCTGCCTGTCAAGCTTCTCAGCTGCAGACTCCTCGGTTCCAGCCACTGTGCTGAATACGGACAGAGCTCAGAGCACAGCCTGACACTCAGGACCAAGTGATGCCCGGCTGGTGGACAGACCCCGCAGGAGATGAAGCCAGGATAGACTTCTCTGCATTGGTCTGCTGGAGGCCCCGTCTGCCCGCGAGGCACCCTGCTTGGCCCCGGGTCGAGGCTCCACTAGGGCCACACACGGAGCTGTGGGAGCCCCGCCTGCTGGAAGCTGCAGGGGGATGCAAGGAGCAGTCGAAATGTACCCACTGTGGTTCTGACTGTGGGAGACACGCTCCGTTGTCTGGGAATCTCAGCCGTCTGACATGAGACATGAAACATGGGACAGGAGGCGATTAACTCCCACAGAAACCGAGAGGTGGCCTGTGCTTCTCAGGTCACAGGCTCAAGGTCCTTCTGCTCTTTGGCTGGGAGAAGAGACCCCAACACACCTGGCTCCCCACCCTTGGGATCTAGAAACCAGACCCTTCCCTGGCCCTGAGCTGGAGGTGGAGATGATAGACCAGGGCCTGGAGCGTCCCAACACCACACTCCATGCCAACCTCCCGGAGCAGGTGAGATCCGGCGGCTACAGGGCCTCCCATGTCCAGAGAAGCCACTAGCATCCTCGGCTGGGCATGCGGATCCCGCACACAGTTACACGGACACGTCCTTCAGAGCAGGGATGGGGCTCCTGGAAACAGGTGCCATTCTGCTTGGCTAGGGAAGCCAGTACAAAACCCCACAGACCCTGCAGCTTCAGCACCGGACAGTTGTTTCCTCGCTGTCTGGAGGCTGGAATTCCGAGATCAAGGTGTCAGCAGGGCTGGTTTCCCAAGGCCTCTCTCCCCGGCATGTAGGCAGCCGCGTACTCCCTGGGCCCTCACAGGGTCTTCTCTGTGCGCATCTGTGTCCTGATCTCTTCCTCTTATACAGAAACCAGTCAGATGGGATTAGGGCCCCCTCTACAACCTTATTTTACCTTCATCCATACATCAGATGCGTGATAACAGGGGCGGGGACCGAACGTATGAATTCTGGGGAAGGGGACACAACTCAGCCCCTAACAGGTGCACGATCTGTGATGGTAGTTTGTTGACTTTCAACACAGCCCCCTCGGAGACGGCCACACATGCAACTTGCCAACAGGGTCAGTGTTGCCTGATATCACCGCTGACAGTCCCCGTTAGCTCTAGAGAGTCAGCGTGAGGTCCAGTGGGACCTTGAAGAAGGACAGAGGGTTTTTCCAACCCTCTACCCAACTGGGGTTCATTTCTTGTCTTCTCTTTCCCCTCAGTGTCTGGACCCATGTCTCCTTCCCGGTATTCCACATACTCACAGCCAAAGCCCTCATCGGCACCCGCATGTATTCAAAACTAGCGGAGAATGGTGCCATGCAAACAAGGAGTAAAGACATCATGTTTAGAAGTCTATGAAGCAAACCCATACTAGTGTTTACATCTGTGGGGAGAGAAGGGGAGTTTTAACTCTGGACACCGCTAACTTCTGTGGTGGATTTTCCAAGTGTATGGGATTCCTTTTATGATTAACCAAAACTGAAAAAAAAAAAAAGCAGAAAACAAACAAAACGAGTATTCATAATTTAGTCTTTCCTGTTGGACCTGGGGTCCTTACATGGGGAGGTGTGAGGTCCCAGGCTCCCCAAGTCTTGCATGGTTGGTTCCCAGAGAGGCACGTGGAGCTGAGCTGAGCACCCAGTATGACAGCAGCGGGCACCCAGGAGAACTAGGGAGTCACACGCTCGATTCACCCGCACAGGCCTCTCCCTGTTGTGGCCTGGAATCAGTATGGGGCTCTTGGCATTTTTGAAAGACTTTGGCCCCCTCTTCTGGACAACCTACTCTCCAAATGTCATCTTCCTCTGCGAGAGCTGAGCACATTACACAGACACAGAAATCGGGCACCAGCAAGTGTTACCCGTTCACGGCAATCTTCATTTTGATACAATTGGAAATGACTCCTGACATCTCAAAGAGGCAAACTCCATGAAGAGGGACCCTCCATGCTGGTGCCGACTGGTTCCTTCATCCGCATCCTGTTCTCCACAGAGGCTTGCAGAGTTTCCATTACAATCCCAACGAGACAATAAAAACATTTTAAACTAATGTTTCTAATTACATGCTTGCTGTTAAGTTTCAGCCCAAAACATGAAGCCCCATACCCATGTTTTCCCTCTAGGTCAAAGCCAAGAAGGCAGACTGACAGACAGCAAAGGACCTGTCCTCACACGTGTCCACATGGCCCAAACTATTGTCCCTGCTGGGAGCAGGGAGGTTGGGGACATGACCGTATCAGGCCACAGTGAAACCCAAGTCTGTCGGAGTGCACAGGCTCTGGGATTTTGTACAGCTGAATACTGACCCCAAAGATGTCCCCATCCCTGGAACCCGGGAATTTGCTGCCTTAGGGAGCCAAAAAAACGTTGTTAGATGTGAGTCAGTTAGTGACCTTGGGGGGGGGGGGGGTTATCCTGCTGTAGCTCGATGGGCCCAGTGTAGTCATTGGGGTCCTTGTAAGAGGAAGATTGGGGGAGCTGACCACAGCCAGAGACAGACAGACAGAGGAAGGTGCTATGGTGTTGTCTCAGAAGACAGAGAAGGGGACCACGGTCCAGGCAGGCTCTAGGTGCTGTGAATGGCCAAGAAACAGATTAGCCTGAAGCCCTTGCAGAAGTTTGGAAGTCCTGACCTCCAGCCTGTAAGAGAAGAAACTGGGGTTGTTTTTTAAAACCCTTTCCACAAGGTGGGATTCCCAGGGGCAGTTCACACAGCATCAAAGGTGGGTAGAAAACCGCAGAATAATGACAATAAAGTCCAACATCACTTGTTTAATACCCACTCAGCCCACCCAGCTCCTTTTTCTGGAATAAATGTGTGGGGAGTCTTTAATCCCCTTTGGTAAAAGTCGATCATGTCGCTGGTGGGACCATCGCTGTCCCAACCAGTTTGCGTTTTTCATTTTGAATTTTGTGAGATGACACACCCAGCAGGAACATGGCTTCCTGAGCACAGCACATAGACCTTGAGGTGACCTGGAGGGTTTTCACTCATGAGTCAAGCCCGCCTGCCAGGAGACAGAAGTCCGGAGGCACCAGACGGGGCTCCATCCACCTCTGAACCTTGCACAAAGGGGCCATCCTGGCTGACCCAGATTCTTTCCTAAACACTTGCTGACTGACCAGACGACTCACCCGTAGGGGTTACTAATGGATCCTCAGGAAGTGAGATTACATATCCTGTTTTCTCCTCCTCCTCTTGAGGACAAACAGGAGTTAATCGCAAGGTATTGGAGCTTTTCAACGGGAACGATCCGAACGGTGTCGGTTGGGACACCGTGGCAATCGCTCTTCCCATGTTCCTTCTTAATGACAGAAAATGCAATTTCAAAAGCCGTCACATGGTAAATCTCTTTTTAAAGGAAACAGAGGGAAATTCAGACCCACCCCCATGGGAGGAATCAAGTGCTTTCCAGGCCACTCACTTATTACCTAAACTCGCTTGGTCAGAATGTACTGCTCTTAAAACCACAGGAATTTAAAAGGAATAAAACCATAGGTAAATATTCCCAGAAGAAATTAATTATAATTTTCTAGTATGGTCTTCAGCAAGCACTCTGCAGTTCTGCTCAAAGATGAGCAAAATCATGACAGACCCATCAACAGAACTGTGCCTTCGTTTGATTATGTTAATGAAGAGAAAAGAATGTGTTCTCACCACCAAGGGTCCTTACAAGCCAATGCTTCAAACATCTAGTGACAGGTCCCGCCAGTTTCATATCTCTGTCAGGAAGGATTATACTCAACCTCTATCAGAGCCAAGAGAGGACCAGATGATTCCACAGCAAATGCTGAAATCACAAAAGAGGAGCTAGGATACTGCAAGGAGAAACTGTCTTCCTCAAGCACCTCCCAGGACAATTTCCACTCATCAAAGCAACCCTACTTCTATTGACCGTTTAGATGCTCTGTCCGTGTAAATCACATACACCAGATTTTAAAGATTAGAACCACAAAGAGGAGGTAAAATATCTCCTTTATGTTCAACACACCTCATTGACATGACATTTGGATATATGGGATTTTTAAAAAACATATTGTTAAAATTAATTTTAATCCTTTTTTTTTTTACATAACTACTAGGAAATTTTTAAATTACATAAGTGTCCACCTCTGAGGCCAGCACTGTGCCCTTCTTGCATAGTTCTGGTCTAAACAGAGCCCAAGTTCCCTCCAAGCTCTGTAGCCCTGTTCCACTGCCCTATTACTATAGGACTGGCCTGGGTCTGCTCCGGCCAGCCACGGCAACAAAGCAACACTGACCGGGAGGTTTCCATAGAGGCCAGAAGTCTAAAATCCAGGTGAGACAGATTTGATTCCTTCCAGGGGCCATGAGGGAAGGATCCATTCCAGTCTTGTCTCTGGCCTGTAGACAGCTGTCTTCTCTCTGTGTGTCTTTATGGTGTCTTCCCTCCTTGGCTCTGTGTCCAAATCTCTCCCTCTCTAAGGACACCAGTCCTACTGAATTACAGTCCATCCCAATGACCTCAAAACAACCTGGTTTGCTGAGTTAAGACCCTCTCTAAATAGGGTCGCCCTCTGAGTTACCGGGGGTTAGGACTCCAGCACATGAATTTGATGGTGGGCACATGATGCAGCCCGAAACAGGACGTGAGTCTGGAGAAATCCCCCTGGATGAACAGGGCGATTTGTCGAATGAAAGGAGTGGCGGTGTCCCACAGTGGTGCTTACAAGGCGGTCTCCTCTGTTCGGCAACTCACTCTCCATATCCAGGTCATTTATACCGTCCTCCAGAAGCTGCTACAGTAATTCCCCTCTGATGTCACTCAAAGTTTCCATTTCCTTCAGATTTCCCCCCAAAGACTCAAATTTCTCCTTTTTCTAATTTTTTCTAATTTTTCTAATAGAAGACCAAGCTATGTCAATGCATAATTGATTATTAGGATCACTATGGAGAGGTTCAAGCTTAAAGTGATACAGGGTGGCAAAATTCTTTTTTTTACACTTCCTACAATTTGTTTTCATTTCTGTCTCAATTAAAATTTAAAATTGTGTGAATTTTTAAACCCCAATTTCAAAATCTGCAACTTTGTTTGGCTGAGAAAGTTGGCAGCGTTATAAATGTGCAAAGCAGGCCAGTTTAGAATTTTTTATATTCTCCCTACATGTACTGCAGGAGGGCATAAGGAGCTTAAAGAAAGAAAAACAGGGTTTTAAAAATGATGTCAGCAAATCCTGGGCCTGGGACAGGCTTGCTATGAGGCAGGATGGAAGGAATCTGTAGAAACTAGAGACATTTTTGCAAATAAGTATGAGAATGCTGCCTTCTGACTTGATTTGAAGTCACATCTGACCCAAAGTCAACCCATTTGAGAGCTGACCAAGGCTCGTAGACCTGGATGTGAGTGGCCAGTGGGAACACTCAGATACCAAGAATCCTCAGGGACAGGGGCCCCCAAGAAGGTGGACCCAGACACGAGGGCTGGAGCTCTGCTTGTACACAGTGAGCCCCCCACTCTGCCGCCTGCATCACATTGGGTAAGTCGCAGCATTCAGGACGGCCAGACAGGTGTTCACCGGTGATGGGGTTCTAAGATGACGAGCACAGCAGCTCAGGGGTGATTGACTTTTCCTTCCTGGAGACACAGAGCAAATGAAATGAAAATCCCAGGACATCGTATGAGGCTTCTAATTCCATCTCCTGGATTTACTGTCCTCACTTTTTTTGTTGTTTTGGGGGGGTATTTTGTGTGTGTGTTTTTGTTTTGTTTTGTTTTGTTTTGAAGGAAACATGAAGAAAAGGCAGAAGGGCCTGTAAGTTTCCCATCTCCTACCTGCCTTCAAATCTGCAAGTGCCAAGAAAACCGTCCTTAACCCAAGACATTCGGGCTGTTCTTCCGATGCTTTCCCAGGCATAACCTGCTACTTGCATCCCTCTGTTGTGAGCTGAGGAAGCAAACCCTAGAAAGAAGCAGAGTCTTAGCCCTCCACAGAGTCAGAGTGGCCCCTGGCTTCCGACTCCCCAGGGCCACACAGAGGCTAGAAGGAACAGTTCCCGGATTTCAGACTTGAGGAGTAGGTTTCCTTAGTCATCTTTGTGACCTGAGCCCAGATTGCACACCCGCACCAGACCTCCATGCTCACTGCTGTTCCAAGCCCGGAACTACAGTGTGGATTGGGGCCTGGGGCCACCTGCCCTGCGGTGAGCCACTGAGGGGAGCTCGCCCCTTAGGTGATACACAGGGAGATGCAAGCTTTCTCCCTTCCTGAAGGGCAAAGGCACCACTTGGCCCTCCCGTTCTGAGAGCATGAAGGCACCACTTGCCCTCCCATTCTGAGCGCACGAAGGCAGCACTTGGCCCTCTTGTTCTGAGAGTACAAAGGCACCGCTTGACCCTCCCGTTCTGAGCATGGCTGGGGACAGCTGCATGGGGCTTGTCCATGGGGATCGAGGAGCCCTGGCAGAACCTGTGTGGGGCTCACCCCACACGCATGAAAGAGCACAGGGGTGGGGGCACCCTGCAGAGTGGGGGATTCACCCACAGGGACCATACAGACCATTCAGCACTAAGATTCTACGATCTCTCCTGATCTTGCCTTGACATCCTTCAAGATCTAACTTCTGGTCCTTTGAAACACTTTATTTAATAAGCCATAACCAGCCTCTGCTGTACTTTGAAACACCTGTTTGCTCCTCGCTGGGGGGTAAAACCTTATGGTGCAGCTAGGGAAGTCACCATCTCTTCATGGAGGCTCTCTCGATTCCTTTTCCATTCGGTGGCAAGTTCTGACCATGCTACTGGCCCGTTTCATGCTGTTTTGTTTTACAGTGAGAAACTTCCACTCAGAGCAATTTAATCCTAATCCAGACAGGTTATTCTAATGGTGTGGAAGCTTCTGGAAGATCTCCAGATTAGATCCAGCCCAGCACCTCCTTTTCTGGGGGACAGAGAGGCATTTGTAGCAACACAGGGAGTTCTTACCTCTTGGACAGAAGGAAGGAAAATTCACCATCACATCACATCTGTAGGGTTCAGAGCCCTTCCTGTGTTACCTAGAAAGTTTGTCCTTTTTATGAACTTGATAATTTAAATAAATGAGCAAAAGCGTCTTGGTTTGGGGTACAAACCATAGGTGATACAAGGGCCAGATCGGTTGGGGCGAGGGTGGGCCATGGCTGGGTCAGGACAGCCTCTCTCCCTTCACGGTGCACTCAGCCGGCCCAGCCCCCTGGTTTTTTGAAGGTAAAACTTTACTATTCTCTTTTCCAACCTTGGTCTTCTCTTTGACCCAATTCAGTGATGGTTTTGCCCAGACAGGCTTCCAAAAAACAATGAAAAAAGAAAAAAGAATAAAATTTAAAGGCCACATAAAAACTTCATCTTTTGAATTTCAGCGCCAGATCCAAATTCACAACCTACATCCCTCAGATGATTTATGAGTGGACAGTGAGCCATAAGATTGCTATTCCCAAAAGGGAAAGGTAACATCATTTTAAGGGAAGTTAAATAAACAAATGGGGGTTGCTCTGAAAGAGAAAGGAGATGTCTCCTCACATGGTAGCTCCCCAGGGGATTTCTGCTCTCTTCTTGAACCCTGTGGGGTTTGGAATCTCAGAGCTAATGATGGAAAATATAATACACCAGGAACACAGAGTTTACATCAGATACAAAGTCCTTAGAAGATCTGGCATTTCGTGTCCACAGAGACAAGAGAAGACAGTTCTCAGACCACTTTCCTCATTAAGAACAGCCCTACAGGGGCACCTGGGTGGCTCAGTGGGCTGAGGCTTCTGCCTTTGGCTCAGGTCATGATCTCAGGGTCCTGGGATAGAACCCCGCATTGGGCTCTCTGCTCGGCAGGGAGCCTGCTTCCCCCTCCCCCTCTGCTTGCCTTTCTGCCTACTTGTGATCTCTTTCTGTGTCAAATAAATAAATAAAATCTTTAAAAAAATAAAAAATAAAAAGAACAGCCCTACAACATTATTTGAGGCATGAAAAACGGAAGTGGGAGAATGCCAGCTTTTGCATGCAAAGTGTTAGGAGCCCTACAGACAAAAATGCAACAATACAGACTGAAACAGAAAAGTTTGTTAATGGGCGAAGTTTTAAGGAAAAGCAAAACAGGGGATAATGAATTAGTCCACAAGACAACACCTGGTAGCAGACTCACAGTGGACCGATTTGTTTGGAGAGGATTATGAGGACCTACAGGGCATCACTGATGCTAAGAACTTATTAAATGGATCATAAAGCAAAGACTGAACACTCTGATACTGTCATAAACGTAATTTACTCTTCTGTCTAGTTGTCTCATTTCTTTGTGTTGTAAATAATTTTCAGGAGAAATAATGGCATCAGAGTTAATGTTTGTTTTCCCTGCAATTGATATACGCTCTCCCTAAAAATGTCCCCGAATTTTCCAAGAGTAGATACATCAGTGAACACAGTCAAGGCCATCTTGTATATGGATGATAGGTACAATTCAGACCTGCTGTAGCAAGAGAGGCATCTTGGTTTGTGTAATCCAAATGCTCAAGATCAGGCTTCAGGTACAGCTGTATCCAGCATACCCACAATATCTTGGATTGGGTCTATCTCAACTCTTGCCTTCTTTGGATTAGCATCATTTTCTTCTGTTTTCTGCAGTGACTCCTCTCTGGCTTTCTTCATGTGTTGATATCTCTTAGTTACCTGCTCATGTTTGTGAAGTGTAACCATGACTTCTGGAGAGCTGGCCTCTATCTCCTGAGTCCAGATGAAAACCCTCTTCCCTGGAAGTGGATGTGGTTTGGATAAGAGGAGGCTGGCTCTAGGTGATATGTGGAGGGTGCAGGCTTTCCTCCGGAGTGTGGGCATCTCTGATTCAGGTATTTTCCCACTCTAACCTGCATTACCCTCCTGTGGCATTGCCCATCTCTCTTCCACTACTCAAAGGCAAAGGGGTATGGATTCTTCATTTCCCAATCTCCCACTCACCCTATTGGACTTCTGGGCCCCTCATGCCATCAAACAGCCCTCCCAATGGTCCCCACCCCCCATCTTGTCATTGTCATTCCCAGCATATCTCAAGCACCACTGCACCAACTCTCAGTACCAGGGCACAATTGTGACAGCTCACACCTCCTTAAAGCTCTCTCTGTGCCACAAACCCTCCTGGTTTACTTCCTGCCTCCCAGAACGTCACAACTCCCTCCAATTCCTGAGCACCTGCTTCCTACCAGACTCAGTCCTGGGCATTCTCCTTTCCTTGTTCTCTGTCCACACCCTTGCCTGCTCCCCTCATCTGTGTACAGAAGACACGATACACACAGGCACTCCTGTGCTGATGAATGAATGAGCTGCTAGTTTTGACTGAGCACTCCAGCACTCTAAGTAACTCTTTGCAAGCCTGGGGAACATTAATATCTGCAGAACCACTCAGGACACCCCCACTACGAGCTCCCCAGGGCATGACTTTTCCCTGCATGAACTGAACTGGCCCCAGACATGTCATAGCAATGATGCTAGTGGTCCCCAAATTTCATTCCCTGTTCAGGGAAGGAGCACCTGAGAACTTGCTGCTAGTTGACAACTTCAATATATGATAAGTAAAACAATGACATTGAATTCCCACAGGTGTATCACAGACGACAATGCTTTCTTTAAAAATAAACACACCAAAAACTGTGTTTGATTTTCTGCAATTGTCTTCAAACAAAAGTAATGAGTAAATAGTGACAAATAAAATCCATTCAGAGGAAAGGCCTTTTGAATTCTTCATCACAGCAGAGCAATATAAACACGCCAGAACCTCCAAAAGCCATTCTGACATGTAATGTTATCCTTCCTGACAGTCTAAGTTATCAATTTTGTGAGCAGCCATTGTCTAAACATAAAAAAAAAGAAACGTAAACTTTGTTGCTACTTTTCCAGTTGCTGAGAAAGAGAGAAATACATACAGAAAGATCAAACGTTCTTTCATGACAATAGCAGTCATTGATTTCCCCTTGTAAATACTACAGTAAGAACCATGTATTTACATGTCTAGGCGTACACGTGTGCTCCTTTAGATAGTGCTGCCTTTTCCTTTTATATACTATACATGGAATTTGAAACTGAAAATGTGTGAAAGAAAAAGGAATAAACCCTCAAAAAAGAGGAAAATGAAGAATAACTCTACCAGGATAATTTATCTTCCCAATTTTTGTCCTGAATGTTTTGATCATATTTAGTGCTTTGAAACTTTAATACAGATGTGTATTCAAAAATGCCCACTTCCAAAGAACTTTTCCATTTGATTTTTGTATTAAACAGTAAAAGTCTCTGGGTGCCCGGCTGGCTGAGTCGGAAGAGCATGCGACTCTTGATCTCAGGGCTTTGGATTGGAATGGCATTCAAAGTATAGATAGCTCCAGGCAGTATAGACATTTTAACAATGTTTATTCTTCCAATCCAAGAGCATGGAATGGTCTTCCATCTTTTTGTGTTTTCTTCAATTTCTTTCATGAGTGTTCTGTAGTTCCTCGAGTACAGATCCTTTAGCTCTTTGGTTAGGTTTAATCTCAGTTTATTAGGTTTATTCTTATGGTTCTTGGTGCTACAGTAGATGGAATCGATTCTCTAATTTCCCTTTCTGTGTTTTCATTGTTAGTGTATAAGAAAGCAAGTGATTTCTGTACATTGACTTTGTATCCTGCCACATTACTGAATTGCTGTATGAGTTCTAGTAGTTTGGGGAGGAGTCTTTTGGGTTTTCCACATAAAGAATCATGTCATCTGTGAAGAGAGAGAGTTTGACTTCTTCATTGCCAATTTGGATACCTTTTATTTCTCTTTGTTGTCTGATTGCTGTTGCTGGGACTTCTAATACTATGTTGAACAAGAGTGGTGAGAGCGGGCATCCTTATCATGTTCCTGATCTCAACAGGAAGGCTGCAAGCTTTTTACCATTGAGGATGATATTTGCTGTGGGTCTTTTGTAGACAGATTTTATGAAGTTCAGGAGTTTCCCTCTTTCCCTATACTTTGAAGCATTTTAATCAGGAACGGATGCTGGATTTTGTCAACTGCTTTTTCTTCATCAATTGAGAGGACCATGTGGCTCTTCTCTCTTCTCTTATTGATTTGTTCTATCACACCCCAGGGCTGTGAGTTTAAGCTCCACATTGTGTGCAGACTTTACTTAAAAAAATAAAATATTTTATAAAGAATAATGAAAAGTCTCTGCAGAAGGGCAATGTGCTCCGTGCTGTACTCCACCTAGTGGCCACGTGGCTTCATTACATAGCAGCCCAAAATGAAGTTCACCACCTCAAAGAGAGGTTTTTAAAAAAAATCATTCACAACCTGCATTGCCTGGGTGACTCGGTAGGTTAAGTGTCTGACTCTTGATCTCAGCTCAGGTCTTGATTTCAGGGTTATGAGTTCGAACTCTGTGGATCCTACTTAAAAAAAATGTTATAAATTGTAATAACCATTAAAGCAATACATGTAATTCATGAGCACAGACACAGAACCAGGATATTTACATGTGTGGCACACATCAAATACATTTTAACTTTTTGTGATCTAAGAATCTTTACATTTCTGCAAGCTAAAATGTTCCTTTTCCTGAGGTTAAATTCTGACGGGTTTTTAAAAGAATATTCACTAGATTACACAGAAAAGGATGAAATAGCTTTTAACGAATAACATATTATGACAAAGCAAAAAGGAAAAGAATTGTAAGCTGATTTATCTGTGCAGAGTAACTTCACCCAGTGATTTACAGTCTTCTACCATTGGGGTGTCTCACCTGCCATGAAGCATGGTGGATGCTGTGCACATCTCTAGCCGTTCCAACTATGACTTTGCTGAACACACAGCGAACTCCTGCCTGCTCAGGCCGTCCTGTTTCATATTCCTGCCGTGTGGCCGTGTCCCGCCAATTTAAAGAGAGCAGAAGCAGCAGCCGCCATTTTTCCTACAAGTACAAAAAATAAAAACACATTTGGGTGACGGTCAAGAAAACAATAGCTAAAAGGAGATCTTAGGAAGCCAAAATACTAGGTCCTAGATGATATTAGGCCAACCATCCTCACTGCCTCCTGGGTCTCCGCAGGCAGGGGCTGCCCGCATTCTTCATAGGTCCTAGCATTTCAGAAAGCCTGTTTACAAGTGCCACCTGCTCCATGGGAGACCAACCCTCAGAGGCAGTGCACCAGGTCCCCCTCAAGTCCACACTGGCTGCAGAAATTATTTCAGGTTTAGGAATCTCAGGGTCCAGCCCCAGGGCTGACCAGGCAAACACATCGATGTGCTGGAGAGGGCACGAATAGCAATCTTTTCTCTTTTTTTAAAGGTTTTATTTACTTATTGGATAGAGAGCTAGAGCAAAGACCACCTGGCGGGAGGGAGGCAAAGGGAGAAGAAGCAGGTTCCCTGCTAGGCGGAGCTCAATCCCGGGACTCCAAGAACATGACGGGAGCCCGAGACAAGTCTTCGCGGCCTGAGCCACCCAGGGGCCCCAGAGAGCGATGTCTTGAGCACGAGCAGGGCTGGAAGGAGAGCAAGGGAGACTCTGTGCCCCGACAACACAGGTAGGTCGGACACAGAGACCAGGGCAGCGGACACGTAAGCAGAGCGCACCGCACGTCAGCGGTCACTTCCACAGAGAAGACACAGCCGGCGGGAGCAGCGCCAGTGCACTGGGCACGAGCCCTGGGAGGCAGGCGGGGCAGCAGCGGGTGCGGATCTGCCTGCAGCCGAGCGGCTGTCCACATGTGGGCCACGACCCTCCGCAGGGAAGGAAGCACGAGGTGGTTTTCTGGGGAAAGGATGTGCGGGGAGGTCAGGACGGAGACCAACCCGTGGAGGAGGTTCCAGGGCAGGAAGCCAGCCTGAGGCTGAGGGCCAGGTGGGGCCGGAGGAGGCTTTGGTGGGGTCGAGTCTGACCTCCTAGACCACCCCCCCCCCCCGCGAGCACGCGGACTTTGGCCCAGGTTCATGTAAACATAACGACACAAAACTCAGCAATTGGCCCATTTCTCTCGTGCCCCCGCCCCCGCCTCGAGGCCCACCCGCACCCCACCCGTTCCCTGCCCCAGAGCAGTTCGAGGTGCGGCCGCAGCGCTGTGGGTCGGGCCGAGCTCAGAGCGCACGGACGTCCCCTAGGACACACCCGAGTCTGTCCCTGGCGCACTGCGGTCACTCGGCATCAGGGCGGCGGCCCCGTCGGCAGTCACGCACGCGGCCACTCCGTCTTCTGCACGGTCGGCTGATCGTCAGCGTCTCCGCGCGCATGCAGGTGATATCTCCCGCAAGCGCCCACGGGCGCGCACCGAGCCGTCCAGTCCAGGCTGTCGCGAACAACGACGACCACGGCGCCGTCCACACTGGGCGCAGCGCGGGACCCGACGGGGCCGCTTCCTCGCCTCATGCGGACCCCCAGCGGCGCTCCTCGCGGTCCGGCGGCACGCAGGGCAGCCCTGACCCGCGCTCCGCCCGCACGTCTGCGATTCTGCGCGGCGGCCGGCGTTCTGTCGCGCCCACGGGACCGCGTGGTTCCCGGGGTGTCCGCTCACATGTCCGCCTGGTGTCCCGCGGGGGTTCCCGGTGTCACCGCACCGCGGTGTCCGGCTGGGAGTCAGGTCAGCCCCAGAGCCGCCCTCCCGGACCCGCGCCGGCTCTGCGTGCGATCCAGGACGCCACCGCCCCGGAGCCTGCGACCGCCCGGCAAGAACCAGGCCCGACACCCGCACGGGCCCGCGGCTCGCCCCGCGTCCGGCTCGCCCCGCGCCCGGCTCGCCCCTGCAGGTAGCGCCCTCCACCTCCCTCCGAACCAGCGACCGCGCAGACTCCCCGGCCCCGAATCCTCCGAGGCGGCCAGAAGTCGCCGGCGGCCTCGCGGCCTCCCCCAACCCATGAAGCCCGCGCCTCACCTCCCCCGCAGGAGCCCACGCCAGCTCCTACCGCAAAGCTCCCCGGCCGCCCCGCCCTCCTCCCACCAGAGACAGCTTCCGGGGCGGGGCTGCGCCTGCGCACAGGGCGCTGCCGGGGGCTTTCCCAGAGTGGCGCGCTGAGCTCGGGTTAGGCTCCTCGAGGCCTCGCTTGACGCGGCGGCAGAGGGGACACGTGGGAGGCACAACGTGTGTCGCCGCGGATCCCCACGAGCGTGGGGGGCTGTGGGCCTGCCCCTGCCCCGCGTGGGGCGCCGGCCTCCGCCCAGCCTGCCCTCTGGGAGCGTCTCTGTTGGCCGAGAGGGCCGAGAGCCGGCGTCATCGGACTGTCAGGGGCGGTAAGCTACGGGCTGCGGGACGGGCTGGGGGGGCCGGCGGGACGGTGCTTGGAGTGCGGCGAGCCCCATGTGCGGGGATGAAGTGCGGGGACGAGCTGTGGGGGCGGAGCACGTGCAGCCAGCTGCTCAGCGACTGGGACCGCGGGCCTCGTCCCTTGCGAGCGCGGACATCCTGGGCGGCGTTGGACGGCGCAAGTGCTGGACCTCCGGGTGTCCGCCCCCGCGACAGTGCCTGGTTCCTTCTCCGTGTCGGGCACTCCTGCCGTCCCCACTCCCTGGCGTCCTGGTAACTCCGACGTGCGCCTGCTGATGCTCTAGCGTCCTGAAGCCCAGCCCTCCCGCCTCAGCGCCCGGGCGCCGCCTCCAGGACGCTGCTCGTATGGGCTCCCGGGGTCCCAGACTCAGCCCCTTGCCCGCGCTCCTGACCCACGGAGCCGCGGCCTCCCGGGCTTTCAAGGCCGAAACCTGGGCTTATCCCCTCATCCAGACAGTTGTTAGTGGTTGGTCTCCTTAAAGCCCGAGCGTAAGAATTACCTCAGCTGCGCCACGTGCTCCGCGGTCCGGCTCTGGGACCGCCGCGCCGCCTCCTCACACTGTGATGTTGGTGATGGTCCCCAGTCAGCGCGCCCCACTTCGAGTACGTGGGACCTGGGGCTGGTCTCGCACAAACACAGCGCAGGTCGTTCCCCCAGCACGGACACAGTTTGCGGAACGAGCCATGGCGCCTCACGTACCAGCCTCAGTATCTCACCCACCCCATGATTCACATCTTGGGCCAGATTCTTCTTCGTTGCAGGGCCCTGACTGGTGCTCCGCAGGGTGTTCGGCAGCCTGCGCGTGCTCTGCCCACTGATGCCAGTACCGCACCCACCCCACCTAGTTTTCACAACCAAAAAAACCACAGTCGGTGGGGTTTTAGCAAATGTTCCCTGAAAAATGGTCTCCAGGTGAGAACAACTGGTATTCACATCTGCAAATTCTGTTCTTTTGTCTATGTATAATACATACTTGATAGGTAATCCCAATTTGAGAATATTCAGTGAAGGAATGAGAACAATAAAAATAAAGCAGATTCACAAAGTGAGTCATTTTGCAAACAACAACTCTTATTTCTTCAAAAACAATGTCTTTTACCAAGCAGAACAAATCATTAAAAAATCACTGAAAATGAAGACTGCCAAAAATGATAAATATGTGGGTAAATATATTGTTTTACTTTTTTAAAATAAGTTCTTGATAGTTTGTTTAAGCAAAAATAATACCCAAGTGTGATAGTTTAATAAAAATAGAACACCAGAACCATGCCCTTTTGGTGCTCACAGCTTTGTAGTAAAGCTTGAAATCAGACAACGTGATGCCCCCAGTTTTTTTTTTTTTTCTTTTTAAACATTTCCTTAGCAGTTTGGGGTCTCTTCTGGTTCCATACAAAAACGCTCCAGCTCTTTGAAAAATGCCAGTGGAATTTTTTGTTTTGTTTTTGGTTTTTGTGGGTTTTTTTGTTGTTTTTAAGATTTTTATTTATTCATTTGACAGAGAGGGAGATCGCAAGTGGGCAGAGAGGCAGGCACAGAGAGGGGGAAGCAGGCTCCCCGCTGAGCAGAGAGCGGGATGCGGGGCTCAATCCAAGGACCCTGAGATTATGGCCTGAGCCCAAGGCAGGGGTTTAATCCACTGAGCCACCCAGGCACCCCAGTCGGTTAATTTTGATCCTGCTGACATTGAAAGTATAGATGGCTCTGGGCAGTATAGACATTTTAACAATGTTTATTCTTCCGATCCATGAGCATGGAGTGGTCTTCCATCTTTTTGTGTCTTCCTCAATTTCTTTCATGAGTGTTCTGTATTTCTTCGAGTACAGATCCTTTACCTCTTTGGTTATGTTTATTCTGAGGTATCTTATGATTCTTGGTGCTATAGTAAATGGAATCGATTCTCTAATTTTCCTTCCTGTATTTTCATTGTTAGTGTATAAGAAAGCAATTGATTTCTGTACGTTGACTTTGTATCCTGCCACGTTACTGAATTGCTGTATGAGTTCTAGTAGTTTGGGGGTGGAGTCTTTCAGGTTTTCCATATAAAGTATCATGTCATCTGTGAAGAGAGAGAGTTTGACGACTTCTTTGCCAATTTGAATACCTTTTATTTCTTTTTGTTTTCTGATTGCTGTTGCTAGGACTTCTGGTCTATGTTGAACAACAGGGATGAGAGTGGACAACCTTATCATGTTCCTGATCTCAAAGGGAAATCTGTCAGCTTTTCCCCATTGAGGTTGATATTCTCTGTGGGTTTTTCTTAGATAGATTTTGTGAAGCTGAGGAATGTTCCCTCTATCCCTATACTTTGAAGCCTTTTAATCAGGACTGGATGCTATGTCTTGTCAAATGCTTTTTCTGCATCAATTGAAGGGACCACGTGGTTCTTCTCTCTTCTGTTATTGATTTGTTCCATCACATTGATTGATTTGCGAATGTTGAACCACCCTTGCATTCCGTGGATAAATTCCACCTGGTCATGGTGGATAATCTTTTTAATGTAATGTTGGATCCTATTAGCTAGGATCTTGTTGAGAATTTTGGCATCCATATTCACCAGGGGTATTGGTCTGAAATTCTCCTTTTTGGTGGGGTCTTTGCCTGGTTTAGGGATCACGGTAATGCTGGCTTCATAAAAAGAGTCTGGAAGTTTTCCTTCTGGCACAAAAATAGACACATAGACCAATGGAACAGAGTAGAGAGCCCAGATACAGACCCTCAACTCTATGGTCAAATAATCTTCGACAAAGCAGGAAAAAATATACATTAGAAAAAAAGACAGTCTCTTCAGTAAATGGTGCTGGGAAAACTGGACAGTTATATGTAGAAGAATGAAATTCAACCATTCTCTTACACCATACACAAAGATAAACTAAAAATGGTTAAAAGACCTCAATGAGGCAGGAATCCATCAGAATCCTAGGGGAGAACATAGGCAGTAACCTCTTCAACATCAGCTGCAACAACTTTCAAGATATGTCACCAAAGGCAAAGGAAACAAAAGCGAAAATGAACTTTTGGGACTTCATCAAGATGAAACGCTTCTGCACAGCAAAGGAAACAGTTAACAAAACAAAGGGGAAACCCATGGAATGGGAGAAGACATTTGCAAATGACACTATAGACAAAGGGCTGATATCCAAGATCTATAAAGAACTCTTCAAACTCAACACCCAAAAAACAAGTCAAAAAATGGGCGTAAGACATGAACAGACACTTCCTCAAAGAAGACATACAAATGGCTAATAGGCACATAAATAAATGTTCATCATCAGTAGCCATCAGGGAGATTCAAATCAAAACCACATTGAGATACCACCTTATGCGAGTTAGAATGACAAAAATGAACAAGACATTAAACAGCGTGTGTTGGAGAGGATGTGGAGAAAGGGGAACCCTCTTACACTGTTGGTGGGAATGCAAGCTGTTGCAGCCGCTTTGGAAAACCGTGTAGAGATTCCTTAAGAAATTAAATGTAGAGCTACCCTATGACCCTGCAATAGCACTTCTGGGTATTTATCCCAAAGATACAGATATAGTGAAAAGAAGGGCCATTTGTAGCCCAATGTTCATAGCAGTTATGGCCACAACAGCCAAATTGTGGAAAGAACCAGATGCCCTTCAACAGGCGAATGGATAAGGAAGATGTGGTCCATCTACACTATGGAGTATTATGCCTGCGTCAGAAAGGATGAATACCCAACTTTTGTATCAACATGGACGGGACTATGCTAAGTGAAATAAGTCAAGCAGAGTCAAGTATCATATGGTTTCACTTATTTGAGGAGCATAAGGAATAACATGGAGGACATGGGGAGATGGAAGGAAGTGAGTTGGAATAAATCTGAAGGGGAGGTGAACCATGAGAGACTGTGGACTCAGAAACAAACTTTGAGGGTTTTGGAAGGGAGGGGGGGTGGGAGGTTGGGTGAGCCTGGTGGTGGGTATTATGGAGGGCATGTATTGCATGGAGCACTGAGTGGTGCATAAACAGTGAATTCTTGAATACTGAAAAGAAATTAAAAATTTTTAAAAATAGAATACATGTGGAAACAAAATGTATTATAATAGCACAAAAGTTTGGAGAGGGAGATGGAATGAATTGTTACAGGTTTTACAATATAGACAAACTGGTATCATTTCAGGGTGGGTAGTGGTAAGTTAAAGATGCATACTTATGATACTGTGATTTATATTAAGAGATTTATATTTGATCTTTGTCCCATTTCTTCCACCAAGCTTCTAAAATCCTTGGAATTTACTAAGTGTTGAGAGTGATAAAGGTGTATTTTGTTATATTAAATCAGGTGACTTTAGAAAGAACCTAAGAATGGGGTCTGGTTGCCAAGGAACCCAGCTCTGTGATTAGAATGTAATTAGAAAGTTTGAATTGACAGTTCCACTCTCCTCAACCTCTGGAAAAGGATGAAGTACTGGAAGTTAAATCCATTACCAATGACCATTTGATATCATGTCTGTGTCATGAAGCCTCCACAGAAACCCACAAGGAGAAGGTTCAGGGAGATGCTGGACTTGGAGGGAAACTCTTTTCCCTTTCCATATAACTTGTCCAATTTCTCCCATTTGGGTGTTCCTGAGTTCCTTTTATAATAAACCAATGATAAGATGTTTCTCTGAGTTCTGTGAGCCCCTCTAGCAAGTTACTTGAACCCTAGGAGGGAGTTGTTGGAGTCTCTGATCTATACCCTGTATGTCAAAACTACAGGTGACAACCTAGGTTTAAGATTTGTCTGAAGTGGAGGGGATTGGTCAGTCTTTTGGGACTGAGCTTTTAACAGGTGGAACCTGACACTTTCTCCAGGGTGTGTCAAGGATACCCAGCTAGTGTGAGAATTTCTTGGTGATGTTGAAAAATTCACACATCTTAATTGGTATCAGAACTGTAATAATCTAAATTGGAAAGCAACAAAAAAATGGTATAAATAATAATTGTAACAGAAAAATTGGATAATAAAATATTCAAAAGAATACAGGAACAAAGAAAGAAGGATAGGACAAATAAGAAAGATGATATACTTAAAATCAAACATGTCGATGTATTTGTCTTAAATGTAAGTGTTCTAAATACTCCCAATTAAAACATGGACAGCATGAGATTTAATGAAAATCAAAACCTATCCATATATATAGGAAATGCATTTTAAATCATTTGACACATGTAGGTTAAGATTGAAGGATGGATGGGGCGCCTGGGTGGCTCAGTGGGTTGAGCCCTTGCCTTCGGATCAAGTCGTAATCTCAGGGTCTTGGGATCGGGCCCCGCATCGGGCTCTCTGCTCGGCGAGGAGCCTGCTCCCCCCCCCCCCTGTCAAATAAATAAATAAATCTTTAAGGGAGAAAAAAATAAAAAAGACTGAAGGATGGAAAAGAAGATAAACCATGCAGATTCTAAAGTAAGATAAGCTAGAGTGGCTTAAATGGATATTGGACCAAGGAGTCTCCTTGATACGGAATACTACTAAAGAGAAAGACGAAATGTTCAAAATGACAAGATCAGTTATCTTACCTACCATAACCTAAATGCATGTGAATCCAATAACAAAAACTTTAAAAATATATGAAACCAAAATTGATGTGAAAGGAAAAAATAGAAAAATCCACACTTATGATTGAAGATTTTAACAGTTCTTGCTTCTTTCAAAAAAGACTTGAAAATTTGAAACTTGAAAAACTTCAAAGTTTTTGGTAGAAATACTGCCTTAAACAGCCACAGGCATCAAAGAAGTTCTGCCATATTATATATTTTTCATGTGATTATGGTTCTTTTGAAAGAATTTGCACCACTTTAGAAATGTTTTTATTTGCAATCCAAAGAAGACCAGCCTATTTTTCCACCTATTCAGTTACAGAGATTATTGCCAAGTAGTGGTTCATTACCAAAGGTTATCCTAAAGTCAAAGCAATACACACCCAGAGTCAGAGAGTAATCAGTCTACATGCATACACAGTACTATTTATTTGTTTACAAAATGATAATGGGACATACCTTATGATGTGTTCCCTGTGTTATATGGAGGCTTACATACTGAATTTCAGTTATTTCACACTCACAGAGAAATGAATCAACATTACACTTCCATTTATACTTACTACGTAAAGGTTTTTTTGAAGTCTCACAGAGAAATAAACATAACACTGATGTGAACAGAGATTTCTGCCCGAGTTTCAGAGATTTATTTCTTTTTCTTCCAAATAACATCAAACAACGTGTGGTTCTGGAGTGCTCCCTCTGGCCCACATGTGAAGGGTGGTGATCAGAGCCCCATGGGCAGATGCCCCTTCCTTCTGGGAACTCTGAAGGAATATCGCCGCTTGCTGTGGAGGTGCCGGACCATTTGTTTCTGATGATTATCTGATGTTTCAGGAAATACCATCTCTTCTCCATCTATATTTGTTTATTTTTAAACAAATAAAACAACAGCATCCTTTAAACTGTTAAAATGCATTCCCATCCATTAATTTCATATTAATCTTGCAATTAAAGATCTGCACAAATATACTACTCTAATTTTTTAAATTTGAAACTGGATGCTTATGGCATCCATTATCCATTATCAAGAATATGAAGGGAGCATTAATGAACAGAATTTAATGTTCAGTTTAACCATTAACTGAAGAATAAATCTGTGCTGACTCATATCTGTAAAGCAATATGGCTTCTTTAGAAGGAGGGAGCTGTTGCATTGGTCTCTTTCCACTTTGATTGGCCTTCACATGTCTGTGCTATTTTCCTCCTACCACATTTTTGTGGTGTAAGAGCATTAGAATATTCTGTTGTGCTGCAGGGTGAAATGTGATGGGTGAGTCTGTCTATAAATAAAAACAATTACTGTAAAAAAAAAAAAAAAAAAGCCAAGCTTTTCTGAGGCCTACAATAGGAGAAAGAGGTACAGAGGTGGGGTAAACCCCCCTCCCCCCTCCCAGCCCCCAGCCCACCTCCCCTCTACTGGAGGTAAGAATTCGCCTCTGCTCTCTCCCTGTTCTAAACCTGGCAGAGGATGCAACCCTTCTATAGACCCCTAGGAGACCAGGGCCTACCCTATTTTAGTTCTCAATATCTAGAAGTAAATAGACTGTCACCCAGAAACCATCAAAAAGAAAATAGGAAAGCTTGCTACACATTAAATTGAGGTTCCTCCTAAGAGATTAAATGTCCTAATCTCCAGTACCTGTGAATATGACCTTATTTGGAAATAAGATATTTGCAGATGATCAAGTTAAGATGAGGTCATTGGCGTGACCAACCTGGAGCAGGTTGTCTCTCAACAGCCTTCAAAAGGAACAGACCCTGCTGACACCCTAATCTTAAACTTGTGGCCTCCAGGACTGCGAACCAGTACACTTCTGTGGTTTAAGCTACCTACTCTGTGATACTTGGTCATGGCAGTCCTAGCAAACTGATACTTAGTTAGCTACATGATGTATTCCATCCTATCAGTAAAATAGGAAAAAAAGAAATGAATCCATATGGCTTTTTTCTTACTGCAAATCTAGAGTCTAAAAATACAGGTGGGGGAAGCTGAAGTAGGCTTGGGGATTGGGGGAGAGGATGTTACATCTGCTTTCAGTACCTGAACTGTAGCGTTAGAGAGTGAGTGAGTCTGCACAGTGAACACTGTAAATGGGGATTACATTGTTTACAGGTGCTTATGTCCAGCCATGCCTCCACACTCGAAAATAACAAGTGTGCCTAGAGTAAATGTTGTATCTATACAGATATGCAACGATGATGGACAATCACTCTTTGCCACCAGCACAGTGAATCAATGTCAGATCTTCTCCACTCGTTTGTTCTCTGACCTTGGGAAGTCAGCTAGAGACATGATCTCTTAGAAGTAGTTCTAAGAGGAAGAAGAAGTTGTTTCTTACATGTCATCTTCTTTTTGAAATATATTAATCTTTTTGTCTCCGAAAGTAAAATATTTAAGGATCCTTCACTATTTAGGGGTCGAACCTAAAATAATAAAAAACAAGATTACCATCTCAACAAATACTTTTTAAAATTAAGCTGTAAGTCTGTTTGCTTATATATAAAGCATTAGTTATTAAAATATTCTAAGTGCTCCCCTCAAAATATTCTCAAAAACCAATGAAACAAGTAAAAAAAAAAAAACAGAAAAATACCAGTCAAAGGGATAAAATTTCAGAAATATGAATATCACAGATTAAAGAAATCTGAATATTGGTAACATAGAAATACATTCAATTTTTAAGTTAACTTTTTAGAAATTATGAGTATTAAAGTTATCTTCAGAAGATTCATCTGCCTAAATAAATTCATTTTATCAAATAGTTAATGTTACTCATTCACATTTAGAATTGCTAAAAAATTTTCATGTTTAATGTAGTCAGGTAGTCCTTGCAAAAGCTTTTCCCTCAGCTGATACTGTTTAAAGCAGGACAAAAATCTCACATAATTTGGACTACTTTCTTCATCCTATTCCAATATAAATTTTTTTGATACATAGTTCATCTTATGTATAAATATCCCCAAATTTATTCTTTAATCTTCAGTGATCTTTTCTTACAAAATGGCAGTCTTTTATGTTTAAATTTTTGTTTTTGAAATTATTTGTAGTAGAAGTATACTTTTTTATTATGAATTTATAAAATTCTAATTGAAAATCTTAAACAGAGCTTTGGTTTTTATTTTTTTTTCCCTTGGTCTGTAAAATTTTCTTTTTCAGGATACACACGTATACTAAGTGAAAATTAATAACAAGTAAAAGTAACTAAACTGAATGTGGGTTGTAGCATCTATAGCATATGATATAAATGAGTACATATAAATGTACTGTTTGATCTTAACAATGCTACTTTAAGTATGAATCACAAAATACTTTTGTACTAATAATTAAATTAACCATTTGGGGTTTTGCTGAGTATTTTCTGCTCTCTGTTCAGCCTCCAAATTAGCAGATGTACAAATGAATATTCCTGCTTCCATTTTCAGTCAATAATTTTCATTAGTCACATGATCTCAATGTCAAATCACCTTCTTGAGAGGGACAGTCTGGATCCATTCCATGGAGTTCACATTAAAGATGTCCACTGCATTTTCACTGTACACGGAGAGATATGGGGCATTGTAACCTGGGAGATGGGGAGCAGGTGACAGCAAGTATGGGCTTCAGGATTCACTTTTTAACTGGGTTTTTTATTAAGATAATTATAAATTCACATGCAGTTTTAAGAATACAGAAAGATCTCTTGCACACTCTGTCTAGTTCATCCCAGTGTAACATTTTGCAAAACTAGGATACTGACATTGATAGAATCAGCCTACTCATCCTGGGCAGATCTCCCCAGTGTGTGTGTGTGTGTGTGTGTGTGTGTGTGTGTGTGTGTGTGTGTGTAGGTCCGTACAATGTTATCACCTGTGTAGGTTCATGTATCCATAAGTATAGTCAAGATACAGACTATTTACACCACCACAAGTATCCCTCAGGGTTCCCTTTTATAATCCCACCCACATCCCCCTCCTTCCCTAACTCCTGAGAATCAATAGCTTGTCTTCCATTTCTAAAATTTTGTCATTTCAAATATGTTGTATGAGTGGAATCACACAGCATTCATGATAAATTTTATCTGCTAAGCCTTAATACATTTAAAAAAAAATCCTTCAGATTGGAAACCTAAGAGAATCTCATACCATTATAATAGTCTAATTATCATATTGCTGCCTCAAATATTTTTAATATGGTTAAGATAAGTAAAAATATAAATGATGATGTATATGGTTTACATTTTAGAATATGACACAGTGAAAGCCTGACAAAAAGCTTTCTAACATTTTCATCTAATGGAAGCTTTACTAAGTAATTGCATAACATTTCAAAGTTTGTGGCTCCTAAACTAATTGAGTTCACAGCACAAACACAGTAGAAGATGAGAACAGTATATGTGGAGAATGATGTTCACGAGCAAAGCAGCGAACACTGGCAGCCACTAGCATCTTTGGAACTTTCTCCATGGCTAATAATGACTTACAGTTACAAACTTCTCATATGAGCGTCTCTCCATGAAAACAACAGCAATGTAACAACCTTTCCTCTGTGTACTTGTGCCATCCTTCTCCCTTTTCTAAGAGCCGTGCTCTGAAGAGTGCCAGCCACCTTTCTTCCCACTTCCACACCTCAGTCCAAGCAGTCTGACCTGGGCCCTCACTCCTGCATTAAACTGCTCTCACAGCAAGTCATCAACCACCCATTATTGCTGAAGCCAACACACACATTTTAGTCTGTCTTACTTGACTGCTCAGTGATGCTTGCGGGCTTCTTGCCTCCTGACCATCCCTCTGACATTTGTGCTGCTTGGTTTTCTAACCTGTGCCCTCTTAACCTATTTACTGTCCCACTGTCAGTACACACTCAGCATGTCCAGGGAATCAGGCTGACAACATCAGAAACCAGGAACCCATTTTAGTGTTGCCATGAGTAGATGAGCAGACATCACGTGCCCGAATGTGCTTCAGTGGGACATGTACAATACTATTAATGAAGTATTCTTCATAATAGTCTTTAGAGCTTGTTTTCAGTTACAGGAAATTTAGAATATAAAGGAAGATGCAAAGCACCATGAGGAAACATCCAGATTGTGGAGTATCCTGCAGGACAGCAAGTCAGCGGCATGGAAGACCACTCAAGATTAGACAATATCTAAGATGTAAGATGTAACAATAACAAGGAATATGTGGACCTTCAAATTTTGATTCCAAGAAATGCATTGTCAGAAGAGACATCTTTGTGATAATCAGGAATGTTTGAATATGTATTTGATGATAATAAGAACCATGGGTAACTTCTTCGGGGGTGATAATAGCAATGTGGTTTTATGAAAATGTCCATATTTTTAGAGGTGTAATGTAAAATATATAAAGGTGGAATGATAGTGACTTCTGGGATCTGATTTAAAAGATTTCCACACAACAAAAAAGAAAGAAGTTGAATGAGCATAACCTTCATCCCCTGTCCGAATCCACTCTTCCTTTGTTTTTTTTAGGAGATATTGGCATCTGCTCATTTGCTCAAGTTCAACATCTGAGGATCATTGCTGATTCTCTTGACCCACCACTTCCACTTCCAACCAAGCGTAAATTTTGTCAGTTATATCTTCAGTATCCCTCAGATCCTCTCCTTTCCACCGTAACTGCCTCTGCCTTACGCAGCTTTAATCCACAATTTCTACTGTGACCTCCAAGTTGGTCTCTTGGTCTCCAGTCTCACCTTGCATCATCTTTAATCCAACCATTGGAATCTAGGGGTTTTTCTGAAATTGCAAATCTCACCCTGTGCCTACAGAACAGCTTCTGTGGTGTGGCTCATGAGGACCCCTCCAGCCCTGTCTCTTGAACTGTCATCTTGAACTCCATATCTGAAACACTGAACTTAGAGTTCTTTATGAAGTGCAGTGTGGATGGCCTGTTCCAATTAGGACAGAGCAGCTGATATTGGACATACCCTGCCACCATCAATAATTATAAAACTGGAAAATATATATATAAGAAGTAACTTTTTAGGTATTAGTATACAGCACAAGATTGCCATTCCTTAAAAAAAAAAGAGAGAGAGAGAGAGGAAGACATGAGGTAGATCCTACATTCCCCTAGCTTTCTACTAGGGAAAATTTCCAAACTGCTGTGCAGAAAAAATGGAGCCCAAGCAGAGAGTGGAAGTTTTGCTGGGCAGAGGAAACAGATACTAATGTGTCTGGAATTTACAAGGCAGGATACACAGAGGAAAGAGCCACAGAAAAGTTGTCACAGGTATGTGTACTCTGGTTCCCTCAAAGTCCCTGGCCAAATCCAAAGCTGCTCATGGACAGAGCAAAACTCCTTGAGACCTGCTCAGAGTCTTGAGGGATGAACAAAAATGTAGTAAGTAGTACTGTGCTGGAGAGACATTTGGTTTCTGACATAGACAAAGTGGAGAGTCAGTGGACACTGAGTGCCCAGAAACCCTGGGCACTCAGTTGAGACCCCCAAAAGGCCATTATTTAGGAGTAAGGACTAAAAGGCCAAAATAGGTCCATCCTAACAAAGTCTAAAGTCAATCCTCAGCAAAAGCAGGGTGACTCATCCATCAGATTAAGATTAATGCCTGTCAGAACAAAACACAGCCCTCCATGTTATGCATAGTACAGTCCAGAGTCCCTGTGTCATAGCATCCATAACATCCAGCAAAGGGCAAAAAAATAATAAGATGTAAAAAGGCAGGAAGATACCCTTAATTCAGAAGGAAAAAAAGTCAATGGAAACACCTGCAAATGAACCATATGTTGGAATAATTATAAGTAATTATTGTAAGTAGTTCAGGACTTCATGAAAACATAAATGTATTAGAAGATAGGACAATTTCACTAACTGGAAATTTCCAAAAAAGTTGAAATTATAAACAGAAGAATACAGTATCTGAAATGCTTAATTCCTGGATAAACCAGGGGGAAAAGGTCAGTGAAATTGAAGATGGGGGGTCAGTAGAAATTATCCAAACTAAAGGACAGAAAAAAATATTTTTAAAAAAGTCTCAGTGACCTGTGAAACAAAATCAAGAGGTCTGGGGGCACCTGCGTGGCTCAGTCAGTTAAGCTTCTGCCTTTGGCTCAGGTCATGATATTGGGGTTCTGAGATCCAGGCCCGATTCAGGCTCCCTGCTCAGTGGTGAGCCTCCCCACCCCACCCTGCTGGTACATGTGCGTGCACACTCTCTCACTCTAAACAAATCTTATTTTAAAAATGGAGAGGTCTGATAAACATGTATTTTGATCTGCAGAAAAGAGAATAAGTTAGAAAAATTTGCAGAAATTTAATGCCTAAAATTTTTCCAAAATTAATGAGAGATATCAGTCTTCAGATCCAAAAAGTTCTGAAAACCCCAAGGAGAATATATACCAAAAAAACTGCATGTAAGCCCATCATAGTCAAATTGCTGAAAACCAAAGATAATGAAAAAATCTTAAAAACTGCTAAATAGAAGACATGGAGGGAACAACAATGAAAATGGTTGCTTTCTCATCAGGAATGGTGGAAGTCAGAAAACAGTAGAATGTGTTTTTAAAGAGTTGAAAGACAAAAGCACTTTACATTTCTTTAGCTGGCCTTCCCTGGCCTACTGTGTTAGATTAGGCATCCCTCCTGTGTGCTCTTGTAGACTGTTCTGCTCCCCTGTCACAGCACTTGCTTGATTGTTGGTCTCATGTCATGATTATAATCTCCATATGAACACAAACTAGCCTGTTTTATGTTTAATACTGTGCCCTTAACCCTTGGAAGAGTAAGTTGCTTATATAAGTTCTCTGTACTATTCTGTAAGTGAATCAAAAGGCTGTATTTAATTTACAAAATGATGACTTGTACCAATAAAATATGAAATAAGCTAAAATTATTTAGGAGCATTACAGGTACACTTTACATAAACTAAATCCAAAAAGCAAAAAATAGTAACTGTTTCTTATGACTTATTAATGTGTATGTGATTTTCAGTTACCATGAAGATAACCTGTTTAGGAGCTTACAGAAAACAACAATTTGGATTAAGGATATAAGCAGCATAAATTTTCCTATGAAAAAATAAAAGATAAAGGCTAAGTTACCACATGTATGACCTAGATATAACTTCATTACAGCTGTTCTACTTGAAAAGACTTAGAAAAATCAGGAAATATCTTCAGTGGTGTTGTTTTCAGAAATAAAACCTGTCACTAACAATAGTTAGCGGAAATAGAAGTAGAATTAAAAAGGCAAGAAAGATGGGACGCCTGGGTGGCTCAATTGGTTAAGCGGCTGCCTTCGGCTCAGGTCATGTTCCCAGCGTCCTGGGATCGAGTCCCACATTGGGCTCCTTGCTCGGCAGGGAGACTGCTTCTCCCTCTGCCTCTAGCCTGCCACTCTGTCTGCCTGTGCTTGCGCTCTGTATCTCTCTCTCCTCTCTCTCTCTCTCTCTCTCTCTCTAACAAATAAATAAATAAATCTTAAAAAAAAAAAAAAAAGAAAACGCAAGAAAGATACAGAAAGACAAGGGAACAAATTGTAAGATAGCCTTACGGCAGTAAGTTGGAGCTGCTGGCCACATCAGCTCAACTGGCCTAGATCGGAGGCCCCTGCTGTCAGTGTAAATGCCAATGCTCTTAAAACATAGCAGATACTCAATACTGGAGATCTCGACGGCACAGAGAGCGTCCACGGGCTCGTGTGCAATAAACGATAGTGTCGGGTCCTGTGAGTGGAGCATCCTGTATGGGACTCCTTCTTTCCTCAAGGGGCATCTCAGGAACCCCGACTGGAATCCTACACAAAGCTGCTCATTGAAGATGGCCATCCACTGGACACTGGTTGGGATCTGGAGCTCTTTAAATTTTCTGTGAGAAATTTTCTTGCTCTGAAACAGCTCATAACAAAAGACTTGGCTTTTCCTTGCTACACAGAGGCATGTGTGGGCCCCTTGGCACACTGTTCCGGAAGTCATTGTCTGACACCCTTTTGTTTCTGCTAGCTTGTGAGTGTCAGTCTTCCGTCCATCCAAAGCTGACATGGGAAACAGCCGCACGTGGTGACTTCTCCCAGAGATCACCGCAACCATCTGGCCATGGGGAATGAGCTCAATCTGATGAATCTTCTTCATGTTACCAACCCGAATAATTTCTACACAAATCAACATGGTTATAAGTCAATGTCAAGTTCAGAATAATCTGTTTATTTTGAATGTTCTTTTCAGTTTTACATAAAAACAATTGAAAAAGGTCAATAAAAATGATCTCATAAATCTTAATGTTCTGTGAATAAATTCTTTACAAATAAAATGGCCACTCACTTGCAAATTAGCAATGTAGCTTATTTTTAAAAATTTTTTAATGAGTTATAATTGAGGTATACCATTATATTTCAGGTATACAATAGAATGATTCAGTATTTGTATAAACTGCAAAATGATCACCATAGTAAGCCTAGTTAACATCCAGCACCATACATAGTTAACAAAATTTTTGTTCTTATGATGAGAATTGCTGAGATCTCCCAGAAACTTTCAAGTAAACAATAAACTATTATTAACTATAGTCACTGTGCTATACATTATGCCTCCAGGACTTACTTTAGAACCGGAAACCTATACCTTTTGACCCCATTCATTCATTTTTCACCCTCCATTCCTCGCCTCTAGCAACCACCAGTCTGTTCTCTGTTATCCATGAGCTGCTGTGTGTGTGTGTGGTTTTTTTGGCTTTTTTTTAGATTCCACATAAAAGAGCCATCAAAATTGATCTTTGTCTGATTTATTTCACTTAGCATAATACCCTTGAGGTTCATCCATGTTGTCACAGATGGAAAGATGTTCTTTTTACGGCTAAATAATATTTCATTGTATAGAATACCACATTTTTTTTATCAATCCATCCATTGATGGACACTTAGGTTGTTTCATATCTTGATTACTACAAATAATTCTGTAGTGAACGTGAGGGTGTAGATATCTTTTCTAGTTAGTATATTTTTCCTTTGGATAAATCACCAGAACTAGAATTGCTAAGTCATATAGTAATTTGAGGAACTTCCATACTGTTTTCCACAGAGGCCGAACTAGATTACATCCCCAGCAATACAGTATATGAGTTCTCTTTTTCCACATTCTTGCCAACACTTGTTAGTCCTTGTCTTTCTGATTATATCCATTCTAACAGTTAAGAATGATATTTCATTGTATTTTTTATTTGCATTTCCCTGATGATTCAGGATATTAAGAACCTTTTCATGTCGTGTTGCTGTTGGGCATCTATATGTCTTTTTTGGGGAAAAATGTCTATTCAAATCCTCTGACCATTTTTAAATTAGACTGGAGATTTTTTTTTTTTGCTAGTGAGTTGTAGGATTTCTTTATATATTTTAGATATATACCCTTATAAGGTATGATTTTGCAAATATTCTCTCATATTCAGTAAATTGCCTTTTCATTTTCTTGAAAATGAAGCCTTTTGAAAAATGGTTACCTTTACTGTAAGGGGAATATTTTCTTATTTTTAAATTCTCTCCCAATTACTATTCTATTGGATCTAAGTCACGCTCTAATAAAATCACAGACATAATCTCAGGATAGATTTGAGAGGGATAGAAAAGGATAGGAAGGAAAGGATAAGAGATCAAAAATCATATATGTTCAAAAAAGTAATTACTCGAAAGACAACAAAATTACCTTAATAATAAAGTTAACATAATAAAGCATAATAAATATTTACTTATTTATTTTATTCAATAAATTAGCTTAATAACCTTAAACCCTGATATTCTAGGCAGCAGGCCAAACACCATTCAGTGTCCAACAAATGCTAACATACTACTTTTTTAGGGGGGATAAAGTATCCTTTTTTCTTCTGGCACTACATTGAGTCCTTGATAGTCCTCCAACTATGTGTGGAGTAGTTCCTGTGTGCCCAGCACTGTTCTGGGTGCATGGAGTGCATTGCCACACAAAAAAGAGACCTGTTCCTGTTCTCATGCTGGACTCCTGCTTTCATGGCCCTCCTTGGCAGGACTGAGTCACCCACACAGCACGGGAGGCCTTCAACGCAGGACACAGTTGATGCCCTTCAAATGTGGGTTCTCCTCTAGCTAAGCCACCAGACAGGCACCAGACATTCACGGGGACAGCGGTATAGAATGGTATAGATGTTTGACTTCATCTAGTCCTCCATGTTCCCTTCAAACAACCCTGAGCACCCAGACAAGGACAAGGAACTCTGCTCTCTTCTCCAGGAAATACCCAGTTATATGCTCACTGCGGTGCCATCAGGGGTGGGACAGGCTAGCAAGCAGAACCATGTGGCTTTTTTTTTTCAGGTGCCAATTCGAAGACAGTAAACTGAGTTCTTAACAGTAGACTCATTACATAAAATCACCCATGAAGATACTTAGACTCTGGGAAGATTATGGATCTCTGGATATTAGAAAAGTCATCATTTGACTTGAAAATATATCAAACCAGATCTGGAAGATTTCTTTTACAGAATGAAAGAACAAATCTAGTACTGTATTTTCAGAGTTATGGCAGAACAGTAAAGACTCTCCTTACCACCTATGGTAACATGCACGACAAAGAACCCTTCTTCATTTCCCAGAGCGATTCTTTTGTGATCTGTATTTGACACATAAATACAACGTCAGGGTTTTTTGGGGTGGGGGGGGCGGTGAACATTAAGTAAAGCTATTAGATTAAACTGGACAAATTTATCAATATGGAAAAAGTTTAAAAGTCAAATTAGATACATATTTAGCATATATAAAAATGAAAAACATAATTTGCAACATTTTGCTTTCAGCTTGTAGAAGTAAAAATAAAACACAAATTTTCTCAACAGAAAGATCATTACCTTTATGAATACTTGAAAAGATAGTTTAAGTTATGGTATATTTTTATTTTTTTTTTAAGATTTTATTTATTTATTTGACAGACAGATCACAAGTAGGCAGAGAGGCAGGCAGAGAGAGAGAGGAGGAAGCAGGCTCCCCAAAGAGCAGAGCGCCTGACGTGGGGCTCGATCCCAGGACCCTGGGATCATGACCTGAGCCGAAGGCAGAGGCTTTAACCCACTGAGCCACCCAGGTGCCCCAGTTATGGTATATTTTTAAATTTGCTCTCAATAAGCTACTGTCTCATGAATGAAAAAACTGCATTTAATTTATCAGTGCTCCTGGCCTGAACTGTAACGCACTGGTGTGTGTCAGGACATAGCTAGGACTAAGTCTCAGAGTGGAAGTTCAGCACTTCACTGAGCAACTGCCTTGAGTACAGAGCACAGAATTATGTATTAGCTCACTTAATCCCCTTCATAGCTGGAAAGCAGGAACTGTGTGCACTTCACGCATGGGTACGGTAGTAACGGGTTCCCTCTTATACAGCAGTAAATAGCAGGGTGGCTCGAAGGCAAAAAAAACTGTTTGGGCAATAAAAATATACTTGTTTATTCAGTACTGATCTTGGCAATTCATTCATTTGCTCACTCATTTTTCATTTGTTTACTGAGTTCTGAGCATTGGGAATACAGACACAAAAGACGGTCTCTGCCCTCGAGATAGGTGGTAGTGCACAATTAGTATACAGGGTCACACTGTTGGTGTGTTGGAGCCAGCTGGGTTTGGGAACTCAGAATTATTCAGACTCAGGACAGGTATTACTGAACATTAAAGAGACATCGTTTTGCATGGGGCCTGGGGAACCATCATAGGATCAAGTATACTAATATTTTTGCAGAGTACTAACAGCAGGTGGGCTGTGGGGAGACCCCACCAGCCTTGGCCGGGTTTGGCTGACACACGAGTAGTGCATCAAGTTACTGTTTTTGGATTTCAAGCTGGAGACTGAGGTGAGGCGCCTGTGTGGCAGGTCCGTACCTATGATCGCAGCTGTCCGACTGGTTCTGATCAAGGGCAGGCTGCCATCATAAGCCTCTTCCAGCACATAGACTGAGCGGTCTCTGGAGGGGCTTTTTCTCAGCGTCTTGTGCAGGTCCCTCAACACTCGCACCCACTCCCACTTGTCGTTCTCGCTGTCTGCTAGGATGGGTACCGAGTACCGGTTGCGAGGTGCTGAGAGCTGCGATGCCGTGACCTGCAATGATTTAAGGAACATCTCAGTTATCGAAAGCAGAACTCTTCCTGCCAGCCCATTCAGCACTTTTCATCAAAATCACCATTGGTAGATGTCACTTCTAATACCGTTACCCTCTACCCGGTTAGTAGAATAAATGACTTGAGCATCAGAACCCAGGCCAAAAGCAAAATGTCAGAATCACCTCTATTGTGATCCTCATAAGAACGCTGGATACTCTGTCTAAATAATACTGAATTTCATCAGTGAAAATAGGTACCGTTTATTGAGTGTTGACTCCACCGGAAACTGCTCTAAGAAATGCACACGTGTTAATTGATCTAATCCCCCATGGAAAAATTCAGCAGGCCGACACCACTGCTCTGCCCATTTTCCAGGTGAGAAGGCAGGCACAGTGGGGAAAACTGCTAGCAGTGTGATGCCAGAACCCCCACTCTGAGCCTCTCTGCTTCTTCACTCCAGACACAGCTGTGTACATTTTGGTGTCTTCTTAAATGCAGTCAGGCAATGTGTCTCAATCGCAATCATCATAATCAATTCTGCTATTATTCAACATTCAGGGGTTCTTTGTTGTTAAGTCGCAGATACTTAGAAGTGCTTATGCTTTCCTGGCTGCTGCGTGCCTGTAGTATACATCATTACTAGTGAATGACAAATAAAATTTAAACTTAAAAATACATACTTAGCCTAGCAGTGCTCTAAATTTATATGTAAAACCTTCTTTTGTAAACATCAATTAAGCAGCAGTAGCGTAATAAATTCCTGCTTCCTAAGTCAGTGCCAATGGCCAGGCCTTTTTAGGGTTTTTTGGTGGCTGATTCGAGTCTGCATGGACGTCTCTCCCGGGACTAAGGACCCAGGAATACCTTTGTGCAGCCTTTGTTGAATACAAGAGTCACGGATTGACTGTAACCATCTGGGTCACAAGGGGACTGCAGTCCTTTCCTTTCTCTGTCACTTTATGGATAAAGAATCACTTCCAAGATCACTTTAATTTTTTATATGAATTCTAAAGAGCAAAGTGTTCGTTTTTTAAGAGATTGCAGGGCGCCTGGGCGGCACATTCAGCTGAGCATTGGGCTCTTGGTTTTGGCTCAGGTCATAATCTCGGGGTTGTGAGATGGAGCCCCGAGTTGGGCTCCCCGCGCTCAGCAGGAAATCTCCGTGTCTCGCTTCCTCTCCCGCTGCCCTCCCCCTGTACAAGCACTTTCTCTCTCTCCCTCTAAAATCAATCTTTTTTAAAAAGAGAGATTGCAAAAGGACATTCTTGCTTGATTTTTTATTTTGTACTCTTGGTTTGAATTTGAATGGACTTCAAAAGGTTGCCTCAAAGGAAACAATTTTACAAAGTGCTTCTAGTTTCTAGTTTGGGAAGCCGCACACTCAGCGGCTGCAGGTCCACGACGAACCACTGGTCATGATGACCTTGAAGGAGGTCATCTCTCTTTCTCTGTCACTGTTCCCCCTCTTCATTCATACTCTCAATACCGCTCTGCTTAGTCAGCCTCTGTTTCAGCTACAGATCTGACACCTGTCCTGTTGGCTAGTACTGTAGAGTGAATGGGCCGCCTCAGGAACGTCTGCATTTTCAGGCTCAGATTTAACTGTGGGGTGAAACCCTATGGCTCCTGTAAAAAGCCCTTTCTGTTATCCCCAAATAGAAATAGGGGAATAGATTCACTGTGGCAGGTGGGAGGTAGGAGGGGAGACATGATCCCCCAGCACATCTGAAACCTCAGCCTCCCGGGACCTTCTGCAGCACACAGGCTGAAACAAGGGGCACCGCCCCCACCCCAGACCCAGGGCAGCAGGCGTGCTTACTGTAAACACACAGGGCATTTCCTTTCTCCTCACAGGAATAAAATTGGAGAGCCAGACAGAGCTGACAGAAAATGCTCCATCCCTGAAGGAAAATCAAGACACTGAAAGTGAGTGGAATCACCTGAAAGTAAGAATATATAAACATAATCATCCATTTTAATTTTGTTGATTTTTTACTTTCTTTCCTGCAGTAACTGATCGCAATCAGATTGTTGCATCAGCAGTGCTTGGCCAGAGCGTACTGGAAAACCCAAGTAGGGGCAGCTGGGGGCTCAGATGGTTGAGTGCTCTCTTTTGGGTTTGGTTTAGGTTGTGATCTCAGGCTTGTGATATCAAGCCCCACAGCAGGCTCCCCTCTCAGCAGGGAGTCCGCCTCTTCTCTCCTCTGTCTTCCTCCCATTCACAAACTCTCTCTCTCTCTCTCTCTCTCAAATAAATAAATCTTTAGAAAAAATAAAAGAAAACCTCAGGAAACTCAGGCTGACCCCAATTCAGACAGTCCTCAAGGACTGGAATGGGAGCACCTACTGGCTCCAAAGGCCTAGAGTAAGGGCCTTGTGCCCTCAGATGAGATGATTGGGTAGGTTTTTCACCTGTTACCGAGGGGTACCTGGCCTGTAACTGCATGTGTGTTCAAGCGGACAGTTAGGAAAGTTTGGTGTGTGTGCACACCTGTGACGCCATCACCACAAAGTGACGAGCATGCCCGTCCATCACCGGAAGAAGGTTCCTGGGACTGCTTTGTAATCCCTCCCCAGTCAGCCTCTGATCTGCCTCCTGCCGCTGTAGTTTGAATTTTCTAGCATTTTCTATAAATGGAGACACACGATATGTAGTTTTCACGTGGCTGTTGCTCATGTTGTTGCACGGATCCGTCTGCGTTTCCTTCGCTGGTGAGCAGTATTCCGTGGTGTGGCCAGGCCACAATGTACCCGCTCTCCCAGTGCTGGTGTCGGGAGGCTTTCAAGTGTGGGGCTTTTGTAAGTACAGCAGCTGTGACTATCCAGATTTTATTTATTTATTTGACATAGAAAGATCACAAGTAGGCAGAGAGAGAGAGAGAGAGGGAAGCAGGCTCCCTGCTGAGCAAAGAGCCCGATGTGGGACTCCATCCCAGGACCCTGAGATCATGACCTGAGCCGAAGGCAGCGGCTTAACCCACTGAGCCTCCCAGGTGCCCCCCAACCCCATTTTTTGAACAGTCTTTTTCCTGTTGTATATTCTTTCCTACCTTGTCAGAGTTTAATTGGCCATATAATTATGGGTTTATTTCTGGGTTTTCTGTTCCGTTGATCTGTGTGCCTATTTTTTTTTAAGAGGTGTCAGTTTTAATCTCAGCTCCATGTACCAGTTTTGGGACTTATAGTAAGTTCACTTAGTCTCTCTGAAGGTCAGTTGTTTTTTTCAAATATAAAATGAGAATATACAATACCTACTTAATAGAGTTCTTGCAAAGGTTTTAAAAGATCTAATTGGTATACTAGTATTTATTTGTGAATATTTCTATAATTCTTAAAATACTGTCTTATTGTTAACATTATTTTTCATTTCTTTTTTTTAATTTTTTATTTCTTTTCAGCATAACAGTATTCATTGTTTTTGCTCCACACCCAGTACTCCATACAATCCATGCCCTCTCTAATACCCATCACCTGGTTCCCCCAACCTCCCACCCCCCGCCCCTTCAAAACCCTCAGATTGTTTTTCAGTGTCCATAGTCTCTCATGGTTCACCTCCCCTTCCAATTTCTCTCAACTCCCTTCACCTCTCCATCTCCCCTTGTCCTCCATGTTAATTGTTATCCTCCACAAATAAGTGAAACCATATGATACTTGACTCTCTCTGCTTGACTTATTTCACTCAGCATAATCTCTTCCAGTCCCGTCCATGTTGCTACAAAAGTTGGATATTCATCCTTTCTGATGGAGGCATAATACTCCATAGTGTATAAGGACCACATCTTTCTTATCCATTCGTCCATTGAAGGGCAACTTGGTTCTTTCCACAGTTCAGTGACCGTGGCCATTGCTGCTATAAACATTGGGGTACAGATGGCCCTTCTTTTCACTACATCTGTATCTTTGGGGTAAATACCCAGTAGTGCAATTGAAGGGTAAGGAAACAAAAGAGAAAATGAACTTTTGGGACTTCATCAAGATCAAAAGCTTCTGCACAGCAAAGGAAATAGTCAACAAAACAAAGAGGCAACCCATGGAATGGGAGAAGATATTTGCAAATGACAGTACAGACAAAAGGTTGATATTGGGGATCTAAAGAACTCCTCAAACTCAACACACACAAAACAGACAACTATATTTTAAAAAATGGGCAGAAGATATGAACAGACACTTCTCCAATGAAGACATACAAATGGCTATCAGATACATTAAAAAATGTTCATCATCACTAGCCATCAGGGAGATTCAAATTAAAACCACATTGAAATACCACCTTACACCAGTTAGAATGGCCAAAATTAGCAAAATAGGAAACAACATGTGTTGGAGAGGATGTGGAGAAAGGGGAACCCTCTTAGACTGTTGGTGGGAAAGCAAGTTGGTGCAGCCACTTTGGAAAACAGTGTGGAGATTCCTCAAGAAATTAAAAATAGAGCTTCCCTATGACCCTGCAATTGCACTACTGTGTGCCTATTTTTATGCCAGTACCATACTGTTTTAATTACTAATACCTTGTAGTATAACTTAAATTCTGAAATTGTGATACTTCCAATTTTTTTCTTTTTCAAGATTGCTTTGGCTATTTGAGGTCTTTTGTGGTTCCATACAAATTGTAATATTGTTCTGGTTCTATGAAGAAAGCTGTTGGCATTTTGATGGGTATTGCATTAAATCCAGATTGCTTTGGGTAGTATAGGCATTTTAACAATATTTGTTCTTCAGTCCAAAAGCATGTAGTATCTTCCATTTCTTTGCATTGTCTTGAATTTCTTTCATCAGTGTTTTCTAAGGGTACAGGTCTTTTACTTCTTTGAATAAGCTTGTTCCTAGATATTTTCTTGTCTTTGGTGTAATTGTAAATGGCGTTTTTTTTTAAGATTTTATTTATTTATTGGATAGACAGAGATCACAAGTAGGCAGAGAGGCAGGCAGATAGAGAGGAGGAAGCAGGCTCCCTGCTGAGCAGAGAGCCCAGGCCCCTGGGATCATGACCTGAGCTCAAGGCAGAGGCTTTAACCCACTGAGCCACCCAGGTGCCCCATAAATGGGGTTATTTTTTAATTTCACTTTCTACTGCTTCATTATTAGTGTATAGGAATGCAGCAGTTTTCTGTACATTGATTTTGTATCCTGTGACTTTACCGGATTCATTTTTTAACTCGACCAGCTTTTTGGTGGAGTCTTTAGGGCTTTCTATACATAGCATCATGTCTTGTGCAGATAGTGAGGGTTTCACTTCTTCCTTACCACCTTGGACAGTTTGTACGTCTTTATGCCATCTCATCGCTGTGGCTGGGACTTGCAGTGCTGCGCGGAGTAGCAGTGGTGAGAGTGGACGTCCTCGTCTTGCTCTGGGCCTTAGGAGAGAAGCTCTCTGTTTTTCACCATTGAGTATGATGTTGGTCATGAGTTTTCCATATAAGGCTTTTACTATGTTGCGCTATGTTCCCTCCAGACGTATTTTACAGAGTGTTTTTTATCATGAATGGACATAGTACTTTGTCAGGTGCTTTTTCTGCACCTATTGAAATGATCATATGGGTTTTACTTTTTCTGTTAGTGATGTGACATATCATGTTGATTGCTTTGTGAATATTGAACCACAGTTGTGTCCCCGAAATAAATCCTACTTGATGTGTACTATATGATTTTTTTAATGCATTATTGGATTTGGTTTGCTAATACTTTGTTGAAGAATTTTGCATCTATGTTCATGAGAGATATTGGCCTGTAATTCTCTTTTTTTGTGGTGTCTTTATCTGGTTTTGGTATCAGGGTGGTACTAGCCTCATAGAATGAATTTGGAAGTTTTCCTTCCTCTTGTACTTTTTGGAACAGTTTGAGAAGAAGGATTTGTACTTTTCTTGCAATGTTTTTGTCTGGCTTCAGTATCAAGGTGATGCAGGTCCTGTAGAACAAGTTAGGAACCTGCTCCTCAGTTTCCTGGAAAACCTGATGTAGAATTGGTATTGCATGTTCCTTAGACAGTCAATCATTAGGGGAAAAAAAATACCTCGGTGAAACTATTTCAACTTGGAATTTTCTTTGTGGGATCATGTTTTACCACTACGAACAGATACGGAGTTACTCAGTTATCTCAAGGTTTGCGTTCGGCTGGTTGGCACAGACACTCTTCTCTCCAGCCCTTCAGGTGGTTCTGTCACTGACCTCTGGTGGTTTCCTCACATACACACGCTGACCGGTCGTCTGGTGACTCCTCGAATGAGGTCTCCTCCATATCCCCGGGGAGGTCTCTCTCTGACTCGGCACTATGTCTTCAACTCTAGGAGTCCACCTGGCTCTGCCTGGAATTCCACTTCCTGCATCATGTCCCCGAAACTCTCACGAGGCGGTAGCCTGAGGAGAATGCACAGATCACCTCACTTATTTCCACCTGTTAGGGATCATTGCCTTTTATTATCTGGTGTCCAGCACCTTAAATCGGTTTTGTGGTTGTTTCAGAGGGAAGGTTAAATATGGTCCCTGTTACTCCATGTTTTTTTTTAAAGCTATTTCTAATAATCTTTACACCCAATATAGGGCTCAAACTCACAACCTGAGAGCAAGTTCCATGCTCTTCTGCCTGAGCCATTCCTGCACCCTGAGCCCCTGTTACTGCATTTTGGTTGAAAGTAGAAGTCTGTGTGATCCAGCTCACTTGCTGATTTTCTGCTCCTTCAACATCTAAAACACACTTACATCTTCTCCTGGGATGATGATTCTCCCTTACAACTTACTGCTGTTCCGCTTTCTTAGTCTTCACGACTTAAAACCTCAGTACATCTACTCTTGTACCCTTTTCTTCATTTTCCTTTCTCTGTGCGATCACCTTGGGCAGGGTTTCTTGTACCATC